>NC_087558.1:695833-1391666 GCF_036250125.1 Pseudopipra pipra | reverse complement strand
CTTGTGCAGCTACATTAATATAACCCTTATTTTCAAAAATAATTTGGTTAATGGCTCCAGGAATGGGTTTAGTGTTTGGGGTTTGTTTAAGGATAGTGGTTACAACACTGTGCAAGGTAACCTTGATGAAAAAATAGCCCATGTTTTGAATATTAAAAAAAAATATTCCTGGAAGGGTGAAGACAATATCCTATAACTTAGGGATATAAATTGAAGACATTTCCTATAAATTAGGAATGTTGGTCACTGGGTTACTACAAACCATGTCAATCTGAATATTGAAGCACAGGAGGAAATACTATTTTAGTGCATTAAAAATCATCACAGGGTGAGTAAATCCCTCTCAGGAAAGGATGACAATGTCCTATTGAACCTCCTTCCCAAGTTATAGGGTGATTGTAATCCTATAAATATCCAGTTTGGAGAGATTGACTGAGACTGGTGCCAACAATTCTGCTCCCCCTGTGGAACAGGAGACATCACTGGGGTTGTAGGGGCTGTGGGGGGCAACCAAAAAACGTCTCTGCTCTGGGCCATGAATTATGAAGAAAGCTGGAGACACCCAGGTCTGGTTAATGTGACAAAAGGGAGAGTTAAAGGGCAATATCCCAGAGATACAGAGTGTCCTGGAAGGGAGGAATTAATGTGGATGAGATGGCAGAGACAGTTAATAACTGAAGAGCCACAGGGAACGGGCTGACAGGACCTTCCGGGGCAGGTCTGAGGATCTGGGTGCCACAGGAACAGTTTGGAAGGACTGGGATTGTTTCTTGGTCCTGCTTTCCTTTCTCTTGTTGTTGGAGATTGGGGTTAGTGCTGGAAGTGGGAATAGTTGCCCAGTCCCAGTGCTCTAGGTGTGCACTGCATTCTTCCTTCCCCACTGTAGGCTCCCCATCCCTGGAAGTGTCCGAGGCCAGCTTGGAGCAACCTGGTCTATGGAAGGTGTCCCTGCCCATGGCAGGGGGTGGGACTGGACAGGCTTTGAGGTCCTTCCAACCCAAACCAGTCTGGGATTCTGTGATCCTGTGGTGTCACCCATGATCCTGGTGTCACCCATGATCCTATAGTGCCACCCATGATCCTCACTGGAGCAAGTAATCAGAGGAAAATGGGTTGTGGCAGACCTGGCAAGTCAGGCCTGATCCCAGAGGAGGGAGGTGCTGGTTTATCACAGTCGTGGGGCCACACAAACAACAACAAAGAGCTCTGGTGGCAGCCTGGTCCCTGAGGTTTGGGGGTTTGGGCTTTCATTTACCTTTTAAACACCGATTTCTGAGCGGTGACCTGCATTAAAAGCACCTCCTGGTGCTCATTTGCATTTGAAGAAGAGAAGTTCAAGCTCTGGAAACTCCAAATTGTGCGTGGAGCTGGGGCTGCTGAGCCAATATTTACACTGGCTTCATTTTGGGGACTAAATGGCATTTTAGTCCCGGTTTAATGAGGGAGCTCTGCGCATGCCCCTGTGCTGGTTTGGACCTGCTCTAATGATCTGGGGGAGTGGCTACGCTTTAATGATGAGCTTTAATAATTTATCAATAGAGTTTGTAAGTGCTAATTTGCACTTTTAGGTGCACATTCTCCTTTTGAAGCCGCAGTACAACCCCCTATTAATGTTAATGGGAGTTGTGCTCACATTAAAAGGAGATTATACCCCCAAGGTGTTTAACATCTGACTTACCCAGGTCTTAAATTGCATCGCTGAATGTCACTCCTTTCATATGGGAAGATGGCTTTTGGTTGTGCTGTCACCACACGAGCCAAAGACAACTTCAAGGGAGGAAAAAAAAATTGGGAAGTGGTAAGTCAGTGCACCAGCCTTGACTTCTTGGTCTTGGGCTTAAATCCAGTTTCAGCACGAGGTTGGTGATGGAGCAGCTCCGTTGAGACGTGGCCACCAAAGGCGACGGCGTCACCCTCTGTGGTCACAGGGGGCTGCTGCAATGTGGGCAGCAGGTTAATTTATGCCCAGGGAGAAGGAGAAGGCCAGTAGTCTGGAAGACAGGTTTCCTGCACAGGTTGAGTGTTGGAGAGAGGCTCTAATCACTTCTGGGGGCAGTTTTTGCCGTGGCGTCAAACGCCAGCGTTCCGTGTTCATGGACTGACATCCAATTAAGGGGAAGGAGGTGAAGGCCTCTATTTATCAAATCACTTAAGCAGAAATTTAAACCCTATTTACTTGGCTGGAATTAATTGGGTTAAATGACACTTCTAAAGATCGATGCAGGAGGTTTTCACCTCTTAACCCCTTCCTAAGCCCACACTTATTAATAACTGAGATTTGGGAAGATAAGCAGAGAAGCAGGGAGTTATTTGGGGCAGGCTGGTTTGCACAGGGAAGCTGATGCAGAGAGGGGTGTGCAGACAGAGGGGAGAGGATTAATTAGTTACTGAAAGCCATCTTTTTCCCCAGAAATTGTATCAAAGCTGGTCCCCGCTTGACCGCTCACCTGAGGTCTTCAGATTCACCCTTAACTCCTTTGGAGGGATTTTGGGAGGGAGCAAATTATATCCCTGGGGTCACCTGGGGCCAGATGTCCTGGCTGTGTGTCCCCAGCTGTTTGTGCACCCCCAGCTCCTCACTGGTGGGGTGAGGAGAAGAAAAGCCCTTGATTCTGTGTGAGCCCTGCTCAGCAGTAACATCATCCCTGGGTTACCAGCCCTGTTCCCAGCACAAATCCAAACCACAGCCCCATCCCAGCCACTGTGAGGAAAATTAACTCTGCCCCAGCCAAAGCCAGCACACGTTAATCAGGAGTGAGGCAGAGCAGGCTGAGCCTGCTCATGAATTATGCATTTGCCCCACCTGGGAGTTCATATTTACCATATCTTGCTGAAATCCATTAGGAAGAACAAACATTGTATTTATCCAACAAGCTCCAAACCCGGTCATTTGCATCCCTGCCTGCGAGGGGCAGGTCCGAGGGCGGCTCCGGGGTGAGCCGAGCTCCGAAGGGTCGTGTCCCGGGGCAGTGGCCTCCGGAGGGGGAGGCCGAGCTCAGGCTGGAGCTGCTCAGCACCGGGATCCTGGAAAACCCTCGGCTGGACACGCGTGGGAACCCCCCCCCCGTGGGACCCTGACTGCAGGTGATGGGCAGGGAGGAGGAAGGACTTGGGCTGAGACCTGTGTCTGCACACCCTGTGCTGCTGCTCCCCCAGCACCCTCAGCACCCCCAGCACCCCAGTACCTCCAGTGTCCCCAGTACCTACAGTTCCCCAGTACCTACAGTGTCCCCAGTGGCCTCAGCACCTCCGGAACCTGCAGCACCCCAGTGCCATCAGCACTTGGAGCACCCTCAGCAACCCCAGCACCCTACACATCCCAATACACCCAGCACCTCCAGCACCCCAGTAACCCCAGTATCCTCAACACCCCCAGCACCTCAGTACCCTCAGCATCCTAATACCTCCAGCACCCTCAGCACCCCAGAACCCTCACTGCCCCCAGCACCCCCAGCATTCCCAGCACCCCCAGCACCCGTGGGCAGGCTGGGGGAGCCTGGCCCGGGAGCCCCCCCAGCTCCCCGAGCCCCTGCACAAGCCGCGGCCGGGTTTGGGGAAGAGGGAAAGCAGAGAAATCCTGTTTTTAAAGAGATCGATGGTGGGAGGCAGCGGCAGGAGAGGCTTCTAAGCACATTTCATCTGCGGCCCGTCCCGTCCCCGCAGGACGCGCCGGCCGAGGCTCCGAGAGCCGCCGCTTCAATCGCTGCGCCAGCGCCGCGTTTGAAGATGCCAGGGGAGAACGGGGCTCTCTGTGAAGCGAGATTCAAGCAAATAGACTGTCCCTGCACAGAGACTCGGGATCTTTAAAGCCTCCACAACCCCCCCAAACCGGCACCGCTCCCTTCCCGGAGCGCGGCCGTCCCGCCGCTCCGCGCCCGCCTCACCTGCCCGGGCTGGGCTCCAGCACAGAACACGGCGGGGCTGGCAGGCTCAGGAGTCCTCGGGAGCACTTGAGAAACCCTTTTCCTCCTTTCTTCCTGCTCCTTCTTTCTTCCTACTTAGCTGAATAAGAAAAAAAAATAATACAAAGAGAACTTTTTGCCTTTTTTTTCTGACAACGTATCGAGAACAGTCGCAGTGGTTTCTGCAAAGCAGGAGCTCCAGCATCACCCAGGGTCTCCTCTGCCCACCCTGGCAAACCCTGAGCAGGTCCCTGCTGGGCTGAGATAATCCCCATCCTCAGCAGCCCAGAGGACTCTGCAGTGATGGAATGGAGAAAGAAAATGGGAAAACTCCTTCCTGAGTAGCAGGGATGTCCCATAACTGAAGTGGGGTCTCTACACAGCACGTGTATGAGAAGGGGGAATGGCTTCCCAGTGGCAGAGGGCAGGGTTAGATGGGATATTGGGAAGAAATTCCACCCTGTGAGGGTGATGAGGCCCTGGCACAGGTTGCCCAGGGAATTTGTGGCTGCCCCATCCCTGGGAGTGTCCAAGGCCAGGTTGGATGGGGCTTGGAGCAACCTGGGCTAGTGGGAGGTGTCCCTGTCCATGGCAGGGGTGGGATGAGGTGATCCTTAAGGTCCCTTCCAACCCAACCCAACCTGTGACTGTGACTGATGGCACTGAAAGAAGAAGTGGTTAAATATTGATATAAATATTTAGACTCCACTGACGGCCCCGGTGCCTGTTTGCTCCAAAGCCTCCCGGTGGAAAGTTTACCCGACATGATCTGCAAGTTAAACAACTTTTCAAAAGACTCACCAGGGGACACACAAAGGACCAAAAACTCTCTGTATTGTCACGGGGCTGTGCTTTAACCCTGCCCTAAAAATGGGTGGTGGGTGTGAGCTGGGCAGGGCTGGGCAGGGGGTGAGGGGGCAGAGGGGTCCAGGGGCCGTTCCCGGTGCTGCCCGTGGGCTCCCAGTGGCTCTGGGCAGGGGTGGGCACTCCCCACAGCCCGGGGAGAGAGCAGGCACATGAAAGCAGGGCTGGATTTGCCTTGCAATGACAGCTGCATATTAATCTAAAGAATTTCTGAAAAATCAAAAAGACATTTTTCAGCAAAATACACCCCTAGAGCCTCAATCCTAAAGCAAGGGAATAAACTTGAAACAGGATTGATTTCATCTTAAAGGGAAGAGCTCTTTGAAATGCTACCAGCTGCAGTTGTCTTATTTGGTTTTCAATACTATAACAAAATTGTGCCATATTGTGTCAAATAAGGAGATAATATAACAGCTTTAAACAAATTTTGTAATTATGGGATCAATCAGAAATGAATTAAATCCATGTGCATTAGAAAAGTGGTGCCACTGAATACTGAGTAGCTCCAAATACCAGCTCCGAGCCCGTCTCCAATGGCAGAGCTGGACCTGGGAATGTGGTGTGACACCAGCCAGGGGATGTGGGAGATGTGGGAAGTCCCAGCGAGTGCTCCTGGGCTGGGGAGAGGAGCACAAGGCATCCGTGTCCTGATTCAAAGCTAAGAACTAAAAAGAAAGTTATAAACTTCACAAACCTGTGCCAACAGAGCAATGCCCAGCACCAGCAGCACCTTCTGTCCCCTGTGCCAGTGGCTGGGGGAAGGTTGGGGCAGCTCAGGGTGGTTTTGTAACTGGCAGTGGGAATGCTGATCCCACATGGGGGTGTGGTGGGGACACTCCTTTGCTCGGGGTGTTCTCACTGCCTCAGTCCCGGGGTTGAAGGTGGGGTTGTATTCCTGGAGTCAGCTCAGATGGAGAGCCACTTCTCCATTAAGGCTGTGTGCCCCACACAGCCCCTGAATTCCTGGGAATTTGTCTTGAGGTTTTAGGTTTATTCCAAGATGGAATGAGCCCCCATGCCAGCCCAGTGTCAGGTGTCACCCTGCCTGTTGGGTCATGGCCAGAGTCCCCTCCCAGCCCATCCAAACACACGTGGCCAAGGCACTCCACAAAAACCCTCTTAGTCAAAAGCAGGATGGATAAAAAACCTACACAATGTAGTTCTGGGGCATCACGGAGATTACTGGAAGAAAATACACATGGAACAGTGTCACTGCTCCCACAAAAAGCTCCACAGTGGGATCCTGCCCACCCAGCCCTGCCCTGCCTGCTCAGAACTCTGGGGCCCATCAGTTCCTGCCACTTAATTACTTGTTAATGAAGTTCTTATGCAAATGAGGCACCAAGTGGCCCTTCCAGCCGTGATGTGGGCACAGGGTCAGGTTGGGAGCTGCAGGGAGAGGGGACCCGGGAGCTGCAGGAGCAGGAGCGGATCCCGCGGCGGGAGCAACGTGCCAAATCCCTGTGTGAGCCCACCAGGGACTAATAAAACTATTATTTGGAAGAGCTTTTGCATATTTAATATTCTTATATAAACTGGAGCATTCCAAATCAGGCATTTCAGCTGTTTCAAAGGATGAGGAATGCTGTCAGGGAATAATGCATCAATAGCTGGAATGCTGCACACACTCGCTTTGCTGAGGCTGTTTCTGCACCACTTGAATAATTCTGTTGATTCCTCCACTTTAACATAAAATTTGTATTTGAACTGTTTTCTCAGAAGCTTCTGCCACAGCTGGAGGTACAGGATGAGTCAAAACAAGAATATATGAACACAGGGAGCACAGGAAGGGGGGATTGTGTGCAGGAGTGCTCATCATCCCTCCCGAAAATTTGGCTTTCCATTTCTTTGTTTGATTTCCCTTTTTCCACATTCCATTCAGATTCCTGTTTTCCTTCAGGGCAACTGAAGAGCTTGGCTGGGACAGGGTTTGTATGGAGCATCAGGAGCCCAAGTTTTATGTGTCTGGGAAAAGCAAACCTCGTTTGCTCTTTTGGAAAGCAAATACCAGCAGTGTGAGTGATCAGAGCTGAAAAATTTTGCAAACCCCAAAATTATCAATAGAATTATCAAAAACAAAATCCCTCTCCCCACACCTTCCACCCTGAGCAGAACCCAGGAACCCCAAACTCCTGTAGATGAGGGGACCCAGAGAGCATTGTACCCCAACAGCAGCACCACCAGCACGCTGAGAAGCAACCATTCTCCTAAAAGCTGGAAATTTAATGTCCTAAAGTCCAAAAATGCCTTTGTTTGGTTGTTTTTAAAAGGATTGAATAGTTGTTCCTTCCATCCTGTGCAGGGCATCCTGTCCTGGGCACATCTCTGGGCACTGCACCCCTCACACCCCTGGGGCTGCTCCCCAGAGTAGAAACACCTTGGGGGATAATTCTGAGAGGAGCTGGATTTTTTCCAAAGGAATTTCCAAATCTCCTCCTCCTCCATATGTTTTATTGACTGGGGTCTTATTACTTAAAATGATTTATGATGAATTTGGGCTGATGCTCCTCCCTCAGCAACACTTCCTAAATATTTGGTAATTGCTCCAAAGACTAATCTCAGTTCCGTCACCCCTCTCCTCTGGCTGGTGGCTGCATTTTCAGTAAAAAAAAGGGGAATTTTCAGTAAATGCATGTTTAGAGTGCTCCTGATGGGCTGTCAGTAATGGAAATGCTTTTCTTCTGGAATACTCAGAGGATACAGGTTGCTCCTGAGCAACCTGGTTTGTGGAAGGTGTCCCTGCCCATGGCAGGGGGTTGGGATGAGATGAGCTCTGAGTTCCCTTCCGAGCCAAACCATTCCATGATTCTGTGGTGCTGGCTGGGAGGCAGCCAGGGAGGAATCCTCAGCAAACCAGACTTGCTTTATAATGAATTTATAATAAATTTGGGGTGAGGGGACAGCCGGGGCTGTGGTTGGGCCGTGATTTAACCCAGACTGGAGACACGAGCAGTGTTTGGGTGCTCACATACTGATGGGCTGCACTTCCACCAGCTTTTGTTTGCTGCCAGGGGTACGGGAATGCTGGAGATTCCCACATGTTTCGGATGAAGGATGGCCATGTGCAGCTGGTGCTTACAAGGCTTTACATGGCTCTGGACTCCACATCTGTCATGCTGGTTATTAAGGCTGGGATTACACTGCACTACCCTCTAACAGGGAGATGTATGGCAGAGAGGGGAGTGCCATCCCTGCTCCTGCAAAGGACATTGTTTTCCCATATTTCTCCGGGAAGATCACACGTTCTAATCGCTGTGTACACTGTACCCTGTGAAATGATCCCCATTTGTTTCATACAATAGATACTGTGTCGTTTAATTAATTTAGACTAAAGAGGAATGATCAAGCATTCACTAACAACTTTACCTTTGGGACTGGAAATGAAAAACCCTCGTGCTGTGCAGCAGCCAGAGCCAGGAGAGCATTCCTGGAGGGAAGGTTTGCATGGAGAGGGAAACGGCCCCTGTGCCCCTTGCTACCTAATGAAACATGTGAGTTCACACAGGCAGTGCACAGCTGGCAAGAAAAGTCTTTCTATATTATAGAAGTGAATTCATTAAAACAAACAAAGAATTTAAACAGAACTGGGGGGAAAAAGTCCTGGACAACCCCAAAAGAATATAGGACAGACCCACGGAAACAATGCCAGTGACTGAAGGAACCACCCACAGGGGACCAGCCTGACCAAAGGCACAGCCAGTGCCAGCAGAGCCCCTTCTTTTCCTGATACTTGGCTTTTTTGAGTGGTTTTTCTTTGTTCTCCAACAAACAACAGGAAAGCATAAAGATGCCCCTGTAATGATGATGTTTATGGTGCAGCAAGCCCGTGGCTGCCCGGGGTGGTGCTGCCTCCTCCCAGCATTCCCATCCCTGCAGAACCCGGCGCTGTATTATGGAGATTTCTGCAGACCTTGGGCCACGAGTATTGACCAGCCCTCGCCCCCTCCCAGCTCCTCATTGACCCACAGCACAGCACAGGCTTTTTTGAACATAAAAGCATCATTGACAGCCCTGTCTCACTCCCAGATCTTGGTTACCCACGTGCTCCAGGAGACTTTCAAACTTGCCGCTAATTAGCAGCACGTTGGGAGGCCAAGCCTGCAGCCAGTTCTCCCAGCTCTGGGTTTGCTGCTCCCACTGGAGGCATTCCCTGAGGCCTGGCTGCACTGGCTGGCAAGTGTTCAAAAGCCACGTGGATGTGGCACCTGGGGACACGGGTTGGTGGTGGCCTTGGCAGTGCTGGGGGAATCGTTGGGCTCAAAGGTCTCAGAGGGCTTTTCCAACCTAAATGAACCTCTGATGGATGTTGAGGTCCAACTCTCTGCTTTTTCACTGATCATTGTGCCTTGGGCACATCCCCTGCTCTGCCTGACAGGGGTGACACCACCACAGGCCCCAGGGTGGGACTGCAGACCTTCACTGCATCTTCTACCTCACTTTTACCTTTCCCTCTCACATTTATATCTGAGATTTATTTCTTATATTCCTGCAGCCACTATGTCCAGCACCCAGTGAGTGAATTACCTTCATCACCCCCAGCAGAGCCTCCTCACTCCAAAACAACTTCTTCTGCCTGGGGCAGATGCTGTGCCCTGCCCCAGCCTCCACCACACTCCTCAGTAAATTAGCCATGGAAAAGTCCTCCCTTGCAGCCTTTGGCAGTTGGAGTATTTAAAGACAACCACACAGCTTTCCTTGGAAGGAATAACAGATTCTCCTCTGTGTTGCTGGGTTCGATATCAGTGGTTTGCCTCTCATGTATCACAGCTCATTTCAGGTCTGGTGATACACTAATAGCTTCAATTGTGCCTTGAGGTCAAGGACAGACATTGATTCCTTTAAACAAATCCTGCTATTAATTAGAGGTGGGCTTGCCCTGAAATACCTGCCCTTTGTGGGACAGAAGAACTGGCATCAGGTATTTTCCTGATGGCTCTGCTGAGGGGGTTGGTCAGTGGAGGGTGAACCCTGACCACAGGATGAGGAAGGGTCGGGGGGACACTCAGGGGACACCACTGCTGGGCTTCTCCCAGGTGCAGATCCAGCCAGGACAACCTCAAGGATAACCTCAGAGACAACCTCACGGATAACTAAAGAACAACCTCAAGGATAACCTTGGGACAACCCCAAGAACAACCTCAAGGATAACCACAGGACAATTTCAAGGACAACCACAGAACAACTTCAAGGATGACCTCCAGGGTAACACCTTCTGTCTCAGCACCTTCACTCCACTTCCCATCAATCCTCTTCCCACATCTTTCTCTTCTTTCCTTTTTAAAGCCTCACCGATTCCTTTTAAATGAAGATGATTTCCCAAAGTCTCCCAGGCCATTTCCCATGTCTATAACTGGTTTATTACTCAGGCAATATGGCCAAAACACTCACCTGTCTCCTCTCCAAGACCTCAAACACACCAAACCAGCTCCCTGAAGTCCTCCCTGCTGAGCACACACTCATTTCCTGGCTACCACCGGCTCACCTGAACGAAATCAATGAGTTTATACAAGCAACAGAGCTGTCAAGGAAAGCCTTTTTTATATTAGAGATTTGATTAAAGTATTTCAAGCAAAAATAAACAAAGAACTTGGATCTGGGGGGAAAAGTCCTGGACAAGGGATGGTGGGAAGCCCTGTGGTATCAGCCAGGACCAGGGCACAGGGGATGTCCTGGGGTGGTCAGGTCTTCACCCAAAGGTGTTTGTCTGTAAGCAACAGGGGGAAGGAGGCAGGCAGGGGATGTACAAAGCTGAGCATGGTCCTGAGTGAAAACCAGAGACAAACACAAAGCAAAGGCAGGACGAGCCCAGGCAGCTGCTGAGAAGTTGCAGAGTTATCCATCACTGTCAGGGCTCCCTTCCCTGCAGGAGCCATCCCAGCCACTCAGAACAGGGCAGAGCTGCTCCTGAGCCTTAACGATCTCCTTCACAGGAGACAGCAGTAACTACAACACAACAAAAATCCCCCCTCCCCTTTTTTTTTTTTCCAAGGGTCTCATCACACTGAAAACTTGCCAGGGTTTGTGACAGCACTTTTTACATAAAGTTACAAGAATTCAGATTTTCCACCAGAAATCACATTAGCAGATAGCTGAGCGAGAAGGTCAACGTTTAATATGTCCCCATCATACACCTGCTTTTAAGTATAAAATGGAATATTGGATAAAGAGGGTTTAAAATAAAACCAGTCTCCAGCTTTGTGCTTGGGGCAGCTTCATGTGGTGCTGCAGCCTCCAGGGTTGGGTTAAATTTGGTGGTGGTGGTATCAGGATCCAAATACACAACTAAAATAATGTGTCTGTTGTGCTTAGGGAAATTGAGCTGATAACTGTGGGCACGGGGAAGACTGGGAGGAAAGACAGCTCTAAAGGCTGAGACATCTGGATTATGTGTTATAATCAACAGGATCATCAAGTCCAACTCCTGGCCCTGCACAGATCACCCCCAAAATCCCACCATGTGCCCAAGAGTAATGCCCAAATACTCCTTGGGCTCTGGAAGGCTGCTGGGCAGGGAGGGTGGCAAGGAAAGTGCTTGTGCTGCAGGTTCTTCTTGCACTGAGCAGCAAGATCTGTACTTTGGCAGCACCTAAATCTGTATTTTTGTGTCCAGGCAGCAGAGCAGGAGCCCGTGAGTGACTTTGCCTGCCCTGCCTCTCCCGTGGCAGCACCCGGAAAAGGCAGCAGGTGGGCATGGGAGAGTTACCTGCACAGGCAACAGTGAGTTTTGGGGTCAACAGCATCCTTTTGGGGGGTCTTTTGCAGCAGCAGCAGCAGCTCAATAGCCACATATTTCATCTCCCAGGACAAGCCGTGGCTCCCATCCTGCTGCCAGCCAGCCCAGCTGCTCCCAGCTCACCCTTTGCAGAAGTTACTGTTTCTAGGCACAAACGGGCAAAAAAAATGTTGGTTTTCTTTGCAAAGACTTCACCCCATCCCATCCCTCCAACCCCCCGGGTGGGAGCACTGCTGGGTCCCCACCAGGAAAACCACAGAGATTATCCACCAGGAGAGAGGGTGAAGCATCCACAGCTGTGCAGGGAGAGAAAGCAATAAATAACAAATGAGATCTGACTAAGTAACATAATATTACCCTCAACGTAAAAGCGGATTATTCTGCGTGCGATAATAAATCACACCTTTGTGTTTCACCAGAGCTGCAACACGTGGAGCTCAGGCTGAGCCTGCCAGCTTTTGGGGGTACCTGGAGCCCAAGGTTCACCTCCAAAAAAGCACCAGCCCCCGCGCCCAGCCGAAAACAGGCAAAGTTGGGCAAAACACGGACAGAAAGCAGAGGCTGCCAGGAAAAAAAAATAGCGAAAGACTAAAAGAACAGAAGCTGGGTTTTGGTTCTCATGGCTCTGGGGCAGATTCACACCCGGGAGTAAAGACAAGAGCAGCGGGTCCCTCCCGGGGCGGGGGCTGCAGCCCATCGGAGCCCGCGGGGTTTGGGCTTTCCCGGCTCGGCAGCGCTGGAACAGCAACTGCTCCATCTGCTGGGAACCGCCCGGAGGGTGCGGAGCAGGGAGCGGAGCGGCCACGGAGCAGCGGCGATGCCCGGCCAGGGCGGAAAAGAGGGGCTCCCACCGCCCCAGGGGGGAGCAAACCACCCCAAAAACGGACAAGTCACTCCAGAAGAGACCAAACTGCCCCAGGAGGGAGCAAACCACCCCAAAAAGGGACAAGTCACTCCAGAAGAGATCCAACTGCCCCAGGAGGGATCAAGTCACCCCAGAAGGGATCACACTGCCCCGGGAGGGATCAAGTCACTCCAGAAGGGATCAAACTGCCCCAGGAGGGATCAAACCACCCAAAAAAGGGACTAATCACTCCTGAAGATATTACACTGCCCCAGAAGGGATCAAATCACCCCAGAAGGGATCAAACTATCCCAGAAGGGATCAAGTCACCCCAAAAAGGAACAAATCACTCCCAAAAAGATCAAACTGCCCCAGAAGGGATCAAACTATCCCAGAAGAGATCAGACTGCCCCAGAAGGGATCAAACCACAGCAGAAGGGATCAAACCTCCCCAGAAGGGATCAAGTCACCCCAGAATGGATCAAACTGCCCCAGAAGGGATCAAACCACCCCAAAAAGGAACAAATCACTCCAGAAGAGATCAAACTGTCCCAGAAGGGATCAAACTGCCCCAGGTTAAATCAAACCTCCCCAGAAGGGATCAAATCCCCACAGGAGATATCAAACTGCCCCAGAAGGTGTCAAACCATCCAGCTGGGGGTTCTTAGATGTGTGATGGGAGAGAAGGTCCATGCCTGGCCCTGCTGGCCCCGTGGCCAGGGGCTCACAGGGGGTTTCTGCACCATCCCACTGACAAACGGGGACAAACCTGGATGCTGGAAGAAGAGGGGAAGAAATACTTCCTTGCTTTCTCAGCGTGGCATTTTTGTACCTCAGCAAATTGGCGCCGCCGCAGCCGCCAGCCCTCGCCTTAAAATATGGGCATTTCTGTGCTGCAAATGCTCCCCTGCACCACTTCTGAGAGCTGGGAGTGTCAATCCATCAGCACTGGAGCCTGCTGAGTGCCCAGAAATGAGGGGATATCATCTCCCAGATGAGTGACCACCGGGCTGCCGTGAGCCCTGCCAGCACGGGGGGGAGACAGCTTTTTGCAACTTTGATTTACTGGCAATTGTTGGGAAAGAAGCAAGCGAGGAATGAAAACCCAATATTTCCATTACCGTTTACTTAATAAAAAAATATTGTAGGGAAGTCAGACATCATAAAATGCCCGTCCTGGCTCGGTATTTACAGGGTCACACAATAACTCGAGCCAGAGCAGTAATCAATTTTACAAAGCCCTTTGCAATCGAAGGCACAGACAAGTGAGTGCTCAATATCCCCACAGCAGAGCTGCAGCCACATTTCATCGGGGCACCCCCGGCACAGCAGACTCTGCCAGAGGACAAGGTGGCTCCCAGGGAGCTCCCAGGGAGCACAGGAGGGGGATGTTCCATTTCCAAGAAGCCTCTTTGAACAATTCTCCCTCCAATGTGCCCCAGAGCTCTCCTGCATCCTCCGCTCCCACCTTCTCTCCTTGATGGGGAAGGTATTTTTACCATCAAGCTCTGGAGTTCTGGCCAGTCCCTCAGGGAGCAGTGCTGCCTCTGGCAATAAAAGATTCCTTCTGATGAGGGGGTGTCCCCTCTCCTCTCCCCCAAAATTACCCCCCCTTTCTGGGCTTCCTCTGGTCCTTCCCATTATCACAGAATCACAGAGCACTTCGGGTTGGAAGGGACCTTAAAGACCATCTCATTCCAACCCCATGGACTGGTGGGTTTAGGGGCTACCTCAGGCCCACCCATGGTCCCCCTCAGAGCTCTGCTCATGGCCCATGAGCTTGGGCAGCTCCACGTGTTCAGCTTCCTCAGGAGAACAGAGCCCTTCCATGGGTCAGGCACTTTGGGCCATATCTACAAGAATTTCCTTCAAGAGGAGAAAGTTCAGGCTGCTGCTGACGGAAATAAAAGCTCATTTCCCTGTGTTCAGACATTGTCCAGCTTGGGGCTCCAGGCAGGGGAGGGTACAAGTCTGTGGCCCACTAGAAAGCCAGATAAAATTCTTTCTTCCTTAAGTTTGCAACCCCTCCTCCAAAGACATTTAAATATAAAATATACTGTTTCAGTAGTTGTTAATTTTGAGGCACGTGATGCTCGTGAAGAACAGGACCTGGGACCTGAACCTCCAGGGAGCAGCACAAGTTCCAGGGAGCAGGGGGAACTGCTGCTGTGGAATCAAACCAGCCCTTCTGCAGAGTCAACCAGCATTTCTTATTTCCCAGTCGATAGTTTAATCTATTTTAATGATTATCAATACTGATGTTGAGTGTAATCACCTTGTCTCATACAATTGCAAGAATCTAAAAGTCAACTTGATTTTAATGGTTTATCATTAGGAGTATTATTTAGTGGGATTAAACTGGTCTTAATTCCTCCACAGCCATTATTTAAAAGCTGTTTGGATGACCCCCCTCATCCTGGAAGGAATCAATGCCCTGTCTCCATCCCATATATTTCCAGCAGCATCTCACAAGCAGCCACGTGATCACCAAGGTTCTACAAACTATTAATATTCATGAATCATCCCTACTACCTTAAGATTTCCTTAAAACACCCCCCAGCAGGGGCTGGATTCACCTCTCCTTGTGTGATGGGGGCCATTAACACCACCCTGCCCTCGGGATGGCCGGGAAACGCTCAGGGACTGGGATTTGGAGAAGCTGGAGCAGCCCTTGCTGCAGTGCTGAGCTTTCAGGGGACAGGTCCAGACCTGCTGGAGCAAGTGCTGTGGTACCAGGGCAGCTCTGGGAGCATCCCTGTGGCTTCCCAGGGCCACGTGGTGCCCACAGTGGCACAACCCAGCAGCAATCAGGGCTCATCCAAGCACGGAACACGGGAACTGGGCTTCTCCAGCAGCATGGATGCTGTCCCAAGGCCCCCTGAGCCCAGGGAGCATCGTCCTCCTGACTGCCCAACTGCTGCAGGGAGCAAGGACACGTCACCAGGGGCTTTGGGAACAAAACCTCTGCATCTCACCCAGGCCTTGGCCCCGGAGCAGGAGGTGGCTCCTGACCCAGGCCCTGGAGCAGGAGGTGGCTCCTGACCCAGGCCCTGGAGCAGGAGGTGGCTGCAGACGGAGCAGGGCTGGATCCATCGCTGGATCCATCGCTGCCTCCTCCTGCCTGGGTACCAAACCCACTCCTCCTCCCTCCTCACAGGCAGCACCAGCCCTGCCCACCCTCACCCACAGGTCCCTCCAGTGCAGGGCATTCCCTTCCCAGCCCTCTGTCCTTGGGACACCAGGGGATTGTTGTGCTGCTGAGGGCATGTCTGAGGTCCTGCCCTGCCCTGGCTCGGTGTCGTGGCATCAGCTCCCAGCAGCCACTGAACCAAGTCTTTTCCTTGTTATCCATTGAATCTTCCTCATTTTCTGTTACCTGGATACTGATAAATATCATTTGCAAGGACTCAAGTCCTGGGAAAGTTTCTTGTGGCTCCCCCAAAAAGCTTTGATTTGTGTAACCTGCAGCTTCTCACCGACGGGGCCGCGACGGCGTTTAACTCTTCACTTCAAATTCCCCCTGGTTTTCCCTGGCATCCCTGAGGTGACAGAGGAATATGTAATCAAACTGTGATGGAGAACCAGAACAAGATGGGATAATCTTGCCTGAGGTTTTCGTGCCTCTGGATGAAGCCATGACCCTGCACCGACGGCAGGGACGCGGCCTCGGTTTCTGCTCTGGGAACCTGCAAAACAAACTTGGTTTTCTTGCTGTGCTTTTGGCACAGCTGTAAAAAACCCCCCTCCCACTGGGGTTGTACTCAAAACGTTGGGGCAGCACTGCTGCTGCTTCCAGAAGATTCTACAGACCCGAAAAGCTGGAAACAGAGGGAATGAGACGCCGGAGCGGCAAACAGTGGAGGTGCTCCCTGGGTATGAGGAACCAACTTTCCTTTGGACTAATATCACTTTTGTCAGTGAGAACACAAGGGTGAATTTAGGGAAACCCTTAATTCCAACAGACAGTCAGAAGTTGCAAATTAAGCACATTTTTCTTATTTTAAACACAGTTTTCTTATTGAAACGAGCGATCGGACCCGACGTGTGACAGCCAGGAGTAATTCCAGCCCTGGAAGAGTCTTCTGAGGACAACTGAGAACTGTCTGAGCTAAACGATGTGATAATTTGTTTAAAAATAAAGCCCCGAGGACATTTTAGATGTTCCCTTTACTTAATGAGATTTCCATGATAGTTATAAAAATAAAATTAGCACACAATGCCGTTAATCTGGGATTACAAGCAGCACCAGGGAAGAATTAGTAAAATAAATCAAGAAGATTAAGACACTTTGCTTTCCATCAAAGTAGCTGGGATGGCTGTGCACGCTGTGCTTCCCTGAGATTAAGGAAGAGGTGATCAGGATCTGCCCTTCAGCCTCTAACCTGGAATATTTGGGCATGGAAATAACATTTTTCCAAGTATAAGCATTTACTTAACCCATGGATTTATATATGGCCTATCAATAAATAACTATCACTGCTTCACAGTTAAAAATTTAAATTATTTGCCATTAAAAAAGCCTCACATCAAATCACAGCAACTTTCTACACCCCACATTTGGCTGTTCCACTAACCAGTATGAAACGGGGATAAAAAGCCATCCCAAAATAGGATTACACAGAGCAGCAATAAAAGGGGAAATAATCTTTGAAGAAGTGATGGAAGAACAAATTCTAAGGGCATTAAGAAGGAACAAGTCATGGTTTCAATCACCAGCCAGGCAAGGATTGCTAAGCTCGTGTGTGCAGCACATAAATCTGCGAGGAGACAAACTGCAGATTAATTCATGGCCTGGAAAGGTTAATTTTTAATACCCTTTACTCACTTCAGAAATCAGGGAAAGTACAGACTGAAACTAATAAAGGAACAGTTCTCTGAGGTGGATCCTCACAAATCCTTCCCAGAGAAAACCACTTCATTTTTAGTGCTTCTGGCAGGAATTGAAATACAATCAATTGAAGTCATTAGTTTCGGTTATTATTTTTAAATAATGTTATTATTATTTATATTTACCATTTATTTATACATTATTTATTAATATTATTTATTAAGTTTTATTATTTAAAAACTAAAATTAAACTGTATCCCTTTAACTTACCTGAACTCAAAGGAAGGAGCTTCATCATCAGCCCACAAATGTATAAAAGGCTCATTCTGAGCTATTAAAACCCAGGCCTGTTATTCATGAACTTAGTGAATTATACACATTATATGCATATTCAATGAAATATTAACAAGAAGTTTATTCTTTGAGGTAATTTATTAAAGTTTTCTTCCAACACAACACAGTATTGCAAAAAAAAATTTGCAATTCAAGGGTTTTTTTTTCTTAGTGGTGTTTATGTAACCCAGGAGTCACCAAGACAACACATGTAGAAAACATTATATGGACTAATGAAGATAATAATAATAATAATAATAATAATAATAATAATAATAATAATAATAATAATAATAATGCAGTAATTATAACCCTTGGAACAGCCAGGAATTGGTGTAGAAATGCTTCAGCTCTTAAAAATAAGAGTTCAGAAATAATTCAGAGTGATATTAGCAAGAGCTGGACACGAGGCTCCCACCAGGATCCATAACAGACCCTCTGCAGTGGAGTTAATTAATTACAGGGTGTTTGCTGATGTATCAAACATGGAGTGTGAACAAAACAAAGCCAAATCTCACCATGCAACACACCTGGACTGAGCTGCAGCTCCAGGCTGGGTTCAAGGCACAGGGATAATTCCATCCATCGTTTTTAAACCAGCTGTGCCACAAGATGTGTGTGTTCATCTGAAAATAAACACTCATCCCACACCATGCACTGTATCCATGTCAAAGAAATATTTCCATTGCTGGGACTCCCTGCTACAGCTAAAAGCAGGGGACAAGTCAGGATAAAAATTGTATCTGTATCTATTTGGATACAACAAAGTGAATATTAAACCTTATTGGTATGTTCTTCGTGAGAAATGAATGGCAAAATAAATAACAAAAAAATAAGAGATAAATTTGGTCCCCAAGCAACTGCAACCTGTGGAATTTACTACACAACCTTTTCCAAACCCTACTCAAGGCTTGTTTTCAGTGCTTCTTTTTATCTACAACACTAGAAAAGGGAAAAATAAAGAAAAATTCTACCTCCAAGCTTCAGATCCCCTTGGGCATATGGCTCAAATATCCAGGAAAATATCCTTTCCACCTCAGCCTTGTGCTTGCAAGGGTCCTTAGTGTGAAATTCAAGAGGAGAAGGATAGGAAAAAGGTTAATCTAGGAAAAATGTGGAATAAAACATGTTGCCCTGCACCATTCCAGCATCGGTGCCCCAAATGCAGTGGGGTGGGCTGAGGTTGGTAAGGAGGAGGAGTTATTAAAAAGTTGTTAAAAAAACTCTTCTTGGCAATAGATCAGCAGAGCCTGAGCAGAAAACACAACTCTCATCTCCTGTAAAAATCTAGGCAGTTAAATTTCCAGGCACTGACACCCAGACAACAAATGACTCAACATTTAACACTGTTTTCAACAGGAATTGTGCAATTAGACATAATTATTTATTCCCATTGTAAACCAGACCCTTGGAAACAGTGCTGATCTAAAAAGAATTAACAAGTATGTACTTGTCCTTTTTCCTGATGGTTCCAGCTCTCAAGTAAAATTATTGAGCAGGAACACAGACAGCCTTTAAATAAAATTTAAAACAAAAAATCAGAATTCTTCAGAAAGTTTTGCTGGATAATTGAGGACTTTTATATTTGAGTTTTGAACTTGGAACAAATCACTTTGTTTTCTGGTAGAGGTTATGGATGAGGTCGAGCAGGGAGTCTCCAACACGAGGATTTGCATGGAATTAGGTTTAAAGGGCTGTGGAGTAGCAGTGGGCATCACTCTTGGCCACCAAGCTTTTATGGTGAATAAATGACAAACACAAGTTATATGGAGCTTATAAAAGAGCATTTCTAGAACATGTTTTTGGAGCAAATGCCCTCAGCTGCTTCTATTTTTTAAAAAATGCTGAACTGCCAAGAATACTTAGTACAGGAACTAACTTGTTGCTTAAGCCTGACTTTCTGGGGGAAACTTTAAGATCTGAGCAGCCCAAAGTGGAGGAGACAACCAAAGTAAAGTTCCACAGTAAACTTCCTGACAGCCACAGAGCTACATATCCAATTTGTTCCACGAAATTAAGCTATTTAAGGACAATTTGAGAACCGAGATGGATTTCAAAAACTGAGTTTTTAAAAACTTAGGACAAAACCAAGCGTTTGCAGGAGTGCAGAGAAGTTGTGTGTTTGGCTGGGAAGCTCTCCTGGCTGAATTGTTACATTTTTAGCACAACAATTAAATTCCAAAGCGTGGTGTGTTTTGTGGAAGGACATAAAGGATTCCAAAGGGGCAGGAGAATTTTGTGTACAGACTCCTGCTGAATAAACTTGGGCTATTGAGTAACAACCTGACTATGCTTAATGAAAGGAGCCCACGAGGAGGAGCTGAACACAGCCCTGACAATGGCTGATGGCAAAGGAAAGAAAACAAGGCAAAAAAAAAAACCTTGGTGAAGGGCTTGGTCTGTCTAAACACAAAGCAGAGTTGTTTGGGTTTGGAGGGAGCAGGGGAGGAAGGACACAGGGCAGGAGATGGAGAGAAAAAGAGGAAGTTTTCCAGAAAAACTTGCATTAGATTCAGTCTTTTAGAAAACTTCAGTGATGGTTGCTACAAAACCAAGGGCAGAACTGCTCCCTGACTGATTTAATATTTTAAAATGCATAGTATTGCATCCTTGTGTGCAAGGGGAACATTAAATAACCATGCACAGAAAATAAAGCTCTAATAGGATCCAAACCTGGATTAAGCATCTCTGACAAGACCCTTTTAAACCCTGAGCTCCTCAGGATCTTGAGAAACTTCAACCACCTCCTGCTGCAAAGGGGAAGGAAACATTTACAGGAAAAGAAAATGCGTCTAATTTATAATTCCAGTGTGTAATGCCATGAAACTCCTCTTAGAATGAAAAGGAGGACAGCTCCTACTTTACAAACAATTGGGCACTTGCATTATTTATGGAAATCACTGGCTTATTGTGCAATCAAATAACTGCAGCCACCAAAGGATGGGATGAGAATGTCACCCTGTCAAACCCAGACTCCAGGGGAATCCTGCTCTGGAGCTGCTGTTCCAGCTGGGAGCAGGAGCCCATTTGTTCCTAGAATTAGTCACTGCCAGCCCTGGCAGCTGGAAGCCAAGGAACAGCAGCAGACACAGAGTGAGTGAACTCCTAATCCTGCCCTGGACCTTGAGAAATGAGAGTTTATTTTCCACCTAATGAAACTCTGGACACAATCAGGAATAAAGTCCACTAGAATTAGGCAGTTTCTGTGGCTACTCCTCAAAACAGAGACTGGTACACAAATACCAATTATGAAACGTTCCTCTCTTAGAAATTAGGACTTTTTTGGGTTAATTCCTCTGTTTTCCAAAGCCCAGGTGACCCCATTCTTTGGTTTCTGGACTAAAGTGATGTATAAATGTCGGATTTTCATTTTCTTGCTTGGCAAGAGACAGTAATGAAGCTCCTTCTAAAAGCACTGCCTTCCTTACCTTCAGGGCTTCTCGAAGCAGGAGGTCTGCTTTTGTTTTCTCTTGATTACAAGTCCTTCATCCATTCCCAACTAACACTATGTGCTCCACTAGATTCCTGCGAGCTCCTCACCCTGATTTGGGAGCATCTGTTTTCCATATAATTTGAACTGGAGGACTATTAGCAAGATTGGATTCAGACCCCAATCAAGAGAGAACCCAGGAATTAATGTCATGTGCAGGCTGGCACTGCAATCCCAGGGCAAGGAATGGAGAGGGGGGAGCCTTGGGGCCAATATAAAGTTGATTTTCAGAGCACACCACAGAAAGGCAGCTGCAAATACGTACAGAATGTACTGTGAGGGTCATCAAGATCGAGTTCTAGGAGGTTTTTGGGTAAATAAATACAGGTTTATGTTTCCAGCTGGGGGCTGGGGCAGAAGAAAGTCACTACTTTGTTTGTGGAATGAACTCCTGAATCCCCACAGTCTGCTCACAGAGGAAACTGGACTGTCCCATACAAAATAAAACCACACTTTGTTTCAGAACAGGGCAGGAACCCCAGTTCAGGCTCCCCAGTGTGGTGGGGTATTTGTGCAGAATGTTTTAAACAATGCACAGAGCCCTGGACTTGGAATGAGGCTGGAATGCCATGGAGCATCCCAAGGCCAGCTCTGGCTCTCCAGTCACTCATCCAGTTTCAGTGGCTTAGGAAATTCCTTTAATCAGAAAGACAAGACTGATGCCTGGGAATCATAACTTCTGGAGCAGCTCCAGGTAAATCTGGGAAAGAACTCCCCTTTAATCTGGAATGGATTAACTCAGTGTGCTGCAGCACTGCTGGAATCACTTCAGCCTGGTTTGAGTGCAGGGAGTGAAGCACCAAGAGGTTTTCACACACAAACCTACAGTTCTTACCTGAGGAAAAATCAAAATATCTCCTCTTTAAGCTCTTTTAAGTGGAAATCCAAGCAATGGCAACAACACAGGTGACTATGAACCAATAATGCCCAGTGAGACCATCCCTGTGCAAAGGCTTTTAAAGCAAAGGCACAATGTCACTCTGCAGATTTTGCTTGTCCTTTCTTGAGCACAACATGTCAATGCTCCATCTAGAAAGAGCAGGGCTAACAATAACTAATGTACTGTGGGAATCAGGTATGAATACATCAATTATAAATATATATCAGTTATAGGGGGTTATGTTTGCCCAGGATTTTCAAGACACTGGCACATGGACCTGGAGAACCGTGTTGCTGGTTGGCCCTTCATGACTCAGAGAGCAGAGCTGGTTTTCAGAGGCCCAAATTTTGCCCCAAATTACGCAAAATTAAGGGCTGCTGCAGCAGTGCTTTGTTAAATTCTATTTTCTGAACCCAAATTTGCCAAACCCTCGTTGTTTTTCTCTGACACGAACACAGTCTCACAACAGCAACTACAATTTACCCAAACTCTCAAAGCTGTGATTCTGTATTTGCACTTAAAAACAGGTTGTTTTGATATGTTTGGGGTTTTTTGGGGGGGTTTCTATGCATGTAGCAGACAGCAAACCTAAGAAAACCAGCACAATATGGACCCCCCCAACTTGCAGTATCTACCCATTGTCTCTAAGACACAAATTACCCTGTGCAATGCAGCTGTAATGTAGGTATTTTAGATAAACTTGCTATTCTCAGCAAGAATTATCATTATAAAAATCATACAAATCATTGTTCAGAAAGAAGATTTTATGATCAGGTCAGGAAAAAAAAAAGTGATTTCAAAAAAATCCATTTCATTTCTGATCCACTTATGAACAAGCCTATCCTGAGAATCTCTGTTGTAACAGGAAAAGGACACAAAAATGTCAAGAAACAAGACTCCAAAGCTGCCAATGAGCCAAGGAAGGTGGTGGACAAAGTAGAGGCCCCTGGAGGATTTGGTTTCTGGCATCTTTAGGACAAGGCTCAGTTTCCCATCATGGCCAAGGCAAAGAGCAGGTAAAAGGTGCCTTCTGTGGCCCTTCTTCAGAACTAAACACAGATTTTGTACACATGTTGTTTAAACAGATATTTTATAAATACGTATTTTAACATTTCTTTGTATCACAGTAACCAGTTACAGGTAATTTTGGCATTTTGTGGTACAACACATCCAAAGACTTTCTTCTCCATCTCCTCCTGGGCTCTGAATTTTCTCAGTTCAGTAGTTTTAGCACAAATCACTGAAAATACAGGGATTGTTACAGTTCTTAGAACTCTGGCAAATACCATTTAATGCCATTTTTATGGAAGTGCAAACAGCAAGGATAATCTGCTTCCAAATGCTAACTAGTTCTCAGGGAATCTGTTAAGAAGTCAGTCTTTTTAGTAGAGCTGTTTGAAAATATTGTGGCATTCTAGTGAAGGAAAAGGTAGAGAGGGAATATGAGTAAACTCAGCAATTAATTAACCATTTCCATAATCTGTATACAATTGGCAAGGAAAAACCTTCTGGTCTTTTGAAGTGTTTGTTGGGTTTTTAGAATATACTGAGAGTGAAAAAATGGAAGTCAGTAATGGCACCTTTGTGAAAAAGGGCTAAAATTTTAAACTAACTGTCCTCTATTCCTAACTTTTATTCCCATGGTTGGTGACTTAAGGTGGAATAGTTTGGAGAAAGAAAAGGGGAGATGTTATTTGCTCATGACAACAATCATACAAAGCATGTTCCTGCTTCTGTCTGATAAATGCAGCTGTAAATACTCCACTTCTTCTTCCTCTGCCAATCAATCCTCTTCCAGCAATCAAAGACCATCATTTCCCTAAAAGCTGCTGAATAGGAAAAAAAACCCTGTAGCCCCAAATCCACTCAGGTTTTTGTAGAGCTGAGGGAATCTGCTGCCCAGGTAAAACCCACAGGATTTGGAGCCACAAACGAGGCCTGACAGTTCAACCACACCAAGGGAGTTCTGCAAAAGAAAAGTGTGTTTTGGCAAGAATGGTCTGGGGCCTTTCAGAGGATTAAACTGAGAGTCCAGGGGCTGATTCTCTGCACAGAAGTCCTCTCAAAGCCCTTCAGTGCTGCTCTTCAAGCGAGGGCTGGAAAGGGTTTCGTCCTTATCTCACAACAAAGCACATCAAACCCAATGCCAGGCTTTGGGGTATCACACTAATATCAATCCATCCTAGAAAAAAAAACCCCAGGCACAATAATTCAAACCAAAACTAACAACTGGAGCTCGAGCCACTAGGAAAATAAATATAAAAAAAGCATCATCCTGTCTGGAGAAAGCAAAATACTCATTTTTCACAGCTTAAGAGTTCTCTCACTCCGGCTGTGTTTTGAAAACAAGCTGCTTCCCTGCTGGGCAATGCTGCTGGATCACAATTATTTCCCTGGCATTAGTAGGAAGGCCATCAAACTGCTGGAATAGCCTGTGAACTTTCCTGCTGGAATGACAGCAGCAGGTACAATGGGGATTTTCCGCTTTTATTGATTTTTGGGGGCACTGTGTGGGCTCCACGTGGATGTTTACAGCACTTCACACCAGCAGAAATACAACATTTATACACATTATGCCAGAGATGACCCAAAGGACTGAACAGGCCCAGGAAGCCGCTCAAAGAAGCGATTTTATAACTTCTTTATTTTGGGATTTATGGGTAAAACATCCACATACACGATTTCTAAATCACTGTTAAAAAAGTCCAGATTTCTTTGAAGGGCACAAACTTTCCAAGACACTTTTGGGTGGGAATTTTTTGGAACAGGAACAGGTAAGAACCTCCATTATTCCTTGGGATTGCTGTGCTCTGCTCCTGGTTCCTCAGCCCCAGCTGACAGAGGGCAGCGACACCCAGAGCTCCACACACCACGACCCAGGAGACGCAGAAATTCCTCAGGTTGTGGCTGCCTGGAATGACACACAAACAAATTAGCTGGAAAAACAACATCTGCTGTTGATTTGAGGTCACTTTCTGTTTGCGGTACAAATATGTAAATGTAAAGGTAGAATTTCACGTCTCTTTTTCTTGGCAGCAATGTTGGTCCCACCTCTTTTTTTTTTCCGGGCTCTGTGCCCACCCCTGCTCACTGTCACAGTTGTGCTTCGTGCAACAACTGAGTGGTAGTGAGGGAACAGAGAGAAAATGTCCATGCTCACCTTATCTCCTACATTAACCCCTAAAAATTTATCATTAAATAACAGTGATACACAGAAAACTGCTGAGCAGAAGTTTCTTTCAATATGTCTTGATTAAAAACTGCAAAAGCAAGGATATTTTAAATGGAAATTACTAAAATATCATTACTTATGATCATGTAAGTTTATTTATATTTCTGTCATCGGGATTTATGTAACCCAAGGGCTGTGCTGGACCAGTCTCTGTGTCCATGGTTTGTTGGTATCAACCCTTACTGAGACTCACAAAGTCAAAGACAGACTCCACACACACAAAGTCTTCATGGACATTTCCAAGACAACTTGAAACTGGTGGGAAATCCTACAGAAATCTGGAGCCACGGGACCCTCTGTATGTGCAAGTCCCTGCCACCAGCAACACAAACTGCTGTGTGGCCTCACTAAGCCTGGCCTAAAGACCTGGAGTCTAAATAACACCGACCCAGTTCCACGGGCTGCACTTGGAGATGCAACACTGCCCCACTTGTGTCCGACTGCTCCAGAAGTGGGCACTGAAAAGCCCCTTTTTAAGGTCTAATTCCTCCCTCTCCAGCTCTGCAACCCCCTGAGCTGGCAGTTAAAATGCACCAAAGCCTGGGTTTGTTCTCCAGAGGAGGCAGCAGGAAGGAAACCCCTCAGCACTGACCCATCTCCAGGTTCATTATCAGTTCCATATTGAAGGAATCTGCTTTATCCCTGTTTAGGCTGCTGGGAGGCATCTGTTTTGCTTCAGCTTTTTGTTACCTCTGCTGTACCACGGATTTTATTTCTTTCTTTCTTTTTTTTTTTTCCCTTTTTCAGATTGAGGAGTTAGTGGTTTTGATTTGATACAATATGAACTGGGCTTTCTGTCTTCCCTTTCAGTCAAAACAGTAGTTCGTGGGCAGGCTGAGCACTCCAACCACTGCCAGGTTTTCTGAAGCCCAACTCAAGTGATTTCATTCCCCTTGAATATGTTTTGTTAAACGTAGAGATTGAAACAGGACACATGAAGATGTCAAGATATTCGATGCCATAAGCAAATAAAGTCAGGTTTCAATCAACGTGGAGGAAACCAACTGAACCCCACAAAGAAATGAGGCTTGCTTTCAACTTCTGCAGATTTCCACAAAAACCAGGGAATAAGTTAAAATATGGAGCCAGATTCCACAAATCTATTGCATTTTTTGTGTCTGTATAAAGTGAAAGTACTACATGGAAAATATTTAAAGGTATATGTGGGTCAGAAAAGAAAAGGAAGGGGAGAAGAAGGGGAAAACTGGAAGCAACAGGTCTGACAACTCCAACCAGAATTTGTACACTCCATTTTTTTATCCCTCTGAAAAAAAATGTCTTTCAATGCTGTAGGAAAATATGTCAGTAAAGACTGTGCCACATCCTGGAGAACATTTCAATCATTGAAAAAAACTTACATTTTGTCACCTTCTGATTCTTGAGCTTATAGCAGAAAAATTGTGAAATCATAATTAGATCCATGTTAACATAAAAAACAGCAGTGACAATCTGAAAGAGAACATCCATTTGCTTGTTTAGTAGACAAATAGTCTGAAACACCTTAACTGCATGGAAATGTTGCTTCATAATCATAATGGGAATGACAAACACCAAATCACTGCCAGACAAACAGTATTGATGTAAATATTTGGGAAATTATGACTTGTTTTATGGATGGCACATCAGTGAGCAGAATACAGAACTATTTTCTCTCCCAGTATTTGGCTGTGCAATGTTAAATTGCCCCAGAGTTTAAAGAGACAGTTTGAAAAGGATAAATGGAAAAGCAGGAATATTGGCAGATTACCTGGATTGGCAGCTGATTTGTTGAATAGCAGCCTATGAAGTTGGTGAGATGTCCAGCAACCCAGCCCAGCAGGAAGCCCCAGGACGGTGCTTGATCCACTCTTCAATTCTGGCAGGAAACGTGAATTTGGCTGGAACAAATTCCAGAAGAAATTGTAAAACACTGTAAGCAAAAAAAAGGTTGAACAAGCTCTGAACTTCATCTTCCAAAACACGAAAAAAGAAAGAATCAAACTGCAGCCACAGGAGAACCATCACAGCAATGCTCCACCTCCCTCCTGGAGAGGGACTCGGGGTCACTGCAGCTCCTCATGTCCTGCCCCTACACAGAGGCCACAAATCACAAGCCCAACACTTCCACATGCTCCTTTCTGGTGGCCTGCACTGAAACAGCACCTTCTGGCCACCAGAACTACACCAGAACTACACCCCCCTGCTGCCTTTCAAACACTGGAAGAAGAAAAAAACTCTGGTATTTCACACAGAAGGGCTCGGAATGAACAGAGTTGACAACTACACTTGAGGCTCTGAGCTGGAGAGCTGGGACTCATCTCCACGAGGAGGAGGAGGGAGCAATCCCAAACCTGAGTCCATCACACAAACCTGGATGAATTCCATGCTCACTAACATGTCAGTTTTAATGGAACACCCCTTTCCAATTAATATTTCAACTCCCATTTCTGAAGCTCAACAACTCACCAAGCGTGGTTTTACTGCACTCGTTTCCACAGCCCTTTTTACCAGTGCAGTAAATTATATCCCCCTTATGGGCACAGGTTTGGACTCCTATTTTTCCTCAGGCATTTTTACCTGCTGGGATCATTCCTACTTTTGCTTTGTCATCTCCTACCTACAAATGTGAAACCTGAAGCCAGTGACCAAACAGCAAGTGATTCAGCACTATGGAAGTGCCAGCTCAGGTGCTGCTTCTGACCTTTTCCCAATCCAAATTCAAATGGCAGGAGCCAGCACGACAGGATTGGTGACAGGGCATGGGATTGAAATAAAACCTTGAGCAGCTTCTGCTGCAAGTGCATATACAACTCAGGGTGCAGAAGATAAGAGGGAAGAGGTGATTTATTCTCATTTGCTCTAAGTGGCAGAGATTAGTGTCAAGTCAGTACAACAGCACAGTACATCAAGCTCATTTGTCAACCACCAAATATTTTTGCAAACACGAACAAGATGCTTCTCTGGCATATTATATCTGTATTATGCAGACAGAGAAACGCATCCAAGATAAAATAACAAAAAAATAAAAAAAGGCAGCTTTTGCAAAAGGCTCCAGGCGAGATTACTCATGTTTGAGAAGTGCTTAAGCCTGCGAACTCCCGACAGAGCAGCCAAGAGGAAGCAGACGGAGGAAGCAGCTCCAGAACTCCCCGCGCTCTCCACAGCTCCTGCAGCAGGGGCCAAATCCAGGGGGTTCCATGGAGGCACAACCTCCTGTCCTCGGCTGGGGACACCCAGAGCCCGTGTGTGCAGCTGGGCAGCCACAGCTCCTGGACAGGGATTCAGCTCCAGGAGCTGATTTCTGCCTCCATTCCCACCCCGCGCAAATCCCCAAATCCGGTTACGGGCGCGGAATATCCTCTGCGGAAAGGCCTCTGCATCCAGGAGCTCCCAGGGAGCTCCAATCCCAAACAGACCTGCCAAATTCCAAGGCATGAACACAGCCAGGGTGAAGGAGGCATTACCCACACGATGCTCCCTCGTATTTGCTGATTACAGGCAGAAACTGGACTTCCAAGAAGGAAAAATACTTCGTGGTCCCTCACGTGGTCCCTCATTCATTAGCTCTTGATAAACAAGCAACACTCCAATTCTGCATCACTGCAGCATTTCAGTCTGAGGTTGTGTTGGATGAGACTGGCCAGAAATCTGCTCCAGGATAAGCGAAACCAAGGAATTTGTTTGAATTTAAGACCAAAACTCTGATTTTCACTTTAAACGTGATGCCAATAAAGCCACAATATTTTCTTTCAAGGTACTGGCCCAGATTCTGAACACTCTACTCGCTCTTACAAAATATATTTACATGAAATATTTATATATTTGTTGCTTTCCATGCAACTAGTATCAAGGTAATGTTATGAAATCAAAGTCATTTACAGCTCAGGTTCCAGGTGAGCTCTAAAACCTACCAAAATCCGCTCAGCCCATCACACCTACCAGTGATTCAACACAAACAGTCTGTTATTTAATACTCCAGAGGAGAGATGGAAAGCATAAAAAGCTTGCAGTAGGCAAATGTAGGGTGATCCTGCCCCCAAAACCCCCAGCATGGAAAAGAACAGTCCCACACAGCTGAAATTTTGAAGCAAGGGAAGGTTGGCTTTGACCTTTAAAAATCTTTTTGTGTAGTGAATTATAATAATTCTGCATATTTTTTCGTTCCTGCTGAAATATTAATGAGAAATGTTTACTTAGAAGGCTGAGCACTACAGAACTGAAGAAAATTTTAACAAAAAAGCAGAATTTTCAAGTACTACACCTCGAAACTTCCTGCTGACAAAACCCAGCTGATATCCTACTCGCTCTCATGATAATTTAATTCCCCTCAAGGTTAATGATTCCTCATCCAGAAGAGCCTAAGGGGAAAAATAACAGAGCAAATGCACTGCTTAAATAAATAACCCAAAAAACCAAGTACTAGAGCAGCAGGTTCACGTGTTTAGTGTTTAAAGCCAGATGCAGAACCAAGCTGGAACCACAATTATGCATCAAACCACTCTTAAGTCTTGATAAAGTTTCCAGGCTTGTTTTCATAGAGCATCATCCTCTGCAAAGTTAGGACTTACTTTGCTAGTCAGTGAGAAACTTTTTCTTTTCATGAGACTTCAGTTTTTTGTGTTTTTTAAAGGCTGGAACAAGTTTACTGCAGGAACTGGCTGCCTCTCCAGAGAACTGTCATCACTGGACCTAAAATAATTAAACAATACAAACACAACATATATTCACACTCTGAGAAGTCACCTGAGCCTGCAAGACATACTCAGTTTATTCAGCATTTATTTATGCTGGTGAAGTTATTAGACTTTGTAGCCACCTTTGAAAATAACTTTTAAAGTTAAAAAAAATGTTGCAAATAATGTTTTAAGGTTTTTTTAATGCCATTTCTGCAGCTGAGCAGGCTCACTAAAATGGGAGAAACCTCCAAAAAATGGAATATGGTATTTAAAACTGTGTCTAAACACTGAGGTTTCAAGTGGTTTTCAAAGCCATGACTGAATATCATGACTAAAGTTGGACTCACACATGCAAAAGTTCTGTTGTGAGATCCAGGACTGGGTGGCAGCGAGTCCAAACGAGGCACTGCAGCTCCTCTTCTGCTCCAAACCCTGCAGCTATTCTGGAAAACCAAACAGATTAAAAAGTGGTGGGAATCAGCCACTTCCACTTCCCAGCTGAGCTTTGGCCTCCTGCCCCCACAACCCACTTCACACATTTCAGGCCCGCGGATGCTCTTGGGTTGTTGTTCCTTCACATTCAAGCAGCAGAATATTTGTGCTGCCAGTCCCTGGCACTATAATTTTAATATTACAATAATTACTGTTTTTCTTAAATCCCTGGTAAAATATTCTGTCCCAGGAAGAGCAAACCCAGGAATTCCACATGAAAAGAGGATGAGGAAACTGCCAGGACATTTCTTTTCTTCCTGCAGTATTGTTGTCAGTGATGAGAAAATCATAGAATCACAGACTGGTATGGGATGGAAGGGACAATAAAGATCATTTAGTTCAAACCCCCAAATAATAAAGTGACATTAAAAGGTGATTTATGTTCCTATAACAGTTCTTTGCCTTCATATTCTCTGTTAGAAATAGTAGTTACTACCATTTGGAAAAGTCCCAGTGAAGGTGTTATTTTCACAGAACAGCTAACTTGGAACATCATCGCTTTCTGCAAAGGTTTAGTGCTTGTCCTGCTAAAAATAAAACTGGTTTGGTAAATATTTGGATATTTAGGAATACGGAGTCAGTAACTTGAGACTCTTGTTTGGAGACATTTTCCCATTTTAACACCTTACTCTGGAGTAAGTAAACAGAAACAGACACCGGTTTAGAAGTGAAATCCACTTCATTAAGGACAGCTTCACAGTGCAGATGAGGAAAAGCAAGTTTTCCTTGGAATTTGGGAGCCTTGCCCCAGCTCCTGTGCCTCTCCAGCTGCTCTAACATTCCAGTGCTGTCGTGCGTTCCTGGATGTCGAATACAGACACTGCACGTGATGTGTGAGGGTGTCATGTATGTGTGTCTGGCACATCTGCAGGGGCTCTAAATCGCTGTTAATAACAGCTCAACCCCCCAAAAGCTGCTCAGTTGTACAATATCCACCAGTAATTACTCCTGGGGGAAAGCAAAGGTGGAGCTGGGCTCCGGAGTGAATCGGGGTCCTGCAAACACAGGGTCCCAGGATTAACCTGGTCGTTGGATTTTGGCTTGAACTATCCTCTAAAAGCATTTTTATGCACTCCTGACTGTGAACGGCAGCCGGGCAAATTCCACCTGGAAACCCAGCCCAGTTCCCACGGAACAATTCCGGCTTATCTTAACCTGGGCTAGGGAAGGGGCAGGGGGTGGAACGAGACGGGCTTTAAAATCCCTTCCGACCCAAACCACTCTGGGACTCTATGATTCTATGTATCTATGATCTTATTAAAAAAACAACAAACCAAATAAAACCAGTGAAATATAAAGAAGCCCCTTCGTCCACCGGGAGAGCCCAGCGGGCATCACCTCCCCGGGATCCCCATCCCTGCGGGAACGGGGGGTCCCGGCGGCAGCGCGGCCGCTCCCCTGCTCCCGGAGGGGGAACAAGCGCCGGGAATGGCAGCGGGCACGGGAACAAGCGCCGGGAATGGCAGCGGGCACGGGAACAAGCGCCGGGAATGGCAGCGGGCACGGGAACAAGCGCCGGGAATGGCAGCGGGCACAGGCACGGGGGGACCCGCGGGGCGAAGCCACGGACCCGAGCGGGGCCGGACCGACCTGCGGGGCTGCGGCTGCTGCTCCGGGCTGTGGAAGGACACCCTGCGGGCGGGGAGGAGAGAGGGGAGGACCGGGATAACTGGGATAACCGGGATAGCCGCCCCTCCCCTCCCCTTCCCGGCCACCACGAGCCGCCCCAGCGGCGGGGCCGCGGCGCCCTCTGCGGGCACCGGGATGCTCCAAAACCCCCTTCTGCTGGAAACCGCGGCGCTTTGCTAATTTGTTAATGGTCTTAATTAAACCCTCTAAGTAGCCCTTTTAATTAATCATAAGCCGCGCGAGGCCCTGAGTTGTTTCTCGGCCCGCTTTTCAGCGAAAGAGCCGCGGTGAGATGCTGTCGGGAGCTCGGGCAAACCCCCAAAACTCACATTTTAAGTTTTGCTGAGCTGACCCTGATGGGCTTCAGCGAACGAAGCCTGGGGAATAAATATATATTGGGGAAGTTGGGCATCTGGAAGGACCTTTTGCAAAAACCAGGAGATGAGGAGGAAGGTGAACAAAGGCTTAGTGTTTGCGTTGGGAAAACCCCAGCGGAGGGGAAGAGATGCTAAAAAGAGTAAAGATATGGACTAATTGTTATGGAAAATGAGGAGTTAGCATTCTACCTTCTGTTGGTTATTAAGTGAGGAAAGAGAATGATATAATTTAGAACCAATTAACATTAATCTCTTTGTTTGCTAAAAATGGATGAATTAAGAATTATTATGAATTAAAATGTATGAATTAAGGATTATTATTGGGCGACCTGCGCCAGGGCCTCACAGGGAACATTTTGTTCCCAATATCCCACCTAACCCTGCCCTCTTTCAGCTTGAGCTCATTCCCCCTTGTCCTGTCCCTCTGTGCCCTTTGGAAAGCCCCTCTCCAGCCTTCCCGTAAGCCCCCTTTAGGTGCTGGAAAGCTGGGCATGAATATTTTAAAGTATTTTGATAGGGGGGAAAAAAGTGTTGTATAATTTACTGCATTTTTAATACAGTTTTACTTTTTATTCTTACGCAGGCTCATCATTTCTGTGGTTGCTGCAGCCTGGCTAATTAACACGGGCTTTGGGAGGATGATTAAAGGAAGGCTCCGTGTATCTGCATTGTTCTGGTTTAATTGCTGCTCAAGCAATGATTCAGAGTTGGTTTTGGCAGTTGAGCAGCGTTTGTCTGGCACTGTGAAATTCCCTGTTTACATCCATGAGCCTCGTCTGGTGTTGATGGGCAAAAAGCATGAGGATTTGTAACATTTTTAGCAGCAGGCTCATGGATGGAAGAGGTTTGGTTACGTGCCCTCCAAGGCTCTGGCTGAGGTGCTCAGGTGGTGCTGGTGGTCACAGAGCCCACGGCTGGAGTGTCCCCACCTGGGGGGACAGAACTGGATCTCGTGGCTGGTGCAGGGCAGGAGAAGAGGGAATCAGGCTGGAAGGAGCCCCTCACTCTGCAGGACCACGGAGGATCATTCCTACACCTCCCACTGCCTGAAGAAGAGCCCTGTCAGTGTAACCCACGTGAGACCCAGCCCAGAAGTGGCTGTGCCCGAAGCACACGAGGGCAGTGACAGGAGTGACCATGTGAGCAACTGCAGAGGAAAAACTAAGCCACAAATGCTCCTCATAATCCATGAAGGCAAACAAATGGAACCTGGAAAGTGGTTTTGTGCTGAGGACACTGATGGACCTTGTTGGCCCTGAGCAGCCTCACCCAGACCTTCTCAGCAGCCCCAGTCCAGCTCAAGCTGAGTTTTCCACAGTCCTGGATTGACCTCAGACTGATGCCATCAGCAGCTTAGCTCCTGCAAGCACATTATAACCTGCAGCCACCCCTGTTTCCTGGCTGGGCTTTGGATCTGTGCTGTAGCCCTGTCACAGGTCCTGGCTCTGACCTCGTCTCCTTTGCTTCCTGGGTTTATTTAAAAATGCTTGACATTAATCGTAAAGAAAAAGGAGTAAACCAGCAATTTGTATATGGAAAATCACTGCCAGAGACTAGAAAACTTTTCCAGAAACAGAGGTTGAAATTCCAAGCTTTATCCAGGCCTGGTGCTGTCCCTGTTCCTGAATAAACACATCTTTGATGTCACAGGCTGCATTTTATGACATCCCCTTAAAAAAGAAGTGACTAAAGAGAGAATAATGTGAAAGACAGCCAATTATTCCATAAATGTAAACTACATTAAGAAGTGGTGTATAACATTATATATTTATGGCTACAATTTTGTTCTGCTGTCACATAACAAAATGAATAATACATTAGTCCAAGGATTTGTCATTAAGTGAATTTCTACGTTGCCTTGCTATTAAAATATAAAACTCCTTGGTGGGTGTATGTGTGTGACATTAACATTAACCCTTTTCTGGGAGCATAAATAGGGTGGGTGAAGGTACTTTTAGGCTGGAAAATTGAATTTATAATTTTATAATTTATTTTTTAAGGTGAAACAATGCTAATTATAGTCATCAGAAAGATCTGAAGACATTCAGGAAGGTTGTTCTGTTAATGAGATGTGACAAATGCAGTTCTCTTCTAAGACACAAACAACTCCTCAGTACAAAAAAAGGCAGGAACAGGAAGCAAATCCAGTGAAGAGCCATGAAGATGATTCAGAATCCAGCTGGAGGTGGCTCTGACCAACCTGTTCTGGCTCATCCTGTTTTGAGCAGAGGACTGGGCTTGGTGGTCACTGGAGATGCCTTCCAACCTCAGTCTGGCTCTGTGAAATGGTGCAATGAACAATTAAAAAAAAAATAATTAAAAGATGAGACTGTTCCTCATATGGTTAAAGTTAAAGAATCCATTGAATGAAGATCAAGTGCCTCCTAAAAACATTTCTCAAGTTCATGGTATCTCTCTTTAGTTCCTGTGGCTTTTTTCCATGTTGTCTTTTTTTAATTCTGGTACCTCTGAGAAGAGAGAGGAACATCTATTTACAGCCTGACAAGGGAGACTAAAGGGTCAATCTCACTTATGATTAGGAGAAAATTACCTGTATGGTTAAGGTCAGCTAGACTGGATATGGGATTTTCAGGCCCCAGCCTAAATTCTTTTCTTTTCCCATGAGTCCTGCTGAGGGGAAAAAAAGGAAACCCTGATCCAGTTAGATGAGGGCGTGACTTTCTTGGTGTGGAGCCTTCCAGGTGTTGTGCAGAGCTCCCCATGTAGATGTACACGAGGAGTTTGCACCTTTCAAAGCTGAGATTAAACTTCCCTGAAATACCATTTATCTCAGAATGCATTTATCTGATTTTTTTTTTTCTATTTTCTCCTATTTGTCCCTAATGTAATTGGCAGCAAAATTGATTCGGCTTCCTGCTGAGCTGGACTTGAAAGGTGAACACTGAATTTTCTATTACTTGGGTTTAATGCAGTGTGAAGACCCCACAATTTGATAAATTCAGACCTGCTGGGGAAGAACTGGAGAACCCCATTTTGGACACAAAGGATCAGATCTTGTCTTGCATTGCAGAGACTACTGGTTTGAATTTTGAGGTTATGAGAGAAAAGTGGTTTCTCTGCAATATGTTTGGAAAATTCAGGGAGTTGTTTCCCTACTGGGGCTCCTGCTGTGCCATGAGAGTGGAGCAGCAAGTTCTCAGGTTTGGGGGGAAAAAAGATGATGGGTATAGTGGTACCACCCAAAAAACCAACAGCCATCCCACAAACAAACCCAAAGTAACCAAAAACTCCCCAAACCACAGAGAAACTGAGGTAATGAAAATTTTGTGATGATGGCCCAGGAGCAGGACAGGACAATACGAGCAGGGTGAGAAGCTGGAAGAGATGTTTCCTCCAAAAGGAGATGTTTGGGAGAGCGAAGGAGCACAAAGTCAAACACCAGAACAAACCAGTGATCTGTTCTCCTCTGTGTCTAAGGGAGGAGGAAAAGGTCTCTGGCTAATGAGTAAATTCCTAATTGTGAGGTGTTGAAAAGCTGTGCTTAGGGAAGCAAAATCAGAACAAACACGAGCTGTGCCTGGACTGACAGCTCTTGCCCCAGCAGAGGATGTGGGTGAGGTAACCTCGAGGATTTTCCAATCCTACATTTCTACAGTTTCACACTCTTATTCATATAAAGATTCTCTTCCATAAATCCAGCAAACAAACCTTTGCCTGGAAAGCCATTTCCATACCCCATTAGTGCTGTTATTAATTAATTTCAATAACTTATCCCATGAGGTGCTGCCTGTGTTCTGTTTTTCCCTGGCTGGTTTCCTTAAGCTCCCAGATAACTGCTGCTGCTTAGCTCTGATTCCATTATGAAATTAGTTTCTGGTGGAAGTATGTTCCTCTTCCAAAGCCTTGTGCTCATCTGAGGTGCAGCATTAACGATGGGAAGCTTATTAAGCACCTGAACAGATGTTTGAGTGGGTTTTAGTGTCTCCCAGTGTTATCTCCCCCCAGCCAAGAGGAGAGCCTGGGCTCCAGGAAGGCGTGAGCACCTTGTAGCACACATAGCTCAACATAAATCCCCGTGTTCATTCCCAGTGTGGACCCCTGGTACGGATTAGCTGGTTTCATTAGCAGCCTCAGAGCCTGGCTGTTTAATATTAATAATCCCTGTTAGCCTATAGACTTAATTAGGGTGAGAAGCAGCTGGATGCTGGGCAGGGCCAGCTGGCCCTGCCCTGATTGCTGAGCTCTTAACTGGGGGCAGCTGGAACAGCACAGCCTCGTGGCCCCTTATCCCCCTCCTCCTTCCTGCCTCCAGGACCCTTTTAAAGGCTTCTGGCTCCCCATCAGGAGCTGGGAGTGTGGTTGGAGCAGTCCTTGTAGTCAGGCAGTTTTTCTTCTGCATGGGAGTAGCTGCCTTTGCTCCTCTGGGGTGAGTGTTCTTTGCCTTCTGCTCCCAGGGACAGAATACAGGGGTTACTTGGGCTGTCAGCACCAGCCTAATTCATTTCTCCTGGCTGTCCTTACAAAAACTTGCTCAAGCCAAGGGCAGGTTTTGACCCGTTTGGGTGTTACAAAGCTGGAAAAACATCCAGGAATCTTAGAGGTGAAAAATGCAGCAGAGCTGCTCCAGTGCTCCTCAACTTGCAGAGCCTGTAACTGCAGTGGCACCAGTCCAGCACTCGATATTCCTCCTGGTGGAGGGTATGAAACCGGCAGCAGCAGAGTTCTGCAGCTCAATTAGCACAGTTCATAAACTATGCAGCTCAATTAAGAAAGCCCTGTCTGTGGAAAGCAAAGCAAATGGAAATGGATGCCTGAGGTAATAAAATATGCAGTTCAGTTGGAAGATGATGCAGGTGGTTAATGAAAGTGTTATCTGATATGCAAAATGGGAATGGGAGAGCGTGTGTAGAGGTAGAAAAGAGGTTGGGTGTGTCTGAGTTTGTCCATCGCAGCAGGGGAGGCTGTGGAGCATCTGAAGTGGCCTTTTTTGTTGCTTATGACTATTTTGGAACCACCTCCAAACCAGCAATGGCTGTGAAGAAATGAGTATCCAAAGTTTTTCTGTTCCTGATGTGGTGTATCCACAGGATGTGCAGCAGATGTTGTGTTTGGTGGTGCAGATGTTGTGTTTGGTGGTGCAGATGTTGTGTTTGGTGGTGCAGATGAGCCTCTGGAGCCCTGCAGCTGCCAGTGAGCTCTGGGTGTTGTACAGGGTAGGGCTGCCAGGCAATGCCCACCTACAAACCTGCCCAACCAACACCTGTAGGGCTGGGGGAGGGCCTGGCTCCTCAGAGACTTGGGTCAAATCCGAGAGTTTTTAGGGAAAATCTCTTTTAATTTCAGCAGGAGCTTTGACTCTGTCTGGTGCACAGGATTTGGACTTTAGAATTAAACAGTTATTCTGAAAGTGTCAAACAGGATTGCTGTGCTTTGTAAATAACTGGGGAATAAGCAATGCCAAGTATGGGGGGAGAAAAGAGGAATAGTTGGTCAGAGAGGTTGTGGATTCCCCATCCCTGGAAGTGTCCAAGGCCAGGTTGGACGGGGCTTGGAGCAACCTGGGATGGTGGAAGGTGTCCCTGCCCAGGGCAGGGAGTGGCACTGGATGGGTTTTAAGGTTCCTGCCAACCTAAACCAGTCTGGGATTCTATGATTTTAAAATAGCTTTAGTAATTAATATAGAATTTGATAGAAATATTAGTTTGATACCTAACATTTTTTATTTGGCTGTGGTTACAATCCTGAATAATCCACTTAGTGCATGAAACTATGCAAATACACTAAATATTGGGCTGCTGCCAGTCAAATGCATGGCCTAGAAATGCTTCTTCTTACCTGCTCCTATAGAAACCAAATACTACTTCCTAAATGTCTGTGGCATTATCCACTCGTTTGCCAGGGACAGCATAAGGTAAAATCAGGAAATACCTGCTGGGAGAATAAAAGGCTATTGATCCTTGCAATGGCAACAAGAATCTCTCCATTCATTTCAGTGAGCTTTTGAGAAGCCCTGGTACTTTTTCTGGAGTGAAATGTTTCATCCTCCCAGGAAGGGAAACGCTGGGATGTGTTATCTGAAGGGTGTGGGGGGATCTCCTGTCGTGACAGAGGGGACACTGCAGCTGGTTCTACAGTCCTTGGGTGGAATTCCCAATATCTGTGAAAGCTGTGAATTAGTGAACTCTAAGGCATGTGATGCATAAAGACCTTGCTTACAAGGGAAACCCTTCCCTGGTTCCTCCAGGTGTTTGTGTCCAGCCTGATTCCAGCAGAATCAGGGATGTTGCTGCTTTTAAGAACAATTGGATTGGGGGACTGCTCATCCGTGTCTTGGCAGGACTTGGAGAGGCACAAAGCCACACATTTAAAGGACATTAATAGGTGATGCCCCATCCTGTGCTGACAAGGCCACGCCACCACCTCCTACAGCATTTTAAACTTATTTACTGCACCACAGATTTCAGCTTCAGAACCTGACAATTATTAGCCAAACCTGAGCCATTTGGAGGTGTGATCTGTGATTTCTGCCTTCTCCTTAGTTTTCCATGGCTGACTCTTGGCACACAGCAGATTTTTGGCCTCAAGACAAACTGCAGGGACACAAACCTGTTCTTCCCATTAGCCTTTTAAGTTGGTAGGTTGGGAGAGGGTGGGTTTTTCATGAATGCCCTAAATTAAAGAGACTCCAGCCTGACTGTGAAATTAATAGAGCTATCAAAAACCCCACTGTCATTATACAACAGTTGTTAATTATTTACAAGCAAACTTCTGCAAGAGCAGTATTGTATCTGTCAGCATTGTCGTTATTACAGTTAAAGTGATTTGTCTGGGTAGAAGATAACATGACTCATTTTGGTGAAATGCAATGAATATGGAGTATTCTGTTTCTCTTCACCAATTAGTCAGAGGGAGAACAATGGCGTGTCTCTTTCCTAACAAGATGTTTGTTTTTAAGAGTCTAACAAAATAAATATTTTCAGGGCTTTGCTTACAAAGGGCGTAATTCATTGCAGCTATTATAATCAAAGTTAAAAGCTAAAACCAATTTATTTTTTTTCTAGAATGGGGAAAAACAATTTTCATCAAGCAAATTCTCCTTTTTCAGCTGGTGAAAAATGCATGTGAGTCTTTTTATTATTATAGTATCTTGGTTTGTCTTATTATTTCAATGAAGGCTTTAAAGCTCATCCAAGTCCCTGGGCAGGGACACCTTCTACCATCCCAAGTTGCTCCAATCCCTGTCCAACCTGGCCTTTGACACTTCCAGGGATGGGGAATCCACAACCTCTGGGTGATTTTGGTTGCTAATAAAGTCAAAAGGAGACTTGCAGTGAGCAAAGGAATGAACCTCTTAATTCCTGCTCTACAATGACTTGACTGGTTACCAGATGCAGAGGTAAAATCCAAGCCTCTCATTTATGCTCTCCCAGATCGTGCTGCCCTTTGAAATTTATTATTTTAAAATCTCTTGTTTGGAACATGATTTTTAGAGTGAGAATATTTATGTTCTGCTACTATCTCAATTTTTTTACAGTCTCACAAGGGTAGGAGAGAAGCCAGCTGTGCCCTCTGTGTACTTACTAAGGTAAAGGGAAGCTGTAGAGAACACACAATTGCATTTTTCTTAAAGAACAACAGCAATGACTTAACATCATTAAAAGAATGTGTTCACCCCCCATTAATTCTGTATTTGATTCAGAGGCTGTGGTGCAATGAACAGGAGCAAAAAAGCTATTTGGAGGAACTGCCCTCAAAGTTGAGGACTGATGTGGCTGACTGTGTATTGTGGGGAGCAGATCTTTTAAAACTGTGTGATTTAGAAGTTCTTTTAATATTAAAAAAGGCCTGACAAGAATGGTACAAACATTTCTCCTCATTATCTCTGGGCAAACAGCCTTTCCTTTCTCCCAGCAGTTGGCTGAGAGTGCCTGACCTTCCACTTGGCCCTTGTGAGTTGGTTTGTTTGATATTTCTTTGGCTGTTATTAGAAAAATGTCAGTGCTGGGGCACTCCCAGGGTGGCTTTGCTCCTGTGCCCTCCCAAGACAGGATCTGTTGGGATGTAGGGGAGGTCTGAGTTAAGGCTGACTTGTTGGGAATCTGGGATTTCTTTAGCAGAGGGAAGTTCAGGGGAGAAGCATCCAGCCATGGTTAATGTGGAAGGGAAGCACACTCAGGTGTGTGCAGAATGCCATGGAATGACTTAGAAATCATCCCTGCACTGCAGCTGCCAAGCTTTGGAGGTGTTCAGGCCCTGGGCACTGGTTCCTCCTGGGAAGGGCTGGCTGAAGGTCTGGGAGCTGGGGAGTTGCAACAGGTGTCAGGTGAAAGGATGTGTCTCCTCCAGTGTCCTGCTCCTTCCCGACTTTTCTTTTGGCTCCTGTTCCTCCAAAGATGCTGACGGGGTCCAGCCTTCCCACCAGCCTCTGAGAAGAGGCCCCATAAGTAATATTAACTTCTGCAATTTCCTTGTTACTCTTAAGCAGGTTATTAATTAACTGAATGTAACCACTGGCTGTTGATAAATCCTTTTAACTAATTCAAATTCCATATTGAGCCCGGAGCGTTTTCACTCGAGCTGCTGCTGGAGTTAAGCTGGGTGAGGAATTAGTCCTGAGCTGTTTTTGAGTGCAGGAGTTGGGGAAAACGGAGAGAAGATATTTGTTTGCTTGATTCCACATGACAACTCCAGGGTAACTGAACAGACTGTACGGTTGGGTTGACAGGGCTGTGCCAGCAGCCTCACATTCCAGAGGCAGGGGGATGGAAGGGGCACTGACAACTGCAATGGATCCCACCCGAATTTCTCCAAAGAGCGACAATTTGCCTTCAATTATTAATGGTTTTCAGAGGTTTCCCTTCTGAGAGGTATGAATAACTTAATGTGTGTTCACGTAACGTTTGCAATGATGAATAAATTAGTGCATGGGAAGAAACTGAGCAGCAGATCCAAGTATTAAATAATGGAAGAGGTTTTTGAGGAAATGTAGTCATTAACAGTGGGACTGTTGCTGGTTTTTCTCTGAGTTCTCAGTGGTTATTGGATGTAGAGATGTATTAGTGATGTTGGAAGTGCCACAGAAAGAAAAGCAGTGCCTGTGTGTGTGTGTGACAGCTGGACATGAACCTGCAGTGCTCCTGGATCATCCTGGTGCTCCCATGGGTTTTGTTTCCCTCTTCTCACTCGGGGGCACTTTGTCCCCTGTGCTGCAGAATTAATGTCTTACTTTAGGGGGACTTTGACATGCTGGGAATACACTTGGTCCTATTAAATCGTGAGCTGAAGAGACACTGGAGTGGATTCCCAGGTACCTGGGAGGAACTTCAGGATGTTCAATGATTATTCAGTGGCTGCTGTTTCAGGAGACTTTGAGGTTCAGTGGTTGTGCATTTATTTATTTATCGCAAAAAAAAAACCAATTTTCACTGCTAGTGGCATTTTTCATAACAGGGTTCCTGTATTCTGACCCTATCCTGTGGTCCCTCATGCTCTGCCTCCTTCACCCTTTAGACAGAAATACATATTATTCCCTTTGTAAAATGTTATAAGGAGTTCTTTTTCTGTAACATCACCACAGTCTTGAAAATATGTCACAGATATAAAAGCCTGTTAAGCAACACTTAAAACTGAGCAGCTTTTGAAAGCACCACCGTGACAGTGAGTGAATTGCTGTTTGTTATGAAGCAAAAGCAATTTATTCCATCTTGGCAGTGTGTTGCTTAGTTTAGTGTAATATTTTAATATCATTAAGATATTTAGGCATGGGACTCTTACAAGACAGATCTGTCTTCCTGATGTTAAAAAATGCTAAGTCTTATGAAGTGTTATATATAGCATTGGTGTGTGCTGAAACAGCAGGCAAACAGAAACCTTTGGGATTCCTTATGTGCTGAAAACTGCAGAAAGCTGTCTTGGCAGCACCTAAATTACCAAGTAGGTATTTATAAAAGAATTGATCAAGTTATCTGTTTACTGGGAAGTTCTGAAGTCCATTCTTCCCCCTCTGCATCAGTGGGTTCTGCCTGGATTATGCAGCCAAAATTGCCTCAGAGATGTGAAATCTGCTTCACTTCAAGCAGCCCTTGCCCCACAAAACCTGCAGAGCCGGGCAGTTCATCACGGGGGGAGTTATTTACCCACCTGGGAGGACACTGAACTTATTCCAGGCTGTGGGAGTGGTGCAGCCCTGGAACTCTGCTGGGAGGGATGAGCCTAAGAGGCTGTGTAATTCCTCTGATTATTCTGCAGTTCCTCCACAAGGATTCTGCTTCCTTGTGTGGAAGAGCTGGATGTTGAGAGCAAGTCAGCCCACGGCTCCAGGACTGAGCGAGGTGTTTCATTAATAAACCCCAGATTTACCCCCAGCCTAATTAGTAGACTTCATAAGTTATTGTGTCATCATCTGGTCCAGCTCAGCATCCACGGGATTTCAGGACATGAAGTGTGGAAACCTGTCATGACAGGAAAAAAACCGAGAGGCTTGTAGGAAACAATGGTTGTCTTGTGGGAAGAGTTGGAATGTGTGCAGCTGATCCCATGGGAACTGCTGTAGTCTATTCACCCTGTGTGGAAATGATGCTCTTCCAATATAATCTTTACTCCTTTTCTTTCACTGAAAAATGTAAGGACTTTATTTCCAAATTTTGGAAGAGTGCTCTGTTTTAGTGAGTAAATGCTTTTCAAAACCACTAATAATTAGATTTATTTTTATAACATGGAGGGGAAAGGTTCTCTGAAATATTTGTAATATTTTGTCCGTAAATTGCATATGTGAATGTTCTTGGGAAATGTATCCAGGCCTCTTTTGTTCCCCTGGGTGGGCATGGCGGGGGGGGGGGGGGGGGGGGGGAAGGAAGTGATATTAAAACTTCTGTAACTGTTTGAGACAGAAATTCCACAGAACAGATTTTTCCTGTGAGGTGGAGAGGAAGAATTTCAAGAGAAGGGAATTCTGCCTCAAATTCCAAGTTTTCCTTGGAGAGGATTCTAATCTTCCTCCTATTCACGGAAAAGGAAAATAAAATGAAATATGCAGTTGTTGCAAACATTTCTCCCCACCCTCTGAGAGGATGGAAGTCCAAACCTTTCTCTGTTCACCCCATGTGTGAAGAGCATCACCAACCCCCCAGGGTTTGGCAGAGCTGCTGTCCTGGTCTTTATGGGACTGTGTCCTAACTATTAAACCCTGTTTGGTAGAACCCTCAGTTGTGTTCCTGTGTATCCTGAGGTGTATTTCCAGTCTGCACACACAGTGCTGGAAAGGCAAAGAGTCTCTGATATTATTTTACTTCTGCTTTCCCGTAGCATCTTTCCTCTGAGGCACCCCAAGCCCTTCCCATAACCCCGTGTGCTCAGCATGGACACATGTCTGCCAGGTAAGGAAATGCATTTTATTGTTTCCTTTTCCTTTTTATAGATGCTCAAAGCCCTGGGCTCTGGTTTGCCCAAGATCCCCACGGTAAAGCAAGACCTTTGGCCTCCCAACCCTTCAACACCAAACTCTCCATTTAAGGGGAATTCTCGGATCACTTCCCTCTCCCGTATAATTCAAGTTCCTTTTTTTGAGCCAGGTGCTCGTTTTACACCTTTTGGATTTCTTTCTTGAACGTTTCTTTAATCTTACCTTGTGTTCATCAAAGAGCTTTGGCACCTGTGCTGGCTTGGCCCCCGAACAGGGAACGGGAATCTCCATATGGGAATTGTGCTGCAGCACTGGAGGAGAACCACGTGTGGTGTCCGTGGCAAACTGAGTGTCTCAGAGGACAGGGGGGTTTGGGAAGTGCTGGGTTGGTTGGATTCACTCAGGAGCCCTGGCTGTGCCCTGGGTTTGGGGTATCCCTGAGCTCACTGCACCTTCAGCAAGTGAGCAAACCAGGAGATCCTGTGAGGTTCACTAAAGGTGAACTCTACTGGCTTGGGGTTCCTAAAATTCCTTAAATATAGTGAAGCTTTCCTTGATTTATGTTGCTTAGCATGGAATTAGATTAATAATATTATTGCACGGTTCTCTGAAGGTTGGATTTTGTTCATAAATAAAATTAGGCAACCATACTTACATTTCTTTGGAAGCTAAGGAAAACAATTTTTTTTTTTTGTAGAATTTCCTTCACTGAAAATATAAAAATTTTTATCCTCTCACTTCCTCTTTGGTTTAAAGGATATTTTTTCCTGTCCTTCTAATGTCATTCTGCAGGACCTGAGTTCCTGGTAAACTGGGAGACTCAGCCTTTTAGCTCAAAGTTCAATTGGCTTTTGGATGCCCTTAGGTCCAACTGCCCTTTTACATGGAATTTTTATTGTTAATCTTCTATTATTGGGGGAATTATTTTGCAAACAGACCAATTCAGTCCCTTCAAGCTCTGAAACCTGTCAGGCTGCCTTTCATTGTGATTGCTTGTGATAAGGAGCTTTGGTAAGAATGCTGTGCCTGCAGCAAGTGGAGACACTCACCTTGGAGGGGAGCAGCTTCAAGGGCCCAGGGAACGTGTGGCTCTTTCAGCTTGTCATGAAAAGGGAAAGGAGGTGTTGAAAATCTGATCAAACCTTTGAATTAGATGTGGGACTGCACCAGGAAGCAGTGGAAGTGGCCTGTGTTATACACTGAGGCTTTTTTCCTGCCTGGAGTTGCTGCTTTCTTCCCCATGTTTTGGCCGTGGGAAGGTGTGGGTGATGTGGAGCCGAGGTGAGGTGGCCTCAAAGTGATGGGACATCCCTAACCCTAACCCTGAAGCAATTTAATCATCCAAACTGACCCTTTAAAAAAAAAAAAAGGTAATTAAAAATGACACTTTATAAGACACATGATTGTTTTCCCTTCTCCCCAGTGCCAGCTGCCCATTAGCAGCAAACAGCACAACCTTGCAGAGAGCAAGGAGAAGCTGAAGGAACAATTTAATGCCTGTGCAAGGGAAGTGTTTTCAGCACTGTCACACAATGTAGGCATTAGGAAGACTTGCTATAATTCCATCTCAAAGAGCTCATGGTAAGTCAATGATTTTCTGCACTGTCCTTAGTGCTGTCTATAAAACCCACATCAAAATGTCTGTTCAGGTGGAGATCAGGACCTTTCCTGTGCAGAAACACACTGAGCAGAGTACAGTCTGCCAAAGGCCAAGGATCACAGAACACCCCGAGCTGGAGGGGACCCACAAGGATCGTGGAGCCCAGATCCTGAGGAAGGGGCTGCTGAGTTTCAGAGCAGCTGATCAAAGGGAGGGTTCAGTGGATCTTCCTTCCTGGAGCATTTCTCTGCATTTCGTGGGCACGTTTTGTTGTGCTGCTTCTGAGAGTGATGTTAAAAGCCAAAGCAAACTTCAGCCCCTCTTTTGTGCTCATGTAAAGGTTACAGAACGACAGCATTGATTCCTCTGGCCAGAAATTCTCCTCTGTAGCAGGTCTGTTCACTTGTTCTTTTTCTTTCAAACAGCGTGAGCTTACTGAGGGTTTTTTTTTTTTTACCTCCTTCCCAGGGAAGTATAGCTTTCACCAACACAGAGAGTTCTGTTTTCTCCATTAAAAACAACTGCCCTCAAGTGGAGCAGGCTTTTGTGTTTAGCCCTGGAAACAGAGCAGCTCATTCAGAGATAAGGCCTCTCTGCATTTGGGTTCCTGCAGTCACCTGACAGAGCCATGGGTAACTTTTAGGCTGCTTTATTCTGCATTCCTGACGTGCCTCCCTCCTGGCACTGCAATGAACAGCCTCGGGTTCAGTGCCTGCCACCCGAGCCCGGAGCTTTCTGCCCGCCGTGCCCTCGGATGCTGCCCGGGGTGGCAGGAGGGCAAAGCCAAGGGTCAGGCTTTGTCCCCAGAGCACCTTTTCCCCATCACCGAGGATGGCCGGGGGGAACCCTGAGCAGGTAAAACCATCAGTTTGTGTCCGTGGCTTTTCCAGCTTTTATTTTTGAACTTGAGACTTGCTGAGAGCGAGAAGGACGGGCTCGGTCTGAGCTCACACCACCCCCGATCTGAGCTCACATCATCCCCGGGACTCGGGTGGGGGGTGGTTGTGCCATCGGGGCTGCCAGGAGGGTCCAGCCTGTTTTTGCCTCGGGCTTTGCAGTCTCAGGAGCTCCTTTCTGCTTTCGCCTTTGCTTTGCACGCGTTGAAATGACCACAGGAATCGTTTTGGCAACAAAAGGGACTGTTTTTTTTCTAAACGAGAGTCGTTATCTTCTCCATCTTGCTAATAATGGCTTTCTGGAGTCAAGGCACAACAAACAACCCAGAAAGCAAAGGAAGAGGCTTCACCCACCTCCTGGAGCTCTGCTCTGCTGCTGACCATGGAAAGGTGCTTTGTAACCCTTATCATCTGGTCCAGTCACCAGCCTGCTCGGGTTATATTTATGCAGATGAAAAAAACCCTTAAGTTTATTTATTAAGCTGTGTATTGTTTAGCTCGTTTCAAGCTATTTGTTGTTTAAGAGCAAAAAATCTCTAGTCAAAGGGTGGGGAGGCCCTGGCACAGGTTGCCCAGAGAAGCTGTGGCTGCCCCACCCCTGGAAGTGTCCAAGGCCAGGCTGGAGCAACCTGGGCTAATGGAAGGTGTTCCTGTCCATGGCAGGGGGTGGAACAAGATGGGCTTTAAGGTCTCTTCCAGAATTCTGGGATTTTATGATTCTAAAAGGTCCTCCAAGATGCACTTTGTGTGCATGTGCTTAAGGATGTCCCTGCTTCAGGAGATCCTGTCTGAGGCTTTCACACACCATTTAAAAGCCTTTGCTAAGTTGGAACATGACATCAACGCATTTGCTAATTTTTCTCTTTTTTTTTTCCCTTTTCCTTTTAGATTGGGGCCAAGGAAGTCTTGAAATACACCCGAGATTTATTCCTCATATTAAATTGATCCCTGCTCGCCAGGACTGCCTCCATCCTGTCCCCAGCTGAGTGGTTCATGCCCATGGTGCCCTCAGAGGGTGGCTGAGCACAGCCATGCATCAGCTCTTTGGGCTGGTTCTGGCACAGAAGGACCTTTCCCGGGCGGGGGATCTCTTCTCCTTGGAGGATGCTGAGATCGAAGGGAGCCTCTCCGAAGCTCTGGAGCAAATCAGGATAATTAGTTCAGCTGCAGTAAGTGAAACACTGACCAGGATACTTTGTCATGAGGTTAAATGTGTAAGTAAAATATTCAAAACAGGGACACACACAATTTAAGTTTCTATTAAAAAAAACCAACCAAACAAAACAAACCTGAAGAGCAAAATGTAAGATTTAAAAATGTGGTAACAAAATCCAGTTCCCCACAGCTGGGTTTCCTTTAAAGCTATTTCAAAAGCTATTTCAAGTTCATCTTTATAAGAATTTTTATTAATCAGTTATTTAAAGCATATTAAAGATTAACTTGAGGTTACATAATCCATACCTTCACAGCAATGAGAATTAAGACCTAAACCAGTGAGCTGCCCATGGGATGAACTAATTTCTGTGTTTTTAATCCCACTCAACATCCGTTGTAAAGGCGGAAGCGGGAAAAGGGATCCTCTTAAAAAACTCTGTGTCTTCGGGTGAAATTTGTGAGGTCCTTGAATCCCAGCTGACTGGGGGATGTCCTTTGAACTTGCCCCAGGACTACCAGAGCAATGACAACGACCAGGCCGTGGTGGAGATCTGCATCACCCGCATCACCACGGCCCTGCGCGAAACCGCCTCCATCGAGCGGCACGGCCGGGCCCTCGTGGCCCTCTGGGAGTCCTGCCTGGAGCACAACCTGAGGCCCTCGGGCGGGGAGGAGGATGCACCACACGCCAAGATTGCCTCTGACATCACGAGCTGCATCCTGCAGGTAGCACTGGAAGTTCCCTGCGTTACTCCCACCGAGCTGGAAGCGCCCTCGGTGCACGTCCAGTTTTTGCTTCTAGAATGTGCTTGTGCTTTTTTGGGTGCATGGGAGGGATTATGTTTAAAATCAAGGGCTTGACTCCAAATGTTAAAATACAGAGCGTGGTAACACATCCTCTGAGGGGCAGTGGTGCATCAGGGGGTTGTGATCCCTCTACTTTCCTCTGGGAATGGCTGGATTTGGTGGGGACCACACTTTGTGGTGGGCAGTGCCCTTCGGGAGGGGTTGGACTTGGTGGGGAGCACACTTTGTGGTGGGCAATGCCCTTCTGGAGGGGTTGGATTTGGTGGGGACCACGCTTTGTGGTGAGCAATGCCCTTCAGGAGGGGTTGGATTTGGTGGGGACCACGCTTTGTGGTGGGCAATGCCTTCCTGGAGGAATTGGTTGTCTCCCTTTTTGCCTCCTGCCCCTGGAGGTGAGACAGTAACCAGCAGCAGCACAGCTTAAACGTTCCAGATGAGAGACTGTGTGTTGTGAAATCCTAGTTTATCTTTGTGGCACTTCAGAAATCAGATTTCAGAAGAATATTGAAGTGTTAAGTGGCTGCTCTAAACTTTCACTCTGTGGCTGAACCAAGCCAGCTCATATCCAGAGTTTTGGGGACTGCACTTTGTTGCAGATTCCTCTTTTTGTGAGGTAATTGAAATGAAATGAGGTAGTTCATGGAATTATGGACAGCACTGGGTAGGAAGGGATTTTTAAGATCACTCAATCCCACCCCCTGCCATGGGCAGGGACACCTTCCACTAGCCCAGGTTGTTCCAAGCCCCATCCAACCTGGCCTTGGACACTTCCAGGGATGGGGCAGCCACAACTTAATTATAAAAGTACATTTGCTGCTCCCTGAAACAGAGCTGTTAATAGCAAGTTCCTTTCCCCCACCCCCCCAAAAAAAAGAAAGAAGGCATAAAATGAGGTTGGAGGGTTTTTTTTCTACAATATGTGAGCGATGGTTGAGGCTGTAACGAGGATAATGAATATCTGCCAGCTGGGCTGGCTCTCCCAGCAGGTCTCTGTTGATATGAACAGCAGGGAGGTCCCTGAGGTTTGCAAACATCACTAGATCATATTATTGAAATGTGGTCTTTATTATCACCTTCCCGTTTTCTGAGTGTGCCCTCATGCCCTGATACTCATCGTGGAACAAATGAAACCTTTCTGCTTCCATCTGAATTCCAGCCTTTTCTTAACTAAGTATTTTATCTTTATTGTAGAGGGGGAAAAAAAAGAATTGTTCTTTGGAATTCTCTTAGATCTTTTAAATCCCAGTACAAGGGCCAAACCTTATCTTCCCATTCTTTCGTGGGGAGTAGCAGAGTAGAACTTGGAGGCAGCATTTGGCTCCTGCTCAGTGGTGCCTCTCAGCCAAACATAACGAGGCATTATGTTGATTTAAACATGCTGCTGCACGAAGCTCTATTTATTTTAAGGGCTTTTCTCATTAAAGACACAGTTTTTGGTCCCATGGAAGTTGCCAAAATGATCTATCTTGACATGAAGAAGTTTCTGCAGCCCCTTCTCCCTCAGGGGTCTCTGAAAGGGACTGTCCAATTCTTGGCAGGCCTCTGCTGCAAGGAAAAATCCTCAGAGCCACTTAAACTCTATGGAATAAGGAATAACAGATTTGGTTTTCCTCAGTCTAAATTTAGTCTTTTAAGTGCTGCTCCAGAAGGAAAGTCCAGAAAGTCTGGGCTGCCTTGCTTTGCACTGTTCTGTTGCCTTCTGCAACATCTGGGTTCCAGCGGTTGCCTGGGATTTCAGATGCTAATTAAATATAATCATATTGCAGGATTATTTTCAAAACCAGGGACGTGCTCCAGTTTCAAAGGGCTGTTCAAAAGTGAGTGGAGAGGAGAGGAGGGCACTGCTTAAGGAGGCTCCAGAGAGGCTGCAGGTCCTTGGTTACACACAAACATCCTACTGGTTCTGAGGGCAGTTGGGGGGACCCCAAGGGGGAATATATGGCAAATATGTGTAGTTTGTACACAGGGTTTCATGTGTATAAATAGTAGCAGAAAACCTTTTCTGACCTGAATGTCAAAAGCCAAGTGTGTGTGCAGGTACCCTGAGATTCCTGAGGCTTGGTGCCCCTTTGGAAAGGGAAGTTTGTACTCCTGAAAAATGTCAGTTGTCCCTGGTGTTCAGAGAAATTGGGGTTGCCCAGAGAAGCTCTGGCTGCCCCATCCCTGGAAATGTCCCAGGCCAGGTTGGATGGGGCTTGGAGCAACCTGGGCTAGTGGAAGGTGTCCCTGCCCATGGAAGGAGGTGGGACAGGATGGGCTTTAAGGCCCTTTCCCACCCAAACTATCCTGGAATTCAATGAGTTTAAAAAAAATGGAAATCTTACCTATGACAGGATAATTAATGATCAAAACCAAAGCTACTGCACTGTGAGCAGGTGTCCCAGTGCACTTACTGGCAGTGACTGCTCCAAGGTGTTTCCTATGCTTTGGGATGAGAATTCCTTGCTCTGTGTGGAGGATGGATACAGCTCCTGGTGTCTTCTCAGAGAACACCAGTCACCAAATGTCTCATTAGAAGTGTACAGCAGTTAGCATTTAATTAGTGCACTTCATCTCAGGTTTGCTCCTCTTCTAGCAGAAGACAAAAAAAGGTGCATTATAAACATTTCCCAGTGCAATAATTTTAAATGTCTTCACTTGCTCTTTCTTACATCTTCCTTCAGTGGTGCTACCAGAACACAACCTTCCTTGACATGTGGTGGGTTTTTTTGCTCTTTTCCCCTTGTTTTAATTTTCTTCTTCCTCCTCTGCTCAGCACGAGACTTTATATGAATGTATTCTTTTTTTTTTCAGCTGCTTCTTTTTCACTGCTTTTTCCTGGTTCCACAGAATTACAACCGCCCCCCAGTCATGGCCTTGGCTGTTCCAGTGGCAGTGAAGTTTCTCCAGAGGGGGAACAAGGAGCTGTGCAGGAACATGTCCAGTTATCTCTCCTTGGCTGCGATTGCCAAAGTGGATCTGCTGGCTGAGCACACGGACACCATCGTCAGGAGCGTCCTCCAAGGTAGGAACGTGGGCATTTGGGGGTTGGGATGTGTCAGGTGTACGTGGGATCCTTAAAAATCTCGAATTCCTAAAATCTGGAGCCCTTCTGGCCGGGAAAGACCTCCAAGATCATCAAGTCCAACCATTAGCAAACACATTATACGTAAAAATATGAGGCACGTTTGTATAAAGCAGACATATGGAAATACCTATAAATGTGATAAAACAGGTTAGACACAAACTAATACCAGATTATCAAGGAATATGGGAATTTGCTGAACCCTGTTGACTGTGGAGGTTTCGTTATGGATCGGGTGACCCCCAGGGCAGGAAATCCAGCTGTACTTGTTAATGTTCCTGACTAATGGACTTCAAATTATCAGCCATGATACGAGGCACTAGTTCTGGAGCTCTTATCCTTTCTATTAGTGTCCCTGGCAAGCCTCCAAAATAGAAATGGGGATGAAATTAATCCCATTCTGTGGCAAAGTAGTCAGATGTAAGATAGAAAAGCTTTGTGGTGGTTCTTTAATTTTGCCTACATTGTTAGCTTTATATAGAATATTGTTGCTAATCTCCTTACATTTTATTTTTGTGGTTGAAAAAGCCAAAAATATTCATTCTTCTATAAAAGGAAATCCAATTTAATTGAAGTAATAAAGTTCCCAGTATTTGTTGTAGTACAGTGCTACTGCAATAGTAAATTCACTGTTTTGCTTCAAGTATGGGTAATAATTAGACAGTTACTGCTAATTACTGCTATTAAAAGAAGATTATTATGGAGATGTTAAGCACTCAAATTAAATGTGTGCATTCTTTATCAAGTTATTATTTCTTGTATTCTTTTAAGACTTGACATTAGTATTTATGTGCTGACATTGTGCACCGTCACTCAGTGGTAGTAATAAAAGAAATAGAGGGAATTTAGTCACAGGTTTGGGAAAAGGTTTCAGCACGGCTGAGTTGTGTACTTATGTTGTTCCACCAGCAGATGTTGCTGTGGATATCAGGTTTGGGAATTGCAGCCGGGAAGAGGGCACCGAACAGCGAAAGGATTTGTTTTGCGAAGGGGCTCGATCGCGCTGTGCATAATTCGTGTTTCAGGCATGAAAAGCTGCGTTTGCAGCAGGCTGAGAGCTGCCCTTGCAGACTGCTTGCTGAGGGGAGAGGGAAGCTGCTGAGGATGGATTTCCAGAGCAGTTTCTGGAGACAAAGGGCCTTGTTCTGGGGCTGCCCAGCGCGGCCGAGCCTCGTGGCACCAGGGCAGAGCAGCTCTGGCCCCTTGCCGGCGACTGCCGGAGCCAAATGGATTTTGTGATTACTTGGGGCAACTCTTTGGCTGCACAATCAGGTTCTTATCTCCTCAGCTAAAAAAGAGCACTTTGGAAGGAGTGTTTCACTGCTCTGTTCCAGTGAACTCAGCTCCCAAACACGTGCCGGCGACGCCGTGCCCGCTGTGCCCGCACCTCCCACGGGCACCAGGGACCACACGGAGCTGTTCCTGCTCCCAGGGGACAGCAGAAACACCGTCCTGTGATCTGAGAGTCCCGTGGCTGCTCCCCCTTCCAAAGGCACCACAGGGATGCTGCATCCAGCAGAGCCTTGTGAGAGGGCAGGGCTGGGCTCAGCACCCGCCCCAGCCCCACAGGTCCTACCCTGCTCCTCCACTTCTCCATCAGCAGTGCAAGGGCAGGGCCTCGGTGGCTTTTCCATGTTTGGAGCCCCAAATCCCCCCAAAATACTATTTACTTAGTGTTTTCCAAACAGCCAAACTGCTGGCCAAGGAAGAACATGGTTGAGTGAAGAACGAAGGGGAGAAGTGTGAGTTGTGGTGCTGGGCTGTGGGAAAGCTTTGCTGGTCCACAGAGGTGATAAAGGGAGAGCAAAGCAGTTGGAAAGAGGAAAGTTTTCCAGCTGAGTCAGTGGGAATGGAAGGACTGGCTTTGCACTTGGTCCTCTGCCAAACCAGAGCAGAGACAGGAGAAGGCTCCTTCCCAGACAGAGCTTTTCAGGTATGAGATACAGCAGGAAAAGCAGCCAGGAAGGATTTCTGGTGATCTTCCTGAGGAGTTTCCTTTTTCTGCTGCATTTCATGGACATTTGTTTTCATTTAATGGAGGGAACTGTATGGGAAGGGGATTTGAGAGTGATTTTGCCCTTGCACAATATTGGGACCTGAAGTGTTTTTGTAACTCTGAGGATCTGTTTTCTGGCTGCCAGCAGATGAACACAGGTAATATTTCCTTGTTCTGTTGTTAAGGTTATTCACAGATATTATTTAGGGAGGGATTTCTGTCCAGTTTACTACTAAGCATTTATAACTTAGACCCAGTTTTATTGCAGGGTAATAGGAGAAATTCCAGCAATCAGAGCAATTACTTTTCCCTTAAACAGTGCTGCCAGAAATTTGGAGCAGGTAATATAACACTGGGTATGAAGCACAACCCCCTTCAATTGCACAGTAAAGGGGAATTTACCTTGTCATGGCTTTTCCTTACTATTTTTGTGTCCTGGAACAAGGATCTGGAGTCGTGTTCAGGAAGGAGTGTAGCAGCAACACGCCAAGAGATTTTTCCCAGTGTGTTCTCAGGACATCTGTAGAGAATGAGAAAGGCAGAGAAACGTGGGAATAGAGAAGAAGGATGGGCTGCTTCCAGGGGAAATGAGAATTGCTCTGAACAAGACATCCCTCATGATAACTTGTTCAGAGGCTTCAGCAGCGCGTGATGCTCTCGTTGTAAATGGTTACGGATCCAGTGAGTAGCTATTCATCATCCCCTGCTTGGGCTCTGCTTTCCATGTGGAAATCAGCCCTGGAGTCTGGGCTCTGCACCTGCTGCCTGTGCTCTGTATCCAGCCCTGGGTTTTTATTGGGTTTGGGATGAGCTTGTGAGAGTGAGAGGAGCAAATCCCTGGCACTGAGCAGCAGTTCCTTGTACAAACCTCCTGTCAGCAGCAAATACCTTTGGGTGACTTTAGAACTGAGTCTGTCCTCAGAGGGCAGCATTATGGGGGGGACTGATGGATTTTTATTTGAGGATATCCCAAACCAATCTTTCCTTCAGCCTCCAAGCACTGTCCTAGCACAGACTCAGCTCAATGCACATGAGGATCCCTCTGTTTTTATTAGAGGTCACTATTTTTATTCTTTTTCTAGAACTATATGGTTCAAAACATGGGAAGATTCCCACATGGGACTTGATTTCAGAGTTTTGGTTCATGAGAAGCATGGAGAGTTTTAGTTTAGTAAAGTATCTTTATTTACAGAACAACTTTACAAAAATAATTTCAATAAAATTATCACAAAGTCCATTTACAATATAATACAGCTGCATGTTCTCCCAATGTAACATCAGATTATGATGGGGAATATTACTTTGATATCAATCCATGGCATAAATAATGATTTAAACAAGGAGCTAGTTTTGTTATAGTCTACAAATGACTAACAACGATTAATAAACAACACATTTCTTGACTTAGGTGGTTCCTCTGTACAATTCACATTAATGCTATAGAGCCCGAGGGCTGGAGGAGCCTGGAAGATCATGGAATCAGGAATGGTTTGGGTTGGAAGGGACTTTAAAGATGATTCAGTTCCACCCCCTGCCATGGGCAGGGACACCTTCCAGTATCCCAGGTTGCTCCAAGCCCCGTCCAGCCTGGCCTTGGACACTTCCAGGGATGGGGAATCCACATCCTCTGTTCTGCAGAGAAGGGTCAGGTTTCCCTCAGCAGGGATGTCGGGAGCACCCTCTGACTCCTGAGTGTCCAAAGTGCCCCTCTCTCTGATCCGTCAGAAAACACTGTTCTGGACAGACAGAGCTGCCAGGCCTCAGGGACAGCTTTTCCAATGTCATGCCTTGATGTGTGGGATCTTTTCAGTGTTTTCCCAAAACAGCAGGCAGAGATCCGACCCCATCTCCACAGCGCCTCGTTTTGTAAACTTGCAATGCTGATCTTCCTTGGGAATTTGGGACGTGGGCTCCTACAGCTCTGTTCAGTTGGAGTGCTGGTGTTCAGCTCTTTGGGAAATACATTCTCTGTGCAGAAACAGCCGTGCCAGGGTTTAGGACACGTACTGGGCTCCTCCGTAGGGCAGAACCTCCGTGACCCCCCACCCCACCACGTTGCCCCTGGTGCCACACGTGCCCTCCCCGCTCTGTGCCGTGATCTCTGGGGCACTGAGCACTCTGTCCCACAGGTTGAAGCCAGTTAGTTTTCCAGAGAAGGCTAAAGCTTCATCAAACCCCCCTCCGATGCAGCAGCCGTTCTTCTCCTGCCCGATCTGCAGGATCCCTCCGTCGGGGACGGTGTGAGCACTGGCAATGTCCAGGGCACTGGCTGCCAGCTCCCCCTGCACCCACAGGGCTGCAGATCCATTCTCGGAGCTCCACGTGCCACACAGATGGACCCACTTCCCAGGAATAACTGCATTTTGGGCAGCCACCTTGTGCTGGCCACCCCCGACCACGAGCACTGCGGAGTCCCGGCGGAGGTAAAGCTGGATTTCATAGGGATTGAACTTGGTTCCATAGGAGAAGACAATGGTTTTGTCCAAAGCCTCGGTCACCCTGATCCAGATACAGGCAGTGAAGGAGCGAAGGGTCATTCCAGCAGTTGGGTGGACGCTCCCAAATATCTTTTTGGAACGCATGGGGAACAGAATTGCGGTTTCACACCCTGGGGAAGATTAAAAACATCGTCAGGGAAATAGAAACTGGTCTGCTTGTGTGTGCATAGGTGGGACCTTTGATATATCATGGAATCATTAAGGTTGGAAACGACCTCTAAGATCACCAAGCTGTGGCTGCCCCATCCCTGGAAGCGTCCAGGATGAAGCTTGGAGCAACCTGGGCTAGTGGGAGGTGTCCCTGCCCATGGCAGGGGCTGGCACTGGATGGGCTTTAAGGTCCCTTCCAACCCAAACTGTTCCATGATGGGGCTTCCCAAGGATCTGTATGGAGCAGTGCCCCCTGGGAGAGCAGCTCTTTTGCTGCCTCACCTAAAGAAATCAGCCTTGAACTGGGCAGTTGTGGCACTAACCCTCCCTTAGGTCTTGGTTAAGCCTCTGAGTTCTTTTTAAGTATTAAATAGTGAAAATAACCTTGTGGTGAGGGGCTGAGGTGAGTGAGCCATCAAACAGCAGGTTTGGATACTGTGGCATTCCTGGAGGCTGTGGCTGGAGGAGGGAATTGCTGGGCTGTGTCCTGAGGTTGTCTCATGGATAACTGGGCAGCAGGGGAGGACAAGAGCTACCAAAAAGTAGCACAGGGAGTGTCGGCAGGAACATGCTGAGGTGGGCTTATTTATTTAATACAATGACTCCCTGTCCTGACCCTGCCTTTAGGATTTTTGGTCAGTAACATTCCTGGGCACTGGGTAAATGTGGGAAATGTATAAGATGACTCGTGTTTTTAAAACAGTTCATCTCTCATGTCTCATTAACCAGGGTGTTGATAATAGAAATTAGATTAGTTAAAAGCACTGACAGGACTCTGTGAAACTTGGAAAAGTAGCTGATGATGACTAAAGCCAAGACACTTTTGGTATTTTATGTGCTGTTCCCTAGTTGTGTGTAACTTAATGTTCAAGGTGACATGGGGGAAGAATCAGCCCCTTCTCCAATTAAGCTGCTTCATTTCCTGTCTAAAGGAGCTGGAGGATCTGAAATGCCTAAAACGTGTGTGGAAGTTTGTGCTCCAGGGAATGAAGGACTCTTTGTGCCCTCCAGGATTGCTCTGCTCTGGTATTTCATGGGCTGCTTCCCTCCAGCTTCCAGCAGATTTTACATCTCTCCACTGGCCCTTTTGAGGAGGGGCAGGGTGAGCGAGCAACTGCTGGGGATGCTCCTTAAAATGCTACTTAGGAGCACTATTGTGAAAAAGCTTTTAATTAGCGGGCTTTCAGGCTTTATTATCAAAGCCTAAACAAAATTAAAACCAGCCTCAGCGAAGAACAAAAAGTGTGATTAGAAAATCCCTCAAGAATACGGCTGGCAGGAATTCAAGATGTGAGAAATTAAAGTCAGTTGCTAAAAATTCCCCAGAAAAAAATAAACCCGGAGAGAGGCTCTGGAAGTACTTAAAATGTAGCCTTTAAATTGAAAACTATGAAGGTTTTATATAAAATCATGTAGGAACCAGTGGAAATAAAGTGAATTTCCACTGATGAGGTAGAGATGCTCGGTGCAGATCAGGTTTGTTGCTCCCACCTAGTGCAGAGTAGCTGAGTGAGGCTGGCTGGGCTACAGGAGAAGATAAGGAATGAGATCATGCTCTGGAAGGCAAGAGGTTTGAGTTTGGGGAAAAGAGGAATATGCTGTAAGATGTACCCCCAGCACACAGAGATTACTGAGGTGTCGTGATAAAGGAGTGAAAGCAATTTACTCTTAATGCTGGATGGGTGTCTGGCGTGAAGGGACAGATTCAGGTGAGCTCATAAAGCACTTTGATGGGAATTATGTTGTGTCTGTGGAAGTTTAGCAGTTACAAGCTGTTCCTTCTTGCTCCCCTGTGTAAGATCTCACTCAGGAGATGCTGCTGCAGGTCTCTGGTAAGGCTGGTGTACCTCCACCCCCACCTCCCCACACACCCACTCCCACAGGACTCTCTGAGTGTAGATTTCTATGGGGCTTTTAAGCTGTAATAACTTAGATTTGTGGCAAACACAGCCATTAATCAGCTTTTAGAGGCCAGGCAGTGACAGCTCACTGATATCCAGTGTAGCTGTATCATGCAGGTAGCAGTTGTGCACCCACACTTCAAACAGATGAGGGGCTGCTCTGCCACAGCCAAGTTGCTTTTTTGGGTGTCTCATTGCACTGCACAGAAAACTGAGGTGGAATTTGAGGTTTGAGCTCATCTTTCTGTGGTCACCTCGCTTGCTGAGCAGTGCAAAGGCTTTGGAAGGGCAAAAACACCCCCAAACCACCACCCCGGTGTTCCTAACGGATCCATCCGGAGGAAGGACTCTGCCCTGACAGTTGGGTGCAGGGGATGTGCCCTCCCTGCTGTGCAGGTGTGCCTGGCTGGTTGACACCAGTCCTCTGCTCTGGGGCAGCTGGAGTGGGTGAGGAGGTGTTAATTCAGGGAGAGGAAGGAGTGGGAACATGCAGGGAGAGGAGAGCTCAGTAATGCACGTGCATAGGTGTTACCAGCTGGGCAGGTGAGAGGTGTGAGAACGTAATTTGGATGTTTAAAATATGTTTGCTGAGCTGTTTTGATCTGGGAGAGCCTGGAGGTGGGATCCTGGCTGGCTTTGCCCTGTGTAAGGACTTGGATTAAGCCCTGCTTTGATCCCACCTTTGAGAAGCTCAGCACCTCTTTTCCCAGAAGTTAATGGGTTTCCCCCCCTTTCTGTACAGACTGTTTAAAGCTGCCCTGCTGTTCCTAAGGTTTCTTTGGAGTCCTGTGGAGAGGGAGGTGCTCAGGAGGGTGTTTGTAGGGTCCCTGTTTGGACAGACCCCCGAGGAGCTCTGGTAAAGCTCCCGTGGACTCACCTGCTGGCAGCAGGTGCTGAGCTGCCCATTGCTGCGACACCTTCAGCTCAGCCCGGGTCTGCTGCAGCTCCTTCCACAGTGAGTTCAGGAGGAGATTGTCCCCTCTGGTGGCATCCAATTTATCCTGCTGCAGAGCTGTCTCCTGCTCCTCAGCCCTGCCCAGCCAGGCGCTCTCCAGCCAGCCCAGCTTCATGGACAGGTTGTGGCTCAGCTGCAGAACGTGCTCCAGAACCTTTCCCTGCTCAGACTCCCGAAGCCTCTTGGCCTCTTCAGCTTGGTCCCTGGTCCTCAGGAGCACCTGCTCTACCTGGGACACGATGTGGGAGGTGACTTTGTCGAGGGTGGCGGCGAAGGAGCCGGCGAGGTTGGTGGTGAGCTGGGTCAGCTCTGCCCTCAGGGTCTGCAGGTCCACCCTGGGGAGCTCGTCCACCGCCTGCAGCATCATGTTCTCCTTCATCTGCGAGTTCTCCAGCATGATGAACAGCTTGTCCCACTCGGTGTGCTCCCGCTGGCAGTCGCACGAAGCAGCTGGAAGGGAAGATACAGATGTTGCTGTTCCTTTGTACTTAGTTTTAAACAGAAGGAGGTTGACAAAATCTGGCTCTGGGCAAGGCTTATGTGCTCCAGACTGTCCCAGAATCATGGAATTACAGCTTGGGTTGGGTTGGAAGGGACCTTAAAGACCATCTAGGTGAGTGCACTTCCCTCTATACAGAAACAGAAAAGTAAAATAGTGTGTTTTAAAGCAATTCTAAAACTGTCATTGACAGTCTTGTGCAGGAAAGCTGAAAAATTAAGAATATAAAGCAAATTCCAAGGTACCTCATCCCAGTGCTTTAGCACTGTTATCCATAATAACCCACTGGTATAAGCACAAGCTTCTCCCTCTGAAAAAAAAAATGCTTGCAACAATAACTATTGCAAGAGCTGGGCAACAAAGAATGCGATTCTGCATTTCCACAAATTTGGCTTAAATTCACTTACTTTCCTCGGTGCCAGGGGCTGGAGCCTCAATCTCGTTGTCCAGGTTCACGTACATGAGGTCGTAGTCGTTGTCTTCCTCCAGGGCAGAGCCAGAAGCCCTGAGGACACAGAAGAGCGTGAGCAGAGAGAGTATTTCTTGGGGCAGCATTCTCCCAGCCGCTTCCCGGAGATCCCTGGGCTGTCTGGAGCTGCGCTCGGGTTTAGCAAGGCCGGGGCTGGGAGGGAGCCCCTAATAAATGCTGCGAGCGCCTCAGCCCGAATGAATGAGCAGCCCCCGTGCCAGTGGCGTAACCGGAGCGCTCGGGGCTGTTGGTTTTGGCCGGGAGGGAAGGGGGCGTGCAGTTTGCTCAGTCCCAGCCTTCCAGGGTCCACTGGGGGATGTACTGACTCGTGGAGGGGAAAAGCGGGGGGAAAAGCTGCTCCTGGAGCCGCCGCTTCCCCCGAGAGCGGGTTTCTGGGACGTGCAGCAATGCAGGGGTGGAAGCACTTGGAGTTCGCTGCCTGGATTGGCTGTGCCGGGCTGTGTTATTTGGGGGGAAAGAAAGCGCTCCCTGCGAGCTCGGTTTGTGCTCGGTATGTGCCAGGGCTGGGGAGGGGACTGCGAGGAAAATAAACATACCTGGAGCTGCTTTGGATACACGTGGCTGGTTTGACTAAATAGTGCAGCTTTTTTGGATGGTTGTGTGATGTTATATAATAAGTTCTATTATATACTTACAGTTTATTGCTTTAAGCAGTAAAAGAGAACTCTTGAGGACAGCTTGTTGGAGTTTTGCTTTTCCAGCCCTAATTACCCCTAACCCCCCCATAACTGTGTGGATAATCTGTTAGTGCTGGATCTGGTTTTGGGAGTGTGTAAATCAGCAGCTGCACGGTCAGAGCTGCGTCTGTTACCTTTGAAAAAGCAAAACAAGGCGCTGTTGGATGAGACATTAATGAAGTGGAAGGATTATTGGTGCTAATCTGGTTCGAATTCCATAATCTCATCAGTTCAGTGGGCCATTAATCATTTCAGAGATGCATTGCTCAGGTGAGATGAGGGATAATATGGTACAAATTATGTATTGCCTATGAAATATCCAGAGAATAGCAAAAAACCACAAACATGTAATTATATCTAACTTGCAATGTGTGTTCCCTTTCCATTTGTGTCTCTGCTTTTGCTCATGCAAACCTGGGCTACCTGTGCCTTGGATATTGGGGAGAAATCCTTCTCTGTGAGGGGGGTGAGGCCCTGGCACAGGTTGCCCAGAGAAGCTGTGGCTGCCCCATCCCTGGAAGTGTCCAAGGCCAGGTTGGATGGAGCTTGGAGCAACCTGGGCTAGTGGAAGGTGTCCCTGCCCATGGCAGGGGGAGGGAACTGGATGGCTTTTAACCCACTCAAACTCTTCTCTGATTCTATGGTATGGGGGTTCCTGCCACTGTGGGCCCTCCAGCTGCTCTCCTGAGAGTGTAAATAATAAATAGCAACATCAAAGCAATCTTTTAGAAACCTGGGAAGTCTAGTAAAGGAGAGGTGATTGTTATTTTTGGGAGGAATTTCTCCCTGGAAAGGGTGGTCAGGCACTGGCAGGGGCTGCCCAGGGAGGTTTGGAGTGCCCAGCCCTGGAGGTGTCCCAGGAAGGCCTGGCCGTGGCACTCAGTGCTCTGGGCTGGGGACAGGGGGGATCCATGGGCTGGGAGGGCTTTTCCAGCCTCAGTGATCCTGGGATTTTCAAGTAGGTATGTGCCTCACTTGGGTTACTCTTGGTGCACAGGCTTTGTCTTTGGACACCCACTTTGGAGTGAGGCTCAAACACAGCTGTGGGACTTTGAGAGCTCCTCTGTCCATGTGACACTGCCATGTGCTCCCAGGCTCGTGGCTTTTCCCAGGCTCTCTGTGCTGCTGGGATGGGCAGAGCAGGGCTGGAGCACAAGGCAACCTTTGCCATTTCTGGGTGCAAGGAGGGCAGCCAGGAAGGGGTCTGTGGCCTGGGCTGGGCTGGCACCACCAGGACACACCCACATCGCTGTGGTTCCTCCTCCTGCCTCTCAACCATCAGCTGTCCCCAACTGGAGGTTGGTTTGTGCCTGAGTTGCATAATTCCCAGTGTGTGGTCTGTTGGAAAGTCTGAGAAAATCTAATCTGGAAAGTATTGGGGGTAAGGGAGGTGGGGATGGAAGAGGGAAGGAAGGTAGTTAAGGAGCCGAGTAGGATGTTTTTCCATTCTCAGACAACAAATATGTTTTCAGGCACTTGGTTTAGTCTGAGACAGATGAAGCAAGATTGGCGAAAAGTGAATTATTTATAACACACAATATCACCTCTGGCTGCCTGTGATCTGAGAACCAAAAGGTGGGTGAGCTGTGTGTGTAAATCCCTCGGAGACAAAAAAAGGTGTGACAAACAAACAGCAAGAGGTACTCAGAGCTAACTCAAACATGAAAATACCAAAGCCAATTGGGTTGTGCCTAATGACCTTTCAGGAGCTCTGTGGAGAACAGACACGAGCTGTGGTATCTGGGGGATTGTTTACATGTGTGTATACACAGGTTATCCAGTTAAAAGCAATTCCCTGTCAGTGAGGTCACTTCAATATTGCTGCAAAGGGATGAGTTTGCTCCTGAATTGCCTTTGCTTTTCATTTATCTTGGTTAGTGAATATAAACCCAGCAGTGTTGGCTTCAGGAAACTGCCCAAATCTGTGTTTGCACAAAGTGGTTTTTGTTCAGAGAGGCTCTGTGGCTGAAATCCATCACCTTGTGTCACATCCAATTGCATCACTGCCCTGATACAGCCCACACTTCAAAGGCTTGTTTTCCCAGATTAAATAATTAGTCTTACTTTCCAGATCCCTTCCTATCTGTGACATCCCAGCTTAGGCAGTAGCATGGCTCAGGTTTTAGTGTCTTTGCTGGCTTAAAACTGTTATTTTTGTTGCTCTCTGTTGAATTCCTTCCCACCACACTTCCATAGCTGAGATGACTTTTGCCTGTCCAGGAATAGGGGAATTTCTTCTTTTGCCATTGTTACAGCTGCTGAAATTCTACTGGAGCTTAAGGGCTCTGCTCCATATGGGCAGAAAACTTCCAGTGGAAACTAAACAAGGGCAAGTGCAAGGAAAAGACTTATTTCTGCAAGCACGACGTTGTCCAGCGGGAAAATAATTCTTAGTGTATTCGGTGCAAAGTGTTTCAGTTTTGAACTATGGTGTGAGTCTAGAAAAGTTCAAGTAAATACATCCTCTCACCTTTTTGTCATAGAATCACAGTTGAGTTGGGAGGGACCCACAAGGACCATCCAGTCCAGACACCCCAACAACCCCACCCTGTCCCTGAGAGCGTTGTCCAAACCCTCCTGGAGCTCTGGCAGCCTTGGGGCTGTGCCCACTGCCCTGGGGAGCCTGGGCAGTGCCAACCACCCTCTGGGGGAAGAACCTTTCCCCGAGATCCCAGTTCTCCCAGTGGGTGAGTTGGTGGCCACAGTGCCTTGGTGGTGACACTTTTTAGGTGGATCCACTTGTAACATCTGGAAGAGACTTGCCCAGAGAACGTGGGTAGAAAATGGACAGAATGGAGCATTTTGCTCATCTTTTTAGGGTCATTCATCAACAAATCCCTTTCATTTGCCAGTGGCCTTTGTGATTGTGCATAGAACAGAACAAGCCCCAAATCTGCCGTGTCCGGGGTGAGAGGTGGGCTCTGACCTTGCCTTTGGTTGCTCAGAGGGCTCAGAGTGGCCTTCAGGGAGGAGCCAGGGATTCTCCAGGCGGGAGAGGATGCAGAAGTGTGGCTGGCTGGAGACACTCCCCCGGAGGTGAAGGACCCCTGAGGGATCATTACGAGCTGTTTGACTCACAGTTGTCTGAACCTGCAATGAATTACGTTCGTTTCTTGGCCCGGGGGGGACGTTCCAAGACCCAGCCGTGTCCTGGGGTGCGTTTGCTGTCTCTGGCAGGAGCCCGGCGTGCTCCAGCCTGAACCCAAATATCCTTTTTCTGCCATCCATGAAGAGATCTGCTTATCTTCCCAAATTACACGGCTCAGGTTTAAATGGGAGAAAAAGCAGCAGGCCAGAGAGCAGTTCCTCTTGGAAACCAATCCAAAGAGACCGTGAGCACTTCCAAGGCTTTGCAGAAAGGAGCCACACTAGGTTGCAACAGGCAGATGTTTTCCATATGTTGCTCAAGTGAAACTTAAATCCACGGAGGCAGGCGTGTACAGCACTGGGGGGTTATGGATTTTGGTATGAGCCTGGCCTTCAAATTGAATTATGCACAGACATCTTCAGGAACCGTGTGAGAGAGGGTTCAGCTCTGCCTGCAGTCGACTCTCCCTGGCTCCCTTCTTCTCCTGGAAATGGCATCCTTAACTATTTCTGTGCAAGTGCATATTTAGTTCTCTTAATAACCAACTATTCTTTCCATGTGCTGCCTATTTCATGTGAAAGCCTGAATCTCAACAAAGGAAAATTAGAGCTTTTATCTCTTTTCTTTCTCTCTTCTTTTTTTTCTCTTCTTTTTTTTCTCTTCTTTTTTTTCTCTTCTTTTTTTTCTCTTCTTTTTTTTCTCTTCTTTTTTTTCTCTTCTTTTTTTTCTCTTCTTTTTTTCTCTTCTTTTTTTCTCTTCTTTTTTTCTCTTCTTTTTTTCTCTTCTTTTTTTCTCTTCTTTTTTTCTCTTCTTTTTTTCTCTTCTTTTTTTTCTCTTCTTTTTTTCTCTTCTTTTTTTTCTCTTCTTTTTTTCTCTTCTTTTTTTCTCTTCTTTTTTTCTCTTCTTTTTTTCTCTTCTTTTTTTCTCTTCTTTTTTTCTCTTCTTTTTTCTCTTCTTTTTTCTCTTCTTTTTTCTCTTTTTTTTCTCTTCTTTTTTTTCTCTTCTTTTTTTTTCTCTTCTTTTTTTTTCTCTTCTTTTTTTTTCTCTTCTTTTTTTTCTCTTCTTTTTTTCTCTTCTTTTTTCTCTTCTTTTTTTCTCTTCTTTTTTTCTCTTCTTTTTTTCTCTTCTTTTTTTCTCTTCATTAACTGAAATCACACTTAGTTTGGTCTAGGGCTCAACAGAGCATCATCCAAATCTGAGAGCTCATTAAGCAGCATCCTCATGATACTGCTCTTGAGAAATAAAATGATAATTAATAGGATTTTTTTTTTTTTTACACTTCTTTGTTACACCTGATTCATTCTATTTAGGTTATTTATTGGGCTTCTTGGGTAGGTACATAATTTTCTACGGTGCTTTTTATGCCTCCCTGGTTTTGTACAGATGATCCTTCCAGGCCAGGTTGGAGCCTGGAGCAACCTGGGATAGTGGAAGGTGTCCCTGCCCACGGCAGGGGGAGGAACTGGTGTTATTCTCAAAAACTGGTGTCTGTGGGTGTGTGCAGGTTTTGTGGGGCTCTCTGCAGGTGTAGGGCACTGCCCACCAGCAGCCCCTGCCCTGTCCTTGCTGTGTCCCCAGGGAACTCGATGCTGCTCCGTGTCCTGCCCGCGCTCTACGAGCAGCAGCCGCGGCCGATCGCGCTCCGGCTGCGGGACCTGCTGGCACTGACGGCCCAGCTGGACCAGGCAGAGCAGCTCCACCTCCTCAGGCTCCTCCAGGCCGTGGCCAGGAACAGAGAACTCGGGGTAAGCGCCTTGGGGGTGGCTCACTGCCCCCCTTCTGCGGGGCTGTTGTGTTCAGATGGCTCGGCGAGGTCTGTGCCAGCAGTGAGCCGTCCTTACAACATGCAGGCAGTGACTTCCCATGCTACTTCCAGGGAATTCTGTGATTCCATTCCAAATTCTCCATCTAGTCATAAGGAGAACATAACAGCGACGCTGCTGGACCAAAAGGTTTGGGTTAAACCATTTGTTTTCAATGATTTTGGCTCTTCCTCTGCCATGGGAGTGTGAATTCCCATAACTGTGTTTCTGTCAGAGGACATGAGCTGTATTGAAATACATGTCAAGGAAGATTAAAATGAGTTAGGGACTGATGAGAACTGATAATCCTCAACAAGGAAAACCAGAAGAATGGGTTGTTTTATGCCCCACTTCTGTGTCAAAATGTCTTTCACACAGATGCAGGTCCCATTGGATCTGAGGTGCATTAGTGTGCATGTGTGTTTACACAAGAATTAATTACTCAGTGCAGAGTTGTAAACACTCCATCCTGTTTGTAAGATGATTTTAAGCCTCAGCCTCCTCAAAACTGGGTTCTTACAAGAAATGACAGCTCACCCATGGCATGTGTTTTAGGCAGTGAGGATCTTGCCCTTTGCTTTCCCCTCTGTTCCAGCTCTTGACCTTGTCACGTCCTTTAGTTTCCTATGGAAACAAAAATTTCTACAAGTCCTTTAATTTACTGTATCATTGGGGAAGGCTGAGTCTTCTGTTGTTTTAATCAATAAAATATAGTCTGGCCTGGAGGGAGGGAAATGTAAGGGTGGGGTTTTGATTTTTTTTTTTTGAACAATTGGCCATTTCCTTACTTATTTATGCATAACTGCCATATTTCAAGGCTAAAACTTACCCTTATTCCATATGTTGAGCTGAACTTGGGTTGACCCCTGTGCAAAGGTCAGCAAGGGTGGAAAACTATTTTATTGAATCAAAGTCTAGTGGTTTATTTTTATCACTCCAGTTACATCTCTCTTGGTTATTTGTGTTCCCAATTAAAACTATATATATTCAGTTTGTTTCTTCTGATTTTTTAATAGGTGCTGACAGAGTGTTTACCCTTTTTATTTGGGCATTTGAGGGACCCCAACCACAGTGACTTGATTCTAAACATCCTCATAGAAATATCCAGCTACGAACCAACAGCCTTGGCCCCTTTTCTGCCGACGCTGAAGGAGGTTGGGGAGCGTTTTCCAGGTCTGATTGGGCAAACAGCAAAGATCTTTGGAGCTGTTGGGCACATTGATGAGGTGAGTTTGGAAACAAAGGTTGGTTTGGGGGTTGTTCTTTTCTGAATGATACATCTAAATATGTCTTTCTTCACAAGTAGCCAGACTGCCCTACCAGGGCACAGAATCATGGAATGGTTTGGGTTGGAGAGACCTTAAAGCCCATCCAGTTCCACCCCCTGCCATGGGCAGGGACACCTTCCACCAGCCCAGGTTGCTCCAACCTGGCCTTGGACACTTCCAGGGATCCAGGGGCAGCCACAGCTTCTCTGGGTAACCTGTGCCAGGGCCTCCCCACCCTCACAGCCAAGAATTCCTTCCCAATATCCCATCTAACCCTACTCTCTGTCAGTCTGAAGCCATTCCCTGTGTCCTGTCCCTCCAGGCCTTGGTGAGAAGGTGTTTAGTCACAGACAACACTGTGGGCTCATCAGTGGTGGAGAATCCCCAGGGAAACCTTTGTCCCCAGAGAAAACAGTTTCTTTTGGCCCCTTATCAAAGCCATTCCCTTAAGTCCTGAGGCTGGGAGTTGGTGGCTGGCTCTGTGCCTGTGCCACAGCTCGACTGGCACACAGGGATGTCACACAACTCTTCCCTCGTTGCCATAAGGCCCATCCTTCCCTTTGGATCTCACTTTGGGTGTGTATTGGCCAGGCCCTGGGGGTCTGATCACTGTGGGTGCAGCACAGGGAGACACTTCCCTTGCTGTTTCTACTGATCTTGAGCCTTATGTTCATTTAAAATTAAATTTATCTCATAAGAATCAAAACCAGATTTGGTTTGGCTTTGTAAATCTCATTTCTGTTGTGGGGGGGGGGAAAGCCAAAATCCTGTGGAAGACTGGGAGCCAAATACAGCTTGTTGTTGTCTCCTTGTTTACTTCCATCCCCCCAGCAAGTCTGACTTTTACAAGAGCTGCAGGTGACCATGTTCAATTCTGCATTTAATATTTAGGAGTCAGCATCTCCTAGAAGCTTTACAGTTTATAAGCAGCTAAGCCTGAGCTGAGCACAGCTGGGATCAGAACTGAGGGATTTAATTCTGTGTTTTAGTGTGTTGAACCAGCTCTTCCCATCTGAGTGTCTCTGAGGCTCCATTTCTGCCGTGTTTGTTACTTCAAAGGGGCTGAGTTTATTTATTTTGCCTTTTGTTGTTGTTATTGTTTTATACCAATACCAAGAAGAAGCAGGGAACCCACTGGCCAGGTTGTATTTCATATATTATTGGAAATTGTAGCCTGAGGTAAAGTTTACAAAGACTTGATTTGAAGAATCTTTTCTCCTTATATTTTTAATCTGTTGGTTTATGTGGGTACACGTAGTACTACAGATGAGTAATTCATCTGTAGTAAGTGTTGAGTAGCTGGCTTTGTGTCCTGGGTCTTATTTTTGTAGGGAGCTGCTGACTCAGCAGCAGGCTGCAATTCCAGTGCCACATGTCCAGGGGAATGGCACCTTGTCCTGTGTGTGCAGGGACACCCAGGGGGCCTTGCACTTGAGACTTGAGAACATGGAGAAAAGCAGCAGGCGAAGGGTGGCAGAAGGGAACATTCCAACAGGGGACAAATGGCTCCCCTCGTGTTTTGCTTCCTGAAAAGATAGAAGTCATGGATATCTCTGAATTATGGAACATCATAAAATCCTAGAGTGGTTTGAGTTGGAAAGGACTTTAAAGCTCTTCCCACTCCATCCCTCGATGGTGTTGGAGATCTCTTCCAGCCTGGGAGATCTGATGATTCTGTGGTCTCACCTCTCCTCAGGAATCAGCCTTGGAGGCATTTCTTGCTCCTTTAAGAGGAGATGATTCTTTTTCAATGCCAGGTTGGACAGGGCTTGGAGCAACCTGGTCTAAGGAAGGTGTCCCTGCCCGTGGCAGGGGGTGGAATGGGATGATCTTTAAGGTCCCTTCCAGCCCAAACCTTCCTGTGACTCTGTGACTGAAAGGAAAACCAGTGCCATGGATCTCTGGCGCTGCAGGGCAGGCAGCCAGCCTGCCAGCAGAGAAGCACAGCCACATCTGGCATCATAAAAGCTGGGCAGATCTTAGAGGCTCCCGTGGAGCAATGAGAATGAATTAAAAGGACACTCTGATCTCCAGTGTCACTGCAAAGCTCAGTCACTGCTGCACTTTCTTTGTCCCGCTCAGGGGAAGCAGCAGAGCAGCCCCTGCACACACAAGTGCTGCTGCTGCCCTCGTGTCTCAGCCCCCCGTGCCAGTGCCTTCCTGAAACCCTCCGTGCTCGCTCCTGCCCCTCTCCCCTTCCCTGTCCCGGGGCTGTGCCACAGGAATGCTGCTCCTTCTGAGGCGTGACTCGGCATCTCCCTCCCGGCCAAGCCAAACAAGCGGGGAAGGGAACAGCGATGGCAGTGCTGGAATTTTAGTTGCTGATGTTTCACTTCACTGGAAGGTCTGCTTGGGGAAGAGAGGTGGCAAGGATCGAGGCTTGGCCCTCTGTGGTATGGATTGTGGGTGTGAGCAGCAAATCCTTTCTGCTGGCTCCCAAAAACAGCCTCTTGTGCTGCCCCCGAGCCGCTCTGTCCACCTCGGCAGTGCCGAGGGACCCCTGGAGAGATGAGAGCTCTGGCCGAAGAGAGATCCCTTTATTCTAAAGGTTGCCCCTTGTTTACACCCCCCACTTCTGCTGATGTCAGTGACAGTCTCAGGGGTGAAGCTGAAATCAGAACTTGTCCCTTAACCATGAATTTGTGCAAAGCAAAACACCATCTTGGGGCAGGGGGCAATTGGACATTTTAATGTATTTTTTCTCCCATTAACTGTGTGTTTTGAACCGAGAGTTTTAACCGACTTCTGAAAGCCTTGTGATCTCTTTTTGTAGTCTCCTGAGCCTGATTTTAAGCTAAAGCATAACACTTTGCCACACCTCATCGCTTGTATTTTAGATCTTCACCTTCTGGCAGATGTAATGCCATAAAATGCAAGGGCTGCTTATGAAAAAAACACATGAGTACATCAAATAAGCCCTGTTAAAATCACAACGGGCTCTGTACATCCAAATAGGCTTTTTGAAGAATTTTGGATAAGAATTGGGGCAGGGATAATGACTGCTTTCATGTTGAGCTATTTTGCTGTAATTTTGTTTTGTATAACTGTTACATATTATGTTACTCAGAGTTTATTGTTCTTTTACCTCACTCCAGGCGAGTAGCAGCATTTCAGCGAGGCTGGAGACACTCCAGCTGGATCAAAGTGACAGGAAAATGGTCAAAAACTGCTCCTCCAGTTTGTCTGCTGCACAGTTTGTTTAGGAAACAAAAAATGTGTTTTAAATGTTAATTGAGCCTGTGTTTATCTCTTGGGGGGAGGGTTGTCTTTCAAATAAAAGTCAGCCTCTTTCAAGCCACCGAGGAAAAAGCTCCTTCAGTCACATCAGCCCAGCCCAAGGTGTAGCTGGACCTTCCCCCCACCCCCTGGCTGAAGGGAAGCAGTTTGTCCGATGCTCTTTTCCCATTTATCCCGGGTTTCCCTGAGCAAAGCCATACCTGGCTACCCAGTGGAGGATCTGATGTGAGTTCCTGAGTTAATTGCTGGGGTTTTCACTGGTTTTTAGATATTTTTAGGGCTGTGGAACTTAATGTACTTAAAACAACTATAACAAAACAGGGGAGCCCTGATCTGGAGGTGCTCAAGGTCAAGCTGGATGTTCCCTATCCCTGGAGCTGTTGGGTGGCACTTGGAGCAACCTGGTCTGTGGGAGGTGTCCCTGCCCATGGCAGGGGGTGGAACAAGATGAGCTTTAAGGTCCTTCCAACCCAAACCATTCTGTGATTTTCACCTTCAAGCTTCTGGTTTAGGATGGGAATTTGGACACGTGCACACAGAAACAGCTGGCACTGGAGCTGTGTGTCCTGGCCAGGCAGAGATGATAAAGTGTCTCTGCTAGAAAATATTTACGTGTTTAATGTTTTGATCTGAAACAAGCCCCCTTTAATCCTGATTTGCGGGGGATGTGATCTCTGCTGATAAACTGGGGAAAGCACATTGCCCTGAAGAATTGGGTGGGAACATTTTGGCTGCAGTGGGCACATCAGACTCTGGGGCATTGGCAGTGACTGACAGCCCGTGCCAGGCAGTGTGTGAAGACATCTTAGACTGAAATCTCTATTTAAACTTCTCTTTGTTGTGCTGTCAGTCACGGCTCTAATTTGAGTGTTGCTCCTGAACTAAATGCTGTGGAAGGAGAGAACCCCTGTGATTTATGAGGTCCTTTAACCTCTCACCATTAGGGAGAGGAGATGCTGACAGGACCCCAGCTCCTGCCCCTCACTGCTCTGCCCCCCTGTGCTGGAGGAGCCCTGTTCTCTGTGGGCAGCACTGGTGACAACAGACCCTGGGGTGACACTGCTAAATGTCAGCAGCACCCAACAGGCCCAGAAAGGAGTCCAGAAAATCATAAAATCCCAGACTGGTTTGGGTTGGAAGGGGCCTTACAGCTCATCCACGCTTGACGCTTCCAGGGATGGGGCAGCCACAGCTTCACCTCCCTACACTCTTTTTCTGTGCCTTTCTCTTTTCAAGACCAGGTTGGATGGGGTTTGGAGGAACCTGGTCCAGTGGAAGGTGTCCCTGCCCATGGCAGGGGGTGGCACTGGGTGGGCTGTGAGGTCCCTCCCAACCCAAACCATTCTGTGATTCGATGGAGTAGCTGAGACAGGCTCAGCACAGATGAAAGGGGAGCTCAGTGCTGCTGGTGTCCTGAGCCCTGAGCCAGGCTGACCTACCAACTAGAAGAATGTAGGGCCCTTCAAAGGGCCTTTAGGGACTCTGGCTCGAGGTCTGAGGAGGAGACAAGATGTACTGAGTTAGGCTGGGTTAGGTAATACCAAGAGGAACAAAAGTCACGTAGCAGCACACACAAATAAACTGTGTTTGAGGCACAGTTGGTTATCGTGGGGCAGCCACTCTTCCCCAGGGACAGTGACTCAGGCAGCACCACACAAACCTCCCTGCACAAGCAAACACTGAATTAATGTGTTTAAAACTCTTCTTATCTCCCCGTGTTGCCCAGGAGAGAGCCAGGACCTGCCTGCTGTACTTGGTGAACCAGCTGGCCAACATGGAGCACTCATTTCACCATATTCTGCTGCTGGAGATTAAGAGCCTCACCGACACCTTCTCGAGCATCCTGGGCCCCCAGAGCAGGGACATTTATCGCATGAGCAACAGCTTCACTGCCATAGCCAAGCTCCTCGTCCGGCAGCTCGAGGCTGACAGCACACCAGGAGCCAGGTAGTGTTTGTGTGACAAAGCCCCTCCAGGGCCGTGTGGAGCAGCATAAATTCATATTAAGTCTATTCGAATTGCCATGAAAAAAGCCACGTCTCAGATAAGCACAGTCAAAAATCAACCAGGGAAGTCAGCCCACACAATTATCGTTGAGCTTTTCTAGAAAATACCCACTGAGGGTGATGAGAACAATGACTGGCTTAACTCCCTGGTAAAGGTTTGCCTAAGAACAGGCTGGAAAAAATTTCTCAGGCATCTACAAAGAGATGTTCTGCTCATTCAGCTGCTTCTGAGTGTGTATCCTAAGGTTGGAGGGTTGGGAGCGTTGCGGCGTTCCTCAGGGTGAGAATGTGTTATTTAAATACACGGTGGTAGTCACTTCTAATTAGTGAGGGACTCATAATTAGAGTTGTGTATGCTGACACAGGTCACGAGGGCACAAAGGAATAGTGATTCTGTGGAAAAATGTAACCCAGATGTCAGAAAAGCCATAACCATGAAGGACAGCCTCGGAGCCAGGCTGGGAGCGCTGGAGCCAAAACACTGAGGTCATTGGAGAAACAAGTAATTGGTGTCCTGGAGAGAGTTAAAAATGAAAGAGGAACCAGGAGAGAGTCCCTCCCTTTACTGCAGGGCTGTGAGAAATGTCCAAACTTCACCTGGTGGGAAAGCCCTCCATGGAAACGAGCCCTCGGCACTCGCTTATGAAAAATATCCTTGGAGATAATGCCAAAGCCAAGTGGAGATAACAGAGTGAGCATGAAACAACACACTTGTTCCAAACTAGCCAAGTTTACTGGAAAAAAGAGGCAGCCAGATGTCACTTGGTGAAGGGACCAGAGGGATGTCATGTATTCTGGGAACTGCAGAGGAGCAGGACAGGGATTGAGGCCCAGTAATAATTTATACAACCCATCATGGTCCCTCAATTTATGGCTGAAAAATTACTTTATTTGTTAAAATATTCCCATACTCCTACTCCTTATTATCTTCTGTGCTTAACATTTATCTGTAGAGCTGATAAAAAAAAAAAAAACCAAAAAAAACCACTTAAAAGCAAGAGAAGGTTTTCATTACAACCTTGCTGTGTTTCCCTGTTTCTCTCTAAAATCCCCTTTGTTAAGGACTTGCTTTGCCAAGGAGAAGAAGCTCCATCGCCTTCATGAGTGTGGTTACAGATGATTTTTTTATTCTCCATCTGCTCCCTGATTTTATTTACTTATTTATTGATTTTAAATTTTATTCCCTCCTCAGCCCTCTTGCTCCTCGTGTTGTCTCAACGTGTCTGGGAGAGATCACAGCAACCCCCCGATTTTTCACAGTTACAGTTTTTAGCTCTTTGGTTTTACGTTTCAGGCCTGTGTGGAGCAAAGGATCAGCTCAGTCAGACAAGGCTAAAATGAGAGTTCTCTGCTGATTTAAGCTGAGTTTACTCTGATTTGTGCCTGGTGAGTGGGACTGGTCCAGATGTTGGCATGGAAATGCCCTCCCAGCTCTGGAGCTGCTGCAGCCACTGAACTCAGAGGTTTATAAGGAGCAGCAACCCAGAGTATTTGTGCTGTGAAGGGGAAATAGGGTTTTAAAATGTGTGGCTGGATTATAACCATTCCTCCCAAAACTCGGGTGTTTACATAAGAGGAAGCCGATTCCTTTGGAGCCACGGTTGGCTCGGGGTTGTTTGACCCAGGGAATTTTACATGCAGGGAGTGCAGAACATAATTAAAACCAGGCCATGCTCTGGTGCCCCTTACTGTCACAAAATTGCAAGTTATTCAGCCTCAGAGGTGCTTTTTAAGAACATATAGAGTTTTAATGGACTTATCCAGCCTAGGAGTGTAGTGTAGTCAATTAAAAAAAGGCAAGGAAGGAAATTTGGAGACACTTCCAAGCCCTGGATGTGGGTAAGAACTGAGCACACCTGGCTCCACCAATGCTGCCCATCTCAGTACCGTGGCTGCATGGAATTACCTTTTAAACTGAAAGAGGAGAGATTTAGATTAGATACAAGGAAGAAGTTCTTTACTCAGAGGGTGGAGGGGCCCTGGCACAGGTTGCCCAGAGAAGCTATGGCTGTTCCTGGATCCCTGGAAGTGTCCAAGGCCAGGTTGGACGGGGCTTGGAGCAACCTGGGCTAGTGGGAGGTGTCCCTGCCCATTACAGGGGGTGGGACTGGGTGGGCTTTAATGTCTTTCCAACCCAAACCAATCTGATCATTCCATGATCTTTTCTCCACCACTTGCCTTCTTCATACCTCTGTCCTGTCTGAGGAGGTGATCAGTGATTATGTCTGTCCAGTGGTAAACCACAAGGACCCACAATTAACCCATTCTTGCTGCCTCCATCCCCTCAGAGGTGAAGCCCTGGCAGCAACCAGGGCTTGGTTAAAATACACCTCGAGTGTATTTTTAGCCATCTCTGTTTGTGATGCTCTTTTTCCCTAAAACTCAATTTCTGATGCTGATAATGGTCTGGAAAAATGTCCTTCCTATCCTTCATACACATGTACCACCCTTGAACTGGTGACCTGTGCACTGGGCTCTCTCTGCACGTGGAATCTCAAAGCCTGAAGTGATGAGCAGCCTGGTGCCATCTCTCAGGGCAGGTCATTGTGGTTCCCCCACAAGCTCGTGCATCTCGAAAACAGGCTGAGCTTGGGTGTAAACTGATCCTGCTCAGCAACCTCAGCAATGTCCCCAAAGCCTCCTGCCAAGATTTCAAACAATGGTTTGTTTTGCAGGGGCTGGGAGGGGGCCCAGCAGGAAGGGCTGCCAGCCCCCCCTCTCTGAGCATCCTGCTTGGGGCTGGTGCTCGTGGCTTCCCCAGGGAGTGGTGGGGGTGCAGAGCTGGCACACGTGAGAGCAGATGGTCCCCAGGGATGGGCACTCGGGATCCCTCCTGCTCCCCTGCTCCGAAATCCTGGGCACCAACAGGGTCAAAAACCAGGTGGTGGCTTGAGGAGCACCAGGCAGTGAGAACTGCACCCTCCACACCCTGAGGAGTGACTTCTTTCTGCTCCACATGTGGAAAGTAGGATTCATTAACATGTTTCTCTGAGGTCTTTTCCAACCTTAACAATTCCATGATCCTTTAGGAGAAGTATTTCCTTGTATTCCCTTCCCGAAGCCATCGGAGCCCAACAGGAGAACACTGGACAAAGAGAGGTGCTGTTCTAAAACACCATTTTTGTTTCCAAACTTCATCAAGGCTTCCTGGTTTGGGTCTGTCATTCACAACCCCCCCCCCAAGTCCATCAATCCTCTCTCTGTGAGCAGAGGCTTTCCATGGATTTCCATATGGAACAGACGTTTTCCTTAGTGCTCAGCTCCCACAATGGGAGCAGTGTTGGGAGTCCTGTTGGAGTGACAGCTTCCCCATAAATTAAATCTTGTCCTACATCCCCAGAAAGATTTGTTAGCAAAGGTCATATCAAGGTTCTTTATTACAGAAGAATATTTTTAAAGTGCTCCTCGGTGTTAATATATTACGAGATCTTGCTTAAATTAAAAACAAGACAAAACTCGCCAGCTCCCCTGAGAAATATCCTGAGCTGCCTTTATCAAAACAAATGAAAAAGTGCATTTTGTGCTGCAGTATTTCTGGTTGTTTCTTTAAAAACATGCTTTGTACAATTGGTAATTTGCAGTTTGGGGAGTTTTTAATGGGCCCCCCGACTGTGAGCGTGACTTGTTGAGACTCTGCTGCTTTGGAAGTGCTGTGTTAAAACTCTCATTTGTGGTTTTATATATCCAGATTTTACAGATTTAGCTATTCAGATGTTTGTTCATCAGGAAACATACAAAAAAAAAAAAAAAAGAGAAAATCAAACAAAGAAATTATCAGAAACAAAACAAACTTTGTTTAAAGCTGTGGGTAGAGTTTAAAAAGTAAATACTGTCCAGGACCCCTTAGTTCTCTAAAATTCCTCTAGTTAGAGGGTGGAGGGGCCCTGGCACAGGTTGCCCAGAGAAGCTGTGGCTGTTCCTGGATCCCTGGAAGTGTCCAAGGCCAGGTTGGACGGGGCTTGGAGCAACCTGGGCTGGTGGAAGGTGTCCCTGCCCATGGCAGGGGTGGGACTGGATGAGCTTTACAGTCCCTTCCAACCCAAACCGTTCTAAGAATCCTTAATTCTGGGATTTTAAGACTGACATAACAAATTTAAAACAAAACTACTTGTCCTGTTCATTTTAACTCTTCATTTTCTCATTCCTGAACTACAGTGACATTGCTTAGAACTTTTCCTGAGCCTGTTTCTGCTGAGTTTTAAATTATATTTTTCTTTCTCAGGGTGCAGTAATTTGGTAAGAACTTCGTGTACTTTGGTCAAACATTTAAAACCACAGAGTTCTCTAAACTCTGAAAATTGCTTGACTTTTGCTTTGTGAAAATTATGTAATAAGTCAGTGTTTAGCAAGCTTGGGAGGATGGTTTGAGTTCAGATGAAAAACTTTCTCCAATGGACAATCAGGAAGAGTTGTGATTTTCTTATGGAGATACAGCACATGGAGTTTCTAATCCAGGGTTGTCAGAGATGTTCAGTGTTTCTGATCCATCAGAGACATTCATCTAGAAGATGTTCCTGAAAATAATCTAAGGGAATCTCTGCTAAAACATATTTATTTTACCAGATCCACGACACAGGTCACAGGCAGAAAAGCAGCATCAGCATCACTGTGAACAGTGGGCCAGGGGTAAATCTCTGCTCTCTGCTTCCTTAGGGTGGAAAAGGACACTGAAACAGAACCTCCTGTGCCACTGGAGGACTTAAAATCTGTCGTGGATGGAAATGAGGAAGATGAAAAGCTTCAAGTCAAAATCCAGGCTTTTGAAGAGAAAATAAATGTTGACAACAGCACTCCTGGTTCAGTGAGGAGATACAGCCTGGGCCAGGTTTCCAAAGAAGAAAGGAAGGATATGAGATTTAACAGGTATGGCTCTGTAAAATGTGTCAGGGGGTTCACGGATATCAGCTTTGTCATAAACTTTATCCAAACAATGAGGATTTGGTCCATTTGCACGATCCCTACGGGCATCATCAGCCTCATTTTAGCCAAGTCTCATATCCACGAGGTCAAAAGCTGGGTGAAATATTTCTTAATCATGGAATCATGGAATGGTTTGGGTTGGAAGGGACCTTAAAGCCCATCTCATCCCACCCCCTGCCATGGGCAGGGACACCTTCCTCTATCCCAGGTTGCTCCAAGCCCCGTCCAGCCTGGCCTTGGACACTCCCAGGGATCCAGGGGCAGCCCCAGCTTCTCTGGGCAACCCATTTAATCTCTTGTGTGCCCTAAAACAGCACAAGGGATTGGACAATAACTGGACAGAGAAATCAGGGAAAGGAGGGTACAGAGACCTTTTTTGGGGTGTTGTTACTAACAATGCACATCAAAGGACACAATGTGCACCCACTGTGCCCTTAGGCTGCCTCTGCACAGCAGCTTCCCAAGAGCTCTGCCCTTCCTGCTCCAGGACTTGCCCTTTGAGTCACTTCTACCCCCCTGACTCTTCCCCCCATCCCAGGGTGGGACGAGCTGCAGGCTGAGCCCTGCACCAGAGAAGGGCTGCTGGATGGCATTTTTGTGGTGTGATCAATAAGGCAGACACACCACTCCTGGGGTTATAAGACCCTTGCAGAGAGGTTCCCTCTGCAAGGGAACCCATGGAATGCAGATGTTGGGATATATGGATATTGTTTAGTTTCCTTTGCTTATTAAAGCTGTGGCTTGAGCTTGGCTCTTGAAATGCTTATTCCCCAGCAGATCTTTGCCTCTGGCTGAGTGAGCCCCGGGCTGGGCTCTCTGAGGCAGCTGCACAGGGGCAGAGCAGGGCCTGGGGTGGTTTTGGTGCCCTACCTCTATTCCAAACCCTTTCTCCTTTCCTTGCCCCCCTTGCAGGTCCAAGAGCCTGGCCCTGCACGCCCTGCGCACCAAGGGGCCGAGCTCGGAGGGGGGACAGGACGAGGAGAGTGGGGAGGTCCCTGCTGGAATCTCCTTCACTGAGATCTACATCAGCCAGGACAACGAGAAACTGCCCTTTGGGGTGGATCCCGAGGCGGTGCCACTGGGAAATTCCTTGGTGTCACACCAAAGTGTCGATTGCCCGGAATCAGCAGATTTGGTGGAATCCACTCAAGAAAAGGCCCTGGAAGGAAGTGCAGAGGCAGCACCTGTGGAATACCAGGATAAGCTCTACCTGCACTTGAAGGAAAACCTGGGTAAAGTGAAGGAATATGTGACAGAGATGGGGAGGAAGATTCCCATCCCTGACCAGTGTGTGATCGAAGGTAAGCTGGATGAGCCTTTCCCATTCCAAGACTTTCACACTCCACTGAGATTCCTCTCAGGGTTTGAGCAAATGGGCAGCAAAGACTCTCCAGCACAGGCCTCGTGGACAGGGAGGAACATCAGTTTTATGAAATAACACTCCAGCCCAGACACACAACTCCTGGAAGGCACAGCAGGATGAGATTCCCGGAGGTTGGGTTGGGTGGGATCCCATCTCCCACAGGTTGGGTTGGGTGGGATCCCATCTCCCACAGGTTGGGTTGGGTGGGATCCCATCTCCCACGTCCCCGGGGCTGGTTTGGGTTTGCTGCCTTCACCAGGGGCGGGTGTTTGTTTGCAAAGGAGAGGGAGGTGGTTTTGTGAGGCTGTGGGGGAGGTGGGTGAGATGGGTCTGTGGTGCTCCTCCTCTTTGAAGGGAGTACTTTGGGTTGGGTTGGGATCCTGCTGCTTATCCCCTTTAACCTGAATTTCTGTGCATCCAACCACTCACTAGTGGCCCTGAGCTATTTACAGCCCAGCCTTCAAGGGTTGATTCCAAACAGTATCTGATTCCACAAGTTAAATTAATGTTCAGTCCCTTAAAGCATCATCATCTAATACAACACAACTTCAGCTCCAACAAATAGCAACTTAATTGATAAAATATTTATTTCTTTTTCAGTGGTCAAGAAGTGGAAAAGCAGTTTCCACTCACAAAAAGGATATAATTATATATATTTTGAAAGCTTATGCTTCTGGAGAGTTTCCTAAATGTCTTAAATTCCAGGTTTAGTGATTGAAATAGTTATTTGGTAGAATTATGATAATTTTTTTTCCCATAAAATGGTAGTGAAAACATGAGAGTGAACAGCCTGCCTTTTGAGGGGCTGAGTGTTATGACCCTGCATTAATCAAATACCATATATTGAATATTTTAAATGTATTACTCAGCTTCCTTTCTGCAGTGCCTACTATGATACATCCCAAGCATGGGACTGTTTCTAAATTCATTCAAACTATTGTAATTTCCTGAAAATCCTCAACTAGCATTCTTAGGAAAATTCTTTGAGTAGGGACACATGTGCAGAGCAGGAGATTTATGTGACTCATTCTAAATTTGCTGAAGAAATGCAGCCTGGCTCAGTGCACGGGGAACAGCTTGGGTAATATTCCAGATATTGCATTAACCACTCCAAAAAACTTGCAGTTCTTGGACTTCAGTGATTCCTAAACTCTAACAAGGCCCATTCAGATGTGTGGTTTACTTTTCAATAAGATGTTTTGGGGAAAAAAATAATTAGAAAATATTCATATCCCAGTTGGCTCATTTTCTGTTGGTCGTGGAGGAATCTGAGCTGGAAGTTTGATATGCAAGACGTGAAAAATGTGAAAAGATAAGAACTGCTGAGCAATCCCTCATGAAACAGAGTATTTGAAGGAACTAGTGGCAAAGTGTGTCGCAAGGAAATAGCCCTGTGGTGAGCAAAGAAGGGCAGTGCACGTTCCCCACGCAGCCTTTCCTCACTCAGGCCTTTCCTGGCCTTTCAAGGGGCAGCTCCTGGAGCTCAACAGAGTGTTCATGTCAGTTGTGAGAATTCCTAAGGGATGATGGGCCAAGTTCTGTTCCCTTAACCAGAATTCCACCCCCTGCTCACATTTCTGGTGGTGGTGGCTGGGGCAGACTGTCTGGGAGGGGGGTGAGTTCCTCATTGCTCAGCACCCAGGCTGGGTGGCATCTCCAAAGGATCCTGTGCTGGGCAGGACAGAGGCCTGGGGGCCTTGGGGTGTGTCCAGAATTCTCATGTAGGAACCCTGTCAGGTCTGGGCACTAATGAGACAGTGGAGGGTGTCCCTGCCCATGGCAGGGGGTTGGAACTGGGTGGTCTTCAAGGTCTCTTCCCACCCAAGCCGGTCTGTTGTTGTCTGCATTAACTGGAGCCTGAATTTGGAGGATAAAGGAGAAAATCAGAGACCTCCATGTGAAGAAAACTGGAGACTCCTCAGTCTGGAAAAGAGAGGGCTGATGGAGATTTGCAGTGTCTCGAATGGCAGAGCATTAACTGAGGGTGGCTCACCATCTGCCCTGGTGCAGGTGCTGGAGAACACTCTCTGAAGTTGTCAGAAGCAAATTCAAAACACACAAAATAGGTTCCTCTGCTCTGTAAAATTGTCTGTGATTTGCAAATTGGCTTTTTTACAATCGAGTCAGGCATTTGCTGTGCAGGTCTTAACCCTCACAGAACATTTGTGCTTTGCAGGCTGTGATTTTCAGTCTCCTTGTTGACTTACAAGCTTGTTGGATTTATATGATACGTCCCAGTTGATGTAATATCAGCTGAAGTGTTGGATTTTACAGCTCTGAAGGGAGGCAGGTGAAGAACTGTCAGGGTGGATCCGTGAACTGTCTGTGACAGTTTGAAGATGCCTCATAAAGACATTGAAAAATTGCCATGTCAGCTCTGTTATCTCATTTAAAAGTTGCTATTTTTGGCTGGATGTGCTTTGGGCAGAGGCAGGGTGTGAATGGGGTGATGATCCTACAGCAGGAGCACGATTAGGACTGGGCTGTTGGCCAGAAGGTCTTGCCCTAAGAAAATGGCCAAGTTGAGGGTGTTTCAAAGAGCAGAGAAGCTCCAGCAGCACCCCAGACTCACCTGTATAAGTGAGTTTTTGGGATAACACTGCAGTCAGAGAGGGGATTTGAGCTGGGGCAGAAAGAAGGAACCCAAACCCACAAAAATCCATTTATTTGAGCTTGTTTCAGCTTGGGCCTGATGGTTTGGGTCAGTCCCTGCTTAGTTTGAAGCACTGTGCCCAGATCCACATCTCTGCCATACCTTCAGCAGTTTGAGGAATTCTTTTACATCATGTTTATCACTTTAATCCCCTTAATCCTCGGGATCTTTTCCTCAAAAAAAAAGGGAAAAACCCCACCATATTTGTCATACCCTTCAGCTTTCATGGAGCTAAGCAAATAGTTTTCATCAGCCCATATTTTTCCAGATGGTTTGTGATCCCGTATCTTATCGGTACCCCCAGGATCTTGCAGATTCCAGAGGCCCAGGCCGTGCCTCAGGAAATTCCTGAGTGCTCCCAAGGTTGGTTATTGCTGTTCAGTGAGCACTGGGTGGGATTTCTGCTGCCTCAGTGGGACTGGGGTCCCTGTGCTTGAGATCAAGGTCCCCCAGTTTCCCCACTGGTTTTATTCGGTGCTCTCCAACAGGTCCTTCAGCCCTCCTGTTTTTCCACATCTCCCAAACCCTTCTGGGGAGGTGGGGCTGGTGGTGGTTGAAGTTGCTTTGAAAGGCTTTGGTGCAAGATGGAATCCCTGTATCAGGTGTTGTTATTACCTGGTCTGAGGGTGGGGAGGCCCTGGCACAGGTTGCCCAGAGAAGCTGTGGCTGCCCCATCCCTGGAAGTGTCCAAGGCCAGGTCAGACGGGGCTTGGAGCAACCTGGGCTAGTGGAAGGTGTCCCTGTCTGTGGCAGGGGGTGGCACTGGGTGACCTTTAGGGTCCCTCCAACCCAAACCATTCCGTGGTTCTCTGATGTTTCTATGATTACTGGTGTTAAGACCTGCCAGTGCTGGTTTTGGGAGGGGCACAGCACCCAGGTGGGAGCTGAGTCCTCCCAGTTTTACCTGGCGTGGCCCCCGTCACCCTGCAGGCAGCACAGGGCTCTGGAGCAGCTGCAGCCCCACCTGCCCCAGCCTTGCTGGCTCTCACCTTGACCCCCTACAGGCCAGAGGACTTTTGACCCGCTCTTGTTTCCCAGATGCACCAGGATGGTGGATCAGATCCATGGCCATGTGTATCCTGCCATTGGGAGGGGCTGCTTTCAGATGATTCCCAGACACAGGCCTGGACAGCTGCTGGGTTTGCTTATAATGAGGGAAATGTTTTCCACTGTAGTTCTGGTTGCTTTTTGACTAATTTGGATAAAAACACCCCCATTAATGCCAACAGCCCAGAGCTCTGAGTGTCGAGTGAGCTGTTAGAAGGAAGCACCTGATCATACCTGTGTGTTGAGGATGCTGAGGGATTTGCCATCTCCAGCCTGCCCAGCCTCCTTTCGAGCCCAGGGAGATCGTGGAATGATTCCACCCTTGGTCACTGCAGCCACGTTCAAACACAACATGCTCCAGTGAAAAGGATTAGAGCCTTTTTCCAGCAGTAAGTCACTGCTGGCTCCTCGGTGCCATTCGGGAGGAAAAATATCCAGCAAACATTTCATGGGATTAATGACAGAATGCTGAAAGAGGAGGAGGCAGCAGGGGAAACAGGTTGCAGCGTGCTGGCCCTAAATCTGGTAGTTATTATGTTTTATGGGGTACCGGGAGGTAATCGGGACCATATGACGGTGTGGATGGAAAGGCTCATTGCTCCCCTGCAGTGCTCACCCTGCACCGGCCTGAGGAATTCCAGCATTCCATGAGCCCAGCGTTGATTTGGAACAGATGGGCCTCTGGTCCTTCAGTGGGATCACAGAGCTGTGCAGGCTCAGGAGAGCGTTCCCAGAGAGCGGTGCTGGGGCCACTGGGCCACAGCAAATAGGAGTTGGCTTTGAGTTCTGCAGGGCTGGTGTTCCAAAGGCATCCCATCCGGGAGGACAGGCAGTGGGAATGTGTGCTGACACTCGGGATGGCCCCCGTGCTCACGGTGGTCCTCGTCAGACCGGGAAACTCCCCGGGGAGAGTAACGGGAACAGGGACGGCTCTGAACCTGCTGCCCTCGCACACATGGTGACAGACCCTGGGTGTGGCACTCCTGCCCTGGAAGCAGCACTTGGAACAGGCTGCTCTCCACATGGGCTTCGCCTGGGAGACTCCTGGTGGGTGGGGCCATAGACAGGAGCACTTGGACTTTGATGGGGCTTGGAGCAACCTGGCATATGGAAAATGTCCCTGCCCATGGCAGGGCGTGGGATGGGATGGGATGAGTTTCAAGGGCCCTTCCAACCCAAACCAGTCTGTGACTCCATGACTTCGGAGCTTCTGGATTTGCCAGAGTTTGGGCTCTGTGTGTTGAGTGCATTGTTGTACCTGTCCCATCCCAGCCCTGCCTTCTCCCTTGAGTTTTGTGTAACTCACTGGAGGTGAAATCTGCTGGACGGAGTTAAGGCATGCACACAAAGCTAGCAGTGGTAAAAACAATATAAATCAGCACTTCTTGAAGCTGGCTGCTCTAAAAATTACCCTTTTCTCCTATAAATGTATTTATTGTTTGCATACTTTGTGTAACCCAAACCGAAGAGATCAGGCAAAGGAAACTGAGGAAGCCGAAAAAGCTTAAAACCAAAATTTAAAAAGTCATATCCATTTCTTATTGGTTCCATGTTTATGTGTGGGTTTGATTCTATTTAGGAAATTTATGAGCATACTTCTCCTCCTATTAACAGATTTTATTTAACAGTGAAGGATTACCAATGCAAATCAAATAATGCATTGATTGTTCCCAGAACCAGTGACTTTGTACCCTCCTGGTTCAGCACAGCGTGTGGAGCTGGAATAAGCAACAATTAACAGCTCTACTGACGTTCTTCTGGTTTTATTTTGTTCTTTTTTTCCCCAGGCACAATCACTTAGTTGTGAACTTTAAAATTGCAACATATATTCTCTTGTTTCCTGTAGGAAAAACAAGTTGTTGCTTATTCTCTTGCTAGAATTCAGAGACTTGCCAAGAGGTGGGAATGTTTCTTGACTAAGGAACATTTCCTTGGGGATCTTGACCAGCCATCTGGGCATTTGATGCCTGTGTGGGGTTGGTTTGTGTCTTGTGTTGCTGCTCATGTGTTCTTCATGTTCTAGAATCCTTCTCCTGTGTTACTTGGACTCTCCTTCCAAGCCAAGCCCAGCCAGGCTGAGGAAGGAGGAGAACTTGGCAGACAGTGACAGGACAAGGGGCAGTGGTTTCAAACTGCTACAGGCAGGGATACATGGGATATTGGGAAGGAATTCTTTACTTGGAAGGTGGTGAGGCCCTGGCACAGGTTGCCCACAGAAGCTGTGGCTGCCCCATCCCTGAAGTGTCCAAGGCCAGGTTGGACAGGGCTTGGAGCAACCTGGGCTAGTGGAAGGTGTCCCTGCCCATGGCAGGGGGTGGAACAGGATGGGCTTTGAGGTCCTTCCAACCCAAACCATTCCACGATCCTATAGACTCACCCTTCATGGAGAAGATGTTCCCAAGTGTCCCCAGCTGGTGCTGCCAGCACTGCAGGGGAGCAGGACGGGGGTGCAGCAGGTCCAGTGCCTGGGGGATGTGAGGTGAGGAGCTGCTGGAGTGGGGGGATGCCCAGAGCCCTCCAACGCCTTGGCTGAGGTTTGCTCTGAGGTGCTCATCCATAGGGATAATTCCAAGTAACTGGATAAAACAGGCCTTTGTTGTGCCTGCTCAGTGTTACCCAGACCCTGAGCCAGAGGTCTGGCTTTGGTGCTGCTGAGATGAAGCAGAGCCATGAACTCCCCTCCTTTGCTGAGTCCAAACGAGATCTCAGCCGCTCACACAGACTTCTCACCCCATAAACCCACCTTGCACAGAGCCCCTTGGCTGGGACAGGGGAGGTCCAGCCTGGGCTCCTTTCCACCTGGGTGGGGGTCACAGGCTGGGACCCCCTCTCCTCCCCATCAGTATGTTCTGGTGCATTGACAGGTGCCAGGGGTTGTCCTGGCCCAGGCAAAGCCATCGTATCCATGGTCCAGCTCCAGAGTTCACACCCAAAACAGCCACGAGACGAGTCTGTCTCTAGGATTTTGTCATTCCCTTTTCCTCAGCCTCCCCCTCTCCAAGCCCTGCAGTGCAGAAGTGCTGTTCCAGTCACAGAGCCAGGGAATGAAATAAAGAGTGTTTCCACAAATCCTAATTCAGGTCAGATGGGACAGGTTACTCAGGGAAACAGAGGCTGGCATAAAAACCCTCCTTCAAATTTGCTTTCAGGATTTAGAATTGACAGGAGTTTTTAGAGTACAAAACTGGTACTAAAGCCTGTAAAAGTGTAGCTTAAATGTGACCAACATAATAGGCTTAATGCCCTTGGGGAAGTCAGCTAATTTTTCCTTCCTCTCTCCCTTACATGCTTCTGACCATTTATTTTAAAGAGCTGCAGATCTATCTTGACCCTAATTTGTATTTCATTGCTTTAAATCACATCAAAAGGACCTTTAGTCACCACTGGATCACCAGCACTCGCCAGGACGTGCCTCGTGCTGGGGGAGCAGTTGCAGAGCAAGGAGGTTCTGGTGACAGGACCCTGTGTGTTGTATCTTACTGATATCCTGAAAGTTTCCTGGGACCCAATTAATCTTTCCTTACCAGGTGAATTTAGGGTGTGCAGTTACGTGTAATGGAATTACAGAGGGATTCAGGGAACTGAGTTGTCTCCACCTTCCCAGCCTGGGATTGTTTTCTTTTTACCTTTTTTGCTAACTCAAGGCTGCAAGTGATTTGGTTCTGTTCTTCCTACCAAAAATGTTTTGGTTTGTTGTGAATAGGCCTTTTTATGCTGAATTATTTCTGCCTTATCTCTGAAATCCATGAGGATCATTCAAGGTGGACATTTGATCCATAGTGTTCATATAACTTGCCATGATGGACTGGGAGGTGTGAACCACACCTTACCTAGAACTGAGCCCATTTATGCACCTGTGTTTTAGGAAAGCCCAAAATGTATCTTAAGCTGCACATTACACTGAGTTACAAGCAATTTGTAAACACTGCAATGATTTTAAAAGCACCTTTTTCCTTCTCGTCCCTGGAAGTGTCCAAGGCCAGGCTGGACAGGGCTTGGATCAACCTGGGACAGTGGAAGGTGTCCCTGCCCAGGGGAGGGGAGTGGAATGGGATGGTCTTTAAGGTCTCTTCCCACCCAACTCATTCCACGATTCTGTGACTCTGCTGACACTGGGATAACTGAGATCAGCTCTTGTGTGTTGAAACTGGTAGTTCGTTGCAAACGGTTGAAAAACACCCCGTAGCAAGTTGGGCTCGTTCTCAGACATTGCCACACTCAGCACATCCAGCAGCAGGAACAGCTGTGAGTAACAGCCCCTCTCATGGCAGAGGTTTGCAGATTGTCTGGGCTGGAGGCTTTTTGCCCTTGGTATTGACAAATCAAGGCTGCTTTTTTCCAGGAACTTCCTGCTCAGCCAACCTTGGCTCCGGTGCTGGAGCTGATGTCGATTTTGGCACATGTGCTCAGCCTCAGAACCTTTCTCAGTGTCATCCACAAAGTCTTGCTAAGCAATTTCTTAAGGGTTTGTGTCTCTCCACACATCTTTGTAATTTTTTGTTCTGTGGTATTTAGGAACCTCCTTCACATCCTTGTTGCCCAGAGAAGCTGTGGCTGCCCCATCCCTGGAAGTGTCCAAGGCCAGGTTGGACGGGGCTTGGAGCAACCTGGGACAGTGGAAGGTGTCCCTGCCCATGGCAGGGGGTGGCACTGGATGAGCTTTCAGGTCCCTCCCAACCCAAACCATTCTGGGATTCTGTGATTCCCAGTCCCACCTGGCACTGGGCACCTTTTCTCAGTTGTTACCAGAGGCTGGAGCCTCCCAGGCTGGTTTTTCTCCCAGCCATCTGGCCTCTCTGTAGCATTTTTGGCAGATTCCAACACCCTAGTTTTGAATTTTCTGCATTTTCAGTGACAATTTGACCACTGATACTTTGTTCTGGTGACCCATCCCTTTGTACCTCTGGTAAACTCATTCCTCATATGTCGTGATTTCATGTGAAATACTGCATTTATTTCATTTCTTTCCCGAGCTTTCACATCTTGGTTAGATGAAAATGTTGAAACCAAGTGTTCCAAGCTGGTCTGTGGCTGGACAGCCAGGCTGCCTCGTGCTCTCAACCTCCCTTGCTGCTGACTCCTCTTGTCAGCAGGTCCAGAAACTGCCTCCCATCAGCCACGTTTGCTGAAAAGTCACAGCTCATTTCTCCAGTTAGGAGGTTTCCTTAGAGCACTTTATTCCTCCACCTTCCCCTCGCAGTGACTCACCAGGGCAGCACGAGACTGTGAGTCAGCCCCTGCCCAGCTGGTCCTGGGGGTGACTCACCCTGGGGGGGCTGCAGGACAGTCCTGGCTCTGTGACCCCTTCCCAGTCCATCCCCCCACACGTGTGCTGAGCCTGCAGCTCTCTCCTGCATTGGCATCCAGGTCAGTGTGCTGAGCCTGCAGCTCTCTCCTGCATTGGCATCCAGGTCATCATCTAAGGAGCTCCTCCTTTTCTTTTCCATGCCTTTTTCCCTTGGAGAGCTGTTTGTTCCCGTTCACAGGGGCTATAAAATGGCACCACTGTTGGAGGTAACAAAGAAGCCCCATTAGACTGAATTCCTCTCCTGCTTTGGGGGTGCAGACACAGCAGTGCCAAGGAGTGAGCCCCAAAGTGGAGCTGTCTGCCCACACACTGCATGGCCACACCTGCCCTGGGAAGGGGCACTTTGGTTTCTCTCATTTCTGTGGCTGATTTTAATGTGCTTCATGTTTCTCCCCAGACACTGTCAGAAGCTGTGTAGCAAAGCTGTTCTTCAGCTGTCCCCTGAAGGGCCACTACTGCTTGTACAGCAAGTCCAGCTTCACCCTGGTGAGCCGTCAGCCTCCCCTGTGGATCCACATCATGTTCCTCTTCCAGCAGGTGCGTGGGACACAAACCAGTGGCACCTCTGGGGCGTCCCTGTTGCACTTGGAAAAAATGTTTGGGCATTAATCTCATTGAATACACTTCTAATTCACTGTAATATGTGACCCTCGTGATGCCTCAGACAGTCATTCAGCTGGGCTGAAGTGATTTTGCACTTTATGAGTTTTTGTATTTCTATTAATACCCCAAGTTCAAACTGGCTGGGGAGATTGCAAAGCCTGGGGATGAAAAAGTGGGACTAAACCACATTGTCCTCATTCAGGCAAAACTTCCAGCAAATCCCAGGTGCCTTGCAAGCACCCAGGAGCATGGCAGTGGATTTTCAGGGCAGCAGAACCAACCCCCAGGCTGCAGGAGGAGGTTGGAGGTGCAGAACCCACTGGGATATTTTAGTGCACAAGTTTTGATGGAGCAGGATTTGTAAATCTGATCGGCACTGTTCTACCTCCCCTGAAGTGATTTTCTCGTGTTTAATACTCTTTCCAAGTACAGCCCAATATTTGGACGTGTGGGATTTCCTGATAGGTTACAAATAGTATTAAACTGACAGAGAAATCCCTACAATCCCACTTCAAGGTGAAACAGGTGAGTTTTGAGTTAAAATATAAGGTTCAGTTTTTTAACCTACGTAGAGCTGTTCATCCAGTTCATCCCACCCTAATTCAGCCCTGGAAACACCCAGGATTGATCCAAAATGTAACACATCCACAGCAAGGGATGCTGTGAATTTAACAGCCCTGGTGGCTCTGCCCTGCGTGTATTCCTAGAAATAAGCACAAAAACTGCTTTTCAAAAACGCTGGTCAGTTAATTTGAAAAATATTAGTGAAGACTCACATCGTGTTTCGAAACCCTTGGATGGAAATTGGGAAATTATTAGTGCAGGACAGCAGGATTAGCCTTGACGGGGTTGCTTAGAAAGAGGAGACAGAACGTCCATCCAGGAACCCTCTGTTCAAAGGACATTGCTCAAATTGTGAAATCAAATAGCTGTAGGGTGGAAAATCAGATTTATTCGTGAGCTCTTATCTTGGCTCCTGCCTGTAAATGCATTTTTTAATTCCAGGCTCACGTAGTAGAGACAGTAGAGGCAGAAACGTTTCGCTCTCTCAGCCACAGTGTTCTCATAACATGGGCTTTGAGGCAGTTTAGAACTGAAGAACTCAGTGGTGTTCAATTATGAGAATAATTTCAGGTGTTGAAGGTTGTGTCATTTGGCAGAGTAAGCTTTGGAGGGGAGAGCACCCAACTCAACAAGGTTTCATCTTGTTCCGTGAATGGCCAGGGGCTGAAAACCCCTGTACCCTGTGCTGACAATGTTCTGGGGGGGTTTCCTCTCGCATTTCGTCCACTGTCTGTCCAGTGCAGGCACAAACATTGCCCTGTTACTCCTCCCTGCATAAGGACCGAGAGCTGAAGGAGGTCCAAACAAACATACACAAACCTGGAGTGGAGTGAAGCATCTCTTCCCACTGCCTGGCAAATGCCACATCTTCCCAAAGAGATGCACATCCCCGAGATCCCTGGGTCCTGGAGGTCAGTCCTGCTCAGGTGGTGAGAGATGAGCATTTCAAGGCAAAACCAATGTGCAAGTTGTGCAGTGGTGGCTGGGAGATGATCCTTGGTGAGCCACAGACCTCAAAGACATGGAACACACAACCAATTTAAAAAGCCCCAGAGGAAATGGAATATTTGAGGGTGTATCTAATTGTGTGTCTATTGATCCATCAGAACTCCTTACCTGGAGCTGAACCAACCCCTGGTTACTCTCATGGCAAGGCCAAGATGTTCTTTGTTAATGGCCAAGCAAAAAATGCCTGAAATCCTGTTTTCACCATCTTCCCAGAGCTTGTTTGCAGAACCCTTGTCCATACAGAGCAATTCCGTGCAAGTCCTCAAGGCCCTGTGGGAGAAGACGCAGCTCAAGGGGACGCACAGCTTTGAAACTGCCATGATCCAGGCCACATTCCCCCACCAAAAGGTGAGAGTTGATTTTTCTCACAAATAAAAATGGTAAAAGGACTTTACCCTGCATTTTGGAACAGCTGTACAAAGACCTTTACAGTAACTACAGCGAGTCTCTGCTCCACAGAGGGTCCACAGGGGTGTTTTGTGCTGTGATTTGAAAGGTCTCCAGGCTCGTTCTCCACGTGAATTGCTCCCAAAGTGATGAAAATTAGGGATGCTGCCCATGGGGTTTTTTCCTGCTCACAGCTTTCACCTCGAGATTCAGATTAGCTGCTGCTGTGGGGTGTTGGGCAGCCCCTGGGAAGTTCACCTGGTTAAACAGGGCCTTGGATTCTGTGGAAATGATGGTGTGCACGTGTGCCATTCCTTGCCCTCCTCAGTTTAAAAGATTACTTGCTCAAAGCTGTTTACTGTCTCTGGGATTTCAGCGAGTGCTATTCCAAAGCTATTAATCAGACTTCTTGGAAAAGGCAGCTGGAGGATTGTAAAACAAATATCTATTTATTCCTAAGCGTCTCCATCCAGCTCAACGGGATGAAACGACTTGTCAAACGTGATTTTAAAATACTCTCTCTTGGAATATTGTGGGCATGGAGATGTCTCACGGAATAAGATTAAATTATCAAGCCTGTGGCTGATTTAAAACCAGGGGTTTTGTTAGAAACACCTTCTGAACCCCCAGGATAACGTTGTGCTGAAGTGGGAACTCGTGCTGTGGCTTGTCAGAGGAGTGGGAGACCCCCACATGTGAGACCAGTTTTGGGGCCAGTTTTACTTAGACACAGTGGAGCTTGTGCTGAGTATTTTAGCTGCTGTTGAAATCCTGGCCTGACTCATCCAGAGGCATTAGAACAGCTTTGCTGCTCAACACTGGCTTAACTTGAGCCCGTGCCGAGATCTGCTCGTCAGAAGTCGGAGCTGGTGGAGTGTGAAGGAGCTTGGGGTGAATAAAGAGCTTAGGGGAGATTTCATGGCAGTCGTTGGGCAGATTGGATGTGCTGCACCAAGCACACAAAGTCTACAAAACACATCCAACACCCTGGCAATGGGATTAGTTTCCAGCACGTGGTTGCATAACCCTGTTAGTGCTCAGATACAAGTGTCTGGCCTATTTTGGGAACTCTCATCAGCCCATGACAGTCAGAGTATCTCTGAGTTCCCAAAATAGCAGAGCTGGGAAATGAGATCCTGATCTTCGCTGGGTGAATGAACCGAGCAGTGAATTGGGGTTGGGGAACTCCCGAGCTGGGATTGGCCAACAGCCCTTGGGACAGTCGGGCAGATGGAACTCATCTGGCTTGGGAAGGGGGTTGTAAAGCTCAGTCTTGGGCTCCACAGTTTGCTGCTGGGTGTGCTTTCTGGTTTGGTTTAGTTTATTGACACAGAACCTGAGTTTGTTTGGGGTTGGTTTGTTGATAAGAATCCGAGTTTGTTTCTAGTGCAATTTCCATTCAGTTTTTTGAGAAAAGTACATTCCCAGAGTTTTCTGGGAATGATGTCTAGGACTGCCATAGAGAAGGTCTTCTTTGGCTTTTACATTCCCAAAAAGTCTACCTGGGAAATTCCTGCCATGACCTAGTCCTTACTTTGCTTGACAAGCTCAGCTTCTGCCATAATCTGAGTTTGTCATTTCAGAAGTTCTTCCCATTTGTAACAGAACTTCAAATACTGTGAATTGTTTGACAAAATTATTGTAGTTGTTAATGCCAGTAGTTCAGGAAGCAAAATGCTGGGGGTGTGGTTGCTTCATTAAGTGCAGCACTTTTAACTGGAAATGTTTTGGAATCTGACAGTTCCAGTGCAGCATCAACATTGCCTGTTATATTTTACATTGAGTCTTATGCATTGTGTTATCAGAATTTGAGCAACCTGGTCTGTGAAAGGTTGCACTAGATGGTCTGTAAGGTCCCTTCCAACTCAAACCATTCTGTGATGATGATGATGAATTTCTGTGAGCACATGAGGAAGGTTTGACCCCCAGCACTCAACAGGAACAACGGTGCCACAACACTGCTCTGCCATCACTCCATGTTCATCCTCTGCTCCCATGTCTAATCCAGAATATGCTAATTTATTCTTTTTCTCAATTGTGGACTCTAAAGCGTTTTTCAAACCTGGAGAAAAATCCATTACATCAGTGCTTTATTCCAGACTAAATTCTGAGAAATGTTTTCAGATTTCCGACTCCCGAGGTTGGCCCAGACCCACGGCGAGTACCTGGCTCACACAGAGCACGCTGTGCTTCGCTGGGCAGCCTCTTCGTGCCACAAAGAAATATTCATCCAACAGGGCTTAGGATGTGCCAGAAGCAAAGCACTTCCAGATGTACATCCTTCCAGATTTCCGTTCGGTTGCTTCACAGCTCTTTATCAAAGGCCGCGGGGCCGCGTTGCGCAGCCGGGGCCGGGCTGGAGCTCGGGGCTGGCTCTTTGTGCTGCCTCACGTGGGGCAGAGCAGGGAGATGGGGATGCTTTACGAGCCCCATGTGATGCCCTCAGAGAGCCTTTTGTTGCTCAGCCTGGCGAGAGCAGAGCTCACATTTCTGAGCCGTTGTTCGCACTGTCCCTCCCTTTCCCCATCGCTGTCTCAGAACGAGCTCCACGTTTGCACAATGGACTCACTGAAGTTTCCAAGATTATGGGGCAGGGGGGTGAGATAAATCTCTCCTCTCCAATTAGGCTTTTCCCCCACGCTTCCCCTCCTGAAATAAGTGGCTTATTGCAGGGGATTTCAAGCGTGCTCAAGTACAGAGGGGAGAAGCCAGATTGGTGCCCTGATATTTCACTGGTATTTGCTCTCTTTCAGGCCACAGTTGGCTCAGTGCAAACACTGTCAGATTTTTTCACGGGATGGGGAAGCTCCCAGGCTTTCTGTCCAGCCTGTCCCCATGTCCTAGAATGTGCTGCACAGACCCAGGGAGGGCAGTGCCATCATTCTGCCCAGTTGTGTCCTCCAAGGTGCCACAGCAGGAGGTTGGGGCACATCAGGGGTAGGACAAGTCACTGACCGTGCCCTGCTCCCTCTGCTATGCTAAAGTTTGTCTAAAAAGGCTGGAATTGGACAACTGCATCCTCTGCAGAGCCTTGCTCAGTGTGATGGACTAATGGCCCTGGCAAGGGATGGTGTTTTCCCCACTGACTGCATAAATCCGTGTTTTCCTTGGGCTGCAGCTTGGGGTGTTGCAGACCTGTGGAGACCCTACACAAACAGGGTTTTCTGGGCAGTGCTGGCAATGCCCTTTGTGTTTGCAGTTGGCTGGTGTTATTTAACACCAACGTTTGTTTAGGTGTGAGATCAGAATTGGTTTCAAAATGAAAATAAAATACACTGAATTATACACTGTTATTAATGACCTCAAAATGAGTATCCTCTGGCTTTTCCCATACTCACAGGTGCAAGTCTATGTTCTGTAGGTTCCTCTGAGCAAGTCATATGTTCACTTCACTTTGGGGATTCACAGTCCTGCTTCCCTGGCTTTGTCACCCCTGCTCTGATGGGGGATCTGGAGGGACAGGAGAGAGTGCCCAGCACTGCATTGTGTCAGCAGAGGCCACAACCTTCTGGAGCACTGAAAAAACCCTGGGGATAACAGAAACATGGAATTGTTTAGGTTGGAAAAGCCCTCTAAGATCATCAAGTCCAACCATCCCCAGCACTGCCAAGGCCACCACTGACCCCTGTCCCCAAGTGCCACATCCACAGGGCTGTTAAATCCCTCCAGGGATGGGGATCCACCCCTGCCCTGGGCAGCTGTGCCAGGGCTGGACAGCCCTTTGCATGAAGAAATTTTCCCTAATATCCCACTTAAACCTCCCCTGGCACAGCTGGAGGCCGTTCCCTCTCCTCCTGTCCCTTGTTCCCTGGGAGCAGAGCCCGACTCCCCCTGGCTCCCCCCTCCTGTCAGGGGGTTGCAGAGCCAGAAGGTCCCCCCTGAGCCTCCTTTTCTCCAGGCTGAGCCCCCCCAGCTCCCTCAGCTGCTCCCCATCACACTTGTGCTCTGAAGTTGGGGAACGTGCCGGGCCGAGCTGCTGACAGCGCTGCTGAGGAGGCAAAAGAAACCCCATTCTCTGCCTCCCACAGACCAATCTATGATTTATACATCAGCTGCTACTGCTGGTGGGGAGAGGGACACGTCCTGCTGAGCACACTGGCCCTGGCAGGTTGTCCATCCACAGGAGACACGGGAAGGGCCCTCGCTGGACTCGCTGTGAGTCCCTCTGGGCTTTGGGGTTACGAGCTGTTGACTTGCAGTGCTTCACCTCCTGAGTGAGTTTGGTTTCTCTCATTCTTGGCCCAGGACCTGGACCACGTGCAGATGCACCTGGAAGAAGTGAGGTTCTTTGATCTGTTTGGCTACAGCGAGGAGGCAGGAGCCTGGCAGTGCTTCATGTGCAACAACCCCGAGAAGGCAACAGGTACGTGGGCAGGTCCAGCCCCTGCCACTGGTGGGTGTGTGGGGAGGGGGGAGGATGGAGTGAGTGAAGCTCATCTCTGGTGGTAGTGGCAAGTGTTGGGGAAAAGGGAAACCAAACTTTCCAGCGGCTCTTTTAATTGGAATTCTCCATTACCCTCCTCTCGGCTTCTCCGATGAGAGAGGCAAGCACAGACCTGCCCTGGTGTGTGCCCAGTCCAGAAATAACAGCCAGAATGCTTCAGCTGTGTTGGAAAAGAGGGGCAGTGGAAAACAGGCAAACAGACTTTTTCCCAGGTGGAAGATCCTGGTGAGCTGTTTTGAAGCTCTCTGGCCCTCACGTGTTTTAAATCAGTGCACTGAAACACAGAGGAATGGCTTGTTCTTAGGTGGGTTTTGCCACTCTCTAAAAATCTGCCCAGTTCTGGCCAAGAATTTGGAATATTTTGGTCAAGCCTTTGAATAATTGGATTTTTCAGCTATTTAACAACTCTCTTTGTACTCATCAGTGAGTCTTACAAGGGTGGCACAGCCCCTGCTGCAGGCTAGGCTGCCTCTGCTCTTTCCATGGGGCTTGAGCACCTTCCTCCTTCCACAACTCCCATGGAAGTCTTTTCCAACCTTTATGATTCTCTGATTCTATGATTAATGCAGCCAAAGCTCTGCCCTCCAGCCTGAGCAGGTTCCACCCAGCAGTGGAGCTGTTCTGTGCTTCCCAAGAAGTGCCAAAATCCTGAAGATGTGTGAGGCAGGAGAAGAATCTAATAAAAATCAGCACCCACAAAATCCCCATTTCCCCTTTGCTTTGGAGCCAGGGCTGAGTTCAGGGATGCCTTTGAGGACGGGCAGGAGCAGGAGGAATGGGCACAGAATATTTTTGGTCTGTAACTGTCCTTTTTATGGGCAATGACTCTCTTTGTCTCAGTTTAAAGATAACTTTGTAAGAAAGGCACATTGTGAATATATCATGATTTGCTTCTCTGCTCCAAAGGCCTTTAGAAGGCCAAGGAAATAAAGTCTTGAATGGGCCATGTGAAAACTCAGGAAAGGAACCTGGAAGGTAGAGCTCAGTGGAATAAAATCTGCAGGGAATGGCAAATTCCCCTCTGTATTGGTGATGGGGAGCTGTGGCAGCTGGGAAGAGTCCAGAGTGGGACCCTCCGGGGTTTTTCTGAATTTATAAGATCTGGCACAAGAAAGACAATTTTAAGGTCTCCTTGGCTTGACGAGGAATGTGAAGGCTGTGAAACATCTTTTATTTTCATTCCAGAGTGGGACAGACACTCTGAAACCCCAAATACTTTTGAAAGACAAGACAGTAATTTCTTCCTCTCAGCAATGCAGTTTAGCAACCAAATTCTTCTTGGAGAAGGAATTCAGAGGCAAATTCTTTTTCTATTATTGCCTTCTGGTTTCTGTTCATGTGGGGTTTTGTTGCATTTTTTTGGATGCTGTGTTGCAAGATGCCTTTTATCCTCCAGACTTGGGCAAGCATTTTGTCCTAAGGCCTTGACCTTGGGATGCCCAGAGAAGCTGGGGCTGCCCCATCCCTGGGAGTGTCCAAGGCCAGGTTAGATGGGGCTTGGAGCAACCTGGGCTAGTGGAAGGTGTCCCTGCCCATGGCAGGGGGTGGCACTGGATGGGCTTTAAGTTCCCTCCCAACCCAAACCATTCCATGATACTGTGATCACTGATTTTTTGGGGGATTTTTGGAGCTGGACTACACTTGAAGGCTGATCCTGTGTGGAAAGAGCCAGTTATGCTTCAGCAACTTGCTGGATGAACCCACAGTGGCAATGAACCCAGAGAAAGTTGGAGTATTTCTCGTGCATTCCTTTGGTTGCAAAGCATGTCTTGTGCAACCACACATTTCCAGAGGTGCTGTTAAATCATCCCAAATTGGTTTCCCCTACCAATGAGGAGGAGCATTCCCACAAATCCTCCTCAAACACACGTACATGCCCTGGTCTCAGGGGCAGGAAAACCAGCCTACACTATTATTTGCTTAAATTACGGACATTCAGGCACAGTCACAAGGCATTGGAATGCTGGTAAACTGAGAATTCCTCTCCTTAGGAAGAGCTGGTTGTTGGGAGCCTCATTTCAACACAACCCCCTGTTGACAGTTGGCTTCACGAGCTCTGGCACAAAACGATTCTGGAAAACCACTTGCCAGGCAGTGAGGGAGTTGCAGCACATTCCCTGCTCTGGAATCCTGCAGAGCCACGGCAGAAACCCCTGGGGGTTGCACCAGAGCCCTCGTGCTCGTGGGCAATGATTGGGGTGAAACTGAGGGAGTTTGGTGAATTCCTGTACAGGGACACCCTGTGCTGGGTCAGGAACTGGCTGGAGGGCCAGGCCCAGAGAGTGGTGGTGAACAGTGCTGCATCCAGTTGGGATCCGGTCACTGGTGGTGTCCCCAGGGGTCAGTGTTGGGCCCAGTTCTATTTAATATCTTTATTGATGATTTAGATGAGGGGATTGAGTCCATCATCAGCAAATTTGCAGCTGACACTAAGCTGGGGGGGAGTGTCCATCAGCTGGAGGGCAGGAGGGCTCTGCAGAGGGACCTGGACAGGTTGGAGAGTTGGGCTGATTCCAATGGGATGAGGTTCAACCAGGCCAAGGGCCGGGTCCTGCACTTTGGCCACAACAACCCCCGGCAGCTCCAGGCTGGGCCAGAGGGGCTGGAGAGCAGCCAGGCAGGAAGGGAGCTGGAGTGTGGATGGACAGGAAGCTGAACAGGAGCCAGAGTGTGCCCAGGTGGAAAAGAAGGCCAATGGATCCTGGCCTGGCTCAGGAACAGTGTGGCCAACAGGTCCAAGGAAGTGCTGGCCCCTGTACTCAGTGCTGGTGAGGCCACCCCTGGAGTGCTGTGTCCAGTTCTGGGCCCTCAGCTCAGGAAGGACATGGAGGGGCTGGAGCAGGTCCAGGGAAGAGCAACGAGGCTGGGGAAGGGACTGGAGCACAAGTGCTGTGAGGAGAGGCTGAGGGAGCTGGGGCTGTTCAGCCTGGAGAAGAGGAGGCTCAGGGGAGACCTCCTCACTCTCTGCAACTCCCTGACAGGAGGGGGGAGCCGGGGGGGGGTTGGTCTCTTTTCCCAGGCAATGATCAGCAAGACAAGAGGGCTGGGTCTGCAGCTGTGCCAGGGGAGGTTTAGGTTGGAGATTAGGAAGAATTTCTTTGCAGAGAGGGTGCTCAGCCATTGGAATGGGCTGCCCAGGGAAGTGGGGGATTCTCCATCCCTGGAGGTGTTTAAGGACAGACTGGATGTGGCATCAGTGCCATGGGCTGGGAACCACAGCGGGGTTGGATCAAGGGTTGGACTTGATGATCTTGGAGGTCCTTTCCAACCCAGATGATTCTGTGATTCTATAATTCTCTGGAAAAGAGCAATTCCCTGGGATAAGCCCCCACTGGAGTAACTTGTGGATACATCTCTCTTCCTCCAGCAGTGGGGATCACACAGGGACCCAGAGAGCCCAGCTGTGACACTCACTGGGAAATCACAGAAAGTGGCATTTGGTGCCGTGTTCTCTCCAGCAAAACCCAGTGTGATGATTCATGGAAGAGAGGATCCATATTCCCTGGGGTTAACTGCATTTCTCTGCCACACATTCCATTCTTTCAAGTTCATAGGAGTTTATTATCGTTGAGATCATTCATGAATTCTTGTGGAGGATTTTATGTTTCACCAAATGCAAGATTTAATGCTTTGGGGTTTATCTGTCTCATCTTGGAAGAGTTTGGAGGGTTTTTCACTTTTTATTCAGTGCCCAAACTACTTAAAGCTGGATGTGCTGAAATTCTGCAGAGAAAGCAAGACAGAACATAGGAAATAATTCCAACAGACACATCAAACAGGAACTATTCAGGGTTAAATTGGAGTTGGTGTCTCTACATTAAGGTGCCTTAAGAACTGGATATTTCAAGACCTTTAGATATTTCATGACCTTTTCAAACCAAAAAAGGAGAAATTTAGATGGGATATTGGGAAGAAATTCCTCCCTGTGAGGGTGGTGAGGCCCTGGCACAGGGACTGGATGAGCTTTAATGTCCCTTCCCACCCAAACCAGCTTGTTGTTCTGTATTATACTAAATAATTTTTGATTTTGACTTTGGGTGATAGTTTTTGCCTTATTATGTGTTCTGAAGAAAAAAAGAAAAGTAACCATAAATATAAAGTAAATATAACCTTTGGAACTTTTAATTTCTTTTTCCAAGCTAAAGATCCCATGGTCCATGTCAAGGTGCCACCACACAGAGGGATTTCAAACCCAGCCTAGGGACCACCTAGGCTGACCTAAACAGCAAGGAATCCTGCCCAATAATGCTGATATCAAAGAAAGGTTTTCTCTTTGATCTCTATCTTTTTGCGTGTTTTTCTAAAGATGTCTAAACCTGATTTTTAGAAGTCAAGTAAAGGAGAAGCCATGACATGCCCAGGCTGTTGCTCAGGTGATTTAACCACGTCAGACTAGAAATAATCCCAGTTTTTATCTGTAACCACTGCACCACTCTATGCCCTTCCCTGCTCTGCAGAAAACCTTTGTTTGTAGAATTTATTGTGCCACATCTTGATCTTTGCTCGGGCAAATTAAGGAGAATACACTTTATTATTTGTTTCCCATGATATGAATAATCATAGGGAATGTCAGTCTTAAATCACTCTTCAGTCACTTTCCATTTGTCCTTGTTCATGCAAGGGGAAGAAATCAAAACTGGCTCTTCCTGGGGTGTGGGGGGGGAAGGCAAGAGGCACAAATTGGAACAGGAGAGGTTCAGACTTCCCACGAGGGGAAACTTTCCCACCACGAGGGTGACCAAGCATTGGAACAGTTTGCCCAGAGATGTTGTTGAGATTTATCAAGTCCAGGATGGATAAATCCATGGACAGCCCAGTGTGACCCTGGAGAGGACCTTGCTTGGAGCAGGGGGTTGGGGGAGAGACCCCCTGAGCTCCCCTCCAGCTGAATTATCCTGTGGTTCCGTGAAGTCAGCCACAAGGAAAATAAGCAGAAGAGCTTAGAAAAATATTGGAAAAGAGCTTCATTCTTATCTTTCATGAATCTTTCTCTTCTAATCAGCCCCTCAGACACACTGGCATCAGATTCATTACGACCACTGACATCAGAATTCCCCATGGGCTTCTTTGTGGATGCACAGGAGAAGTGCTCTGTTAGCACTGCCTAAAGTCCTTAAAGAGAGATCAACATTTCTGATTTTGAAAGATTTCAGCCATAAAAATTCACTTTAGGTCAAAATTGCACATTCACTTCCTTTCTCACATTGTGCTCCTGAACAAAAACTGTCTCAGCATCTTCTGGTCCCTGAACCTTTTGTGCTTTACACCTTCTTAGTTGGGGTTAGAGCACATCCCTACTGCACTGGAATCAGATGGAAGGTGTTCCTGTGGGACCAGGAGCCAGGTAGAGAACAATATTTAACACAATTGCACAGTGTTTATTAGGGGGGACACTGTAAAATGTGGCTCTGCCCCATGAGCGAGCATGTGGTGAGACGGGGCAGCCCCAAACCAGCTCCCTGGTAAATCTGGGCCATTTTGCAGTGACAAAAGTTATGCAAAAAGAAAACAACCCTCTGCTTTGCTTTATCCCATGGTGTGACCCAACACACCAGTGCTGGCATGAAAACATATGGAAGAGAGTTTTGGAGTTACGTGGAGCAGAGCACGACCCGGTTCTGTGGTGGAAACCCCAGCTGCAGTTCCCCACCGGCACTGGGGCTTTGCCAACCCCCTTTTCATTCATCCCTCTCCTTCCAAACACTCCCCATCCACAGAGACAGAAATATTTATGGTCTTTCCTGAGGAAATTGCTCCAGTCCCCTCTGCAGCCCCCCTGCCAACATAAACAACAGCAGGGAGAGGACACGGCCTTTATCTGCATCTGATGTGTTGTGGTGGTGTTTGATTTCCCTCTTCCAGGTGGGAGGGAGGTGCCCAAAAAGCCATAAAGCCCAAGGCACTGCCTTGGGTGGCTGCACTTGGCCACCCCACTCACCTCCATCCTCACCAAGCCCCTGGGCTCCCAGAGCCTCGTGCCCAGATGACAACAAACACTTCCAAGGAAAAGCGTTGCTGGACAAACTGAGGCTGAGGGGTGGGAGAACAGCCAGGGGCCAACTGACCGTCTGACAGATGCTGGGATGGGCTCCAAGTCAAACATCCCATCAAAAACCATCCGTTCTCAGTCTGCCTGTGCCTTGGGCTGCCCCCAGTCTGGCTGATCCTCCCTGTCCTGGCTATCGGTGTAAAAATAGAAGAGAAAGGGAAAAGAAACCCAGAGGAGATATTGGGGTGATGGCTTCAAACTGCCAGAGGGCAGGGTGAGATGGATACTGGGGAGAAATTCCCCCTGGGAGGGTGGGGAGGCCCTGGCACAGGTTGCCCAGAGAAGCTGTGGCTGCCCCTGGATCCCTGGAAGTGTCCAAGGCCAGGTTGGATGGGCTTGGAGCAACCTGGGTTAGTGGAAGGTGTCCCTGCCCAGGGCAGGGGGTGGCACTGGATGAATGCTGGAGGTTGGGAAAATGAGGAAGGCAAAACAACCTTCCTGCAGCCTGGCACGGGCCTGGATTTTGGCTGGGAGAAAGGGAGGGCAGGACTGACCCCTGGCTGTGTGTTCACCTCCCCAGTTGTGAACCAGGATGGCCAACCCCTGATCGAAGGGAAGCTGAAGGAGAAGCAGGTCCGGTGGAAGTTCATCAAGAGGTGGAAAACTCGCTACTTCACCCTGGCTGGCAACCAGCTGCTGTTCCGCAAGGGAAAGTCTGTGAGTCAGAGACCATCCCTTTGGTGTCTCCCTTTCCCTGCTCCCCAACACCATTTCCAGAGGGTTTCACTTTGCCTGTGGTACTTTTGCCACTTGCAGAGTGCGTGGCAGGGACAGCTGGGGATGGAACAGCCCCAGCCAACGTCCTGCACGGGAGCTGCTGGTGGTGGGTCCTCAAGTTTCCGGGGCCTTAAAGACCATCTCCACCCCCTGCCATGGGCAGGGACACCTTCCACTAGCCCAGGTTGCTCCAAGCCCCGTCCAACCCGGCCTTGGACACTTCCAAGGGGTGTCAGATGAGATGGTGGGTGGCTCACCCCGGATAACTGAGCTCTGTCCCCGCTGTGTTCCAGAAGGACGACCCCGACGAGAGCCCCATCGAGCTCAGCAAGGTGCAGAGTGTCAAAGTGGTGGCGCGGAAGCGGCGGGACCGGAGCCTGCCCCGGGCCTTCGAGATCTTCACGGAGAGCAGGAGTTACGTGCTGAAGGCGCAGGACGAGCGCCGGGCGGGGCAGTGGCTGCAGTGCCTCAACGTGGCCGTGGCGCAGGCGCGGCAGCGCGACAGCCACGAGGCCACCACCTACCTGTAGCTCTGCTGCCACCACACCTGGGGGCAAGGACAGCTGCTCCCTCACCTCCCGGTCCCAGTCCTGCTCCTCAGGGACCCGTGGGGAGACCTGGTTTGCAGAGGGGGCCGTCGGTGACAGCACTGGGTGAGTGGTGCCTGCCCGCCCTGGCACGGGGACACTGGTGGTGTGGGAGCAGCTTCCACCTTCTCGTGGGAAATCCAGGGTGTTTTTAGCTCAGCCCAATGTCCTGAAATACAGGGAATGTGATTAGAAACAGCCTGGACCCCAACCCCTCAGCCTGTGCCCGGGTCTGGGTGGCTGCTGATGCTGTCGGGAGCATTGCAGGCCTAAGGACCTTCTGCTTCCCTCGGTCGCTTGGATGGAAAAAGTTAATTTTCCTTATTATTTAATCCCAGTGGACTTCATCCTTTTGCTGTTTATATGTGTCTGTGCTGCTTCTTTCAGGTTTAAACTGTGCAAATCTGAAAGATTTCACACTGCTGGGAAATGATTTAAAATATTTAACTGTTTCGATTTTCCCTCTTTTTCCTGCTTTTGCTCCCCTTTGTAACTGAGTGTAATTTTTAAATTCTATTTTCCCTTTTTTTGTTTTAAATTGTCTTCTCTGACTGTAACTCTTCAAAATTTCTCCAAACCTGAAAAATTCCCAGTTTGCTTGATTTTCTTTGTTGCTTTCAAATGATTCCAAAGTGGAGGAAGTACTGCAGGAGAGACTGAAAGCAAAAGAGAGGGGGAAAAAAGGAATGAGAAGTCTGCAAGTGAAGAAATTAACTCAGAGATCAGTCAAGGCTGAGCAGAAATAAAATTTGAAAATTTCCAACCTAGAAAAATGTATATTTTGCAAAAAAAAAGTTGTTGCCAAAAGGATGGGAAAATCAGGAAAAGCTGCTTTTTGCTGTAAGATGTTCCTTGCACTCGGTGGCAGAAGGAGCCCACTGGTGTTTGGCAGCTCCTGGCAGAGCGTGGCAGTGGAATCTGCTTTCTGGAATGTTGTCCTGGTGATTTTGGGTGGTTTGGTGAGGAAGTCAGAGGGGCAGGAGGAGAGCTCTCCCAGTGGCCCATGAGATGCCTTAAGCAGCTCCAGACTTCCTGAAGCTCTCGGCGTCCGGAGAGACGCTGGAACATTCAAATTCCTGAAAACCCTCATATCAGCTGAGATGTGGAGGTGAGAGTCAGGCCACAGGGTGTGGCAAAGTGAGCAGAAGAACCTTGTTAAAGCTCAGTTCAGCCACAGAGGCTGTGGGAAGCCCATCACTTCCAGGCAGCAGGGCCAGGGGAAGGAAAGGCACACGGGGGGAAATTTCCACGGCTGCTCTGGCCCACGAGGAAAGGAGATTTCAGCCATTTAATTTTCAATCCCTGGACCAATAAATCCTTTTTTTGCCCACAGGACACATCACTGAATCTGAGGGGAATGAAGTTAATTTCTAGGTGTGAACTCATGGGTTTATGGTCCTGAGTTCCAAAATTCTCTCCTGTACTAAACCCTGCGTTCACCCATCACGGTGTGAGTTCAGTGACATGGGAGGTTGGCCACTAAAAACAAGTTTTACAGACAAAATAGTCTGTATTTCTCAACCTGGATGCCAAGTTTCAGTCTGGCACCAAGGAGTGATGTCATCAATGTCATGGCATCATGAGTGTAACACTCCTCGTGTGGGAGGCAAACAGGGCTCTGTTCCACCTGCTGTCCCCAGCCTTGTCACCAGCACTTCGCTGTCACCAGCCCTCACATCCTGCCTCCCAATCCCAACGGGATGGGAACAATATGGGATGTGCAGCTCTGGAGTCAGAGAGAGCCTGGGTCCTGTGCCAGACAACCATTCCCTCAAATAAGAAGCTCAGCCACACTTCTCCTGACTTAAATTAAAACTTGGAGGAAAATAAAAGAGAAATTCAGCTGGTAACTTATTCTAGTCATGCTCCTGAAAGGAGAAACACAGAAATCATCAATCTAGTGTAGGATGAGAGCAGGGAACTTCTCAAGCAAATATATAAATAGTTTTTACTGGTTCTTTTTAAAACAACATGTATAGGAACGCTTTGGATTTAAATCTCTGCCACCCTCTGAGCAGGGAAGGTGTTGGTGGCTCTGGCTGTGCTCAATTCCCTCAGCTGGTTTGCTCATCCTTGCAGATGACAATGTGAGAGCTCTTGGTGGGCTCAACAGAGGGTCCCTGGGCTCCTCTTGGACAAAGGGATGGATGCAAGGGCCCTCCTTGGCCCCAGCACCAGGACTTGGGGAGCGTCTGCTCCTCCCTGCCAGGAACAGCCTCTGTCTTGCACAACTTCCAGCACAAAAGGTGTCATTGTCTTTCTCTGGGGGTGTGAGTTCCCCTTCCCTGTGCAGTCCTGTTCTTCAGCAGGGTTTGGGGGGGGAGCAGAGCCTCACGGAGATGGGGAGAGGGATAAATCCCAGCCCTGTCTCTAAGATACACCAACCCCCCGGTGTGTCCCCCAGGGGCAGTAGCAGTGCCACTTCCAGGGGGTCCATGGGAGCAGGGGAGCTCTGGGGGGGTCCTGGCCGTGACCCTGGGGCTCAGCCAGCCTGTCCCCCTGTCACAGTGAGGCATCACCTCCCTGCCAACAGGGAGAGTTCCCAGTCCAAACCAACTCCCCCCGTCCCTCTACAAACTGGGGGCACAGACCAAGGCTTAGGATCTAAACCTGAGCCAGCAGCTGGAAAACCAGACCCAAAACCAGACCAAAATCCAGACGTGAACACTCCTGAATGGGACCAATTCCCAAACCCTCCAAGCTTTACAGATCAGCATCACTTCTCCAGGAAACAAATCCTTCACCATATTGCCTCCCACTTACGTGATCGTGCTTATGTGAGGGCAACAATGCGTGTTTTCCTGGAAGAGCTGATGCCCACCGTGATTTCTGTGCCACATCACACGGACCTTCCAGGAATCCCAGCCTGGGTGAGTGTGTGGCCTCACATTGCACTCAGGAACAACTGGAGCTCAGGCACCGCTTCCTCGCCCGCCCGATGCTGGGATGACAAAGGGAGTGGTGGGCTGGCTCTGGCACAGAGGAGCTGGCTCACACCTCGGGGCCATGCACTGCTCCCATCACACAGCACCTCTGCAGGGAGGACGGGAGCCGACCCAGCCCGGGAGCTGCTCTCCCACTGGCAGCGTGGGATGAGGGGGGGCTTCCAGCTGTGTGCAGTCCACAGGGGAGCCCCTGGAGCACAGCCTTGCTGGGAATGGGAGTCGGACTGCATGACCTCCCCAGGGTCCCTGCTGGGGGGACTTAGAATTCTGGGACAGAATTATTCTGTGACCTACAGCAGGGCAAGAGGATTCCCAAAAACGCATTGGCAGCTGCATTACTGCGTCCAAACACCCTGCAAAGCACAGCCCAGAGCCCTCCTGTGCTGGATGGGGCTGCTGAGGGCGAGTTCCCTCCTCAGAGGACTGCAGAGAGAACAGAAATGAGGAACAGACTTCTCTGTGCCTGGCCATGAGCTGTCGGGGTGGGGGGAATAATGGGGGAAACCTGTTCCCCTTCCTTCCTTCAAAACTCTGCGTGTCACTGCTGCCCAGAGGCACTCCAGCTGCCCCATCCCTGGGAGTGCCCAAGGCCAGGTTGGACGGGGCTTGGAGCAACCTGGGACAGTGGAAGGTGTCCCTGCCCAGGGCAGGGGGTGGGACTGGATGGGCTTTGAGGTCCCTTCCAACCCAAACCATTCCAGCATCACATGAAGGGAGAGCAGCACTTAGAGCTGCTCCCAAGCCGAGTTACATCACAAGTAACACCACGTGTTTCTGCAGCTCAGGGAACATGAAGAACAAAATAGTTCCATGATAAAAGGTTTGTAGGATAAACAGGAAGATTAGTAATATTTAGCCAGGCAAATAATACAGAATCATTGATTTCTCTAACAAATTTAACTACTTCCTGTAATTCTTTGTTGCTCACAAGCAAACAATTTTTGTTTCAAATATTCTATTTTGTTCTATTATTCCCCAAGAAATTCTTGTGTTCCTTCTGGTTAAGTGTTTGCAAATGGCTCTCTTATGACCCCTCACACCTGGGCCATGCTGGTCAGATTTTCTGCCCAGACAGGTATTCCTGTGCCCAGGTGGGATGGCAGGATCACCATTCCTGAGCCAGGTGGAAAACAAGAGTGTTCACCCACAAACCTCCTCATTAAAATGTTGTTTCCTCCTCGGTGCTAAACTGTGCTTGAAAATTCAAATTAATTTTTGTTGCCATATTTGCTGGTTTACCGAGCCCCAAGGGGGTCACATCCTGAAATCCAAGCCAGGATTTCCAAGCCGTGTGTGTGTGGGGCTGGCTGGGTGTGACTCTCCCAGCCCTGTGCGCTTCCATGGGGCTCCCACTGACGGTGTTTCCCAGAAATATGAACCATATTGCACCGACACTGCCTTCCCAGGGCTGAGCCCGGTCCTGGGAAGCTTTCCAAGGAAATTTTACCCTACAGTTCCCTCCTCCTCTCCGCACAAAGCGTTCCCCAGCGTGTTGGACAGGAACGGGGGAACACGGGCGATAAACGCTCAGGTGTTGCCCACAGGCATCACACACAGTGTGGGGAGAAATGCAAGAAGCTGGATTTATTTTTCCAGCTTTTCCAACTCCAAGCCCAGCAGCCCACGGGAATAACCTTGCCTGCCTGTTGTTGACAAGTCATCTAATTCATCTCGATGCTGGTGACTAATATTCCTTGGTAAAATCCTTGACCTCGCTGAGGTCAAGTGCAAAATTCCTGTTAACTCCACCAGGGCCAGGATTTTACTGGGATCCCTGCCTGTCCTGGTGGCACCCCTACAGCTTCCTACACTCACCAGGCTTGGGCACCTGCAGGAACACCATCCCTCCCCACTGACAGCCCTCAGGCACCTGCCTTGCAGTGAGGAGTATTTTGGTGAGAAAAGCTCCTTCTCTCACTTTGAGCAGCAACAAGGATCATCTGTGCCTCCAGCAACCTGCACTGTGCCCATCCTGTGGGGTGTGACCACCCTGCTCCTCGTGCCCTGGGGCAGGGACAGTTCTCCAGCAGCTTTTCATGCTGAAATCGTAGAAGGAAACAAGAAATGGGGGTTAGTTGGGATTTTTTTCCCATAGAAACATGCCTGCAGCAGTTAGGAAGCACTTACGCTGCACCTGTGTAGGAACAGACAGTGATTAATTAGATGTCAAATTACAGCTCCATTGAGTTGGCTCAATTATACCATAAATCTCCCCGTTGTCCAATTAGGCAAAGAAAGAAGCAAAATGAGACTTGATCCATCTGACTGTTTCAGTGAAGTGAGCTGGAGCTCTCACAGCAGTTTGTGTTGGGGTTGGTCGTGTCAGGACAGGGGTGTCCCTGGACAGCCCCCCCTGGGCTCCCAGTGCCCCATCCAGGGCCTCCATTCTGCTCACCGATCCCATGGGAGCCGATCCCGGTCCTGCCCCACCAGGGGATCCCCCCGGACCAGGGAGCCCTGAAAGGTCTCACACAGTCCCAAGAGACCAAAAGATCTAGGCTTATTTGCTCCTACAACTGGGGACAATATAAACGTAATATGAATGTTCTGTCCATCTTCTGTGGATATAAACTCCCCACCCCTGGAAGTGTTCAGGGCCAGGCTGGACAGGGCTTGGAGAAACATGGTCTAGTGGAAGGTGTCCCTGCCCATGGAATGAGATGGTCTTTGGGTTCCTTCCAACCCAAAGTCTTTTATGATTCTGTGATAATCCTGGCAATTTAATAAACTGCAATTTTTAGTACAAACTGGAATCACTTGGCTTCGTTAGGACAAAAGTACCAATATGTTTAAGCAACAGTTATTGTTTAAGAGCCAAGTTTTGCCCCCTGGTCTCTGTCCCTGCCCTTCCCTTCTGACTCCTCCTCAGCAGGGAAATCACCCCAGTTTCAGTGCACAGAGCCCGGGTAAAGATCATCAAAAATCCATGATCACAGAAGGGACCTGCCTCCAGGCCAGGAGCAAAAAAAACCCTGTTTTCTAGTTACTGGAATTATTCATGGAAAAGATGTGTGTTTGTGAGGGGGTCCTTTGTTTCCACCGATTTTTTGTAAAAGATAACTTTGTGTTGCCACGTAACAATCTTGTGAAGGGCTCCAAACCTTTGTTAGGATGACTCTTTATTCAAGAGTAAACAACAGGAGGAGGCCAGGTGTCACAGAACAGACCCCCGTTCCCAAAGGAGCTCTGGGGCTTCCAGCCCAAGGGAAAACATTCCTGGCCGGGGGTGTTGTTTTTCCTTTGAAGGACAGAAGTGTGAAAATCCTTTGCTCCAGTGGTGTTCAGGCAGCAGCAGAGTATGTTTTTCCAGCTGTCCATGACTGTGCCTCAGTTCACAGAATCACAGAGTCCTGGAGTGGTTTGGGATGGAAGGGACCCTAAAGCCCTTCTCGTCAGAGCAGTACAGGATGGGGGTCACTGTGCTCTCCCCTCATCCCTTGCAGGTGACACTTCAGGGGCCTTTACCTCCTCAACACGACCTTTAATAGTGAGATTTTCACAGGATCACAGAATCATCGAAGTTGGAAAAGCCCTCTAAGACCATCAAGTCCAACCATTCCCCAGCACTGACCCATGTCCCCAGGTGCCACATCCACACGGCTTCTGAATCCCTCCAGGGATGGGGACTCCTCCCCTGCCCTGGGCAGCTGTGCCAGTCCTTTTTAAAGCCAATTTTTCCCAATCCCTTTGGGAGAAAAGAGGGGAAAAAGAAGTTTCATGGACTTTCACGGAATTCTGAAAAGGAAAACAAGGAGTGATGTCAGTGGGATGGGATGGATGAGCGTGTCTGTGGTCACTGTAAATCAGGGCACAGGCGCCCCAAGTTATTCCTGCACACCCAAGGCTGGGGGGCCTCGAGTTTTCTCCTGCAGAGAATGCCAACAAACACTCTGGATCCACCACACCTCCCACTGGGCCTGGTGGTTTCAGGAAAGGTCTGGCTGGATGCATCTTGTTTGGATCATCACATTCTGGGTTAGGAAATACAGCTTGTCATGAAGCCCAAGAATGCCAGCAATGCCTTTTGTCCACCAGTGGGTTTCAGCAGCTCGTTAAACATTCACAGATGGTTCAGGGAGGTAAAACCTGACAGGCCCTGAGGGGACCCACTGGGAACACCTCTCATTTATTGGGGCTGGGTGAGTTTACACAGCACACTCTGCCTTAACCATCCCTGCACCCCAAAACGTGGCTGGGGAAAAACAGCACTGGGGAACAGTCAGCTGGACTTGCCCAGAACTATCTGGAAAGTTCTCATTAACCACGGAGCAAACAAAGTTTATCAGCTCCTGGAGAGGTGGGTGTGGAGAGGGGAGTGCCTGGGACCATGGAGATCCAGCTGCTGGGTTTAGGCATCAATTTGCAGGTGGCAAAGAGCTATAAAATGGGCAGCTGTGGCATGGGGAGGGTGGGCTAGATTTGCTGGTTGGAGAGGAGGTGTTGGCTGTGGCTCAGGGCTTCCTTGTCCCAGGGCTGCTGGGTGGTGAGATTCCATGTAGGCTCACAGGCCAGAAGTGTTCACCTGAACTACAGGGGGGTGGCTCTGGTCCATAAAGTCCTGAATTTGCTGGAAGCTGGGGGAGGACCTGAAGAAAGCCATGGTGGGGCCTGCTTGGTCTGGGACTCCTCAAGAAGCGTCCCCCCATTGCTGGGAGCAGGATGCTGAGCAGCAGGAATGTTTGCTGGGATCCAGGATGCCTGTTTGGGGTTATGGAGGTGGTGCCACCCCTGGCCCCACCTCCCTGCAGGTGCTCCAAGAGAGGTGGGAGCTCTGGCTGCACGAGGGAAGCAGGTGAGTGTCCAACCCCTGTTTTGGGCTCTGAATGCACTGTGGGTTATCCCAAAGGAGCAAAGGGCTTCAGGAGAGGCCTTGTTCTGCTCCAGAGTCACCAGAGGGAAGGGGCAAATATCTGGAGGAGCACAACCTGTGGAATACATGAGTGTGAAATCATAAATTGGTGATTTCAGTGCACTTTGGGCACGGGACAGTCAGAGCTGCTCAGTGCATGGTTGAGATCCTGGTGTTTTCAGCTGGCTGAGTCATTTAGGTTTTCTATTCAGCTCCAGTGCAGTAAAAATTATAACTATAGCAAACTGAATTTTCTTTTGGTAGCGATGTATGCAAATAGGCTTAAAGGGAGCAAGTGGATTATGCTGATCCCTCCTGTGGGTTACACTGTGACACCAAGGCAGGTGTCTGGCACGTTTGGAGGGTACAATCAGCACCAGTGTTGTTCTGCTGCACGTCAAGGTTCAAAGTGTTTCTTCCACCCCTCCTGGTAATACCTGCAGGCACAAAAGGGTAACAGAATCAAAACTAACACATTTTGAACCTGACCTAATCCATTATTGGTACAGTCCTATCTGCAGCTAATCCAGGATAAAGGTGGAATTTCCCTTCTAAAGATCCCTGAGCTTCCAACCCTCTTGCTGGAGCTGGTTGAGCCCCTCTGAAGCCCCTCTTCCCACCCTCTCCCCTACCTGGGTGCAGGATTAGTACTGCAGGATCCACCCCTCACTTCTGCACGAGCCTCTGCCAAGGAAAGGTGCTGGAGGCAGGCAGGAGATCGTGGGTGTCACTTTGATTTCTTCCAGTTCAATTCACTTCCAATTTTGGTTTTACCTGGGATCAAACACAAGCGCTGTGAAGTTTTGGGTTGTTTCATAGTAAAGTGCTGCCTCCTGCTGGGAAAGGGGCCCTGTAAAACAGGCTGTTCAGTAATTTATTACAAAGGATTCCTTTCACCTGGAGTCTGGGAAAGGGCTTTGCAGAGATTGCTCTGCTGGCAGTGGAATAGTTCCAAAAATAAGTGACAGAATTAGTCAGTGATGTTGACCAAAATGAGAACTGTATTAAAGAAAAGCCTTATTCTGTGATATGGTACTGCACAGTGGGGGGGACTTTGCTCATGAAGGTAGAAATCCCTATTTCTGTCAATCATTGAACAAAATGTGTTTCCACATCCTCAGAAATGACCCATTAACACAAAGGGGTTTTTTTATTAATTGTACTCCCTTGTGTAATTCCCTTCACTAACCAGTACTGAAAATGCTCTGGGATATTGATATCCCAGTGTCCATTTACACACCAGTACACCCTGGCAATGCACACCTTGTGTGTGTTTAAATACTAGCTCTGTCTTGGTTCCATGGGGACAGAGAGCTTATTGATGAGATCCAGAACTAATTAATTCAAATTACCAGTTTTATTTGCAAGTGGCTCGTGGGCTGTCAGTGCAATGTCTGGGGGTGTTTAATGTTGCTGTTGGTTCTACCAGTAAGGAAAGCCTTGCCCATATATTCTCCCTTTGATTTCCTCTCCCTTTGCTCTTGGTGTCTGAGTCCCTTCTCACCTGCGACTGACGGGGTGACACAAAAATAACCATCCTGATGCTTTTCTGCAAAATCCCATCAACCCACTAGATGGCAAACAACCACTTAAAAAAGCCCACAAATACAGTTGTGTTATCTAAATAAACCCGCTGGTGATTTGCTTAAGGAGTTACTTTTCTGCTTATATTTCACCCCAAAGTATAGAGAAGCTTGTCCAAAAAAAAATTGGCAAGATATAATATTAAAAGCTCTTTCACATTCTTGGATTGTGAGGTACAATATGAGCTTTTACATGGAATTGGGTTGGAAGGATCTTAAAGCCCATCCAGTCCCACCCCCTGCCATGGGCAGGGACACCTTCCACCAGCCCAGGTTGCTCCAAGCCCCATCCAACCTGGCCTTGGACACTTCCAGGGATCCAGGGGCAGCCACAGTTTCTCTGGGCAACCTGTGCCAGGGCCTCCCCACCCTCCCAGCCAACAATTCCTTCCCAATATCCAATCTGAATTGACCCTCTTTCTTTTGTTACCATGATACACAACCCTGAAGAGGTTGTGCTATTTTTGTGTGGGAAATTTGCCTCTGACTCAGAGTCTGGTGGAGACTTCACTGAGACGCTGTAAGAGAAATAATGTCCCTGACAGAGGAGTAGAGGTGAACAGGGAAGGACCTGATGGACCTGATCTTTCTGCTTTGAATCATTCCCTGGGGAGGAAAAAACACCATAAAAGACCTCTTGAGGTTGAGACACTTGAAAACGCTTTAAAAGCAGAACAAGCTTGTAAAGCTATGAAGAAATGCTTGAACAGCTCACAGACCATTATAGGAATTCCCACAGGGAGAGAAGGGGCCAGCTGATGTGTCTAACTCACCCCCAGCTCTACTATTTCTCTGCCCTGTGCTCTCCTTGCTTTTCCAACCGGCATTATAGTATTTGGATGACAGCAGTAATCATTTGTTTGATCTTAAAAGCAGCTTTTTTATTTTTCTATACACAAAGGGCTCCTCCTCCAGCTGGCAGAGCAGTGAGGTGACGGCCACCCCCAGCCTGTCCCCAGAGCAGGATGTGGTCCTGTGGCCTCAGTGCTGTAGCACGGAGCTCTTTGGGGCTCACAAACACCCCCCAGAGCTGCCCCAGCCCCAGGAGACCAGCCAGGCTCGTGGAAACGCTGCAGTCGGGGGGGAAAGTCTCCTGTGGCTCCTGCTGCAGAGAGAGGTGATGTGGGGTGGAAGGTCTCCGTGGCTGTACCAGGGTTCCTGCCACAGCCTGGGTGGGCAGGAAACTCCACAAGGCTCCCCATGGCCTGGACAGTTAGGAAATTCCTGGGTAAAGCTGTTCCATCTTAAAGAGATTTGACTTGGGAATGCTCAACCGCTGGTCGGGCTGTGCCTGCTGGGCAGGGTGAGGGTGGCACGTGTCACGCTGAGGTTTGCAGTGTCACAGGAATGACAACCCAGACACTGCCCTTGGTGCCTTGTCTGTGCTGGCACACGCTCCTTGGATCCCAGACGTGGTTTTTCCATGCTGGTTTGTCCATGCACACACTCCCTGGCTCCCAGGTCACTGCCCCATGACGGCAGGGTGAGCCCTGGCCAGCCAAGCAGCCTCATCTCTCTTCTTCTGTCCTTCAAAGCTGCAGTGATGTAAGCCCTAAAAATAAGTCAGGCCTCTCCCCATAATGACAAATGTCCTCCTGCCTGAACCAGGGCTATATCTGTCCCTGATGTGAGCCTGGCAGGATACAGCCTGTTCTTTTCCATCCCCTCGGTGCTTCCCTCAGTGCTGGCAGCTCTGCTGGCACTGACTCCAGGGTAACACCCTGACCTGTGCTCCCAGCTGGGAGAGATCTGGGAGAACCATGACTGCATGAGAAGGATGAACTCAGGCACATTCCCAGGTCAGATCCTTTACTGTCACGATGGCACAGGGTGTAAGAACCTCTCACCAAAGCAGGGGCTGTGCTGTGAGTCTGGGGAACCTGGGCTATGCTCAGCATCATCCTCTCCCAGTTGCTGTTTTCCCAGTTTCTGACCTCCAGATGGGAATATCAGATCCGTGGTAGCTCCCCCAGGATGGATCTGATTTAAAGTGTGTGGTGACCTGCAGGTGGGGATGACAGCAAGGCTGGTTGTGTGTTCCCAGAGCTGGCCAGAAGTGTTACTGACCCTCCAGGAACTGGCTGTCCCAAGGGATGGGGGCTGTGCCACCTCAGGGACAAGGAACAGCCTGTTTGTTCATGGAACACCTTCCCATTTTGGGGTATTACCAAACAGTGCTGGGCCAAGCCCGAGGCACAGCAGAAAACACACACAACCTTTTCACCCTCGAGGTGCTGCTGCCAGGTCAGGGTTCCCCTGCTCCAGGGGTGATGTCCTGGCTGGGAAGGACTCGCTGTCCCCGTGGTGACAGAGCTGTCACAGCCCTGCCCTGTCTCAGAACCTGTTCGTGACTCAGATGGACACATTTATCAGCTTCTGTTTCTCAGAGCAATTTATAGCAAAGGTGGGATGGGCTCCCACTGACCTGCAGCTCAGTGAGACTTGATAAGGTCCAATAAATCAAATCCCACATGTTTTTTCCTGACACACACACCAATGTGTCTCAATGAGAAAAACAGGGATGAGTTTTATATGTGCTGGAAAACAGGTTTGAACTTAAACGACTTTAATTTCTAAATGCATCAAACTACTATATTTATTTTAATATTACCTTTGCAAATAGGTGAGCTGGTGAACATCAGTGTGTAGAATAAACTCATGTGGTGAGTATTCCTTATTTTCCCAAAGCCTTACACTGCTTTGATGGAAGGTGAAGCAATTTGTGTGAGTTGTGATGCCAAACTTGAAGTCCCAAGTCCATAAACTCAATAACTGAGAGAAACAGGCTTCATTAGGCATTAGGTCTTCTGAGAAATCCTATAAAACACTAACAGAAATGCAGATTTACTGAGAAAACAAGAGGGAAGAAGTATTGCACCTTGAGTATGAGGTTTGAAGAGTACGAATCTTCCAGTTCAGGAGTGTATTTTACATTCTAGATGACAGAATGATTGAAAACAGGTTTGCTTTCATACAGGAAGAATGTTTTCATCTTCTCTTGATAAGGACTTTGAGCCAAATACCAGCTGTACCTTCACTGGAGTAAATAAGAAACGAGTGTGGCCAAAGAAATGCCACTGAAACCGAGGGAGGGAGGAAGGGAGGGAGGGATTTGGGGAGTGGAAGGTGAAGAATCAGTTGAGCTGAAACAGAGAAGCACTTGTAGCCCAGTGCACTCCCACCCACGGTGGTTTCACAGCCTGTTACTCAGGGTGCAAAGTGCAGGGTGGAACTCCTGCCCAATTCCTCTTTTCTCTTTCAGAACCAGCGAGGAAGAGTTTGAACTCACCCTCTGGGGACAATTTCAAATAATCCTCCTTGTCCCTCTGAGCTGTTCTAGACCCCAGAACTGGAGTCTCTATAAATCTTTCACAGAAGTACCCAAGGAATTCCTCCTCAAGTCGTAATCTGGCAGAGTAAAACCCTGTTTGTCCAGCGCGGATAAATCCCACTGCCAAGGTTTTTGGCAGCAAACTCCTTTATACCAATGCAAACCCAGCACTCGACCTGTACGAGCAATCAGAAATCATGTCAGAGCCAATAATGCAGATTTTTATCCCTGAGATGGCAGGTAATTCCAGATTCTCAATTTATCACGTTCAGCATGAAGGACTGCAGTCCATCTCCTAAGTGATTTTTATAAAATGGATTTATAAATGGATTTTATAAAAACCAAACAAATAATTTTCAACTAATTTTTTTACTTTAGAGATTTTAGAATTTAATGAATAAATTGATCTAAGCATGTTCTGCATTGTCTTAGCCTGGTCTATTTGATGTGACAGCAGAAAATTTTGGATATCTGCTCATGTCAAAATATTTTCCTGCTGAGCCTCTTGTCACGTTGTTTTCTTACATCCATCATTCTTCAAGGAAATCAGATTTTTCTGTCATCACAAATTCTTATTTTCCCAAAATAATCCTTTCTTTTCTGTTAAGGTAATTGCATGTTGTAATCTGCACTTCTTTGCTGAGAAACTGGGTTGGAATTTTCTTCTGGGAAACAGTTGCTGCCAAGCCTGTAAAGTCCTCAGGATTTAGGCACTGAGGAGGTCTCACTACTCACTAGGAGAGAGGTTTTGGGATATCCAGAACTCCCTTTCCACAAGGTGTTTCCTTTTTTTCCATGTTTTATCACTCAGCTTTGGAGTCCCTGCCTGCAGTGAGACACCTGGAAGAACAAAATCAGTTTACACCTGTGTGCAACTGGTTTAAGGAAGGAGCTTCCATGGATTGTACAATTCCAGGCCAAAGGGCTCCAAGGGAATCAGGCTCGTGAGTGCCTCCTCAGGACTCAGGCAGCAATTATTGATTGATGCTTTCCAGCAGTGTCCTGGCAACGAAGCACGACCTGATCCTGCTGCGAGGGGACAGCATTGCTTGACTTCACTGAATTCAAAAATAGACCCATAAAACCATCCAGAACTGGGAAGAACGGTCGGGCAGGTTGAGCAAACGCACTTCTCTCCGGGTTTTTAAAATATCAGAGCGTAACCTGGAAAACTGGAGCAAAGCAAACCCAAGAAATGATGGGTGTGTGCATGGAAATAAAAAAAGTGGGCAAATTCCAGTGCACTGAGTGTCACCTGCTGCTTCCATGACTCGTTTGTGCTCCTTCCCTGCCCGTCTGGCAACGCTGGGAGGAAAATGGAAAGAGCTGTTTGCCTTCTGCAAATACCACGTAACCCAGGATTTTCACTTCAGGGTAATCTGAGGGTTGGAGAACTGAGTCAGCTTTTCCCAACTCTCCTTTTCACTACTGTTTCTTTAACCTTCTGTCCATTCCGTGGGCTGTAAATTGCTTTTGCCATTGCAGAGGGGTTTGGCACCAGCCTTGTGGGTTCACTGGATTTTTCTTGGCTGTGTTAGTACAACACCAAAGGCTAGTGCAGGTTCCTAAAAGGCCAGTGGTGTTCCAGGTCGGAAATAATTTTTAAAATCTCAGGGATTGTACAGTACATGGCTAAAAGTGGGAGTTTGGCAAAGGACCAGGAAAAGAGGGTGAGCTCTTCCAAATACCTGGATTCCCTTCCAAATACCTGGAATCCCTGCTGATTCATGAACCTGCACATACAGCAGCTTCCAATTAAATGCTGTATTTCCATTAAAAACACTGTTTTGGTGGTGGTTACAGACTCTCAAGCCCCAAACTATACATGGAAAGGAAGGCTATAAAACAAACGCTGTGGGATTGGTGATATTTCTAAAAGAGTTGTTTGTAAAACTAAGGAAGTTTATTAACAATTGTAACCATGACACAAAATAAGGGGCCACACCCCATGAGTAGGAAGAAACAGTGCAGAAGCAGCTCAGCCTCCTCTACCACGGCTGTTCCTGTAGAAGTTTGGGAGACAGAGGCTAAAAATATTGGATTTATATCTCTACAGATGCTTTTATCTTCATCTTGCTTGGCACAACCACCTGGCAGCAGTGAACCACCATGACCCTCTGCTCTATTAATGATGATACCACAGCCTGGCCCAGGTCCATGGGGGTTTGGCAGCCTCACACCTCTGTTTCCCAGCAGGTTTGTTCGTCCTGGACAACCTGGAATAAAATAATCAATCTTTCCTGTGTCCTGTGCAGCACTTGGACCTGCAGAGCTCTCGGCGTGTCCCCAAGGTCAGAGCCCATCTGAGTGACAATCCATGCACACACACTGAATTGTCAGAGCAAGGTGTCCCCTCTGGCAGATCCTGTGGGATTCCCTCTCTGAGGTGTCCCACTGTGGCACAGTCACGGTGTGTTTTCTGGGATAGCAGTCCCACAGCTCTCTGGGGAGTCGCTGCCGGGACAATGGACCGTGAGGGAGCAGTTTGGCCATCGCAGGAGAGGGACTGTCCCTGCGTGGGGACTGTGAGGGGCACCTCGGGTGGGTGTCCAGTGCTGGGAACTGGGTTCCTCAGTTCAGGAAGGACATTGAGGGGCTGGAGCATGTGCAGGGAACAGAACAGAGCTGGGAAGGGACTGGAGCAGCAGGAGCGGCTGAGGGAGCTGGGGGGGCTCAGCCTGGAGAAAAGGAGGCTCAGGGGGGACCTTCTGGCTCTGCAACCCCCTGACAGGAGGGGGGAGCCGGGGGGGGGTCGGGCTCTGCTCCCAGGGAACAAGGGACAGGAGGAGAGGGAACGGCCTCAGCTGTGCCAGGGGAGGGTCAGGTGGGACATCAGGAGGGATTTCTCGCTGGAAGGGGTGGTCAGGCCTTGGCAGGGGCTGCCCAGGGAGGTTTGGAGTCCCCACCCCTGGAAGAGTCCAAGGAAGGCCTGGCCGTGGCACTCAGTGCTCTGGGCTGGGGGACAAGGTGGGGATGGGGAACAGGGTGGACTGGAAGGTCTCAGAGCTCTTTTCCGCACCCAATGAACTCTGTGCCCAGGGACACCGCCGGGACACAGGGGCGCGGCGGGGCCGCCGCCCGCTCCCCACACAACATGGCGGGCCCGGCCGCGGGGCGGCCCTGCCACTCAAACCCCGCGAGCCAATCAGAGGCCGGCACTGCCCGCGGGGGGGCGGGAGTTCCCGGTCAGCGCGCGTGCGGTGACGGCTGCGGAGGGATCCGGGGCGCGCGGCGCGAGTGTGAGGCGGCCGTTCCCAGAAGTGACGCAACCGCTGGGAGTTTCCCGGTCGTTTGTCCCGCGTGGCGGCGACAACGGGGGGGGAGTCACGACAGTGGGAGGGGTGTCGCGACAGCGGGGTGGGGGGTCGTGACAGCGGGGTAAACGCGACGGCGCTGAGCCGCCCCCGGCGCCGTCTGGGCGCGCGGAGTCTGCTGACAGCGGCCGCACGCCGCTGTGCCCTTCCGCGTGTCCCGCCGGGAGGGGGGGGCTGCTCCGTGTGGAAATGTTTCTCCAGTCCTCAATTATACATTTATTACCTACAGCGGCTTGAACTGCGGGAGCTGTTTGACCTCTTTTTTGCGTTCTTCCTTGATAAATGAAGCCGGAGGTGACTTTTCCCTGGAGAACGCCCCCCGCCTGGGAAGGCGCGGCCTCCTCCTGCGCGGACTGCACCGCAATCCCTGGTTTTTACTGGAATTCGCGGCTTTCCTGTGCCGTGTTCCAGGCGCCCAAAGGCCGAGGGCAGCGCTGAACGCAGGGCCCGAGCCATGTTAACTCCCTGTATGGCGTTTATTTGACACATTCTCTGCGCTGTCCCGCCCCTGGCGGGGCTGGGCTGCACTGACCTTAAACGGCCCCTTTCAGCCCCAGCCCCCTGTCACTCCGTCATCAAACCCGGCGTAGCCCGTGTCCTTCCCGCTCCGCTCTTTTTCCCCGGTTTAAAGGTTTTTCCAGGGACAGCCCGGCCGGGTCCCAGTCCTGGTCCCGGGGCAGAGCCGGCCCCTTCCCTTTGCCATTCCCGGTTCCTGTTCCCGGTGCCGGGACAACCCCAGCCGGTTCTCAGTCCCGTCCCCATTCCCCTTCCCGTTCCCTCTGTCCCGGTCCTTTCCCTGTTCCTGCCTCTTTCCCGGTTCCCATTCCCATCCCCTGTTCCTGTCCCATTCCCGGTCCCCATTCTCTTTCACGGTTCCCATTCCCGTTCCCTCTCCCAGTTCCAATTTCCCGTTCCCGGTTCCTATTCCGGCTCCCATCCCCACTCCCGATCCCATCCCTATTCCCATTCCCGGTTCCCGTTCCCCCTCCCGCTGCCCGCGGGGGGCGGGGCGTGCGGCGCGGACTCTTTTTTCCCGTGAGTCCCCGCGCGGGCGGCGCTGCGGACGCGTCACGGGGTGCCCGCAGTCCGCGCGCGGCCGCCCCGCCGAGCAGAGCCGGCCCCGCCGCCGCCGCTGCGCCATGGCCGCCGCGCACCCCGCCGCCGCCGCGCCCGCCGCCCCCAACCCGCCGCCCCCCGCGCCCGCCGGCATCCTCATCGGAGACCGCCTCTACTCCGAGGTGTCGCTCACCATCGACCACTCGCTGATCCCCGAGGAGCGGCTCTCGCCCACCCCCTCCATGCAGGACGGGCTGGACCTGCAGTGCGAGACCGACCTGCGCATCCTGGGCTGCGAGCTCATCCAGGCGGCCGGCATCCTGCTGCGGCTGCCGCAGGTGGGGCCTCCCGGCGCTTCCAGCGGGAGGGAAGGGAAGAGGGAAGGGAAGGGCAGGGCGGGCGGCGCCATTGTGGCGGCGGGAAGGGCGGGGGGGCGGCGGGGCCGCACAAAATGGCGGCGGCCGGGCCGGGCACTGATCGGCTCCCTCTGCGTACCTCTGCCCTCACAGGTGGCCATGGCGACCGGGCAGGTGCTGTTCCATCGCTTCTTCTACTCCAAGTCCTTCGTCAAGCACAGCTTTGAGGTGAGCGCGGCGCGGGGCACCGAGGCCGGGGGGGTTGTGTGGGACGGGCTGCTCGCCTCGGGCCTCGCGGGTTTGCTTCTTACTTGTGTAATTTTAGCCTTAGCGGGGTTAAATATTGTTTTCTTAACGGAAACGGGCCTTTCTTTCAGATTGTTGCCATGGCCTGCATCAATCTCGCGTCCAAAATCGAGGAGGCGCCTCGTCGGATAAGGGACGTGATCAACGTGTTCCATCACTTGAGACAGCTAAGAGCAAAAAGGTAAGATCAGCTTCGTTACGAACGTAAACACCTGTTACCGCTAATGTACTGCAGTGTTCGATTCACAGTATTTTTCCAGGCTAAGTTCAACGACCTAAAGTTGGGAAGGGAGTGCTCGTTGGCTGCTCTGTAGGCAGTACAGTGCAATCCCGGCTTCTTCTGCTTTTGTTCACTTGGTAGACCCATTTCTGTTCCTTATTTGGCTGCAAGTCACGAGTATTGGTCCTAGTTTTAGGCTCATGGTTGTAGCTTTTGGTTGGTTGATTGATATTTTTGTTGTCTTGCAATTACTGAAAGGTAGTCTTAGGTGCGAGTGGCCAGTAGTGGATTGCAGTGTATTCTCCAGATTTTTAGCCATATTCAGTAGTGTCAATGCTTTTCTGTCATTGGTGTGTGATCTCTAGTGTGGTTTTGGTGCCAATTAAGCATCAGTTAAGAAAAGAAGTCGAATTTTTGGTGACGGCAGTAATTATCTTCTAGAAAAAAAGCCATTGTAGAAGATACCTGGAACAAGGTCTGGCTTGGCCTGTAGTGTGTGCAGCTTTAATGAGGAGCAGTGTGTAACCGAGTCTGGGAGGCTGGAGGCATCTTTAGCATCTCTAATGCACAACGTGGGAGTGATGTCCTGGTGCCTGGGCAGGGGCAGGTGTTGCAGAGCTGTGAGAGACCAGTGCTGCTTTCTGTGTGTAGAACAATGTTTGTTCTTGGGTAAAGCAGATAACAAAGTAGTGAGAGGAACAAGGAGTGGTTGGAGGAGTTCCCTAAGTTGCTGTTAAACACAAAATCTTCTTAGTTCTGTCGGGCAGCAGAGTTAGAGTCTGGGATTGGAGGCTTCAGCTTTGCTTTCAGTGGCTGATTGCCCAAAGTTTAAGGAACTCTGTAGTTACAAGAGGATTTTGTTTTTGGCTGGATTATTAAATTCACACTTTATTTCTCTGCCCTGTGTCACCAGGGTACAGCAGGAATTGAACCTTCCATGTGGTGTAACATTTTCTGAGAAACAGAGTAGAAATCCCTTAGGGAAACCAGCTCTTTGTTGGTGTCTTTATCTGGTTATGCTTCTGTTGCAGCCAGAGCTTTGGCTTGTACTGCCTCGTGCTCATTTTTCCCAAGTTAGTTGTAGATCCAAGAAGAAAGGGTCACACTTTGGGACTGAGCTTTGTTGGTTTTGGTGTTTAGGTTGTTACAGCCCTGAGGGAATTGTGAGAAATGGTGTGGGGTGTGAGTTCAGTGGGACTGTCTTCCACAGTTCTGGTAAGGGAGTCTGGTATTGGAATTATTGGAGCAGGTTCAGTGATTAGTAATGTTTTGGCCTCGATCCAGGCAGTGAAGGTTAATTAATCATATGCCTTGCTTGTCTCTGCAATGAGAATATGAATTAGCTGTTTCTTTGTGCTGTGTGAAGGATCAGAGAAACTGAACTTAACCTGTGAATTTAAATCTTTCCAGCTAGCCTGTTCCAAATCCCACCTTGTGCATGTTACATGGTGTCTAAAGTGCATCATGTCCAGAGAACTCGTGCACTGCTACCCATTATTTTCGGGAGAAATGGGTATTGTTGCTCTGCGATTCTGAGTGAATCTGCATGAAACGAACCTTAAAACGCTGCAGTCTGACATTCAGACTTGCACACCCCCCCTTTTTTTTTTTTTGTTTTTAGCAAGCAGGATGTAAACGTTTTTCTGTGCTTTTTACAAGCTGACAGTTCCATCACATGTACACGTTATTAACTTCAACTCTTTTTTCCCTTGCAACCGACTATACAGCGACCAGCTACATTTACCAAAGCCTGGGTGATGTGGAGTGGTACATAAAGATGAAGCTGTCGTCATGGCAACAGTGAGTGAAGTATCGAAAATCCCCAAGGAGAAGCCAGTGCTCTGAGAATAGGTCACTGGAACCGGGGGACTAACAGGTTGGCCGCTGGTGAACCATTTGGAAGAAACTCCTGTATCTTGTTATAAGCTTTTTTCTTTGCTGTCCAGGTTTTTAGAATACTAGCTTAACCTTTTTTTTTTATTTTATTTTTCTACTGAAGCTAACACTTAGGCTGTAGTTAGTTTCTCACACACAGCCCAGAACTGAAACACTCAGGCTGCTGTACTTTCTTTTCTAGTCTAGTTTTTCTGTTAACTGAAGCTCTTAACCCGCACACACATCTGGGGTAGTTTGGGTAGGCTTTGCTTTCTTTCTTAACTAGTTTTGGGTTCTTAGTTCCACTTTCTGGCTCTGTATAATTGCAGTTTGAATTCATAGTAAAACAAGGGTACAGAAATCTTGAATTTGTAAATTTACACCAATTACGATGTAAGCAGTCCCTTCTATGTACCTGTTTGCAGAACTGGGAATTGCATTGGAATTTTCTTTTTATGAGACATGTAGTCAACTAGAGGTGGTATTTCTAATGCTGAGAAGTAAGAAAAAGCTAAATAAGTGTTTTGGACAAGCATATTTTCTTTTGAATTTCTGACGAGCAAATGTGATGTAGAACTGCATGTAAAATGTTTGTGTGCATGGAGAAAAGCTCGTACTGTGGAAAAACTGCTTTTAAATAACTGTGTGCCAAAACATGTGTTCTGAGCAAAGTGCAACTGTTGTTTATCTTGTAGAATGTAGCTTGAAGTTGCTTTTATTTTTTCTAAATGTGCTTGAAAGCTGCAGAAAGTCCTGAGACTGGAACCAAATGTGACTGGTGTCGTGCTGTAACCTCACACGGGGCGCTTTGAGACGCTCAGGTGCAGGACACGGGTCCCTGCAGTGGGTTTGGAAGTGGCTGCGTTAATGTTACACACTTAGTGCTCTTCAAACTGCCCTGCAAGTCTGTGCTGCTTGGATTTCTGACCTTGGAGACAAACAGAACTCGTGTTTTTATGTTGACCAGCTTAACAGAGCTCCGGTCTTTGAAAGGAGACGCCGCTGTTGTGCTGTACTTGTCAGAAGTACTTTGCTCCATGTGGCCATAATTACACGCAGGGCACTGTTCCTCCAATGGATTAGTCATCCCAAAGACATCAAAGTTTAATATTACATCCAGTGAAGTTGCAGCTGTGTTGAGAACTTAGGTCTCATTTGTCAGAGTGATTTCTAAAAACGGGTATTTGTAATTTATTTGTTGTTACAAGCACATTACAGAGTGTGTTAATCTGTTGGGTTGTTACACAATCTTAATCCCAATCAAGCGTTGCATCCGAGTGTTGGATTGGCTCCCCAGAGGGGACACTGTGTGCTCTGTTGTTAATGATAAAGTCTTGCCTGGAGCTCTAGTGCTGTAAAACAGACTCAGAGTAAGAATTTGCAATATTCCTTGGCTATCCAGGGCTTGAAGGTCATGATTTATATGTTTTATACATAAGGTTATAAGTTACTTTTCTCTGGTTTGTTACTTGGACCTAAAATAATTCTTGGACTGAGAACTAAGTGCAGGAAATGCAGTAGCAAAGTTCCTCTTTTTATTTAGTAGAAAGCAAAAAAATTTTCCAAAGGGAAGTCTCTGAAGTTTCCACCTTGTAAATAATTGTTTACCACCACTTCAGAGTTCATGCCAAAAGTGCTATATTGGTGAATCTTAATACGGTGGAGAACTTGACTTTGCCAGTAATAAAGTGCAGTAAAGCACTTAAATCTCTGCAGATTTTTATTTTTCCATAAGTGGATAAAAGTCTTTATTTCTGGAAACACTACCTGGACAAACTGATGTTTTTCGTGGCTTCCTTAGAGCTGTAGGTCTGTGGGATTTGTGACCTGAGTAACGTGGGCCACCAGAGCAAAGCAAAGCCCACTTGGGCTGTTGGGTTTCCTGTCACTTCTCTGTGGAACGTGCGAAGGGTGAACTGTTGGTGCTGATCCCGTGGCCCTGGGGAAGGACAGTGAAAAATTAACATACAGTGAGGCTCATGTCTGTCCTGCTGCCCCTGGAGCTGCCTTAACTTCCTTACACAGCTGTCTGGGAATGCAGGGCCATGTGGAACGTGGGGTGGTGGAGGATCCTGTGCAGCCGTGTTGTCCCACTGGTGATGTTTCTGATAGACTGGAAGTCATGGCTGCCTTAAATCCATGATCCAAGGTGTCCCACCTCTGAGGAGGTGTTCTGCTAAACCGAGCCTGGGCACCTGAACTCACTCTGGATGATGCTTTGCAGATCCTGTTAGTGCCAGTGATCTCTGGATAAAATTGTGGAGAGCAATACTGGAGGAAATATTCTTACAAACCCCAGTATAATTGATTGGAACAAATTAGAAGTGACTCAGTTTCACTGATTGAAAGAACTTGAGCTTGATTCTCCCATTCTCACTCCAGAGCACTGTGTTCAACCTGCTGGAGTGTTCAGATAACATCAGTCTCTCACTGAAGTTGCCTTAAATAAGCTTGAAAAGTTCTTGCTTTCCAGTTAATTTATGGGGGGGAGGAAACAAAATAACCAGCCAAAAAAACCCTCAAAACAAAAAACTCCCCCTATTCTGACTGGATTTATTTGGAGTAGCTGAAGTGGCAAACTGTAACGTTGCCCTGCTGAGTGAGAGTAATGCTTAACTAGAGAAGTTACCTTCATGTCAGTGGAAAACGTGGCATTTCTTAGCAAACAGGAAGAGTAAGGCTGGTGCTGGAGTTGTAGGTCCTTCCTGGCACCAGAAAGCTGCAGTAGTTCCTTCCACAGCTGGGAGCTGCTTCTCTGCCCCTTGGGAAGAGAGGGGAGCTCGTGTTTCAAATTGTACAACATTGTGCTTTTCTTGGGGAAGCGGATGGTTTGCTGTGTCCTTTGCCAATGACAACCAGCAGCTGTCCAGGTGACTGCAGGAGTCATGCCATAAACTGGATTGTGGAAGTTGGGAAGCTCCTTGTCCAGCCTTGTAATTAAATCAGCCCTTTTTCATCCTGGGGTGAGAACCTTGGTTTGGAGTGTTTTATGTGCTCTGTGACCTGTCAGGGAAGAGAAGTGAGATCTATTCATGGAATTTGCAAGTTAGGAGTGAAATATTTTGCCTGATACAACGAAAGCTGTATTTTGAATCCACTTTGCATTACTTTTTTTTTTCTTTTGAAGGTAATGTAATGGGTGTATCATATACACAGACTGTGGTTTATTGGAGCATAAGGAGCTCTGAAAACATTTTTCTGCTTTGGAAAGCACATGGAATGTGTGAGACATTACAGGGAAAAAGCTGATCTGTCTTCAGGAGGAAATGGATTCAAATATCCAGAGTGGAATGTTGAAAGGTCAAGTCTAAGCAGGGGCAAAGCAAAGAGTATGAAATGGAGCGTGACACTTGTGCATGAAGTGCACAGCAAGTCATTCGAGGTCAGAGTGCTCTGGAGAGTTCAGGTGTTGGATTTGAAAGGAATTAGGACTAGACAGTGCTAGAGTTTGAAATCTTTTTGTGGAATGAGCTCTTGTTTTGGAAATGCAAACAGCAGCAGGGATATCCATGGTACCCACTGGTGAGGGGTGCAGGGAGATCTGTCACCCTTCAGAGAGGAAATTCTGTGCTTTACTCAGCTTTTCACACACCACAGAGCCAGGGCTGCCTTGTTCTCTGAAGGCTGAATAATCTTCTCTTCAGTTTGTAGGAAACTGCAATTTCTAAAGCACAAGTTGCTACTTCAATATTAATTAGGAAAACCCCTGTTCTGCCTTACTTCTGCTTTGAAGTCCTGCCTGGCAAAGGCAGTTGTGTCACATTCCTTCCCCCACCTCTGCCATGGAGAGGAAGGTTCTTTGGGATCCTTCCCGCCAAGCAGCTCCTCCCAGCAGCTGGAGCAGTGTAGTTTGCATACACAGCAGCAGAAGGCTATTTTTTATCTCAGCCATCTAATCTGTAGCTAGTCAAAAGCAGCAACTAAACTAGTTTATCTAAACTTGGACAGCACAAGATTAATGCTTAAACTTGCTTGCAGGAGTTGAAAACCGGTTTCTGTTGCCATTAGTTGGTTGGAAGGGAAAACAGAGTTGCCGTTATTTTTGGATATGCAAAACAGTTTTGATTTTATTTCTTGCAAACTATAGGACTCCAAGCCCCCTGATACTTGATCAGAACTACATAAACACCAAAAATCAAGTAATCAAAGCAGAAAGGAGGGTACTGAAGGAGTTGGGATTTTGTGTTCATGTCAAGCATCCTCATAAGGTGAGTTCTCAAAAGTAATCTAATTGTATCTATTACTCTACCTTGATGGCATCACTGTGAGCTGTGGAACGAGAAACTCAGGTGTCAGAATGACCTGCATTCTTCTCTTTGTCCTTCTGTAGTTGTTATTAATGTTTTTGCCAGAGTACTTGGGCAGACAGTCATATTGACTTGGGTTGAAATTGCTGCCTTGGGAAGGGTTAAAGGTGGTGGCTGGTTTTGAGAAATCTTAACCAGTTGTCTGAACATGATGGGAAGACTCTTGGGGATGGTCCTTGGCAGGGCTGAGAGTTGGACTCAGTGATCCTTGTGGGTCCCTTCCAACTCAGCATATTCTGTGGCATGAAAGCTTACAGTGTGTGCTTAGAAAAGGAGCCCCCATTGTTTGGGAGTACTGTTTGATTTTAAAAATATATATTTACATACATATTTACTTCATCTTGCTTTGTGTGTTAAAACCGAGTCTTTTTTCTCTTCCCCCCCTTATTTCTCAGATCATTGTTATGTATTTACAAGTCCTAGAATGTGAACGTAATCAAACCCTGGTACAGACAGCCTGGTAAGTTATTTTCCATTCTTTTCCTAGCCAGGAAAATAGTAGCAGAAATAACAAGCCTGATGATCCCTATGCAAAGCAATGAGCTGTAAGTTCCTACCCAAACACACGCTTTGAAAACATTGTGGTGCTTGTTTCTGCTCACTATTTTCATGGCTTGATTGCAGCGCAGTCACGGAGGACTCAATTTAACTTTGTTCTTTTTTCTACTCTTTGATTGAAGGGTAGTCCCTGATGGTAAGTCATAGAGCTCTGCCCTCTGCACCTCAGCCCTGACCTGGGGATGGCCGGTTTGGCTGCCCTTCTCTCCAGCCAAGCCAGTGCAAGCTCTCATCCGAGACTCACTGCCGTGATCCAGCGGGCAGCACCTCCGAGAGCGGAGGGGTGCCAAGGATTTGTATATTTGTTTCCAGAAGTAACTGTTCCAACTGTCTCTGAATGTCTTTGTTCCTACCTGCTGTATGCTGTAGTGTTTAAAGGACACGCGGGGGACAATCTGCCAACGGTTACTTAGAGTTCATTTGGCTAAACCTGAGTTCCAGAGAGGATTTCGGTGCATGCAGCATGTTCACGTAGAGCCATACTGGGCATGGGGGTTGGAGAGTCAATGCTGACTGAACTGCTGTTCCTCTCTCTCCCATAGCTTGGGAACTTAGAAATCCATGGAGGTCTCTGCTGTTATTGTATCTCCCAGCATGTGTTGCTTGGTAGTGCCCCCCCTGTGCAGACCAGGAGCTCAGGGGAGTGGGGGCCCTGACTAACTCACAGGTCTCTTTCCAACACTCAGTGAGCTAATGGGATGCCTCTCTCTGGATGAAGTTAGTGGGACTCGAGGCACACAAAACTTAAGTGCAGTCAGTGTTTTATGAACTGCCTGGGTTGCCTCTGGAAGATGGTAGGTTGCAAATACACTGTGCTTTCCTGCTTGCACCTGGGTTTTAAATTGGTTTTTAAATACAGCACCACTGGTGTCTGAGGCAAGCAGCTGGACACATGCAAGTACTTGTTAGGTTGTGAGCTCTGGACATTTTGGGATAACCAAACCAAGGAAGCAGCCATGAAATGCTGCTGGCATTTGCTACTACCCATTGTTGCACTGGGGTTTCAAACAGTGCCAAGGTGCAGACTGTTACAAAGTGACACGTCAACACCAAATACCACAGTTCCACAGAAACCAAATGTTTAACATCATAACAGAAAAAATAATAAAGTCAATTGAGTCTCCAGTATTGTTATCCTCTAAAAAAAAAAAAAAAAGAATAAAAAGTAAACCAGAGATCCAACCTTTCATGCTGTGTGTTTTTAGGAATTACATGAACGACAGCCTTCGGACAAACGTGTTTGTTCGCTTTCAGCCCGAGACCATCGCGTGTGCTTGCATTTACCTGGCTGCCAGGGCCCTGCAGGTGAGCACTGCCTCGCATTGCCAGGGGGCTGCTTGCAACAGAATTCATGCAGACCTTGGAAACAAAAGCCTGGGCTGTAATCCCTGTTGCTGGTTGTTTGGGTTTCAGATTCCGCTGCCCACTCGCCCTCACTGGTTCCTGCTCTTTGGCACCACGGAAGAGGAGATTCAGGAGATCTGCCTGACCACTCTCAAGCTTTATACCAGAAAAAAGGTAAGTTTGAGGTGTTCGGTTTTCCTGCTCTGTGCTCAGTGCAGTTTGAGCTGAGTTATGGCTCTCCAAAAGTTTGGGAATGCTGGAATACGGATCTACTAATGGGAAAGGTTCCCGTGAGGGGGGTGTGAGAAGAAATTCCAGAAATTACCCCCATTACTGGACAGATGATTAAAGCCAACTGAGTATTTTTCAGAAATGAGATAAAAATACGAATTGCATTAGCTCAGCCTCTGACCTCATTGTTACTTCCACAGCCCAATTATGAGTTTCTGGATAAAGAAGTAGAAAAGAGGAAAATGGCACTGCAGGAAGCTAAACTGAAGGCAAAAGGTTTAAATCCAGATGGAACTCCAGCACTCTCAACACTGGGTGGCTTTTCTCCTGCATCAAAACCATGTAAGTTTGTTTTCTGAATAGAAACTTGCATAACACTGTTTGATAAGTAACTAAATCTGTGTCCCAGGGTAGTTAAAAAAAAAAAAAAGGCAGGTTTGCTTCTTGAACTGCTGGGACAGTTTAGGCTCCCTCACAGAACTAAGCAGCAAGGCAAATCTTTTTTTTTTTTTTTTTCAAACATAGATTTTAAAAACAGTTTCAAGACCTTGAAATAACATTATAGGGGAAAGGGATACTTTACTCCATACTTCCACAGATGGGAGCGTGATGTATTAATGACATGCACCCTTCATGAGACAGGAGTTGGTGTGTGTTACATGGTGTGAAGAGAGACTCTGGATTCAGTTTGGGGGATGTTGCAATGGCCTTGGCTCCTTTTGCTGCAGGTGTCTCTGAAAATGGCTTTCTCTGCCTTTTTTAATGCACTTGGCAACTGTTCAGTGTGGTGAAGGCAGGCAGCTGGTGGTCAGGAAATGGAGGAGGGAGAGGCGCAGCACAGTCTTGGCACCAGAGGGAATAAACTGTATCACCTATTTTGAACCAGCCTGTCTGTCAGAAGTCTGGTGGTTTGTCTTGGTGCTTTCACCTCTCCCTGCTGCTGCTTTTGAGCTGTGAAGTGCCAGGGGGGTTCAAAGGCCCTCACAGGCCTTGACCCAGTGCTGGTGGTGAGGCAGAAGGCTCAGGGCCTGGTCTGTCTGTGGCTCTGCAGAAGTTTGGGCATGTGTTGTGAGGAGCAGCACTGTCACAGTTCCTTCTGAAGAGTCGGAGTTTTCAGAGGGTTTGACCTGACAAGTGTGAATTTCTCATGGACAAGGAATGTGAGGTGGGAGCCAGGGCTGGGGGTGTTGGAAAGCAGGAGCTCTTTTGGGCTTAGCAGCCCTTCCATGAGAGGTGAATCCATCTCTGTAAAGACAGAGTCACTTATGGGCTAAACACACTTAGCTGCAGTTTGCTGTTCAGTCTTAATCCTTTCTGTAGCATTGGAAATTATTGTCCAAGTAACAAGCTCTGTATCTGTGGGCCATAAGGGCAGCTTTTATTTTGTGCCTTTTGGCCCCTGGTGGATGAAGGTGAGCCTGGCTGTGTGGTGTGGAGTCACAGTGCTCTTCCTCCTCTGCTGTCACTTGGCTTCACATTATGGGTCTCCCCATGAACATCCTGCTGCAGGAACGAACTAAAAATGGAAAGATGGAATGAAATAGTAGCTACTGAGCTTGTATCTACATTTAGTGCAGATACTGATACAGGTGTTTAAGGGATGTACAGTATGTTCATGACAAAGGATGAATAAATAGCTAATTTTGAATTTAAATTTAAATCTCAGCTTCCCCGAGAGAAGTAAAAGCTGAAGAGAAATCACCTGTGTCTGTGAATACCAAAACCATTAAAAAGGAGCCAGAGGAGAGGCAGCAAACCTCCAAGAGCCCTTACAATGGGTAGGTAAAACCTCTCCCGATAAAGAGAATACTTGAGTAATAATGCTTTCTTTAACTAAAGTACAGCGAGCCACTGCTGAGCTCCTTCAGTAGTGAGTACCAAGTGCCTCAGAAGTGCAAGCCTGGTTTGTTTTTGCCCCCCTCCAGCTTGAGAAAAGAAAGCAAGAGAAGTCGAAGCAGCAGGAGCGGCAGCCGGTCCCGGTCGAGGACAAAGTCTCGGTCTCGCTCGCACTCGCCGAGGCGGCAGTGAGTGGGGGCTCTGGGGAGGGCAGAGGGGCAGGGCTCGGGGCTTTGGCATGCTCAGTTCCATAGGGATCCCATAGCAAATGGGAGCAGTCTGGGCACACAGTGCCCGTGGAAGGGGTGAGAAGTGCCACAGGACCAGTTAGACGTGTGGCAGCTTTGTGGTGTCAGTGCTCCCTGGTGCTCTGCCCGGCTCTTCAGGGCTCTGCCCCTCTCCTGTGGTGGGAAGAGGGGGATGCAGGGAGAGCTCCTGCCTTCATAAATACGTACTTTTGAAGAATCTTCAGGCTCATATCCAAGTTGGAATCTGCCAACTTGGATGTCAATGAAGGGTTCCCCAAAGTATCCCTGTGAGATCACTGAGGGAAAAGGGCAATAAGCAGTTTGTGAGCTGGTGTTGAGGGGAGATTCTTGACAAGGTGGAAAAATCTCAAAAGGTGCTGCATTCTGGGTTTGGTTTGGGCTGTTTATTTTTAAATGAGCTCAACTAAAAGAATCCCAGACTGGTTTGGGTTGGAAGGACCATAAAGCCCATGCAGTGCCACCCCCTGCCATGGGCAGGGGCATGATCCCAGGCTTCACGTCGGGGATATTTACTGTCCTTCCTCATTTATCCCCGTGGGAAAAACAGCCTCTGACTTCTCCCAGTGCCTTGGCAGCCCCTTTGCTGTGGTTTGGTTGTTGTTTCCCCGTGTGGAAGGCCCGTTCTAACTCCCCTCTCCCGCAGCTACAACAACCGGCGCAGCCTGTCGGGCACCTACAGCTCGCGGTCGCGGAGCCGCTCGCGCAGCCACAGCGGGAGCCCCCGGCGGCACCACAACCACGGCTCCCCGCACCTCAAGGCCAAGCACGGCCGCGAGGAGCTCAAGGGTGCCAACAGACACGGCCACAAGCGGAAAAGATCCCGCTCCCGCTCCCAGAGCAAGTCCAGGGATCACTCGGACACCGCCAAGAAGCACCGGCATGAGCGGAGCCACCACCGGGAGCGGCGCGAGCGCTCCCGCTCCTTCGAGCGCTCCCACAAGGGGAAGCACCACGGCAGCGGCCGCTCGGGGCACGGGCGGCACCGGCGCTGAGCCCCCCGGCACAGAACTGTGGGACTGCACAGCCCCTGCCAGGTTTGGAGCGACTTGGGCCCCGGGGCTCCTTTGCCAAGAGGGGCGGAAGACTTTTGTTTGTTTTTTGTTTTGGGACAGGAACTGTTACCAACTTTTTGCACATAATACCTTAGCAGTATCCAAGGGGTGGAAAACCATGATCAGGTTCGTTGTATGTATTAGAGCTGTGTATTGTTTATTGAGCTGAGAACTGGAGACAGGATTTCTGTAAAAAAGCAAAACGTACCTTATTTTTATACCAGTCAATTGCAGACGCTTATATTTAAGTATAGTTATTTGTTTAAACAATGGTGGAGACTTTCTTACACTGGTTTTAGTCTGCATGTGTTAAAAGATTTTTACGAAAAATAAAATATAAAGCTTTTTTTTTTTTTTTACTGCCTGTTGGATGCCAAATGTGTTGGAACTAAACTTACTTTTCTTACACACCCTGGCCTTGAGCGCTGTGCCTGAGTGGGACATGGTGGGTAAACTGGGAAAGCTTTAGGTGTTTGTCCTTCCCAGGGAGGCTGGGCAGCAGTTGGAATAAATGACCGTGGACCTCTCTGAAGTTCAGTGGGATGAGCCAGGGATGAGTGTCCTGCTCTGTCAGCTGCCCTGGGAGTTTGGGGTGTCCCTGTCCCTCTCAGCTCTGTGGAGCAGAGGGCAGGAGCTGCGTCAGCTGTTCCAAAGGCCTGGAGGGATCGGGTTTGGGGTTTTATTTCCCATCTTTCATTGCAGTGGCAGGATGCTGGCAGGGGAAGGAGGGATCCTCTTGCAGGTGAAGTGCTGACACAGCTTTCAGCTGAGCAGGGCCACCCCTGCAAGGGTCATGCTGACACAGCTTGGGAAGCTCAGACACATTCCCTGTGCTGCACTGAAAGCAGGAGCTGCTGGGAGCTCCTCACTGTGTCCAGCTGCTGGAGCTGTGTCCTGGGGTGGGACAGCTCCAGTGCCAGGGAAAGGAGAGAGGGAAGGGGTGAGGAGGAACTGGGTCTGATTCCTACAGCTGCTGCTCAGGTGGTACCAAGACCTGAAACGCACAGTGGTGAGGAGTTTGCTGTCCTTGCTGACCCAGAGTCCAGCATGGAAAGACCTTTTCCCTCCCTAAATGCCTCTCCACTTCCCTGCCGAGGGTGACCTGGCTGGAATGTCAAGCTGCAGAGCCCAGGTGGGGGCAGGTCTGGCCCCTGGGACTGTGGGAGCAGTGCCAGCCTGGGTGCCCACACCCTGCAGGCCTCAAATAGGAGAGGGAAACCGGCTGAGCAGAACCTTCCTGAGCTGGGGCTTTCCTGCCCCGTGTCCTGCTGGGCCCCGGCTGCAGCTGCGCCCTGGAAATGCAAAAGTGAATGTGTATTTCTGAAAGGGAGAAGACAAAATGTCTTCTCTGTTTCTTGGTTACCACCGTGGGTTTTTAATCTGTAATAACTGTGTCTTGTGTGTGTTGCTTTCAGGAAAATACATTTGTTGCCATGGCAACGAGAGTAGCTTTTCCCCCAGATCCCAGTGCTCGGATAGTGGAGGGCAACAGTGGAATCCCAGGGCTGCAGGAGCAGCAGGATTGCCTGGAGCTCCCTTGGACTGGGGGTTTGGGTGTGGGGGTGACACTGGGGGCTCAGCTCTGTGTGTGTGAGCACTAACAACCCTCTGTGCTTCCAGTGCTGGGCAGAGATGGACCTGCAACGTGGAGCTGGAACAGCTGGAGATGAACAGCCACACACCATCTGCTCACTGACAGGCAACGAGAGGTTTGCTGTTCTCTCCATGGGGAAAAAACTCTCCAGCCAGTGGTGGATGAAGTGATGCATGGTGGCCTCAGCCACCCAAGAGCTCTGCCAGCCGTGGGCTCTGGGCTTGGTGGTTGCTGAGGTAAAAGCAGCAGGACTTTCCCAACGCCACGAGTTCCAGGTCAGAGCTGTCAGGAGGAGGAGCCCACTGTGGGTGAGCTGGGAGTCACTGCCTGGGCCCCTTGCTCGTGGGCTCTGTGGGGGGAGAACTCTGGCAGGGTGATGGTCCTGAGTGGCTGCAGCCCTTTAATGCCCCTGTTCCTGCAGGACTTGTCAAGGCCTGCTGGGCTCGACAGCCAGAAATCTCAGTGTGACAGTCACTGTCTCTGCCGAGCCTTTGAAGGGCCGTGTGTGTTCCCTGAGCTCTAATCACTAAAATGAATCCCCTGAGAGGGCTGGTTGGCTTCAATCACACTGACCCCCAGCGTCCCTCGGGGCTGCACTCACCTCTCTCAGTGGCTGACAGGGATTTTTCTTTGTTATCTTTAAATTCCTCGGTGTCTTCTACGTTCTTGGGTCACTAAGGGGAACCTCCAGCAGCACAAACACCTCTGACATCCAAAATCCTCCAAGCAGCAGGAGGGCCTCACCACAGCTCCTGCCTGGAGCCCCCAGCTCTGCTTCCCTGCAGACCCAGGCAGGGGGAATAAACACTGATGGATGTGTTTGAGAAGTGAGACAGAGCTTCGAGTGCCCAGCACTGACCTTTGGTGTCTCACTGCCCCGATTGTCACCTGCAGGGGCTTTGTCCTGCCCAGTGCAGCAGTGGAGTGTGCAGGTGAAGCACCAGGAATTAACATTTTGGTCCTTCCTGTCCATCTTCCCCAGGATTTTCATGGGTGGTGTCTCCTGGGCTGTCACAGCAGGCAGAGGTGGCTCAGGCTGAGCCTCCAGCCCAGATGGTCACGGGCAAATGTTGGCTGAGCACTGGCAGAGTGGAGCCCTCCTGGGAATGGCAGCTGGGGGAGGCAGGAATGGGAGCTGTGTCTCACCCTGAGGCACAGTCCCCTGGCTGGGATGGATCCAGGAAAACCAGCTCCAACAGCACCTGACTGCGAGCCTCGAGCTGCCCGTGGGAGCTGCAATCCAGAGGGAAAGGGGAGCAGGATGGTGAGAGGGGCTTGGCAGGGGGGACAGGGTGGGGATACCTGTGTGGCACCGAGTGTGGCACCCACTGTGGTGCCACGGGGACAGTTCCCTGGGAAAACCAGAGTATTCCTGCACTGCCTGACAGACTGATGGGAATCAGGTGCTGCCACTGAGCTCTGGCAACCTGGGACCCACAGGGACAGGGGGACATGTCTGTCCCAGCTGAGCAGTTCTCTGGGGGCACAGGGGCTGGGGAGGTTGGTCTCACCCTCAGAGTTGCTTTTCCTCAGGGAAAAAGGTTTGTTACAATGTTTTGACTAATTGTCAACAAAGTGCTGCAAATGTTTGAAGGGATTTGCATTCAGACTGTTCTGTCCTTCCCTTTCAGCTTTGTCACAAGCCTTGGAAGGATGAACCTGGACCAGGAGCTTTGGATGGTTTGGGAAGGAAAAAAAAGAACAACATAAGGATATTCCTGATGGGAATTGGCCCAAGAGGTCCCTGTCAGGGCTTTGGCCACCCCCAAACCCCACAGGTGAGTGACAGCAGCAACAGCACACGCTGATAAGGGTCCCTTTTCCAGGAAATCTTCCCCTGGTTGCTGCTCCTGCCAGGGAATGTTCATGAAATCAATCATTTCCCATCAGGCCATCCACAAACTGCCAAGCTCGTGGCTCTCCTGTCCGTGCTCCCCAGTGCTCCCTGCTCCAAAGCACAAGGTTGTTGCTTCCAGGCTCTTTGGGGCAGAAAACGAACCTATGGCTGTGGCACAGCAGAGCTCTGGCAATCAGAGGGGAAAACACTCCTGCAAAGGCAACAGCTCTCCATCCCCACCTCCTGCCTGGGCACAGCCCAGCGGGGCAGCTCGAAACAAAACAAGTTAAAATTAGCAAAGCTGGCCTGAAAAAAAGTCCTTATATTGCGGTAGAGGGGGAAAATTGACAAAAGTTACCATTTTTGTCTTAGGGTAGAAAATCCCTTGTCATGGGTTTGCTGGAGAGAACAAGGGGCTCATGGACCCACCTCAAGCAGTCCCAACACCGCTGGGGATCCCAGGGATGCTGTGCACCCCTCACTCCTGGGAATGCTGTGAACACCCATTCCCGGGAATGCTGGGCACCCCTCACTCCCGGGAATGCTGCCGCTGCTCCCGCTGCCATTCAGGGTTCGTTCTGTAGGTGGAAGTGTTGCAGAGCCCAGCTGAGCATTCCCAGCTGAGTATTCCCTGCTGAGCATTCCCGGGCTCTGCCGGAGCCCAGCACAGCAACCCCCAGGAGAGCCGGCAGGGAGGGGACAGGGTCCTGCCCCGGGGCAGCCCCATGCAGGGGGTCAGACACTCAGCTGCCACCCGAATTCCAGCTGTGGGGATGGATGGGAAGCCTCGAGGGGTGATGTCACCCACCAGCCCTGTGAGATCCCCCAGTGCTGACCAGTGACAGCCGGTGTAACACTCCCTGTGCTGGGCTGTGCCAGCTGGGGGGGTCAGCCTGAATTACCCTGCAAGGAGGGTTACAGTGGGGTCACTCAGCACAGCTGAGCTCCCCGAGGGCCTGGCACAAGTTTCCCAGGGGAGCTGTGGCTGCCCCATCCCAGGAAGTGTCCAAGGCCAGGTTGGACTGGGCTTGGAGCAACCTGGTCTGTGGAAGGTGTGGGGGACAGGACCTGCCCCTCCTCCCTCCACCAGCACCGTGGAACAGCTCCCAAGGGCCGTGATTTCTGTCAAGGAAATCATTTCCCAGCAGCTACTGCAGAGAGAGCCCCAGGAAATACAACAGGGATTGACCAGAGCTGTTGGCCTGGTCCTGCTGTTCCCCCAGAGCTCTGATAGCCGAGAGGAAACAGCTGTAGGAAGGATAATAATTGAGTCTCCTGGGGCCTTACCAATGCTGCTGGGGAAGGGTTTCTGTGCCCCAGTGAAGTTCAGGTGAGTGGAGCGGGGCTTTTGATCCCACTGCAGGTTGCAGGTCCTGGGCAGCTCCTGGTGTGTGCCCTGTGCTCAGAAAGGAGCCAAGAGGGGAAATCAACAGCAAAAGGATCTTAAACCACGTGAATCCACTGCAGGGCTCTCACCGGTTCAAACACACCCATCCAGTGATTGGTGCATCTTCCCAAAATACCCTCCTGCCTGGGACCTGGTGTGGGGTGACCAGGAGCTGGCACCCCCCTGCCTGAGCTCCCAGGTTGGAGTGATTTGGGGCTGGGAAGCTAAGGCTTTGTTCAGAATCTATGCCACGACTTCTCTGAAAAACAAACACCCTCAGCGTCTCGAGTCAGCTGGAGCTGGCTCAGAATTCCCCCCCATGCTGAGGAGACACCTGCTCTGGTGACACACCGTGGAGGGGGAGGGCTGGGGCTGTCGCTGCTGCTCCTTTGGCGGGAATAAATCACCCCCTCTCTGCACCGACAACATCCTCCCTCCCTCCCTCCTGCTCCCCCCGCGGTGTCTCTCGGCCGGGGGCCCCGGGCCAGCATTCCCAGCGCACAGTGTTTGTATCCACACGATGTTCTGGACGAGCAGGACACGCAGGATGAGAGCACAGTAGTCGTTTGCCATCAAGGAAACCGCAAGCAACAAACAGAGATGTTATCTCTGACATCTGGTTCTGGTTTGGGGAGATCTGTCTGCCCGTGTTAATGGGATGGCTCGCGGCTGTTTTTGTTTTAGGACTCCTCGTGGGTTCCCTTGGCAACAGCGAAGCCAACACGGGGATAACAGCCTGGGAACACAAAGGCAGCACTGACACCCTTCCCCTCAGCAGCCAAGGACGAGAGCTGGTGACAGTGACCTTGGGACAGGCCAGCTCGATGGGAAGGTGTCCCCAGCCAACCTTTCAATGCCCCAGGTAAGAGATTTTAAGAAGCTGTGCTGGGGGGTTCCTGGGATAACAGCCCCCCGAAGCACATCCAAGTGCCTCCAATTGAACCCTGCCATGGGTGCTGTGCCTCCCCTGGGAGCAGCACTGGGCACAGGATAAAACCCAGGGGTTTGCTGATTACAAGACCAAGATGTGTTACTTTAAACAAAATCCCCAAACCAGACCCTGGGCTTTGGGTGAGAGGTGCCAACCCCTGTCCTGTGCCATAGAATCCTTGAATCCCAGACTGGTTTGTGTTGGAAGAGTTAAAGATCATCCAGTTCCACCCCTGCCATTGGCAGGGACACCTCCCACTAGCCCAGGTTGCTCCAAGCCCCGTCCAACCTGGCCTTGGACACTCCCAGGGATGGGGCAGCCACAGCCTCTCTGGGCACCCTGTGTCCTGCTCTTGGGGTTATGGTGATCTTGGGGTTTAAGGTCTAGGAATCATTTTCCCTGGGTCGGGCACACCTGTGACTCCTCCTCATGGACTCTTTCCCTGGAGATGACTCCAACAGGTTTGTAACATCCTTGCCTAAAAGGAGCCAGAGGAAAGGATTTCTATGAATGTCTCCGAATATTAATTCATAGAAAAAACTGGTCTTGAGAACCAACTTTTATCCAGGGATCAGAAATCCAAGTTCTCCCCCAGTGCAGCTTGGAGCAGATGAATTAATGCCTCGTTCAGCTCCAGTTACAGCTTCCAACCCCCTCCAGGGAGGTGCTGGTGTTATATTTAGAAGGACTCTACAAAAACAAGCCCCAAAAAAGACATCAGCAAACAGAAGGAAGTTGGCAACAACCTCTGAGGCAAAGCTGCTACTTGGTTGCCCCTGTCTGGCCCTTCCCGGGCAGTTTCAGCTGTTCCCGATGAGCCTTTTCTGGGTCCTTTTCCCCCAAAGGCACACGTGGTTCTTTGCTGGGAAGTTGCCGGTGATTGAAGTGACCCCTCGCTCCTGGTAACTCCAAACAAACACTGCGGCTCGTGCGGCGCTGCCCGTGCTCAGGAAGCAGCTGGAGGGATGGAGGGACGAGGCTGGGATGGATTCCCATAAAAGCCAGTGAGTCACGGGAACACGTCCAGGAGCGGGGTCAGCGCCGGTTCCCGGGGAGGTTCCTCAGACGTCTCCCCCTGCAGCTCCATCCCTGGATGGGGAAGAGCAGCTGGAACCCAAACACAGCCCGGGGGGCCTCACCCCACCTTCTGCTGCCAAGGAAGAGCTGCTCATCCATGGGCATGGGAAAAGGGGAGTAAAGGGAGAGCAGCGCACGGGTTACGGGGCCTGGAGGGACAGGACACAGGGAATGGCTTCCCACTGCCAGAGGGGAGGGTCAGGTGGGATATTGGGAAGGAATTCCTGGCTGGGAGGGTGGTGAGGCCCTGGCACAGGCTGCCCAGAGAAGCTGTGCCTGCCCCATCCCTGGGAGTGCCCAAGGCCAGGTTGGATGGAGCTTGGACCAGCCTGGATAGGGGAAGGTGTCCCTGCCTGTGGAATGAGCTTTAAGGTCCCTCCCACCCAAACCAGTCTGTGACTGCAATTCTGTGAATTTCAAAATACATTAAATGTGTTTTGGGAATAGGAGGATCCCCAAAAGAAACCATTCCCTGTAAATTTCTGGGTTTGAGGAAGCAGCAAGCCCAGGTTTTAGAGGCAAAAAGGACTCATTGTTCTGACAGCTGGAAATCAACTGATTTTTAGAAGATATAAAAATGTGCTCAGGGCTTATCGTGAGCTGGGAGCAGCTCACAGGGCAATGCCAGATGCTCCTTTTTCCACCACACAAATTTTATTTCTGGTGTCAAAATCTCTTCAACATTAATCTCTGGCAGGGCCCTTTTCATTATCCCATCCCAATTCATTTGTGCTCTGCTGGGAGGATGAAAGCCCCACATTAGTGCTCAGTCTATTAATTTATAGTTCTCTCCCTGTTACAGCTGCTTTTGGAGTTTATTCTTCCTCCAGCAGGACACACTGAACCACCTGTAACCAGCAAAGATGAAATCCAATGGATTTCCATGATGTAAATAAGCCTCCATTTAAAAAAAAATAAAATTAAAGGGGGGGTGTCTCAGAAATTTCCCCAATTTCATTCTTCTGCTCTTTTTTTCAGTATTAAAAACACACAGTGCAAAGGAAGTCAGTCTGTCTTTTATTTTGGTTAATATATTTTAATGATATGTGGCATCAACTGGCTCCAGTTTCTATTTCATGCACTTTTGATGCTGCTGAGAAAAATTAAGATGCTTTTTTTCCTGCAGTCTAATTTCTTCTTTTGTGGAAAAACTCCACCTGCAAGGCACAGGCTGGATCCCAGATCCTACAACACCTCAGAGCAAGGGCTCTTCGTCATCTTTAATCCACGAGGCACATCAGCACTTTGGTTTGTGATTTCCCAGTGGGAATGAAAGCTGGACACACATGGGAAGCACATCTGTGGTAAGTGATAATCTAATTTCCTATTGAAGGGGCAGCAGGACCAGCCATGGGCTGGACTCTTTCTGTGGAGAACATTAAATTCTGGGCAACTTTCAGTGGAAAACTGTCCCCCATGAGGCCCTGACTGACTGCTTGAAATCCCACTGCTCCCTCTTGTCCTGGCACTTGTTATCTGGGAGAAGAGACTGATCCCACCCAGCTCCACCCTCCTGGGAGCTTTAATAGGGATGGGTTTGGCCCCAAGAGAGGTTTGGCCAAGCCATGGGTGAGGTTTGGTGCCACACAGAGCCCCAGACCAGCCCCACCGACCCTGCCCAGAGGAACCAGGCCTGGCACGGTGGGATTAACCCTTCAGGGAAAGGTTTAGGGCTGGAGGAACTGCTGTTCCACATCAGGCAACAGCACCAGCTCTGACAGGGGCAGAGAGAAGCCTGTCCATCGGGGAAGGACACAACACCCTGGTGCCATGGGATGTTTTCTCCAAGGGAAGGGCTGGAATGCTGCCACGGCCCCGGGGGCAGATCTGTTCCAAGCCTGGAGATTTGTTTAGTGCTCCCTCATGCCAGGAGTCCTGGAGTGCAAGGTCTCTGACACCACTCCTGTGAGAAATATTCCCTGCAGGAAGCTCGATTTCCTAAAAATCCAGTGCTGTGATGAGGTGTCCACATGCTCAGGGCACTTTGTGCTGCTGCCTTTAACCCCGGGACAAAACCAGCCTGTAACCTCTCCCTGACATGGAGACATTCATGGAGCTGGTTTTACAGGCCAGTCCAAGAGCTTTCCTGACATTTCTGTGTTTTGCTCATTGCTGAGCAGCAGGAGCTCTGGCTTCCTGGGAGGGAGGGGGAGAAAGGAAATATTTGTTCTCCACTTGGTTTGGATCCAGGGCTCAGACCTTCCCTCATGTTCCAAACATTGTCCTGTGTCTCTCCCCTCACTTTCCGTGCTGATCCTCTCTGGCCACACGGACTTTACTACGGCTGCTGCCACAGGACAGAAACAGGGAGCTGGTGGATGAGAGCCTGGATTTTAAATCATGGAATCACAGACTGGCTTTGGCTGGAAGGAGCTTAGAGCTCATCTCATTCCACCCCCTGCCATGGGGAGGGACACCTTCCACTAGCCCAGGCTGCTCCAACCCCCATCCAACTTGGATTCTATGAGGATTGGCCATCATTCCCTGCCCTTTGGCAGGGGGTTGGAACTGGATGAGCTTTAAGGTCTCTTCCAGCCCAGACCTTCTGGGATTCCATGGTTTTAATTCCACCTCTGAAGATGTGCCCCTCTTGGAGAGACTCTTCTGTTACTTTTCTCCTCTTGGAAGGTAAACAGCATTTCATTACACGATTAATAACCCATGGACAAACCAACGTTATTGCAACAAAAATAAATAAGAATTTAACTGAATTTCAGGTTGTAGAAATGGATGGATTGCACTGGCAAGGATTTGCCCCCGGTGTCCGTAAGCCAAGGGTCCTTTGAAGGCCTGGGTGGTTTCCCAGGCTGTGGAGGTGTCATAGCTGGCTGGGCCGGCGGGTTATCCCGGGAATGCTCCTGCTCCTGGGCTCGGGGAGCGAGGCCGCCCTTCCCCGGGGGGCGTGGGGGGGGCTGGGCCCCGCCGACCCCGGGCTGTGCCGGCCGGCAGCGGCTCCCTTGGCGGCTCTGGGCATTCCCAGGGCTCCGGAGAGCCGCAGTTCCCTGCCGGGAGCGGGGCCGGCCCGGGAGCGGGGCCAGGGCGGCCCCGGGAAGGTCCCGCTGAGCCTCCGCAGCTCCAGCACCTGCTCGCGGGCCCTGCTGAGCGCGGCCGTGAGCCCGCAGCGCTCCTCGCACTCCCGGCGCACCGTCTCCTGGAGCAGGGAATTCTGCAACACAAACACACGCTTGGCACCCGCGCGGGGGGTGTGGAACACGCCCCGCTCCCCTCCTGCCCTCCCGGGGCACTCCCGGGACACGGCAGCGCTTCCAGCCTGAGGGAAGTGCTCGGGAGCTCTCTCTGCTCTGCTGCCCGGCTGGGAGCTGGGAATGCTGCTCCTGGGAACGTTCAGTGTCACTGCACCACCTCCTTCTGACCCTTTCCTACATAGCCCTCCTTATGGAAGGACACGAGCTGTTTGCAGTCATGGAATCCTTCGGGCTGGAAAGGCCCTCGAGTCCAACCACTCTGCCAAGGCCACCCCCGATCCGTGTCCCCATCCCAGGGCAGGGCAGGACTGACAGACCCACTGCCAACATCCCTCCAATTCACCCACACTGTTCCTGAACCTTTTCCAAGGAAGACATAAATACCAACCCCGGCCCTAATTCATTTTGAAGAGTTTAATTTTCGCTGTTTCCCAATTTTTTTCTGCCACTGAATTGCTTTGGACATTCCAGCCTAATCTTATCTGCAGTCCCTGACTGCACATTTCTCATGGAGCAGCACAGCTCTCTCCTCCCTTCCCATTCTATTCCAAGCATTCAGCAAATGCTTGAGGTCAGAATATCCATCACTCCAGCTCCTCTTTGCAGTGGAGTCATTTCCATGCATTCCTGTGTCAGGGAACTGTGGCTGGGCTGGGGGGAGCCGGGACACAGTTCAAAGAGTGGAAAGTGAGAAATGTCCATGACTTCCACTGCAAAAACATGGGGAATTCTTTGTTGTTCACTCATGTTTGTGTAGCATAACTGAGGCTACAGGCTGAGAAAGAAATGTCCTGCAGGACTTGAAAAATATAAATATTGTTCAATAAAAACACAATAAACCCCCAGTTTAAGTGTTTGCTGAATTAAACCTTCCTGTATTCAGTAATCTACTGTATTTATGAAATTATCATGGTCTTGCTCTAGGAATCTTTGCATTTCAATGGGTTTCCTGGTCTGAAAAACAGATACTTTGAATGATGTTAGAAATCACATGTCTCCAAGTAAAAATAGCCAGGCATTTCCTGGGTCATGTTCCTACCTCCTCCTGGACTTGACTCAAGCTGTGAATCAGCTGTGTCCTCTCCTGGGTTAATTTTTCCAGTTCATCTGACTTGTGCTTCATTTCTTTCCTCAGTTTATCCAGAAATGATTCATTGTTGTTCTTTTCCATCGTCAGCTGAAATTCAAGTTCACTGATCAGTCTTTTAAGGCTCTGAATTTCTTTCTCCTTGTCTCCATCTTTCTCTGCAAGTTTCATCTGGGCATCCTGGAGCTTCTTCTCAAGGATTTCTGTCTCCATCCTTAAGCTCTTGGTGGCACTGGATATTAAACCTGGTATCTGCACGAGATCAGACAAAAACTGCACTCATCTACAGTCAGTATTTTTGTACAGAGAGAATTAATATCAGACAAATGTTGACTTGAGGAAAAAAAACCCAACAAATTCAAACACACATGTCCTCAGAGAGAAAAAAATGCTTTGAATTTACAGAATGCCCTCAGAGGGTGTCAGAGAGCTGTAATTAATCAACACTCAGAACAGAGAGATTAATTAGTATGTTCAAGACCAAACAGAGAAATCGAGGTAAAAATGGGAAAATTTCAAGTCAGTGTTTCTTCAGGGTCTTAAAATCACAACCAAATATTTGTCAAGTGAACAAAGGCAAAGTGTTCTTTTCATCTCTAAAGCACCGTGCAATGTCATAACTTTTAAATAACAGTGTAATTTCATCAAATTCCTTTTTCCTCAGATTTCTCAAGAATTGTGCCAAATCCTTTGAGAAGGTTATAGGTAAAATTGTTCAATTTCTACATAAAACTCAAGAATCTGGAGCTCTGGGGAGCTGGGAACGGCCAACCCCACCTGGTGCCACCTCCAGCAGAGCCCAGAAGGTGGGAACTGGCCCTTTGGGAAGGGGAAAAACCACGTGGATGGGTTTGGGGGAACTCATCATAGTCTGAAACAGTCCCAAGGTTTTGCAAAATGATGATGTCAGATTGAAAATTGAAATCCAGGGACACAGATGGGTAGAGAAAATATGACAACAAAGAACTTCCACCCCATTTCACTTGAACTGGAGTAGTTATTTTTTGCCTGTTCCATTAAAAAAATAAATTAAATACAGGTCCTATATTAAGACTGGGGAAAAACACTGTATCATCTAGACAGAGGATGACACATAAAGGGGGTTTTATTCCTTCCCATTCTGGTTTTCAACAGTTTTATCTGATCTGCTGCCACGGGAGTTTTCTCCTGAGCATTCCACACCTTCTTCTGCAGCTCCTCGTGGTCTCGCTGGTACTTTGTGATCAGCTCCTGCTGTTTCTGCCTCTCCAGGTCCAGTTCCACCCTGGCCTCCTCCTTGACTTTTAGAATGGCCTCTTTCTGCCGAGCCTCTCCTTTGGCCAGATCCATTTCCAGCTGGGGAACAAGAGGGTTTCAGTCACACAGAGCAGCCCAGCTTCTAATATATTCCCCTTCCAACAGGGCCTTAAGGGAAGTGATGGGGAATTTGGCAGCCTGAGATTCTGGGCACTGAACAAACACTTCCGACCCACTGGAGCCCGGCCAGGGAACGCTCCTGCTCCAGAGCTCACAGAGTCACAGCCCAGGAGTCTCCAGCGGCTCTGGATCCCTAAATTTAGGCAGCTGGACCTCACACTAAATCACTATGAACACACTGAATTACAAAACCCTTGGCTGGGTCCTGAGCCAGATGATCCTGCTGGAAGGGTTTGCTCTGGAGGTGAAACTCTGTCAGCACCAGTTCCAAAGGCAGCAAAATGACACAGCCACAAAGTCACGGAATGGGTTGGGTCGGGAGGGACTTTAAAGCTTGGAAATACCAGAAATCCAGGGAAAGGAGCATCAGAGGAACCTCCCCAGAACCTCTCAGACACCTGTGCTGTGCCAATGGGCCACTGTCCAGTCGAGGCTCAAAAAATGGAGAACCCAAAGTGAACGAGTTCCAAATTCTGGGTAAAACATCCCAGCACTGAAAGCATCTCAAATAATTAACATCAGAAACTCAAACCTGAAAGTTCAGCCATAATTTCCTGAACAGAAGAGCCTGGGTTCTGGAGGAAACACTGAAGGTTGTATTTAGGAAAATACTTTTCCTGACCCAGGATGTTAATGTTCTATTTGTGCAGGCTGGGTTCTAATGGATTTAATTGCACCAGGCTGAGAGGCACATCAAGCACACAACTCCAACCCAATTACCTCAAATTATTAAAAGAAGAAAAGCCCAGAATGAGCTTAATTACAATTATCTTAATTTCATACACTAATTATGAGCAAAAGTATAACAAATCTCCCTAAACTCTTTTCTCTGGAGGGAAAAATAAACTGGAAATATTTTCATTATTTTTTGAAATCAAAATAGAGGCAACTATGGGGTGGAATAGGTGCAAATCCCCCACTAAGGTTTAGATTAAAATTGGTATATTTTTAAGACCCTCAAAGTAGACTCTTCTTCCTCCTCTTCTCCTCCTCCTTCTTCTTCTTATTGTTATTATTTTAATGATATAATATATTAGTATTATTACTACACTAATGATAATAACAATAAATGAAAACAATTCCTGGTTTATCTCTATTTTGAACAGAAATCTTGGCCACTTGCTGCTCCCAATGGCACAGTGACCCAAACCAACCATTGTCCCTTTATCACGTTGTTGATTTTTTGGTTGCTGAGCACATTTTTGGAGCCCTTCCCTGTGCTGCATTTTAATGATCCCAAAGCTGTAATTGCTCCCTCTGCCTCCCACCAATCTTTATCTGGTTCCCATGTCAGGCTGAACAACACTGTGATTATGGAGCCAGTGTGATCTCCTTCCCAAATTACACCCTGTGACATGGAGGTGAAGATGTTTCCAAAGGGATGGAACTGATCTTAATTGCTACCAGTCCCCAGATCTCCCAGAGACTCAGGAAAGCTTTCAGACACTTATCACCCACTGAAGCAAAAAATACAGTCATTTCAGTCACCAATTATGTCAGGATTAAATCAGACAAGTCAGAACTATTGTTCAACTCTGCTTTTAAATTTTCCTTCACTATAAATATATATATTTTTTAATTTCCTGTGTTCAGTTTGGGGTTTTTTGGTGCTCGTGGCAGAAGTTGCAGAGGAGAACACAGTTGACACAGTGGCAGTTGTTTATGGTAAACAGCTTCCCAAATCCCACTGGAGGAGACTGGCAAGAAAACTCCTTGTACAAAGGATATTGTTGACAAGTTGTGGCTGCCCCTGGATCCCTGGAAGTGTCCAAGGCCAGGCTGGACAGGGCTTGGAGCAACCTGGGCTAGTGCAAAGTGTCCCTGCCCATGGCAGGGGGTGGAACTGGATGGGCTTTAAGGTCCCTCCAACCCAAACCAGTCCATGATTTTATGATTCTATGAACTTCAAAATACATTAAATGTGGTTTAGGAAATAGGAGGTTCCCCAAAACAAATTTCCTGTAAATTTATGGGTCTGAGGAACCAGCAAACCCAGAGTTCGTGGGCAACAAGGACTCGTGTGTTCCTGACAGAAATCAACTGATTTTTGGCTGAGTCCCTTCCAACCCAGACCATTCCATGATCCCAGGATTTCAGGACACCTGGCACTTGAGGAGATCAGTCCCTGCCTCACTGTGCTCACTGTGACCACTGTGACAACAGAAAATACCCCAAACAAAGCAGGAGGCAGAGGGTGCCAGGGGCCCATCCAGGGTTACCTTCTCCCTCCAGGTCTCCTCACTCCTCATCTTCTGCCTCAGCGCTTCCTGCAGCTGCTCCGTCCTGGTCTGGTGGGAAACCACCATCAGCTCCCTGGAAACCACACCAACGGGATGTGAGGCTGAGCTCCAGCCACAGGGGTGCAATTCCTCTCCCTTTTGTCCAGCACTCTGTGCAATAACCCCCAGGAATCCTGCCTGGAGGCACAGCAGGATCACTCCTCAGCATTCCCACAGTGCCACCACTCGCTCCATCAATTCCATGCTTCACAGAAAATGCTGCAGCTCATCTTCCTTCCACCTCAAACGACATCTTAATATTTCTTCAGTATTTCTCAAGTCAAATTTTGAAGAACACAGAAAAACTTACACTATTCAAACCAGAAATGGCACTTAGTGAACTCAGAACAACTGCTATCATTGATTAAAAAATTGTGGGGTGTTTGGAATTAAAACCACTGAGTGCTTTCTGCTGTTAAGTTACTGTTTGTTATGTGATGCCTTGTAAAGCAAAACTCCTGGAGAGCTTAAATTCTTGTAATTTATGTTATTAGCAACTTGTACACCATAAAATGCCATAACTATTCCAATACTCCAGGCCCTTGGATATTATCTGGTACTTGGTTAAGTGTAAGGGCAACTTCCCACCAGTTCAGCCTGATTTTGAAGGTTCTCAGCTATGAACAAAGCTGCCTTTTCCCCTGGAATTACTTGTCAGATGTGGAAAATAAAGCACTGAGCTTCTGAGGGTTATTTTCCCTGGAATGGGATCTCCTTTGAGCACCTTTGCTTTAGACTTACCAACCTAAATCCATACTTCTTAATTACCTTGACCATAATCTACATACCCAGTTTCATCCCTGACAACCATGGGCTCGTTGTGACCATTTCAAAATGCCAAGAGGCACCAAGAGGGTTTTGTATTTAAAGATAAATGTAAAGAATATTCCCTGTACCTCTGGCACAGCTGGAACAGCTGCCCCAGAGGGGGGTTTGATTAAGCTTGAGCTGAAGCCCTGGAGAGCCAAGCAGGGCTTTTTCCCTCCTATTTTTTTTTAGCAGGATTTTTTCTTTTCTTTTCTTTTTTTTTTTTTTACCATTCAAGTTTTGTTTCTCTTTCAATAATTAAAAAACCAATCTGATGAATTCCAAACTGTCAGGAATTTTCAGGACCACTTCAGCCCAGCTCCCATTACCTCTCCTGTTTCAGCATCACCACCTCCTCCTCTGTTTGGCTCAGCAGAGTTTTCAGTGTCTCCAGTTCACTCTCTGATCGCCCAGTTCTTCTTTTCAGGTCTTCTTCTTTCCTCTCCTTCTCAGCCACTTCCTCCTGTAAATGTTTGCAGACTTGTTGGCAAATCAGAAGGGATTCCTCCTTTTCCTTGAGCTCTTTGGTGAGCCTGCAGGTGAAGTAAGAAAGTATCAGCATTGCAGTGACTGTATTCTTGGTTACAGACAGAAATAATTTGGAAAATTAAATGTTAGACAAAAATCCCCGATGTATTTGTTAAAAAGGTAAATCTGATGACTTCACAGAAAAATAGGAAAAAATATTGTATAAAATTGCTTTGAAATCAGACCATTTTTGCTCTCCTGTTCAGAAAAAGGTATTATGAAATATCATTTCAGCATTTACCTCGACTCAGAAATTCCATTTTCGTATTTCATCTTTTTCAGTTCATTTTGACAGACTTCAAGTTCTGTTGATTTCATCCTAAAAAAACATTCCAAAAAGTGTGTTATCCAGAGAAATGAGCCTTTGCTCCTGCACAACCTGGACATCACTTCTGGGTGTATTACCCAACCTGCATTTTCTATTTCGGTCAAAAGGCCACAAACAGAAAGTTCTTTCAGCTCCAGGTAAGATTTGTCATAACTGGAAGTTCCACTTCCATTGTCATCTCAGCCTGAGCAGGATCACAAATGTTGCAAACAATGATGAAAGTTTTGAGGGAAAAATTAATAAAATTGAACAAATAGCAATCTTGTAGGTGAAAGGGCTGGAAACTGCAGGTTTTGTGTCATTATGTCATCATTTCACCAATTAATAACCATGGTTAAGCTTCATATTTACATTTAAACAGATATAGAATATGTTATTTTATGAAATTGTGCCCATATTGCATTGAAATTTTAATATTACATTTGGAAAGCCCTCCCTGTTTATTTAACCATGTCCATGACATCTTTTTTCCACACTCAATCCTTACATTATCACTAAAATACGTTGTTGCTAAGCATTCCAAATATTTGCCACTCGGCTGTGGTCAGACCCCTGAACACAGGAACTGAAACCAGAAAGTCCAGAGCAGAACAGCCTGAACCCTGTTTAAATTTCAGGAAAACGTGGGAAAGGAGGGATGACAGCTGGTCTTGACATTGGCAGAACCAGTTCCTCACTCTTGAGCTAAATATTTGAGCTGGGACTGTGAGATGGAGCTCTGGGAGCTTCTCTTTCCAGGCACCTGCTGCAGTTGGCTCTGACAAGGAGCTGGTGACAGTCTGTTGTGGATGACATTCTATTGTAGATGACATTCCATTGTTGGTGACATTCTATTGTGGATGACAGTCTATTTTTGATGACAGTCTTTTTTTTGCTCTATTAATTTAGGTTTTGCTCATTCTTCATTAAAACACAGGCATGACACAGTGAAATTCCAGCGGGGCAGGACATGGGGTGTGGGGCAGAGTCACAGCAAACTCACACTTGGGGGGCAGATAAAGAAAGCAATTGTAGCCACTGATTAAATACTAAACTTTGTGATTCGTTTTATGGCAATAAAAACCTTCTATCCCAAACCTACAGTGTAAAATCCCAGAATCCCAGACTGGTTTGGGTTGGAAGGGACATTAAAGCCCACCCAGTTCCACCCTGCCATGGGCAGGGACACCTTCCACTAGCCCAGGTTGCTCCAACCTGGCCTTGGACACTTCCAGGGATCCAGGGGCAGCCTCAGCTTCTCTGGACAACCTGTGCCACCCTCCCAGCCAAGAACTCCTTTCCAATATCCCATCTAACCCTGCCCTTTGGCACTGGGAAGCCATGCCCCCTAGTCCTGTTACTACATTTCCTTGTAAAAACACTACTGCTTAGAAATCATAACATGAGGAAAAAATATTTCCTCTGCTGGTCAAAACCTTCTCAAGTCATCGTGACAAGCAGCACTTGGTGGACAGCAGTGGTTTGATGCCTCTTTCTGTGCAGTGGGGAAGGATCCAGGGATGGGAACCTTACATTAACAGCTTCTTGTAGTGGTCCAGCTCGGCCGTCACCTTCTGCAGCTGCAGCCCAGTTGTCTCCACTTGATTTGTTAAATCTGAAAGCAGAAACGTGGGGTTTGTGTCTCCAGTTATTCTAAAATATATTCACCTTTGTCCACACTGTGGTTTGTTTCCACCTCAGACCCGTGGATCCCCAGTTCCACCTCACACAGGAGCTGTCAGATCCATCCCCAAACTATCAGCCTTCAGAAAGAGCCTTTGGAAGAGAAAGTTCAAATTTCCTTGGCCTTGACTAAGCCCTTGCAAAAAATGATGGAAGTTATTTATAGAAGCACCTTCTACTCCACCAATGCCAAAACAAATCAACCATATTTTTGCATAACACACCTGTGACACCAAGTCCTTGGGTGCTTTGGTTCCATGAAATCAGTGGAAGGTGGGCTGAGGTCAGCCGTGCTCAGTGATGGTCTTGTGTGACCACAGCAAGTGATGAGAGCAGCTCAGCTGCTCCTCAAAACCCCTGGCAACCAGCAGTTTATAATCCTTCACTACCCCCTCCCTGTTTCAGTTCTGTGCCTGAAAAGCCAACCTTGTTTTCCCTCAGTTCCCTGGGAATGAACCACAGAACATCCATCCCGTGTTGAACCCGCCGAGATAAATCCCCGGTCACTCTTAAACCCCTTGTTTGTGTGACTCTCTTCTGGCCAAAACTTCCTCTCAGCTGTTTTTAAGGTTTCCCTGAGAAACTCCCCTTGTCACCAAAGCCCTGCAGCCCCTCTGCCATCCAACCCTGCCCAGCAGAGCCCGGCCCAAGCTGGGATGGTTGGTGGCATCCTCCCCTCTCTCCGAGCGGGACGTCGTGGCCCCGCACACGCAGGACACACCAGACCACCTGCAGCCCCTTCTGCTTCCTCCCCCTGGGCCTCCCTCAGCAATGGATTGCCCTGCACCCTCCTCCAAGGCCAAAGAACCCAACTTGCATTTCCTGTCATCCATCCTGACACTGCCTCGTGGAGCCAACGGCTCGGAATTCCACAGAAAAAGGGGAAACTTTGGCTTCAGCTGCCAAGCAGATGTGAGGCAGAGCACTGGGAACAACCTCACCCCCAGAGCAGGAACGTGACTTTGGGAGGACAGATTTAGCCCAGATCACTGTAGCTGGACAGCAGAGAGAGCAGAGCCCCTGCCCTCCTCACAGGCTGCCGAGGAGAAGGTTTGCCCAAACATCTGACAATTTTTACAATTGGTATTACAGAAGATCTCTGGCAATCATTAATAACTGTGGCATTTTTTCCTCTTCCTCCATGTGGGAATATGGACACAAGTTCTGGGATAAAGGAAAAGGAGAGGGATGATGCTTATTTTGGTTCTAGTGCTTTGGGTGGTCCCTTCCAGTGCTGTTTCTTCTTTCACTCAATCTGTTTTCAGAAGTTTTTATATTCACTGAGCAGGCACAGGAGTTTTTCATGAGGGAGTAGATGGATTTAATTACACAGAGGGTTTCTGCAAGTTTTCTCTAGGGAGAATTCCCACCAAAGTCACCAGGAGAGTAGAAAGTCTGGGGAATCAGACCCACACCCACAGAGACTAAATAATAGAGATTTCAATGAAAAACATGGCAAAATGAGGAAACTAATAAGCAGAATGGTAATACAAATGAAAACTTATGCTGAAAACTTGCTGAATAAAGGAAAATGTATTCAAATGACTATGTAAAAATGTTCTCTGGTAATGAAAACAAAGCACATTGCAAAACATGCAAACCCAACGGAAAGCATCGAGGCTCTGTAAGACTGATACTCGCTTTAAAGTTTGAGGAACCACATCTCAAAAACCTTCAGTCCAAAACCATCTCGGTATCACTGGTGTTTAATTTTAGTTATTTTTTGACTCAGAAAGGACCTCACCGTAGTCATTAACCTTGCAGTAACCTTTCAGTGGGACTCTGCTGTGACAGAGACCGAGGGGACAGAGCACAGAACGTGCACAGAGACAGGAAGAACCAAAGAAACAGAACCAAAGCTGCTTCCTCTTCCTTGGGTGAATTCCCATCAGTGCAGCCTCAAAACACCCAGCACAGAGCCTGCTCAGAACTGGCTTTCAGGAATTCAGCCACCCAGTTTGCATCCAAGGGCACAGGCTCCAGACTCTGGTGGGAAATAGCAAAACCTGGTAAAGTTTTCAGTGAAAAATAAAACAAATAAGCAGTAAGCAGCCACTCTGGAAGCCATCAACTGCCCAGCTAATTCCTAACAGATTCCCAGGGAGATCAGATCAGAAGCATGCATGATAGAGCTGTGTAATTATCTACTTTTCCTGCAAAACCTACAAAAAAAACCAAGATAATTTCTGACAATCTTGGTCTCATCTAACCAAAAGCTCAGTGGTTGATACACACGTAAGGAAAGGGTGACTATTTTTCTGTACTTAAGACTTTCTAGGGAGGTTTGTGTGCACAGCTCAGATAGATCAGAGAATCCTCACAGAATCCCAGAAAGCTTTGGGTGGCAAGGGGCCTTAAAGCCCATCCAGTCCCACCCCTGCCATGGGCAGGGACACCTTCCACTGTCCCAGGTTGCTCCAAGCCCCATCCAACCTGGCCTTGGACACTTCCAGGGTTCCAGGGGCAGCCACAGCTTCTCTGGGCAACCTGTGCCAGGGCCTCCCCACCCTCACAGCCAAGAATTCCTTCCCAATATCCCATATAACCCTGTTCTCTGGCAGTTTGAAGCCATTCCCCCTTGTCCTGTCACCCCATGCCTTATAAACAGTCTCTCTCCATCTTTCCTGTAGCCCCTTCAGGCACTGCAAGGCCACAATTAAGTCACCTCGAAACTTCTCCAGACTGAACAATCCCAACTCTCCCAGCCTTTCCTCACAGCAGAGGTGCTCCACCTCTCAATCAACTTGGTGACCCTCCTCTGGACTTGCTCCAACAGTTCCATGTCCTTCCTGTGTTGGGGACCCTGGATTTGGCACTGAGGATGTGCAGTCCCCCACCAGCACCTGAGACCCTCCTGGGCAGCAGCCCAGGGACAGAAGCCCAGCACAGCAGGTCCTGGCAGTCAGGGGGGAACCTGTTCCATGTCAGTGAGTCTCTGGTCTAAAATGACTGTGCCTACCAAAAATAAATGCATGTCTACAGAGCCCACGTGTTTTCAAGGTGAGAAACCCAGCCTGCTCCTCGCTGCCTGGCCGGGCACTGCAGACAAGAGGAGCTGCTCCTTCCTCACATCTCTGCATCACACAGAGAACGGCTCAGGGAGGGGTTGGTTTCATTTTCCCTTCATTTCAGCGTGGTTTGGGGAAAATCAGGCAGCTGGTTTGGTGTACACAGGACAAGCTCTGACTCATCCCATAGTCACTGTGCCACCGGGGCAGCCCCGGTCACGCTCCCACTGGGAAGCACAAGGGCTGTGTGGGCTCCACGTGTGCCCTCGTCCTGCTCACCACGAACTCAGGGCACTGCCAGCAAACTAGCAGTGCCAGAAGAATCCCAGATCACAGCATTTTTTATTTCATCAAGCTTTATGGAATTCTCATCACAGTTCAGGCACAGCTTCATGGACCTCTGGGGTGGCAAAGCTCACCCTTCAGCCCAGAGAAGAATCTCTGCCAAAGCCAGACCTGTGCTTTTGTTCAGATCCAAGGCTGGAGGGTCTCCTAGCCCTGCAGTCAGTTCCTCTCCAGCTTTCTTGGAGCCCCTCTAGGCACTGGAAGGGGCTTTAAAGTCTCCCTGGAGCCTTCTCTTCTCCAGGCTGAATATTCCCAGGTATCCCAGTCTGTGGCCACAGGAGAACGTGGATTCCTCCTTTTCCTCCAGAAGCAAAGTGAGGCCCTTCTGTAAGTCAGTGGAACTCAAACAGAGCCTCATCCCAACCCCTCCTGGAAGGGAACTTGGGTGCTGTTTTCCATCCTATTCATCTGCTTCCTCTTCCACTGTGAGGCTGTTGAAAAGCACTAATGAGCCATTGCCTCGTCACACTCTGCTCCAGCACCAGCCCTGCATTCCCCGGCTCCCTCCCTTCCAATTCTTCCTACCACAGCTGGAATTAATAAAAAATGTATTTCAACAGCACTTGCAGCATGAAAAGTGGCCGTTTGAACTGTAGCCTACCTAAAACTGCAGGAAACTATTCCCTCTTTGGATTTTCAAAGCTCTTCAAAGAGGTCTTTAAAGTGGCATTAAAGGCACTTCGCCGGGATGAAAACACTGCTCCTTCTTTCCATGAGCAGTGCTAACATTCCCAATCCAAGTTCCAGTCCCTCCTCCAGCTGCCTGCAAGTTTCCATCATCTCTCATTATGTCAGCAGACCACTAAGTTTATATTTAGGAACTGAAGTAGCCCATGGAGCACGAGCACCAAAAGATTGAAAATTCACATTTCATGTGCATCACCAGCAATTTCAGCCCATAAAGGGGTAAAGCCTGAAACTATAAATGAGCTAGAGAAAAACCACAAGGCCTCTGGGAAGAAAAATGATTCTTTATCTGTGATTAAGTGGAGGAAAGGATTTGGCTGGTAATGAAACGAAAGCACAAGGATCAACTCCTCTCTTTGAGGAGCACGTGCTGCTGAAGCTCTGCTGCTCCCAGCCCTAAAGATACACAGACACCATCCCAATTATTGATTTTTAGTTCTGTGAGTCTTTGATTAGACAATTATTCACCAGACCTTACCCTGTGCTGAGCATTTGTCAAGACCTGCCCTCTCCCACTCACTGGGTGATGCTCTGAGAGGCTGGAAAGGGCTGTGACACCAACAAACTGAACCCACAAGTCCCCCACAAAGGGAATTTTCAGGAAGTCACAACAAGCACGAGCACAAAGAAACAACAGTTGAAACTACTGCTCAGTTTCTGCTCTTGCAAATGCCTGCTATCACAGGAAATAGTCAATAATCTACAATTTTATGATAAATGAGCAAGAGAAGAATCTTCAAAATATTGGTTGCTGAAAGGAGAATCCTTAAAAGAATGGAAATCACAAATCCTGGTGGTTTGGGGTTTTCTCCCTGGAGCATTGAACTATTTCAGTACCAAAGAGGGATGTTAGAGTAGTTTGGGGGAGGAAAAAAAAAAGCAAAATAAACCATCAAACCAAGCTCCCCCAAACCCACGGACACCCTGGATCCAACTGAGTTCCTACACCCTGACTTTGGACAGCATAAATCCACTCCCTGGAGCTCATTTCCACCAAGACTGTTGTTTGTTCCCACTAATTTACTTTAATACATTGGCAAACTCATATTTAATGCTTGTTTATGGAGAAAATCATGTTTTATATTTCAAAGAGAACATTTTTATCAGCAGTGCATTAACTGGGTTTATTACCCAAATCCAGCAACGTGTTCCCTAGGCCAGACCCCTTCGAATCCTCATGGATTTGTGTTTTAATGACCCACTCAGGAAGGGCAGAACCAAAATGCCTGAGCCAGCAGTTTTCCTGCCTTGAAATCTTCTGGATATCCACATCAAACCTCGTACTGCTTCTTAATAACTGATTTATTATCAAGTAAGTGCTATATTTTTATTAATACATTTAAAAATGCCTCATATATGCCTCAGCATCAACCAGTTTAGCTGAGCTTTTTACTGTTCATTAAGATCTTGCAGAGTCCTAATACTCTGTATGAATTCCATCTGTGATGTTCTAGCTGTGTTTTCTCCATAAAATGTCCACTATTTCAAGTTTCACTACAAATTTTCAATTCTCTTTATAAACATAAACAAGCAGCTTCCAAAATATTCCTTTGAAGTGGAGAGGGATAAAAAAAAAAGACAACCCCAGAGATGGTAGGTCTTGGTTAGGTCTCACATCAATGCCAGCAGTGAAAATTAATAAATAAAAGAGCATGGATAAAGCTTTTTCAGAATATTCTAACATTTCAGGTTGATTTCAAGAGCTTTCCCTTCCAATTATGTCACATGAAAGTGAAAAATGGGAATTTAGTTCAACAAATCCCATGGTTTTTTTCTCCTCAAAACCATAACTCTCTAGTTGTTCGTATTAACACTGAATTCCCAGAGCAGCAGAACCGGTGGGAGATGGATCCCAAATGTCTGGATCCCAAACGCCCTCCCCAGGTTAACTCGGAGGAGGAGCCTGGATGAAAGGAGCAATTTTGGAAGGGAGCTCAAAGCTCATCTTGTTCCACCCCCTGCCATGGGCAGGGACACCTTCCACTGTCCCAGGTTGCTCTGACCCCTGTCCAACCTGGCCTTGGACACTTCCAGGGAAATGCAGAGACTAAACTGTAGAACAAATTCCACCAGTGGTGCTGACACGGATATAAACCCAGGATTTGTGGGGCCAGAGTGAAGCACTTACAGGGGGGACTTCCATCAACTTCTCTTTTGGTAGAGCTGGCTGAGCTCTGGTGATGACACACCACCAAAAGCACAGTCTGTGCCCTCCCCTCCCGGGATTCTCTGCAGCAGGAGAACAGAAACTGGAACTGAAGTCCCGGGAAGGACTTGGGAGCTGCTGCTCCGCTGAGGAACCAACTCCACAAACCCCCTGTGATCCTGAGTCACCTGGGGCTGGGCCAGTGGGGAGCAGGGAAAGGCTCTTCTGATTCCCCTCTGCACCTGCTGTCACCTCCCCAGGAAGCTGCACTTCCCTGGCTGGCTGGATGGTCCCTGCAGTCTCATATCTGAGATCTTCACAGGCACTGAAGGAGCAGCAAAACTCCTCCATGGTGCCCATCCCTGAGACCCCCTGCTTTAAACCTGACCCCACACACTGAGCATAAGGCAGGCTGGGAACTGCTGTGCCAATCTGATGACTCAGAGCTGTGCCCAGAACAGCACAACCTCTAGATGTGTTTCCAAGGTCTTAAAATATCCCTGAGCCAGTGCTGTGAATGCAAGAGAAAATGACTCAGGAGATACCAATATAAATCATCTTTTTATAACGAGTTATTGTCTCTACAGAGCTCCCAAGATAGTAGAATTTATATTATTATAATTTCAAGTGCTGTCACTGTTCTTGCAGTTTTCAAGAGGACACACAATCAAGGGCAAATCATTAGAGAGTCTCCTGTTTAATGACTCTAAAGGAGCCTGGCTTGGCTGCTGTTCAGTCCTGAGAGCCAAAAGTCCTGCTCAGTCCTGTTCAGTCTTTTCACAGTACCAGCCACAACTTCAGTGCTTTTAAAGACTTCTTTTTTTGGCATTTTTTCCCCTTGGAATTTTGCTAGAAACGTCAACATTTTCTTACCCAATGTCTCCTTCTGCAGCTCACGGCACCTGCTCTGGAGCTCGTTCCCTTGCTGAAGGGAAGTTTGGAGCTGTTGGGTTTTCAGCTCAACTGTGTCGGCCACCCCTGTCAGGTGTTTGACCTTCTCCTGCAGACATTCGTTCTCCCTCTGGGATTTTGCCAATCTTTGATTCAATTTGGGTATTTCTGAGGAGGAAACAAGAAATTGTAAAAGCTGCTGTCGAATTTACCTTCCCCACTAAAAATATGACACCTGTTTTTAGACTGTAGGACTTCAGTACTCACAGAATCATGGAATGGTTTGGGTTGGGAGGAACCTCAAAACCCATCCTGTCCCACCCCTGCCATGGGCAGGGACACCTTCCACTAGCCCAGGTTGCTCCAAGCCCCATCCAGCCTGGCCTTGGACACTCCAGGGATGGGGCAGCCACAGCTTCTCTGGGCAACCTGTGCCAGGGCCTCCCCACCCTCACAGACAGCAATTCCTTCCCAATATCCCATCTAACCCTCCTCTCTGGCAGTGGGAAGCCATTCCCCCTTGTCCTGTCCCTCCATCCCTTGTCCCCAGTCCCTCTCCAGCTCTCCTGGAGACCCTTTAGGCCCTGCAAGGGGCTCTCAGGTCTCCCTGGAGCCTTCTCCAGGTCAACACCCCCAGCTCTCCCAGCCTGGCTCCAGAGGGGCTCCAGCCCTGGGAACATCATTATTTCTTAAACAATTATGCTACAACTCTTTTGGAAGCGATAGAAATACTTACCAACATTTTAAACACCAGTAATAGACTTACTCTGAGCTGTGATTGCAACACAAAGACTTGGAGACATTTTCACTTGCCTTGTGCCTCCTACTACCAGTTTTTCTCACTGTTTTACACACAGGAGACTGTAGGGTGATGGTATAACATCCTTTTGGGAGCTGCTGGAGGGTCCTGCAGTGTTGCCTCCCAAATGTGTGGAGAGGCTGCACCCCTTCCCTTGGCCAACCTACTGCTTTATTCCTCAGGTCACCTTGAATTCATGAGCAAACCTACACCCAACATGCAGCAACTACTCCCTCCTCCCATGTCTGAGTGAGAACAAGCCATACCCAAATCCAGCTGGTTTTATCTGAGAGGTCTTTGGGATTGAAGGGGCACAGAGCAGCCCACAGGCTGGGAATAACTCCCTTGGCCACACCCTGCTTCCCGCTGGAACAAGGGTGTCCTTCAGGAGCAGAGAGCTGGGCACAATCAGGGGTTGTTTGGGAAGGGTCGTGCCCAGCCCCCAGGCTGGGAACACAAACTGATCCCTGGGCACTGGTTTTGCTCTGCCTCAGACGAGGTTAGTTTTGCTGAAAAGAGTCTGTGGTAGTGTGATTAGGGACTGGAACATCCAGAGCACCCAAAGAGGCCCTGTGCTGACTGCTACAGCTTTAGAGGCCTGGGGATATAATATTTACAGGTGAATTCCTTCCCTTCCAGTTTTTCAGTGTGTGTGAGAGGATGAGTTGCTGTGTCACAGAATTACAGAATATCCTGAGTTGGAAGGGACCTACAAGGATAAGTCCAACTGCTGGCCCTGCACAGGACACCCCAACAACCCCACCACGTGCCTGAGAGCCTTGTCCAACTCCTTGAGCTCTGGGGGTCAGTCTGATCAGGGGTCTAAGGTCCAAAGAAGTAGGTGAGCTGCTGTCATCCTTTCCATCATGCTTCCCATCCTTGGGAGAGGGGAGGTAAGGGCAGGGTGGGTGATGTGCCTCTCCCACACAGAGAGAACTGAGAACTCCAGTGCAAAGCCACAGCTTGAGTGAAACCTGTGTGTGTGGAGCAGCTCAGAAAATGGGGCTTTCTCTGCCATCCCAGCTGCCCAGCAGCCTGTGCTTCCTGTGACACTGCAGGGAATTGGGATGTTTTCAATGATGGCTTTGTTCCCACTGGGAAGGAATCAGGGGGCAGCTGTGCCTGGGGGAAGCAGGCACGAACCCACTGAGTAGCACAGGCAGAGTTGGAGGGTCCTGAGCCCCCAAGGGAGAGTTGGAGGGTCCTGAGCCCCAAATCAGGGGCTCTTCCCTGCTGGAGATGAGCGTGACCAGAAACCCCCTCCTTAGTACTCACTGTTTGTAAGAACAATCAGTGTATCAGTGTCAGTATGTTGGGATTCATGAGTCACCTCCTCTGAGCACAGGAAGGATGGTGTGTCCTGAGGATCCCTCTCTTCCTGTGCTCATTCCCTGCTGAAAAAGGGAATGTGAACGTGTTCCTGCAGACATCTGCAGGCTCAAAGAGAGCCACACATCTCCAAGCTTCTTTTCTGGAGTATTCCCTGGTTTATTTGTGTAATACTCCAAATACACAGAGTTTCTGTACGGAAGCAGGAGTGGTGCCATTCTCACACATCCCTCATCCAACATATCCCACTTGAGCCTGGTGAATATTGTGACTGTGAACATTACACCCATCCTTAAATCCAGCTTTCTAAATCAAAACAGTTTAGTCTCACATATTTTTTTTGGCCTGTGAATGCCATTTAAAAGCTTTTATGTTCTGTTGTTCATGATTAACATATGATAAGATATTAACATACAGTAATTTTTTTGTTTATTTTACTGGTTTTGCAACAAGCTTTTCAGAACATTCAGATTTTGGGACAAAAAATGCTACAGAGGGGCTGCTCTTTCGACCAGTTTTGCTTGGTTAGCTTGAAAACAGTTTCTAAAAGCTCTTATATATGTACTTTAACCAGCCTTGGTTAATGAATGGCAAGTAGGAAATAGTATAAGATATCAAATCTTTTGGTATTTACATCATTTAGTCTCACAGTAAATGGATTTAAGTGTGGAGTAGTTGGGAAAGATTATAGATAATGAAAATATCTGCACCACAGAAAGTGTTTAAACTTTGTATATAAAACATGTACCAACTGCCTTGACAGTGGAGTTAGGCTTGGTCTAACTTGACTGTTGTCAAGATCAATGAAAATATAAGTGATGTAAGTTCTTCATCTAATTAATTTTTACCTTCTCATTGACACTCAACTACCAAAAATTATTTTCTCCTGCCCCAAATTCTTGTAAGATGCTTTACCTGTCAGAGCCTCTTTGCTCACAGTTTTTATCTGCAGAGAAATTTCCTCTTTCATGGCAGCCCAGTTCTCCAGGTTAGTGGAGATGACCTCTTTAATGCTGTCCAGCTCACTTCTGATGAAAGGGAACAGGGAGACAGCCTTGTTCAGAGTTGAGCAATGGTGTTCCAAGGTACTTCTGCAAGAGAGAACACAATACCAGAGGTGTATTTTAAAAATAATTTATATAATAAACTTAGGACTCAGAGGAAACTTGACAACTATTCTTCTGTGATATGATAATTTATACTACGTTACTATATGAAATATGTTGTATTAGGTATTGAATTAGGTATTTATAAGTTTCTCCCTTCTAAATGTTGATTTAGAGCTTTTATGTATAAATGAAGAAAACTAGACAGGCAATTGTACAATCATTTTTTATTGGGAAATCACAGTAATCATGTTTAAATGACTATGGCCAAGTCTATGGTGGGTCTTTATAAACAATATATAAGTAAGAAACAGAGCATTTCCAACACCAGCATTTGGTTTTGGGTTCTTACCTGAGCACCTGGGATTGTTTGTAGGCCGCGTCCTTCTCCTCCTGGAAATACTGCAAATCAGCTTTCACATTTTTAAACTCCTCTTGCTTGGTTTTCAGTTCCATTGTCAGGCTTTTTATTCTAGAGATGCAAATAAAATAATCAGAAAGTCTTATTTGCACTGGTGAACAACCTCTAACTTTTGTTTCAGCTTTAAATTAAATGGAATTGAATCCCAGACTGGTTTGGGTGGGAAGGGACCTTAAAGCCCACCCAGTGCCACCCCCTGCCATGGGCAGGGACACCTTCCACTAGCCCAGCTTGCTCCAACCTGGCCTTGGACACTCCCAGGGGTGGGGCAGCCACAGCTTTTCAAAGGTGATAATCACATCTAACACATCTAACACAACTATCAGTCTCCAAATGGGGAGAATTTGCCCTTGGTTTCACACCCCTGACCATGGAATTGTTTTCATGCTCCCTTCTCCTGGATCTTCAAAGGTGCTTCAGAGCAGCACCTGATGGGTTCTTAAATGACAATGCAGGTGACAATTTTGAGCTTTTTACTTCAAAGTTCACACCAAAAAAGATCTTAAAACTGGTGGCAGGACAAGCTTGCTGTTATCTGGACTCAGCAGCACACTGTGTACCCTCCCTCCTACTAAAAGATGGCCCGTGCAGGTCCCCTCCAACCCAAACCATTCTGTGATTCGCAATTTTTTACACACCTTTTGAAAAGCCGCCCCATGACAAGACACAGGACACCCAAGCAGTGTTTCTTTCACCCCCCTCAGTGCTCACAGGAGAGGAGGAGGAGGGTGGTGTCCCCTGGGAAGCACGGGGAGCTCTCCATCCCTCCCCCAGCTCCGTGCTGGATCAGCCACAGCAAACACAGCCCCAAACGTCGCCCTCGAGCTGTTCTTCACCTCCAACATTTACCTTCTGAACTTTCTCATTACAGCACCTTTTGTTTGCCAAGCCCAGCTATCACAGTGCAAATAAACACAGTTTAAACACTGTTCTTTCAACACCTCGGGAATTATTCCCACGATTGTCATGCAATGAATGGAAGTGCCCAGGAATAAGAGTTGGAGCCAGTTCCCCTCCCGTGGTACCCGTGAAGGAAGGATCCCACAAAGCAGCTCAGCCCCAGCTGCAGTACAGCTGTTGGCTGCAGAAAACCATCCTAAACCAGCCTTCCATCCCCAAAATACAACTCCAGTGACAGGAACTGCTACAAACCGACCCCTTTCGAAGCTTTCAACGCTCACTGTTCATGCAGAGTAAATGATCCATTTCCCTACTGGTGACTCACTGTCACAAGTAAATAAATAGTATTTGAATCAATAAATATTTTACAAACCCAAAGGGTGGCAGAAGCCTTGGCTTCAGTTGTAAAAAGCAGCAGAAAATGAAAATTATTTATAATAAAAAATATATTAAAATTAAGACAAAGCATCAAAGTGCTTTAGTTACTGTTACACACAGATGAGCACATTTGCACCAAAACACAAATTTTAAGAAATATGAGTCCTGATAAAGAAACTTGGATCTGCAGGGCTCTGACAAAATCAGAACTGAACATCTGGGAGTTCAAAAGCAAGTTTTTGGGCTGAAATATGATCACTGGAAAAAAAAAAAAAACTCCAAAAATAATTAAAAATTTGAAGAAATTTCTGATATTACCTTTTTAGGAAAATTTCCCCAGAAGTGGAGGCTGGAGGGCAGAGAATCAATCTGTGTGATTGCGTTTGGGAGCAGAACTGTTCCACTAACAAGGAAATGTCCATCCCCCCTACAGCTACAGAAATTCAAACCTACTTTTGCAGATGAGGAAAAAAGCAGTGATTTAGCACTGAACAATAATAAACCAAAACTTTGGGATCCAGGGAAAACTGGATGCTCATTTTCCATTCTTAGTCTAGAATGGGATATTTGAAGATCTTTCGGTTTAAGAAAGAAACTGGTAAATTATCAGACACATTTTCTTCCTCTTTCCATGGCAGAGCCCTGATATAATAAAAGGGACATTTTCAGCATGTTCTGGTCAGTCCCACACAAAAGCACCCGTGGAAAAGGCAGGACAGTTGCACTCTCCTGGCACCAGGAGGGAGCAAAATAAACATGTTATTTTGGTGCTTTTTAGCACAAAGGAAAAGTTCCATGGATCATTAACTGCTGGCACTGAGAGAATGGTGGGAACACACTGAGCTCATCCTCTGCCCCACAGTTCAGCCGGCAGAATTCACAGCCCATCTCTGCAGCCCGGCTTTCCTGGGGAATACAGGAGGGATCCTGCCCGGGGCGGGAGGGGAATCAGGACCTGGTAACTCCCAGTGCTGACAGGAGAAGAATGGAGGAGAAAATCAAGAAGGAGTTGCAAACACAGTCATTGTCCTAAAGCAATGACAGCAGCAATTACCCTGTTTGTTGGGATTTAGGGCGTCTCTCACAAGTCCAGATCAGAATAAATCATCTTGGTATTCCCTGTGATTCCCAGTGGGACTGGAGGAGCACCAGCATCCCCAGTTGCCTGGAGCCAGCAGGGACAGGAGGCTCAGAGAGCCTGGAACATCCTGCCCCAAAAAAGTTCCACCATGGTATTTTCAGCTCCCTGAAACTGCAGGATCTGCTCAGACCCAACAGCTGCTCATTTTCATTCCAGATGATGCCCAGGGCAGTGGTGGAGTCTCCATCCCTGGAGGTGTTCAGAAAACTTGTGGATGTGGTACCTGAGGACATCTTTAGCATTTAAATGTATTTTACATTTCTTATATTGGATGTGGCAAGAATTACCCAAACTAAATTAACTATCAGAATTAAACTGATTTTAACATGGAATAAGGCTTGAATAGCTAAGTGGAACTAACTACTGGTTAGTTCCCCTTCTTGTTCCCCAATCCCAAAGAACAGGTAACCAATCCCTGCCAAAGCTCCCGTTCCCAGGGGGCTTTCAAGGGTAACCACAGGTACAAACAACAGCAAACCTGAACCTAAAAGGAATATAAAAATGAAACAGTCTGAACTGACAAGAAAGATTAAATCCATTGGTCTCCCAGAGATAAAATTTTAAAAAGGGGATATTTGGCTTCTGGGAGGAATAATTTGTCAGCCTTGCCAGACCCAGAAATGAGGATGGTGAATAGTGACTTAATGCCAACAGCACAAGGTAGTGAGAGAGGCCCAGAATAGTGAAGAGAAGATAAGGAATATTTAGACAAGTTATTTAACAAGGCACAACAGTTGATTTATGGCTGGAGTGGGAGCCTACTGCAAGTATTGCACTTGATTTCAGCAGCTTTTAAATCAAGTCAAGCCTCAGGGGGGGAAAGTGCAGAGATAAAAATTTTTATTAACTGTTCCAGCTTTACTACAAAGAGGCAGCTCAATGAAAATTTCAAGTTTAGCTCTGGCAAATGATCCTCCCCAAGAAGAATGTGCTGTCACTGCATTTGCTCACACACCGAATTCTGCCACCCAGGGTCGTTAAAGGGACAAGGAGCAAACAGCTCTTTAAAAACATGGTGTTAAACCAAAGAAAACGTTGAATATTGGGAAGGGGGGTGGGTGGAGGATGTTCAGTTTAAATGAAAAAAATATTGCAAGAAACATTATGAGCACAGTGATCTACAACATAAACACGTTTTGTTCAAATTTGTGGGAGCTTGTGCTCTAAAATCAATGTGTTATTAGTAATATTAGCAAACACAAGCCTAACTAAATCCCTTAAGAGAAACATTAAATTCTTAACGGTATTTGAGTGATTCTGAAAAACAAAAAAAGCAGGTTTCCAAAGCATTCCAGTCCAATCTCTGGAGCACCTTAACACTCAAAATGCCCATGTCACCAGTTCTGGATCACTTGATGTGAGCAAACATGGAAGGAACACCCCCACTGGGGGTCCCAAAAATCAAAATGGCTGAGCTGGTAATTAAAGTTACAATCTCACTCTTACAAAAAGCTTCTGACAAACAGTTTGATTTAGATGAGCAAGAAATTACCAAGAAGTTTCTGGTGGCCTTGATGTCCCTCTTTATTCCATCAGTTGTCAACTTGGGCAGCTGCACTTTTATAAAGTATCTTTTATTAGTGGACTATAAATATTGTTTATAGTCCTACTGTAATCAAGTAGTGGAATATAATGGTAGATTCCAAAATATGAGGACAGAAAAGGATACACAACCTGTAAGCATGAGCTGAAAGAACACACTTAAAGGTTCTAATCACTGTGCCCTGGAAATCCCACCATGGCTCTGAGGTCTGTCATTCATTACTGGAGTTCTTAAGGGAATTAATTGGAACCTTCACGTATCTGTCTGCAAATATTTGCAGACTCCTGCTCCTGGAGAACAGTGCCACAAGCAGGACCCAAAATGTTCATAATTCCTTTAGTATCAGCCCTTTAGACAGTGAAGCCTGAGCTTCTGAGGGCAACAACACTGGGAATTCTTTCCCAGGTTACTATGAGACAATCAGTCAAACTCACAACTGTGAAACTCCCAGTACTGTGCCATTTCATTTCAAATATTACAATTTGATTACAAGATGACAAGGTGAAATATTTCCAATTTCCCTTTGGGAGTGTGAGCAGGGGAAATACCTCCAAGTGCCTTCTTGGTCTCTCTCTCACTTTAAATGTATGGACTGTTTCTCAACTAGGAAGGAATTTTAGACTTGCTTCCAAGGAATACTGTGAAAGATGATTTCAGTAAAGTATCCCAGTATCATATCATATCACAAAGTATCATAGATGATGCATCTGATAAAAGATTCAATGATCCCCGTGGGTCTGTTCCAACCCTGCATATTCTGTGATCCTGTTATTTGTGTTTTAAACTTCTTTGGGATGAAAGTCCCTAACAAGCTGCAGGGGAATGTCAGCAGAGAAGATGATGAGCTCTGACCTTTCACTTTTGGACTCACTGGCAGCTCGGTAGCGCTCCAGGTCTCGGTACAGGGCCTGTAATTCAGCCTGGAGCCTCTGCTCCCGTTCGATGCTTCCCTCATAAAACTTTATCTCCTTTTCCATTGCTTTGACTTTCTCTTCCATCACCTTAAACTCGTGGAGGATCAGGTAGCTGACCCCGCAGTATTTACACACCGTCTCATCCCGGGACATCTGGAAAGACAGGAAATGGTAAAACTGTTTGTGAGGAACACATTGAACAAAAAAACCCTGAGTGACACTAAGTAACAATAGTAAACCTGAGTCATTTGAACCATTTCATTCTCTAGAACATTTATGATCAGATGATGTTATTGGTTTAACAAATAATAAAGAAAAATTCTGCATTAGAAAATGAACCCAAGCTACAGCAGTGCTTTGCCTTACTGGAAACTTCACAGGATGTATCAAGCCTGGCAATTTAATATGTGGGAACTCCCACTGGAATTCTAAAGTACCTCTGAGCCATGTTTGGTGTATTAATTGAAAATAAAACTCTGTGTTTAACAAAGTTATCTCCTTAATGAATCTGTGATCGCTTGAGCCAGAAAAATGTTATTTCCTGTGGTTTTCTGGCAACTGGTGTCTGAGTGAAGGAGGCAAGAAAAGTGGGGAGTGAACAAAGTGATGTAAGCCAGCAATCTGTACACAAATAATTGCAGTGAGTAAGGGATTAATGAGGATGAGGTAGTGTCCATGGCACTGCAGTGCTGTGGAAAACAGAACCCATTTGTAGGTATGAAACATTCACGGCTGATTACAAACTACAGAGTATGTAACACACAGCTCATGGAAAGACCTTTTATCAACTGAGAAATGTGATTTTCTAAGGGATCAATCATTAATCCTGAAGCAGGGGACACGTAGCACCTGCTCACCAGCACAGAGCCCTGAACTTGACAGGTTTGCCCCTGGCTGGGGGATAAATTCAGCATAAATTCACTGGAGAGGAAGGAGATGGTGAGAATCAAGACTAGGTCAGAGGACACTCAGATACAGCTGAGAGACCCCTCAGAGCAAGGGTAGGAAAAGCTCTTGGCAAACTTGGGAGATATGGAAGATGGACCATGGGTGGCAGCTGGAAGAGCCACTGTATGTCAGAGAGACTCAAACACACTTCAACCTTTCTTCAGTTATTTTTTCTTGCATAATTGCCAACTGCTATAGGGATTCCAACAGTGAATTATCAAAATCAGAGAGGTGAAAAACTGCAAACAGCTGAAGTCAAATTAAGAATCCCTTGTTTCATACAAGAAGAAAAATAGAGATATTTTGAGACACTGGGATAAATGGAAAGAAATCGGACTTAGAGGAAAGAAAGCAGCTTTCAAAAATTATAAATTAAAGGCTCATTATCCCATGATTCAACAATCTTTAGCACTTTAAATATAGTTTGATAAAAATGGTATTTCAGGATGCCCTGGCCAAGCTTTATTTTCCCATTTCTTAAGTGTTGCCCCAGTTTAAAACAACCCTGGTTACAGTTGCTCTGAAGGAGTCGAAAATGCAAGTTTATTTTTCCTGGCAGCTGCAAACTGTGCTTGGAAATATGAAACTGTTATTCAGGATAACTACCATAAAGTTCCAAAGCACTGAAATTACTATATTGAAAAAGGACAAAATGAGCTGCTTTAGGGAGCACAGGAGGGGTTTCTTATCCCAGAGAGAACATGGTGCTCTTGTGCTGCCCTGCAAATAAACAGTGCTTGGAATTTCACTGGGTTCTGGGACTGAAAACAACTCAAAATCATCGGGGGCCTGACCTGCAAATGCTCTGTGCAAGTACTAAACCTTCCTAATTTTTACATTTTTTGTTATTGAACTTCAAAATAAATGAAGTCATGGAACAAACAAATATTATCTCTCTGGGCTCAGCTGGAAGTGGGTCCTGTCCTCCTTCACACCCATTCCTCAGGTGAAGTAAAAACCTGGAAGGATTCCAGAGCAGGTTGCATTTTTCAAGTATTTGCTACATAGTCAAAAAAATAACAGGAAAGGAAATTCTACCTTAATCAGGACCTTGCTCTGTACATTCATAATTACCCTGCAAGCACTGCAATACACACAAGTCTGTAGAAAACAAATTTTCCTTAGTTCTTACACTTACAAACAACCTTTTCTGGAATAATCTGATTGCTGAGTAACCACTAAGAATGTGTGCTAAATACCCAGTGATTTATGTTTTCAGATTCCATATTTCACTGTTTCCATTTGATCAAAACACAGCGGTCTTCTTAACTCAAAGGAGAAAAAAAAAAAATCAGGGGAAAAACACTTTGGAATGAATAGAAAAGGAAACTATCAGAGCTCTGAGTAGGAGCTCTTGTATTTCCTGAGCAGTGAGGGGAAGCAGTGAAAAAATCTATGAGGAATTAAACAAACAAACTCACTGAGGACAAAGTGCTTGAAATAGGAAGATATTTATCCACAGGATTTTGAGCCACAGTTGTGACACACGTTACACCAGGTGCTTTAAAGCATCTGCACTTGGGTTTAGAAGCACTGATATTATTCTATGGTTACAAAGATTTCTTTAGATACCAAGGCCAATGGAAAGCTGAGCCAAGAGGGATAATCACTCAAATTACATCTGTCTGACTCGGTTCCATCTGTAGAACGTAAGTTATAAGGGAAAAAAGGAAAAAAAATTGGTGGTCTGGACCATTTTTAGCCTTTTGAGTGAGGAGACAGGAACTGATACCATTTCAAGTTGACCAAGCAGCTCCAGGGTGTGTCAGCCCGTGCACCACTTCTGCTCTGATATTGCAGATCCACCCACAGGAATCACCCCAGTGAAGAGCTGAGCTCGTGTTCAAAGAAAAACGAGCTCCTTTCTCACTTAGCAGGGCTTTGGGAATACAGCATCCAGCATGTGGAATTGTTTGGTGTGGAAAAGCCCTATCAGAGCATGGAGTCCAACCATCCCCCAGCACTGCCAAGGCCACCAGTGACCATGTCCCCAAGTGCCACACCCACACCTTTTTGGAACCCTCCCAGCTTGGGGACTCCACCACTTTGTGGGCAGCTGTGCCAGGGCTGGACAGCCCTTCTAGTGAAGAAACTCCTGGCAACACCCAGTGTTCCTCAGCCATGTAATGCTGCAGTGACAGCTCTTGCTCCTTGGTGGATCTGGCAGGACTGACATTGTTCCAGCAAGGACTGGCCAAATAACAAATATCTCTGTATTTGTCCAAACTAAACTTGTAGCTGAATCCATAAAACTCAAGGAAAAAAAAATCATTATGCTGCAGCTGAGTGCTCTTAAATTATTTCTGTATGTTGTTTTATTCTACCTTATTATCCAATTTTACTTTCCTTTTTGTTTCACTCCTCCTCTCCCACACCACTTTGATGTCCCTCTCCTGCCAAACCAGCCAATCTCTATTACACAAAAAGAAATCATGACTCAAACCACACCATTGATTTTCTAGGAGTCTTCTGCTGGAAGAGTTATCTGATTGAAACTGATATTGGCTCTAGTCAAAGAAAGATTCTTAAGAGTCCCAGAAATAACTTCACTTCTTTTAAAAGAAAAAAGTGTATTTTGAGCCAAGTTTTCAGTCAGCATCTACCCAAAAAGCAATCCAGCTGGTACTGCTGGGCCATGCTACAAACAGAATTATTAGCTCCACTTCCATAAAATCACAGTTGCAAAAAACAAATCCCAGTGCTTGCTCTGAATACATATGAACAGAGTAGAAACAGGCTTGGAGTGAAACCAGAACGTGGCTTCATTCAAAACATGCCCTGAAATAATCAGTTTGTCACGGCAGGAAATAACACTCAGATTTCAGGTAGCTTGGATTTTTTCCTGCCTGTGAGGAAATCAGACTAATGAATCATAAAAGGCTGGAGTGCCCTGCTGGGAGCTGATCCCACTCACCCAAGCCCTGCAAATGCACAACACGTGTCCCCAGCCCGGGCAGACCTTCCCGGGGATCCGGAGCTCTGCCGGGATGTGTCACAGCACCTTCCAGCTGGAAGGGAACCACAAAGCATTGCATGACAAAACACACCAGACAAAGGGTAATTTGGCAGCTTTTCCCAAATTAACAGGTAACATTTCACTGTTGGGAGGACACAGGCTGGCACAGGGTGTCCAGAGAAGCTGTGGCTGCCCCATCCCTGGAAGTGTCCAAGGCCAGGTTGGATGGGGCTTGGAGCAACCTGGGACAGTGGAAGGTGTCCCTGCTCATGGCAGGGGTGGCACTGGGTGGGCTTTGAGGTCCCTTCCAACCCAAACTGTTCCAGGATTTTCTGACATTTCCAAAGCACCTCACAGTCACTCAGAAAACTCCCAGAGCAGGAGCCTCACATCCCAGTGACACACAAACATTAGAAATTCTAGAGCCAAGTGCTGAAACCCTCAGTGGAACAACTTGGGAACATCATCCCCAGAAGAATTCACAAGGTGGGTGCCAAGAGGACACTGAAAAGGGCTCTGCCATTCTAGCACACTTATCTAGAGGGCACAAATTGAAATGATCTGCTTTTAAATGCCTGCTGGTACCAATATTGTACATCCTGAGCACGTTGTTCCCTCCCACCCAGCGAGTCTTGGTGGATGGGAGAGACTCTAGCTTACTAACACAGCTGGGACTACGTGTTCCAGAACCCATTAAAAACAAATAACCCTGTTCAAAGAGAGCAAGAAAAGTGAAAGATAACGTAATGTGCTCATAAAGATCCCATAATGGGTCCAATCTATGGCAGACGTGGGAAGTGTGATGTGTAAGCACTGCTGCTCATGGTGTACATGGTATTTGTGGGCAGCCAGACACCACAGAACGTTCTGTACCCACGTGGAACAGCCTCAGAGTTCCTGCCCTGCCCCATCTCCTGAGCTCCTGGGGTGACAGAACGGCTAATCTCGAAGGGTATCCTGTGCCTCATTAATTTTTAGGATTTACGCCAGCAAAGATCATTTATTTGCCAAATAAAATATGAAATTAAATATAACTTTTTGTTTGAGGACTTGGGGTCATTTGGTTGCTGTTCTGTTTCCTGTTTCAAAGCTGCACCTTCCCATCAACTTCCACAGACTTGACAACAGCAGAACCTTAATTAAAGTTCACCAGCATGAAAAAGGTTCCTCTACCACCAAGGTGAAATATGAAAGTCTTGAGGAGAAATTAAACCAAACAAACAAACCAAAACACCAACCAAACAGCAAAACCAGAACTCCCCTACAACACACATCCACGACACTGGAGTGAAGGAAGCACTAACTCCTTCTGTCCCCTCCTGGGCTGAGGCTGATGGCAGAAAATCTAAGACACGTAAATACATCACAATTAGGCATTACAAGCCAGTGATGTAGATCTGTACCAACAATTAGTTTCTAAGAAGTATGCAGCTGTAAATACAAAAAAAAAAAAATATCCTGTAGGCTTTAATACTGGGCATGTGGATGTTTAGCTGTTGATCTTTTTTTCACCCATCTTGCAATGAATTTGGTGAGAAAGAGCTGTGAGAGCAGTAGAAGGAACGAGAAAGAGAGCAAAGCATGTACAATTTTTACATGATTCTCTAAGGCAGAATTGGTCAGAACATGAAGAACCAAAGTCCCTTCACATCTATTGCTTCATTAACAAGATACCAAGAAATCTCCTTCCCTCTAGATTAAAACTTCCTTTAAAATTTAATAAACAGTCTTGATAAGCAGCTTGTGGAGCTCCATCTACCAGGAACACGAGGGAGAGGGATGATGAGGGCTCTGCTCTGCATCCTTCTTCCCTTGGCAGTACAACCCAACCTCCAGCAAACCAGCCCAAACCAACTCCCAGGAAGGGAATATTCTCCACTCTGAGGCTGAAATCCCTGTGCTTGACAGGCTCCCTCCACACACACATGTTCCCTCGGCCTGCAAGCTGCATGTTGGGAGCATGTGCTCCCTTTGGCAGAGCAAAGCACAGCTGGCACCAGCTCTGCTTGGAGCAATCCGAGAGATTCCAGAAGAGAGGCTGCAAAATCCAACAGCAGAGAACGCGAAGGGAATGGGAACACGTGCACATAAAAGATGGGAGATACAAGGACAGGAAATTGTGCAAATGGTTTGTAATCAGGGCCTGTACCTTGTAACTGCAGTGCAGCTACAACGCCAGGGGCTGAGCGAGGCATGAGCAGCACCAAAGGATGTGTAAAACCCCAGCACTCTCTGATCCCAAAATCCGGGGCTGTCGTTGCCTTGGAGCTCACATATCCCACACGGAGTGGAGGGTAGGATGGGACAGGACCATAAACCTGTTCTTGTACCAATCCAGAAGTTCTGTGTCTTCCCATCAGATGTTTTTGTTAACCACACCCCCAGAAGTGGAGGGAGCTGGAAGGACTCCCTGCCCCATCCTCTACTCCGAGGGAAAAGTTTGCCCCCACAGTCCCACTGGAAGAATTCCAACACAACTCCCAGGGTGAGCTGTTCCAGTTCCACAGCATTCAACCAAAGCACATCCAGAAAGGTGAGGAAAAGCCTAATTTGCACCTGGAAATGAACCACAATCTCCCTACACGTGCAAACACTGTTGCTCAGGTATTCCGCAGAATGAGCAAACCCAGCTCATCATCCTTTCACAGAAACACGAGGTTTTTAAGCTCTTTACTACTTTTGCTCTTTTCTAAATTCCCATCAGTCATATTACTTGTTTTACAGCAGCTCAGAACTGAAACCTCAACAGCCCTGAGGAGAGGATAACAAAGGCCCAAGTTTCACATGCAATTCCTATTACAACTACTAACATTACAATTATCAATATACTGCAACTATTAATATATTACAACATATTAGGAGCCTCTTTCTTGGTAACATCCCTCTGCTAATATTATTCTCCTTATGACCTGATTACAGACCTCAGTGTTGTCTGACAAGTGACAAGGAGGTTACTATGGATTTTGCATTGATGCATTGGACTCACTTTTATAAAATATGTCTTATTCTTACTAAGAATATGGAGTTCAGTGGTGTTCCCAGGGTGCTCCCAACCCCTCCCAGACTGGCACCAGCATATTCCTCATCATAATCCAAGATCCTGGCTCAGTGATAACCAGCAGACACAGACACTGCTGCTGACAGAATTAATGTCACTGCTTTTCTGTTCCTGCTTCCTCCCTGTGCTAGGGTATGCCTGGCACACGGATCAGGAACCGGCTCAGGAACTGATCCAAATCAGACACCGACAGCAAAAGTGCCACCAAACTGCAGCTTGAAGTCATTAAAGAAATATTGAGCAGTAACTAGATCCAGAACAATTCTCTCCTCCAGCACTCTGGCATGACTGTTTCTCTGAGGAGCCTGCACTGACTTTTGCTCACCACCTTATCCTGCCGATGCTTAAAAACTAATTTCTAAATCAACAAACATATTGGGATCTTTCCTGCTACCAAAACAGCTGCTCATGAGTCTCTAAGCATCCCAGGTTCTTCTCCTCCCCTTGTTTTAAGGGCAAATATTTCTTTTCCCTTCCATTGTCTATCTTACCCACCCTTGAATTCTCAGAAATCATCTCAGAAATTGTCTCAGTTTCCTGGACTACTCCAGGGAGGATTTCTCCAGCCTGAGTACACAAAGCTTTTAAATGACTTGTTAATTATGAGATGCAGACCAAGAAATGAGGACAGCTGGGTGTTTTATTGCTGAAGTAAAAACCCGATAGTGTTACAAGAAGTGACTCGTGTTCCACTTGAGTGGAGCCTCCTCCTAAATGAACCCACACAGACAGCAGCACTGTAACACTGGCAATAATCTGCCTGCCAAACAAAAGAACACACCAAGAGCAGATCCCCAGGAAGATGAAGGGGAATGTTCTGTTCCCGTTTGTGTTGATACTCCTTTGGAACATGTTATGCCCTCAGTCATTCCAAACTCACGGCAGCAAAACATGCCATAACAGGGGAAAATGTGGACTCACCTGGAGGAACAACACTGGGACAGAGAGAGGTGTTCTCTGGGACTCACCTGGAGGGACAACACTGGGACAGAGAGAGGTGTTCCTGAGACTCACCTGGAGTGATTGAGGTGTTCCTGAGACTCACCTGGAGTGAAAGCACCAGGACAGAGGGAGGTGTTCTCTGGGACTCACCTGCAGTGACTGAGGTGTTCGTGAGACTCACCTGGAGCGATTGAGGTGTTCCTGAGCCTCACCCGGAGGGACAGAGGTGTTCTCTGGGCCTCACCTGCAGTGACAACACCATGGCAGACCAAGGTGTTCCTCTGCAGGGCTCCCACAGAATTAGTGTCATTCCACTGCACAGAGAGTGATGACACCCAACACCCCCCCTAACTCAGGACCACCATGTACCAGACAATGCACCAGTGCCCCCAAGCCAGTGAAACACCCCTGAATTCCCGCGGGAGCTGCTCTCCAAACGTCGGGGGGGTTTTGCCATCTCCACAGCTCGTACCTTGCGGATCTCCTCGGGCAGCGCGTGGACGGGGACGTGCCGCTCCATGTGCTGCCGCAGGCCCCGCGGCGGGGTCCGGGAGCTGCCGGGGCCGGGGGGCTCGGGGCGGGCCGGGGGCCCGTGCGGGGGGACCCGTGAGGGGCGGGGGGAGCGCGGCGGGGGGGGCGCGGCCGCCGCCGCCATCTTGTCACCGCGGCGTCCCCGTAACCGCGGCAACGGCGCGTGCGCGGCACGGCGGGCGTGAGGTGAGGGGGGCGAGCCCGGACACCCCAAATTCGGCACTGACACCCCAAATCCAGCCCGGACACCCCAAATTCGGCACTGAGACCCCAAATTCGGCACTGATACCCCAAATCCAGCCCGGGCACCCCAAATTCGGCACTGACACCCCAAATCCAGCCCGGGCACCCCAAATTCGGCACTGACACCCCAAATTCGGCACTGAGACCCCAAATTCGGCACTGACACCCCAAATCCAGCCCGGGCACCCCAAATTCGGCACTGACACCCCAAATTCGGCACTGACACCCCAAATTCGGCACTGAGACCCCAAATCCAGCCCGGGTACCCCAAATTCGGCACTGACACCCCAAATCCAGCCCGGGCACCCCAAATTCGGCACTGACACCCCAAATCCAACCCGGACACCCCAAATTCGGCACTGACACCCCAAATCCAGCACGGACACCCCAAATTCGGCACTGAGGCCCCAAATCCAGCCCGGACACCCCAAATCCAGCTCTGACGCCCCAAATTTGGCATTTAGGCACCAAATCCAGCCCGGACACCCCAAATCCAGCCCGGACACCCCAAATTCGGCACTGACACCCCAAATCCAGCCAGGACACCCCAAATTCGGCACTGACACCTCAAATCCAGCCCTGACACCCCAGAGACAGCCTGGACACCCCAAATTCAGCCCTGACACCCTGAAACCAGCTCTGACATCCAAAATCCATCCCTGACACCCCAAAGCTGGTCACGGCACCTCAAAGACCCCCCAGACACTCCACACCTGGCCCTGACACCTCACCTTTGACCATGACATGCCAAATTTGGCCCTGCCACCGCAAACTTGGCCAAGCCACCCCTGACATGCCAAAGCCACCCCTGACACCCCACAACCTTCCATGACACCTCAAATTCAGCACTGACATCCTAAACCTGGCCCTGCCACTCCAAAAACACCCCTAACACCCCAAAGCCAGCTCTGCCACCCCAAATTCAGCCCTGTCACCCCAAAGTGGCCCTGCCACCCCAAATTAATCCCTGGCTCCCCACATTTAGCCCTGCCACCCCAAATTAGTCCCTGACATCCCAAATCCAGCCCTGACACCCTAAAGCCATCCCTGAAACCCCAAAGACATCTCTGACATGCCAAAGCCACCCCTGACATCCCAAATTCAGTCCTGACACCCCAAAGTCCCCTGTGACACTCCACAGCCATCCCTGAGCCCCCAAATTCGGCCCCAAGACCCCAAATTCATCCATGCCACCAGGGTCATCCGCGTGTCACACCCGAGGCACGAGCTCAACCTCGGGATGAACCGCCCGTGCGCCGCCAGCTCCCGATGGGATCCACTGGAGCACGGCCGTAAAAATGAATAAATCAGGGAGAGATGGGAGGGAGAGGCGGGAGCTTGCAGTGGGATTCATTCCACATTCTGCCCTTCTTTCCATTGCTGGTGGGCTCCTGTTTCCTTCACAACCAAGCTGCTGTTAGGGCTCAGCCTTATGGCACAGCAGGGACCATCTGCTCCGTCCCCAAATTTCCAGCCTGCCCAAAGCAATTCCTCCATCCCCAAAGTAACTCCTACACCCCCAAAGCAAATTTTACACTCCCAAAGCAATTCCTCTATCCCCAAAGCATTTTCTGTACATCCAAGGCAATTCCTATACACCCAACTCATTCCCTAGGTGCTTAAAGTATTCCTTACAAGCCTTAGACAAAATGATGCATCCGCAAAACCACAGTTTAGGGATACCCACGAAAAACTGAGAACAGGCCATGGCAAAAAAACGGGGTGACCTTGATTTAATTTATGCACGACTCGGTCACAGCTGTGAAGGTTCAGTGTCTAGGGTAAAGCATCAGTAAGGTTGGAGGATGAAGAGGGGGAAAACAGGGGTTGCACTGAAGAAAGTAGTAAATTTTAGAGGAGAAAAGGAAAAATTTATTGGAAAAAAAAGGGAAGTTGCATGAGTAGGGGGTTGAAGAACATAGTGACTTTTACTGGAAGAAAAAGGGGGAATTTCTTGAGTAGGGGCGTTGGATTGAAAAAAATTGTGAATTTTATGGGGGGGAAAAAGGAAAATTTTACCGGAATAAAAGGAAAATTGCATGAGTAGGGGGTTGGAATGAAGAAAATTGAGTTTTAGTGGGAGAAAAAGCAGAATTGCATGAATGAGGGGGTTGTTCAAAGGTGGTGGTGAATCTTAGGGGGGAAAGGAAAATTTTACCAGAATAAAAGGAAAATTGCATCAGTGGGGGGTTCAATTGAAGAAAATAGTGAGTTTTAGGGAGAAAAAAAAGGCAAATTGGATGAGAAGGTGCTGTCACAACAGAGGGATGCGAAATCGGGGGGGGGGGGTTGAGGGAGGGAAAATTTCACTGGCACAAAAGGAAAACTGCAGGCGTAGGGGGTCGGATTGGTGGAAATTGTGTCTGAGTAGGGGGTTGGATTGATGAAGGCGGTGAGTTTTAGGGGGGGAAGAGGCAAATCGTGTGAGGAGGTGCTGCGGCAGGAGGGCTGCGGGGGCGGGCTCGGAGAGCAGTGCCCCGCTCGCCCCCCCGGGCTCCGTGCCACGCGTGTCCCCGGCGGTCCCTCGCGTGTGTCGCCGCCGTGCCCCGTCCCACGTTGCGTGCCGAGCTCCGAGCCTCGCTAATCCCCGCCTTGGCAGCCGCGGCCGCCTCCTGCCCCGCTCCCCCGCCTGCATTAACCTCTTCGTGCTCCCCCGGCAGGCCGTGTCTGTGTGTCTGTGTGTGTGTGTTGCGTGTGAAGGGCGGCTCGCCCCCCGCGGGGGTCATTAATTAAGCTGTGCATTAATAGGAGCTGGCGAGGGCCCGCCTTTGATGGCGCGGGGTCTGCAGCGGGCTCCGGCAGCGCCTTGCCGGCATCTGTTCCCGCCGTGCGTGATGGCGGCGGCGGGGGGGGCGCGGGCGGGGCGCCCGGCGGCTCTCACGCGATGGCGGGGCTGACGTGCCGGGGAAGGGTGTCGTGAGGCGCGGCCATGAGATCAGCGGATCACCGCGGGCTGGCGGCGGGGGAGGGAAGGGGGAAGGCAGGCGGCAGGCACGCAGCGGCCGGGGATGGAGGGAGGGAGAGAGGAGGGGGAGATGGAGGGAGGGAGCGGTGGCTGCTGCATCCCAGCCCCCCCGGCCGTGCCCGCTGAGGGGGGACTGAAGGGAGGCTTGGGCAGAGGGACCTGAGGGGATCCAGTCCTGGGGGTGCCCAGTTCTTAGGGGGGCTGAAAGGGAGCCTGGCAAGAGGAACCTGAGGAGATCTGATCCTGGGGTGACTCTACTTGAGGGGCCCGAGAGAGCCTCTGCTGGGGGAGTGGATAAGGGGATCGAGTCCTGGGGGACTGAGGGGAGTCTGTCCCAGAGGGACCAGCTGAGGGGATCCATTACCGGGGGGGGTTCTGTGCTTGGACGGGCTGGGGGGAGTCTGTGCTGGGGGGAGGTGAAGAGGATCCAGTCCTGGAGTGGGGGTAAGGGGATCCAGTCCTGGGGAAAATGGAGGCGATCCTGTTTTTGGGGAGCTGAGGGGAGCTTGGACAGAGGGGATGCTGTCCTTTGGGAAGGTTGAGAGGAGCCTGAATCCTGGGGGAAATGGAGGTGATCCTGTGCTTGGGGAGGCTGAAGGGGGGCTTGTCCCAGAGGGACCTGAGGGGATCCAGTACTGGAGGAATCATGTTCTTAGGGAGGCTGAAGGGGAGTGGATGAGGGGATCCAGTCCTGCAGGGACTGAGGGGAGCCTGTGCTGGGGAAGTGAAGGGGATCCAGTCCTGGGGAAATGGAGGAGATCCTGTTCTTGGGGAGCTGAGGGGAGCTTGGACAGAGAGGAGCCTCTGATGGGGGGCTGAGGGGATCCTGTCCTTGGGAAAGGCTGAGGGAAGCCTGTCCTGGGGAGTGGATGAGGGGATCCAGTCCTGGGGGGGGTGAGGGGAGCCTGTGCTTGAAAGGGTGTGGGGTGAAGGGGTCCAGTCCTGGGAAGAGTGGACACCACACACCCTGTCCTTTGGGGGACTGAGGGAGCCTGTGCTGGGGGAACTGAGGGAAGCCTGTCCTTGGAGTATAGAGGAGGGAATCCAGTCCTGAGGAGTCTTGATGAGAGTCTGTCCTTGAGGGGGCTGAAGGGAGCCTGTCCTGGGAGTCTGAGGAGATCCAGTCATGGGGGTGATGACAAGCCCCTGTCCTGGCACAGTGGAGAGCCTGGCAGGGGCCGTGCTGCTGCCAGCCGGGACGCTCCCAGGCCGGGGCCCTGTGGGAAGCAGAGCACGGGAGACGCTGCTCCCACCACACTGCTCTGAGCAGCTGTTTCCTCCCAGCAGGAAGCCCACACAAAATCACCACATCCGTGGTGGCTCGGGACTCCGGTGGGCTGAGCGGGGTCGGAGCACGGCCGTGTCTCTCCCACATGGCACGGCGGAGCCGTGTGCGTGCCAGCCTGAACGCCCGGCACCGCTCGGGATCAGGTTCCAGGCGGTGCGAGCGGCTCCAAGGACAAACCAACGGGCGAGAAGCGAGTGCGTGACACGCAGCAGTCATAAGGCAGCTATTTCCATTGTTTTCCGGCAGGCTTTGTACCTTCTCAAACACACGTGGAAAGCCTCCCGCCGCTCAGAAATCCCAACCCGGAGGAGCAAAGTCCGTGCCAGTGGGCAGCTGGGAAAAGGGCAATAAACACCAACACCCTCCTCGTACAGCGGGACTGACCCACGGGGTGTGAGGGTTATAGGTGTGTCCGCACCTGCAGCATTCCCCGGGCAAAGAGAAATCCGACTTGTTTTAGGCTGCCCTTGTGTTTGCTCAACACAAAGCGCAGCGTGGGGAAGCGGTGTGGAGCAAACAGCTCCTCTGGGAAGCTCCTCTGGTTGTTTTTCTAGGGAGGAGCAGAGCTCGAGCGCTTATTGCTCCGTAGGTGTGCGGGGGGCTTGGGGGGAGCAGACGTGCGGCAGGAGGGGTCAGGGGAAGGACAGGCACTGAGGTTATTCCCGGTGCTCTGTGCACAGCGTGTTAGTTCCCCTTTCCAAGCGATATTTGCTGGATTTGTTTGGTTTGCTCAGCTCCCCCTCCTCAGCAAATGCCACAAGGATGGGAGCAGGGTGGGAGAGCAGCCTCTGTGGAAGGATGTTTGGAAAAGGGAGCTGAACACCAGGGCTACCTGGGAGTCAAGGGCAGGCAGGTCGTGCAGTGCAAAGAATAGAAACTCTCCAGAGCAGCATAGAAATTATAAAATCAGGGAGAGCGGGAGGGAGCAGGGCACTGGTGGGGTCTGCGTGGTGCTGGTGGGGTGTGCAGGGTGCTGATGGGGTGCACAGCAAGGCAGGGGTGAGGGCATGGTCCCAGCTCCAAGGGTGCCGCGATGCCAGCTCAGAGCAGAGCGGAACAGGAGCGTGCTGATGACAGTGGGACATGCGAGGCAGGAATGGGATCCTGAGGGAGGAGATCCCAGTGCTCCTGCCGTGACATTGCCAAATCAAAGCCAAGCTCTTGGCCGCAAGAGCACATGAGGTGACTCAGAGCAGGAATCCGTATGGTTAAGCAGCAGCTGAGTGCCAGAAGTGAAGAGCTGTCAAGGATGATATCAGAAGCGTGTGTGTGTGTGTGTGTGTGTGTGTGTGGAGGACACTGGGTTTATTTGCCACCATAGGGAAGGATTTGAAAGGGAATACAAGAAGCTCGTACTGAGTCTGACTTGGCAGCAAGAGGACTTGGGAAGGGTGCCAGGAAAAGCATCACAGATACAAGGCTGGGGTGAGAAGGGAATACAGAGCACAGGCAGCTCCGGCAGTTGAGTGGTTGGGAGTGGGCATGGAGGAGAGGGCATCCAGCTAAAAGGATGGGATCTGGGGAAAGAATCGTGGAATCATTAAGGCTGGAAAAGACCTCTGAGACCCTTGAGTCTGACCTGTCCCTGACGCCCACCTTGTCCCCCAGCCCAGAGCACTGAAAGCCACATCCAGTCCTTCCTTGGTCACCTCCAGGGATGGGGACTCCACCACCTCCCTTGGCAGCCCCTTCCAGTGCCTGACAACCCTTTCCATGAGGAAATTCCTCCTGATGTCCAACCTGAATCTCCCCTGCATGTTTCCTCTTGTCCTATCGGAATGTCCAAGCAAAAGATCAAACCTCGGGAGAAGGTGCAGAGGGGTTGGAGGTTTTGTTCTCTATCTTCAAGGCATTCAAGGGCATATCTGTAAGATCTAATGCTCCAGGATGATGGTGATGGTGGCAAAACAGAACTGTTCCCATAAGGGTGAGGTTCATCCATGCAGGACTCAGCAGTTTCCCAGGAGCCTGCCAGGAAACTCCCACGGGAACACAGAAGCCCCATCAATCTTTCCCCTTCCCCCCAGCCACCAGCGACCTCCTCCTATTGCCCAATTTAAACACACAGACTGGAGGGAGGAAAACGTTTCTACTGCTGGCTCTGAAAAAACCCAAACCTGAAAATCCTGCCAAAAGAGAAACTGCACACAGAGCCCTCCCATTGGAAGGGGGAGAGGATGGATGGAACAGGACAGATGTTACAGCCTTGGTGAGCTACTGGAACAAACACCAGGCAGTGATGAGGAAACTGGAGTCACTGTGAAACAGGAAAAGATAAAGAGCAAATAGAAATGAAGGAAGCCAGGATGTTTAGAGGAAAGAGCTTCCCAAGGAGGATGGAGGGGCTGATTTGAATGGAGGAGGTGATATCAGTCTGTGTATCATTCTTAGATCCAGCACGCAAAAACAATCCATCAGTCTCCCAGCCGACAGTGAAGGGGATGGGATTAGCCATAAGGAATCCTGAGAAGAGTCTGGCTTTGCAAGCCCTGAAATCGTATTATGATACGAACTGTTGACACAGTTCTGGAGCTTTTCTTGGGCTGCACTCCATCTCCTTTAAAATACTTTTAAACAACAGCTTATAGTGCTTGGCAGGAGATCAGGCTACTCCTTCCTGCACTTCACCTTAGTTACTCACTCGTGCTTTGCGATTGCTGTGCAATGTCCTGGCACATCCTGATAGCAAAGTGCAAATGTTGCATTTCCGTGGCATGGCCCGACAATGCAAATTTATCTCCCCAAAGAGATAAGAGCCCCTGGATGTTGATGTTGATTGCAGGCTGTTGCTACAGCAGACTTATTGAAATGCAGCCGCATCCTCATCCCTCGGAGTGCAAAAATAAGATGGAACAAGATTTTTCCTGCTTTGCTTTAGAACCTGTTTCCTCATCAGTTAAACCCGTTGGCTTCAAATGGGGCAAGGTCAACACCCTGCCCAACGTGGGGGCTGAATTTTTGTTATCCAAAATATAGGTGATGTTTACTGAAGTGCAAAAATGGGATCTGAAGGTAGATACTGGGTGAGATGATGGCCAAAGGAGTTGGACTTGGCTGCTCCCTTATTGTTCTGACCAGCAAATGCACTCTGAGAGCTCAGCTGTTGTGGCCTGTGGCCAGCTGAGGTCACCTGTGGCTGATGGCAGCTGAGCTGGCAGCTCATGAGAGCCCAGGGAGCTAAATGAGCTGTGTCAGCACCATCAGCGTGAGAGGTGGTTTCTGAGAGGGCTGCCACAGAAAGCTGCAGGAGAAGTTGCAAGGTGGTTGCTTTGGGTGCCCTGTAGCACATGAGAGTGAGATGACCTGCTCAGCACCACCAATTTCACCCCATTCCCGTGAATTATCTGTCAGCAAGGGATGGCTTCCATACACAGCTACTTGTAAGGATCCTAAATGATTTAAGAAAGGAGATTTTAGACAAAATGGCTTTAAAAGCTTTAGATTTCTTTGTGATGTGTTCCAGAAAAAAAAAAAAAAAACCTGTTGAAGAATTTGGCCCAGCTGTCAGCAGGAGGCTCAGAGCTGTTGGGATGTTTGGGAGCACGAGTGGGGACTCCATGGCAGGGCGTTGGAACTGGATGAGCTGTAAGGTCCCTTTTAACCCCCCCATTCTGTGGCTGTGTTGTCAGAGTTGCACACAGAGGTGTCCACAGCTCCTGAGGAAAGCAAACCACATGCTGGCTGGTTTAGCTGGGCTCCAGGGGGAGTGACCTTGGATCCACTGTGATTTCCACCGTGCTTCCTCCCAGCTGAGGCTGGCACAGGTTGAATTCCAGCACTGACGCAAGCTGGGAGCCTGCAGTGAGAGGTGTACCTGCCTCACAGGCTGGCTCTGGGGAGACACAGGACATGTCAGGATGTGCCAAGGGCTGGATCCAGGCTGTGCACTCACCTGACAGCAGCAGACCCAGTGGCAGAGCCGGCGACCGTGACCCAGGAAAGGCAGAGGATGGTTGTGAAACGGGACAGTGTTTCCAGTCACTATGGAGTCACCCAGGGAACAGGCATGTTTTCTTCCTGTTTACACAACATGTCACCAGTAGCTTTGCCCCCATCCCCGGTGACCTGCAGCCACAATTCTCAAGTTGTGTTGACACTCCATGGCGATAGAACTTTGCCAGAGGGTTTTTACAGGCTGAAATCAAGAAGCTCCTGGCTGGCCCAGGGCTGGGGCAGGAGGGCTGAGAGGAGATTTGGCCACCTTCTTCCCTCTGCTGAAAGCCCATGGAGGCTGCAGCCACCAAGGTGCAAGTGAGGGCAGAGCAAAGGTTGCCCAGATATGTGATGGGGGCGAAACTGCACCCCAAGGAATCCCCAACAGCAACGTACAACCTACATCTTATCGTGTGTGAGGCTGAGCCTTGCTGGGGAGTCAGGCTGGGCTTTCTGAGTCCATCTTAAAGTGCAGCAGCTCATGGCTTAAAACCACAGGTCTTCTGTCATTCAGGACTCCACACCCCCCACCACACCACACAGGGACAGTGCAATACATAACTCACCATGTGTTGCAAATAAACTCACGGTGAATTTATTCCCAGCGGTTGTGGCGAGCGCTTTCCTGCTCCTCCATTTCATCACAGAAAACTTCATTGCCAAAGAGTTTTCCTTTTGTGTTGTGATGGTGAGAAGTGACAGAGTCCCCAGCAGGAGCAGCAGGAGCAGCAGGAGCAGCAGGAGCAGCAGGCTCCACGCACGGGCTGTCACAGGGCATCAGTCACGTCCTTCGCCACAGGAAAGCCGTGCAGAACAACCAACCTTGCATCCTGCAGTTTCCAGCCTCCTTTCACAACCCATGTTTTCCTTTCCTGCAGAATACACAAGTACACACAAACCTAAGCCTCCTGACATTTATCTGGTGGCCTTTCTTTCCAAGGGTGAGAGGAAAGGCTGTGTTTGTTCTGCAAGGTGTGCAGGAAACCTTCTCCACCCAAACCACCCAGCAGCTGGGGAATGGGTGGAAACCACTGCCCACTTCCCCCAGCAGGGTTTGGAGTGCCCGGCAGCCCTGGGGGGCTGGGATCAGCTCACTGGGACACATCGTGTCCCCTGTCCTTGCACTCTTCCCTCTCCCCACTCCTCGGCAGGAGGGCACCACACCAAACCCTGTTTTCAGGGAGAGAACCTCCCTTTCCAGGACCCAAATCAGGCACTCAAGGACTGATTTTGGGAGCTGTGCAGTGTGTCACTGGCTGACCTGGGCTCGGTGCCTGTGGCACAGAAGCTGTGCCGTGCTGCTGTTTGCTCCGTGTGCGATACCCCGAGCCCGGCGCGGTATCGCGCTGATACGGGGCACTTACTCGGGCTGCTATCTCTCAGTGCAACAACAGGCACGCAAAGGGAGGATCAGCATTTCCTTGGGGATACAAGTTACACTCCCCACCCCAAGATTAAGGGCACATTCAATATTTATCGAGCTGTCACGCCCGGAGGCCCTGGCAGGATTACGGTACCTGGTGCTCTAAACCTTGATAAGAGCCAGTCCCTGCCCCAAAACAATCCAGCCCCACTCAGGCTCTCCCACAGCTCTGGGGTGGGCCTTTGCCTGACTTTACCTGACTGCCTCTTCCAGAAACCTTCTGCTTGTGCAAAGAGCAGCGGAGTTATCGGTGGTGCCAAAGCGGGGAGGCTGTGCTTCAATCACAGAATCGTGGTGTCAGTTGGAAGCACCATAAGATCATCTCCTGCCAGGTGGGAGTTGGTCTCTTCTCCTGGGAAATGAGAAAACAGCCCCAAGTTGCACCAGAGGAGGTTTAGGTTGGGGATTTGGGAAAATTCCTTCTTGAAAAGGGTGGTCAGGTATTGGTACAGGAGCAGTGGTAGAGTCACCATCCCTGGAAGTGTTCAGAAAACATCTGGATATGGCATCTGGGGACACAGTTTAGTGACAGTGCTGGGGTAATGGTTGGACTCGATCTTAGGGGTCTTTCCAACCTTGATAATTCCATGATTCTACGATTCCAAGTCCCATACCTGCTCCTGCTGCACTTGTGCCTCTCTGCTGGTGCTGCTGCCATGACCCACTCACCAGGTGCCCATTCCAGTGAGGAGTGCTTGTGTGTACAGCCTGTTCCCTGGGCCCTCACTGGCCTCCAGGGATCTGCTCTGAGAGCAACTGAGGCCTCAATAATCTGTTCAGTGGCCACTGCCTCACACACTGCACGAGGTGTGGAATGGATTCCATGGAATCACAGAGCATCCTGAGCTGGGAAGGACCCACAAGGATCGAGTCCCACTCCTGGCCCTGCACAGGACACTCCAACAATCCCACCCTGTGCTTGAGAGCATTGTCCAAATGCTCCTGGAGCTCTGGCAGCCTTGGGGCCGTGACCACTGGGGAGCCTCTTCCAGGAACCTTTCCCTGTCCAGAGCAATGCCTCAAATGCTGCCCTGCATTCCCCACGGGTGCCCTGCATTCCCCATGCCACGGGTGCCCTGCTCACCAGGAATGTCAAAGGGCCCGGAGCTGCAGGTTATTTTAGGGATGGCAGTGACTTACATGTAGGTATTGCCTTTCAGAAACAGACTTCTAAAAAGTGCCTCACGTAATCCTGACCACATAAGGCCTTCCTGGCTTGAGGGGAACCGGCCATAGCAGCAACAGGACATGAGTGGTTTGGAAATTACCCCGGATCCAGAGAAAGGGGAACAGCTTTCCTCCCTTGTAATAAACCTGTGATCAGAGACAATTCTGTCAAGCTGTTAAAGGCAACCAGACATACAGGATTCATCACTGATGTTTTCACACATTTAAAGCTCCCTGTGGAACAACTGCCTTTTGCCAGTCCTTCATAGGGATCAGAAAATAGTCCCATTCCCTGATTTCCTGAAAACCAGCATTTCCCAGCTGTGTGTGAATCAAACAGAGACAAATCCAGTCTCTCATTTCCAGTCCAGCCTCCCGTGTTATGGCCCTACAAACGTGTCAGAACCCAGCCCAGCTGCCCTGGCACGTCACTGCTGCACAGGGAAATGAAAATAAATACAGATTTATGAAGGAAGGCCCGTTTTTGGCACCAGGCATGGATTTCCTGGCTGGCTGCTAATACTGAAGAGCAGATCCTCTATTTCATGTTAGCCAAGGGAAATCCCAGCAATTCATCCCCCAGCATTAAAACACAGGATTCTAAAAATAGCATCACAGAGCTGGACTGGAAACAGCAATAAAAACGAGAAAGGAAACTTTGTCCTTCTGTTTGCTTGTTTTGTTGAAAGTAAGAATGTTAAATTTGACCCCAAGAGCTCATTTTGAAATGACAGGGCTTGGAAGGTGAGGGGGGAATATCAAAATCGCCCTGTGGGTTTTGTGGGGTGGCTGTGAGAGCCTCTTCTCCCAGCTTGGCAGGGTTCTGCTGGGACCCCATCCCTGGGGAATGCTGAGGGAGATGAGATATACGAGGCTGTTTTCCACAGGGTGGGAAGTGAGGACAAGCAGGGAGAGGATGGACGGCCCACAGGCAGTCTGAGGTTATAGAAGACCCCCAGGACCCTCCTTCCCTGGGTTTTCTCACAGATCTCCCTGTCCTCCCACTCCAGGTTTCTTCCAGAGATCAAACTCTCCCCTTCCTCTCTATCCAGATGGATTTGGAGGCTTCCCTGTCTCCCAGCCCCACATCAGACCTGCACCAGCCCACACACTCAGAGTTTTACCATTTGATCATAAAGCCATTGCTGCTGCACAGGGACACTTCTCTCTTTAAATCCTACATTTGTTTAAGATTTCCCAAACTTGCCTCCTTAAAAAGGAGGGCAAATTCCCAACCTCTGTGTCCCTTACCATGGCTTCATCGTTCCTTTTCCAATCCATTCATTATCCCCACGATCCTGAGAATCGGAAAGCAACATTTATGAGAATTTCTCGTGGTTTTCCCTTGGAAACAGAGTTTCCCAGGGAATTACACTGTCTGAGAGGAAGAGGTCAGTGGGATATTTATACAGCTGGCTGATCAGATTGCCTTTGTATGGATTTTCCAGAGGTCTGGTTGCACATGGACCCACCAGTCCATTCTCAAAGCCGTCTCATTCGAATTCACTCAAGGAACACTTCAGGATGGCAAGAGCCAGGATTGCTTTGCCACAGCTTTTAGCACTCCTGCTAATCCATAAAATGTAGCAACTCGGAATGCAAACCACAGGAAGAGCTGGTGACCGTGGAAGGGTCTGTCCTGGGCACCTTTGTACAACACCCGGCAATGTTAATTGGCCTTACAGGGCACAGCGAAAGGAAAATGGACCCTGGAAGACAGAGAAATCCACTTATTTGAGCAGACACGTGGTGATCCCCCAGCTGGGGCGGTGACAGCCTTACTCAGTACGACATCCACAGCTAGTTTGGCTTTACCTCCCCTCCCAAGCCTCGAGACACGCTGCAGACAAACAGATTGCCAAAGAAATTCAGTCACATTATTTCTGCTGTCACAGCACATGATTTAGTGTGAAAAAGAAGAACAAAATCCACAAGTAGTGCCCTGTATCAGGGGAGGGCTCGACTTTCAGCACGTATTTGATTTGTAAATAAGGTTTCAATTGTGAGCACTCAGGTCTAGCGAAGGTGTCCCTGCCCGGGGGCTGGAACGAGATGAGCTTTAAGATCCCTTCCAACCCAAACCAGCGTGTGATTTCTGTGACTGTGACTCAGCCCTGCCCGACTGATGAGATCAGAGCCCATCTCCGCTGATGCTGGAGGACAGGGGGGTGTTGGGTCCCAGGGTTTGCGTGCAGGGTGGGATGTCCGGCCCCAGCCCGGCTGCCCCGGGGCGGGAGCGGTGTCAGGAGCGATCAGGGTGGCTCCTCATGGATGTGGCATCTCCCCCCAGCCCTGTGCCGCCGGCAAGGCTAATCTGAGCAATCTGCTGCTGCTCCCCAGCTAATCCTGCCCTGTGCTCACACACCCGGGGTGCGGTGCCCTCAGCTGGACCCTGAGCCTCTTAGGGCACGGCTGATCCACCCCGAGCCTCCGGAGCAGCTCCAGCGCTGCCGGGACGGGGCTGGAGCCAAACCCAGCCCGGGCTGAAATTTGTTCCCGTAACTATTCAAATAAAGCATTTCCATAACCACAACCAGCAACTGCAAACAGTTTGGGAAGGGACAAAGAAAGTCTGTTCCAGATGAGTTTCCTGAGAAGGAAGGTGAAAACGTGGATGAAGGGTTTGGTTTGGGGTCACACAAAGCCAGCTTTTGTTAGCTGATGTTTGCCCTTGTGGGAATCATGGAATATGATTAAAGAGAATATGGGATTTTTGGAGTGTCCTGTGCAGGGCCAGGAGTTGGACTTGATGCCTCTTGTGAGTCCCTTCCAGCTCAGGATATTCTGTGATTCTGAGACCTGCACTCATGACATGTCAAACTTGGGCCATTAAAAGCCTTTTACATGAAATCCACAACAAAATTTCACTCTCGAGTAAGGCCCATTTGAAATAAATCAGTTCCAAGGGATTTTTTTTGTTATTATTGTAACTATAATTGTAACTACACAGCAAGGAGCAGCAATTCCCTGCGAGTGATGAGTTACATTCCTGTGTCCTCCCATCCCACCAGCTCCTACCAAGGGATGTCAGCAGGGGACATGGCACTGAGCTACCACAGGTCAGCCTTATAAAGGAAATTGTTAAAATTCACTGTGGTTAAAAGGTCAAGTGGTTCTGCAGTGCCTGCCCAGCCCACGGGGCTCTGGGAGCACTGGCAGTGCCTCCCTCCCTCCCACCCATTGCATCACCCCCTCCCGAGGCAGGATCTGCACTTTTCCACCTGGGCCATTAAGCTGGATAATGAATCCGTGTTTCCGGAGGAGAGGAGCTCTCCAGCAAAGGGATGGGCTGGGATTTTGGAGGGAGGAAGGGCTGTGACAGGAGGAGGGAAAGCCCGAGGGCTCCTTCTGAGCCCTGCAGGAGGGTGCCAGGCACACACGTACACCCAGCTGTGTTCCTGGGTGACTTCCAGCTGCTTTTTGGAGAATGGTAGACAGGAAATTGCTGCCACAGGGCAAATATTCATCCTCCCTGACTTCCCTCCCAGAGCAAGCCCAGATCTGCCCTGGCCAGACTCGTTTCCTGCAGAGCACCGTGGCCTCCCCAGCAGAAATGACTAAAATGTGTGTGAGCCTGGAAAAACAAACAACCCAGAGCCTGCCAGATGTTTGCAACAGAGACCCGGGAGCACAGAGCCCACGAGGGCAGCTGATGCTCACATGGCACTTCCAGGCCCAGTCCAACCTGTGACCAAGCACCCCCATGGCCACTAAGCCAGATCACACAGTGCCACATCCACTCCTTTCTGGGACACTTCCAGGGCTGGTGGATGCTCCTGGAGAAGGAACAGGGTGTTTTGATGCTGCATCCCTCAGGGTCAGGTAGATGCACTCCTGCCTTTCCCCTGTTTTCACCTGGCATTGCCCAGTGGGGACGAGGAGGGTTTGGGTTGTCAGAGGCACTGTGGTGTCTCACAGCCACAGCTCCTCACTGCCTCTCCACACTCCCTGTCCCTTGGCTGGGACACCTGGACAAGCTCAGGCTGAGCTTTGCTCTCTGGGGAGCTCAGCCTTGGCCCTCTCTGGCACCTTATTCCCATTCTCCCAGGATTTGCATCCAGCATGGGGTGACCCTGCCGTGCCCTGGGCAGCCTGTCCTGAGCACAGTTAATGGGTGAGAACAGGCTCTTGCAGCATTTGTACACTGAGTCCTGCCGGTGCAGCTGTTACCCGTGTTATCAGTGACAAATGATTCATTAAGAGCTCTTGCAGTTGGACACGGCCCCTCGTGAGAGCTCTCAGCACAGCACGGGCTGCAGGGAGAGGCAGTGCCTGGCTGGGAGTGCGTGAGAGAGGGGAAGGGGAACAGCCTGGCAGGAGCAGCCAGCCCAAAGCCAGCCCAACGCCAGCGGCTCAGCCTGGGTGAAGAAGGGAGGAGGAGGCAGCTCAGTCCGAGCCCGGCTGGATTGCAGCTCATTGAGCAACAGGGGAGACACGGGCGAGCCCCTGCCTATCACAGGAACAATCTGAACGGCTCACAGCCAAGTGCTGGTGTTGCAACAACCCCCAAGAGCAGGAACAGAGGCAGCTGGGGGGGCAGAGGGGCTCTGTGGGTGTGGGGTGAGCCCAGAGCAAGAGCTGTGGCTCTGGAGGTTTGAGGGCACCTTCCTTCCCAGGGTCACTGCCCCACACACGGGCAGGGGGGCACTGACCCCTTTAGAGGGGTGTGCAGGTCGGTTCAGCCTCCTCTGAGGGCAAGTGAGACCAAGAGATGTTGGAAGAAGGGAAGTGGGGGCAGTCAGAGGTTTTTGGGAAAAGCAGGGAGTGCTCCCCACACACATGCCCGGGTGTGCAGGGCAGCACAACACTGGCACCGCTGGGACTGACACCAAGCCACAGGGATGGCTCCGGAGAGCTCCCACCACCCCTGATCCAGGCCCACAGCCATCCCCTCTCACAACCTGACACATAACTCCTGTGTGAGCTCTGGCAGGACATCAGTGTCCTGCTCAGCTCTGCTGTTCCCCCCAGGAGGAGCTGCCACGTCCGTCCCGCACCGTGCCCGGCCAGGAGATAACAGGGAACAACTGGTTCCCAGCAGCACAACCAGTTCCTCGTGGCTTATGAAACTGCCTGTCTTCAGACATCCTTTCCTGTCCATCAGTCCCTTGGGTGCTGACAGAGGCCCTGCCAGTGCTCTCATTAACAGCTGCCCGTGCTGTCCCAGCACACACCTCCCCACGCTCCAGGGATTTCATTGGGCTGCACAAATATCCCCGGGGGACAGAGCGAGGGATCTGCAGGGCTTCTAAAGAACATTTCACAGCTCAGGCACTGAATGGAACATCCCCCTTCACAGCTTGTTCCCAAGGAAGCCCTGCACGGGAGGGGGTCGATGGGAAGAATTCCCGCTGTCCCTCTGGAGCACCTCCAGCACCCAGGGCAGCCACGGAGCGCAGCTGAGGAAGGTGAAGGGGAGTTCACTCCCTGGCTCTCTGCATGCTTGGCTGTCTCAGCATTTTAGGGCTTGTGCTGAAGCTCTGAGGTGATGAAAATGGAGCCAGCAGCGTTTGGGAGGTGCAGCTGGTCAGTATTTTGGGGGCAGGATTCCAGTGGTGCTGCTCTGCCGGCTGTGGGGGCCTTGGGTGCCTGGCAGAGGATCATGGAATGGTTTGGGTTGGAGGGACCTTTAAGCTCATCCTATTCCATCCCCTGCCATGGGCAGGGACACCTTCCACTAGCCCAGGTTGCTCCAGCCTGGTCTTGGGCATTTCCAGGGCTGGGGCAACCACAGCTTCTCTGGGCAACCTGTGCCAGGGCCTCCCCACCCTCACAGCCAGGAATTCCTTCCCAATATCCCATCTAGCCCTGCCCTCTGGCAGTGGGAAGCCATTCCCCTTGTTCTGTCCCTCCATCCCTTGTCCCAAGTCCCTCTCCAGCTCTCCTGGAGCCCCTTTAGGCACTGGAAGGGGCTCTCAGGTCCCTCTGGAGCCTTCTCTTCTCCAGGTGAGCACCCCCAGCTCTCCCAGCCTGGCTCCAGCCCTCGGAGCATCTCCATGGCCTCCTCTGGACTCACTCCAGCAGCTCCACGTCCTTCCTGTGCTTCATGGCCAACTGGTGCCAGGAACTGCCCAGCTGGGCCAGGACACACGGAGTGCTTTGCCTTCAAACCAACATTCCTCATATCCCTGCTTTGCTGCTCGCAGTGGTTACTAATCTTTGTGCATTACAATGGCCTCCAGAATGTGGTACCAATGTGGACTCCTAGAAACACTCCTGTGGTTTTATCCAACAGTTCTAAAACCTGTTTCCCATGCCTGATGCTCTGGAAAGTGGGCAGGAATGAGACAGAAGCACCTGGAAGGTCTCTGTCAGCAGGAGAGGTTCCAAGCTCAGCAGATCCTGGCTGAGATTGTCTGAAGAGGCTCAGTTGGTGCTTTGGCCCCAGTGCTGAGGGAAAGGCAGAGCCCTTGGGGCTGACTGTGCACACCCTGAGTTCATGGGAAACAAACAGGAGCCTGATTCCATGGTGGTATTTACTGCAGGGTTTCCTTACCCCGTCCTTGCTGTGACCTGGCACGAAGGTGTTTGGGATGGTTTCCAATAAACACCTGGTTGTAAAGCAGCAGTGTGAACCAGCCAGGTTGGATGGGGCTTGAAGCAACCTGCTCTGGTGGAGAACAGAGGTGGGAATGGTCATGAACTTCCCCACCTTTGGCTGAGATGGACTAAAAAGCACGATCACTCTCCGGGCTGGTCCATGAGCTGGGCTCAGAGCTGGACAGCAGGTCCATCCTCTGTCTGCATGGACCACTGTGGGTCATGGAATCATGGAAAGGTTTGGGTTGGAGGGACCTTAAAGCCCATCCAGTCCCACCCCCTGCCATGGGCAGGGACACCTTCCACTGGCCCGAGTTGCTCCAAGCCCCGTCCAACCTGGCCTTGGACACTTCCAGGGATGGGGCAGCCACAGCTTCTCTGGGTCATCCCAGAGCAGCTGCAGTGTGTGGTTGGACAAGGGAATCTGTTCCCTGTGGAGCTGGAGAGAGCTCTGGGTGGGTCTGGGCGAGGCTGGGGGAGCTGCCATGTGCTGGGAGAGGTGCACAGAGGCTGACAGACAAAACAACCCCAACTGTGGATCAGCACATGGGATTGTTCCTCGTGGAAGGGAAGAGAGGCAGAAGATGATTTATAACAGTCTCATTACACTCGAAACAACTTGTACCCGGCTGGTCGGAGAAGAGGGAGCCCGGAGAAAACTGAGGCAGGAACAACCCTTAGGTCAACCTGACATTTGTTGTTGGGTCTATGGGAAAATATTCTCATAAAAACAGATGTTGGAGCCAGAAGAGAAAATTAAATATTAGTGCAGAGGCTGTGTTGGGTTGCTGTGATGTCATCAAGGCACTGACCCCTTGGTGATGGAGGGGCAGCCAGAGATGCTCCTACATCTGTCACTCCATTCCCAGCTCTTGTTACTGTGCAAGAACCTCAGATTTCCACATTAAAAAATACAGATGTAAAGATCTCAAGCCCCAGGCTGTGCAGGGGTTTGGTAGCAGGAAGCAGGGGCCTCCTGGTGTGCTGTGCTCTGTGGAAGGCCATGACTCAGCCCATCACGAGGGCCCAGCGGTGCCAAATCCCCCCTGGCACAAGGAAACCCTGGGCCAGACTGTGCCCACCTGCTGTGACAGTGGGGCACAGCGTTCCCCTGGCCTCGCCTCACTCCACCTTTCCCAGCACAGTTGAGAGGAAAGAGTTTTTTTCCCAGGGCTGAGAAAAGCAAAGCTTCCCTGAGCTGTGTGTGGGAGAGCCACAGAAATGCTATGGAAGTCCCTGGGAGAGCACCCAGCTGAGCTCCTGCATCCTGCTGCCCCAAACATCTCACTGCATCCATTGATGGGCTCCCTCCTCTCCTCCATCCCCTCTACACCCCCGCTCCAAGTCTGGAAGTTTGACACACCCTCTGCAGCCTCTGGACACCAGGAGCAGGACACGTCACGAGGGGCAGCATAACCCTGGATTTGAGGGGTGTTTTTACCCACAACAAGGACACTGCAGGTGGAGCAGGTTGTCCAGGAGCTGGGCAGCCTCCACCCCTGCAGGTTTTCAGGTCAGGCTCAATACAGCCCTGAACTACCTGGTCTGGCCTCAGAGCTGACCCTGCTTTGAGCAGGAGGTTGGTTTAGACACCTCCCAAGGCTCCTTCCCAACTCAAAGGACACCTCCTGAGGTTCCTTCCCAGCACCATCACCCCGTGCCTCCCCCTTCCTGCAGGCCACTTCCCCAGCAGCTCCTGCAGAGCTGTCCCAGGGCATGAGCTCTGCCCAGCAGCTCCCAAGCACCTGGAGGGACAGGACAGGGAGCATCTCCTGCTCCAAGGTCACTCCCCTTTGATGAAATCCAGAAGCTGGAGAGCCCCCTTGTACAAGACACAGGCTGAAGCAGACACACAGCTGAGGACCCTGCCAGGGTGTTCCCAGCCCAGCCAGGCTGGGGCTGCCCTGGTGAGCCGTGTTTGTGCCCACAGGGGAAGGTTGAGTGGTCTGGCTGCTCCCACATGACCTCTCGGGCAGCTGGCACTTAAATGTCTCCTCAAGGAGCAGCTCCTGCCCTGCCCAGCTCCCAAATCACCACATGCTCAAGCTGTTCCTTCCTCCCGCCCTGCCTTTATCCCGCTGTCCAGAACAGTCTGTGTCCTGGCAAACCCTCCAGCACCATGTCCAGGCACCACCAGTGACCTCATCCCTCACTGTCACCATGTCAGCACCCAAACTGCTGCCTCCGAGCTGGGGGAGCTGACCTGTCCCCAGACACAGGGCCCCAAGAAGGCACTGCAGCCCCCCGGGATGCCCGGGGCACACACCCCCCATCCCACAGCCCACTCTGCTGCCACCCCCAGCCAGCCCAGCGTGTCTCTCTGGGCACAGGTCACATGTGTCACTGCTGCCACCCCCATAGCAGCCACCAGCTCCCCGACGGGCTTTTCATAACACGGGGCCTTGCCCAAAGCGTGTGTCATCCCCTGCAATCTCGGTAATGACTCAGCCAGATCCTTATCACAAATCCTCCTTTGTCACCTGGTTTCACCCTCGGATTCTTGACAAGTGACACCACCAAAACCAGGGCAGGACGACACCGCGATTTATTCCTTCCACTGCAAACCCCCCACCCAGCCCTGGGGCCCCGGGGACAGTCCCTGCCCCACAGACCCCGGCTGTGGGGACAGGCAAAGCCAAGCCCAGGAACACACGGCGAGAGGGAAGTGGGAGGGTGGGAAAGCTGGAGACAGGGATTGCAACAGCCCGGCCGGGAGGGTCCCTGCAGGGACCGGGAGGGACACGGACAGTGACAGACGGGACAGGGAGAACGGGAGCAGGGAAGTGGGAACATCCCCCGGCCAGGCTGGGGTCAGGCCTGTTCTCTCCCGGTATTCCTGTTAGGAAGGATTTAGGAACAGCCCGTTTCTCAGTGCTCTGCTGAGGGGCCACGGACGGAGCGGCACCGACGCAAGTGGGCGGCAATTAACACCCAGCAATTAACAACCAAGGCGGGGATCAGGGGCAGCTCTGCTCCCACCCGGCTCCATCGCTCCTGCCATTATGGCATCCAAGGAAAAAAATACAACTGACTTCCCCACTGGTGGAAAGTGGGAGGGAAGGCACATTCCCTGCTCTCAGCAGCTGTCCCACCTCCCACTCCCATCCTGTTCATCCCAGTGCCAAACTGCTCAGAAGCCTTCAGGGGGGGAACTGCTCAACACAAAAGCCATGAGAACATCAACGTCCTTATCTCCAAAGTCCATCTGAAACCTCTGTCCTGGAGCAACCACAGGTCCCGGTGCACAGACACCTCCAGGACACACACAGACACCCCTGTACTGTCACCACCTCAGACAACCAGCTCATGCCACAGGAACAGCCCTCAGGACACTGCCCTGTGCTCCAGGGATGGCAGGGACAGGGACACACCCTCAGGGTCAGGGACATCAGCTCCAAGAGTGTGGAGGATTCCAGAGGTGCAGGTGACTTTATTCAGTCACCAGCCACCACCCACCCCCTCCTCCACCACCTCCTTACCTTTCTGAAGCCATCCCTTGGGAAGCTGAGCTGTGGCCAGGAGCAGCCCCTCTGTTGCACATCCCAGCTGGAAGCTCCCATCCCACCGTGCCAAGGTCTCCTCCTCCAAGCCAAACCCCTCCAACCTGAGCTCTCCTCTGAAGGGCCCCAGGAGAGACTGGGGTTAACTGGAACCAGCTGGTTGGATCTTCCCCCTCTGCTCACCTGCAGCTGAGCTGATCTACAGGAGGGATCCAGCAGGAGAGGAACCAGGAGTGCTGCTGGGAGTAAGGAGTTCTCTCCCATGGTAAAACCCACTTTTACTGGGCCCCAGACAGTGGGTACAGAGCAGGTTGTCACAAAGCACAGCTCCAGCCCAGCTGAGTTTGCTGCTAGGCCACAGGGACACCGAGCCTGGAGGTCCCTTCCCATCCCAGGGAGACACCAGACCTGTGCCAGGGCCTCCCCACCAAGAATTCCTTCCCAATATCCCATCCATCCCTGCCCTCAGGCAGTGGGAAGCCATTCCCTGTGTCCTGTCCCTCCATCCCTTGTCCCCAGTCCCTCTCCAGCTCTCCTGGAGCCCCCTTAGGGGCCCTGGAAGGGGCTCTCAGGTCTCCCTGGAGCCTTCTCTTCTCCAGGTCAACAGCCCCAACTCTCCCAGTCTGTCAGTGTTCATGTGTCATTTTAAATTAATTTAGTATCAGCCACATTAAGTCACATCAACTTATGTTTTCATCCCCCTCCCCATGGACCATGCTAATCTTTTCCTAATTTTACTTGATTTTTACTTGTATTGTCCTGTTTAATAATCCAAAGTATGAGCAGGGTGGTAGTTCTGTGATCTCTCCCAATCTCTCTGAAATATGATAATAAAAAAAAAGTGATTGGGAGAATCTCTTCTTTAATATCTTTGGGATGAAAATGATCCCACTCTGGTTCCCTGGGAAGGTCCATCCTTAAACTGAGATCAGAACTCAGTGGCACAGAACACCACTGAAATTACACCCACAGGCATGTTTTTAAACATGAATATTTACTAACATAAATAGTGTTTTATAACAAAAGGCACAGATTTTCAACTATAAACAATGGAAAAATATGTACAATTTGCACATAGGGAATCAACCAGCAAGTGCACAGTTGGTCACTCCAGATTTCCTTTCCTAGAGGCTGAGATTTCCCTCCTCCCATGTCATTCCATCAGTCAGGAAGTGTCCAGGTTGTATTTCCCCCACAAGAACCGGTGCCAGGGGAGGAGTTTTTGAAGGGGAAGGCTCGAGCAGGCCAGGCTTTCAGATGGAGACGGTGCTGCCGAGCTCCTCGTACTGGATGATGAAGTAGGGGTAGCTCTGGTCGTCGTTGAAGATGACGAAGATCTGGGGCTCGAAGTAATTGTCCACGCAGGAGTCGTACAGGTCGCTGGTGATGCTCCCGGGCTCCACGGGCGGGGGCCTCCTCATGGTGTGGTTGCCCACCGTGTACCTGCCCGTCAGCACCTTGGCCAGGAACATGTAATGGACGCCCCTGGGGGAGCGCTTGGAGAAGTTGTGGGAGTAGCTGGCCTTCCTGGCGAAGTAGCTGCCCTGGCCGAACATGGTGGCGTGTTTGCCGCACACGCGCGGGTCGAAGTTGTGCTTGCAGATCCCGTCCACCACGTCCTGGGACGTGCCGTGGAACAGGTGCCGCTCGTTCATGAGCCTGTCCAGCCCGGACATCTTCTTGGACATGTACTCCTTTTTCCTGCAATGGAAAATGGGAGGGGAAGGTGAGTGTTCAGCGCGGGTCGCTCGGGGAAAAGCGGCTTTGGCTACGGCTCTGACAGCGCCAGTGTCACCCTCTGGAATGGCAGAGCTGGGAGGGGAGATACAGAGCTCCCCCATAGAATTCCTACCCTACAAACATCCATCATTAAAGAACTGTATTTCCATTCTCTTACCTTTTATATTTCTCCCAAAGAAACTGGTTCTGCACTCGCAGGATTTTCAGAATCTTGTATTTGGTCTCTGGCACAGTCTTGTGGAACAGGTTATAAATGGTTCTATAGCTTTTATCTTCCTTCAGAACAGGCACTTGGATGAAGTCCTGAGATGGATCCATACAAATCCAGGTCTCAGGATAGAAGCTGGGAGAGGTAACAGCAGCAGGAGATAAGATGTGTGCGGGGTCAGCACACGGGGAGGGTGCCGGGGAGCTGCCACCCAGGGTCCTGTGGGGAGGAGAAAAGGTGCTTAAACACTCACAGAAGAGCCCCTAATCACATTTATTTCATCCCCAACATGTCTTAAAAGATTAAGCTGGAAGTGTCCAAGGCCAGGTTGGACGGGGCTTGGAGCAACCTGGGACAGTGGAAGGTGTCCCTGCCCATGGCAGGGGGTGGAACGGGATGGGATTTAAGGTCCCTTCCAACCCAGGAAGACTCTTATTGCCATTTGCACAGGCCAGATGTGGATTTGCATTTGCAGTTGGTTATTTCCCTGCCCCTCCTCTGGTAATGCTGCCCAGAGAGCAGCAGGGCTGAGGGAGGGAGCTGGGGCCAAGAACCACCACAGATGCCAGGGAAAAAACCACTTGGAACACCCAGTGAAGGACACCAGGGAGACTCTGCTCTCAGTACCCACCTGGGATCTTCAGAGTCTTGAGGCTGCTGAATTTAGGCAAGTGTGGCATTTGTGCTCACCTGCTCAGCCCTGAAGGAGCACCCCTCACTCAGCTGAGCAGCCCTCCCACCCCTGCTCCCTGGAGCTCTCCCTGCCGTGCCAGGGCAGCCCTCGGTGCCCGCTGGGGCTGTGCCTCCCCCCTGCAGCTCCGGGGCTCAGCCTCCCTGGCAGCTGCAAGGATACATGGAACTACCTCGAAATTCCACCCAGGAGTATTTTCCCAAAGTATTTCTGTGGGAAAAGCTGCCACTGACTCTGGGACCAACCCACCCAGAAAGCCCTGACGGAGCCTTCCACCAGTGCCTGGCCAGGACAAGGTGGATCCTGCCTCCAAACCCCACAGAGGGCCAGAAAGGAAACCAAACATCAACATTTCTCCCACTATTCACACATCACCTACAGAACTGTCCATTCAGGTTGTGCCTCTCTGAACATTAAATGCTCCCAGTGATTCAGGGGCCTGAAAGAACCGTGTGCCCCCCAAGAAATAATTTAATGTGATTTTCTGACTGCAGGTGGAGATTTTCAATTCTAGAAAAAAGGTTTTTTGGAGAAAAAAAAAAGAGTCTATTTTTAAATCAACACGTTTGATTTGGATCAGGGAGATGGGAAACTGTGGCAGCCCTCACATTTTTCAGGGCAGAAACACTGAAGTGGTCATGTGGTTGTCACCTGCTGCTCAAGGCCAAAACCAGCCTCACCTTCATTTGCATGGACTGACTCAACTCAAAGTTCTTCTCCCTGGTTATTAACAGCTGAGCAGAAACCCAGAAGACAGATTTTTATAAGAATTATTATTAAAATAGCAATTAAATATCACAGTGTGCACTTGTATTTAATTTGTTTTTCCCCTTTAATGGGTAAATGGGTAAAAAAAATGTTATTGTAGGGCCTCAGTCACTCCCACTGGCCTGGAAGACCAAGCAGAGATTTCCAATGCCATGGATTAATAAGGCATCAAATCCAATAAAAACCCTGCAACCCTTTATGTACTTGGTTCAGTTCTCCTGACTAGTATAAAATATTTATATTATTTATTCTACAGGGGAAGCAATTAAAAAGTCAACCCTTGTCATCCACTATCACCCACAGTTTCTATTCCAGGATTCTTTCCCAATTTTAGAACAGAATTAAGCAGGTGGGAGGGAAGGAACAAATCTCAGGTATCACTGTGTGGGAAGTGGAGGCAACAACTTAAGGACAGATTCCGTGAATATTTAAACTACTCTCCTGTTCTTGCTAAGAACTGGTGAATTCAGGTGAGCATGACAAGGCCCTTGGACCAAGAGAACAAGACTGAGGTTTGGTGCAGAGCAGAAATATCAGAGCTGAGTTTGGGGGTTTGGTTGGCACAGACAGCTCTGGTCAATCCCCTGGGAGTGCAGAGCCCTCCAGGCCCAACAAAATCAGTGGGAATTGCATCATTTTAGCACAGCACTGTGGCAGGACAGTCACAGGCAGCAAAACACCAGGAGAACACCTGAAACCCTCCTTTCTGACCAAGGTGAGAGCCAGGGCTGCTCTAACCAGCCAGCCCACCCTTGGTTTTTTACCTGCACCCTCCAGTTTCTCTTTCATGACCTGGGGTTTCCCTCCTGTAAAACCACACCTATAAATGTTCCCAACACCACGTGTTTGGCTGTGACCAAACCCCCCCTCCCCTCATGACCAGGTGGGGTGGGGACTCCCAGGAACCCCAGTGCTCCCAATAACCATCAGGGAATGGTTTGGGTGAAGGGCCTCAAAGCCCCTCCAATTCCACCCCCTGCCAAGGGCAGGGGCACCTTCCATGGACCAGGTTGCTGAAAGCTGGACAATAATTTGGCAGACCTGGAGTACACCCAGTGTTCTGAGATCCACAAGGTCCATTATAAATCTGAATAACAGCGAGGAGTTCCTCAGATAAATGTTATTTTGGAAAGTGGAGAAAGCTGCACATAGGACCCAGATTTTGAATTTTTCCACCCAGCAGTGCCTGTTTCCTTGTCACATCTCAAGGAACACAGTTCTCCTGGACAGACCAACCCGGAGAACAGAGGGAACTCCCATTTTCCCGGGATACCTACTGCAGGAAGGGCATCAGCACGACGCAGGAGCGCAGGAGGGGCCTCCTCTTGATCTCCCTCCTGAAGCAGGCGTTCTGCTGGAAGCCATCCTTGATGTTGAGGATGTACTGGTTGTGCCAGGTCACAAACCTGACCTCCTTCAGCCCCCGGCACGTGGCCTCCTCGATCAACCTCACCACGGGCTGTCCGGGAGAGACGAGGAGAGGAGAACACACGTGAGAAATGACACCTGCAAAAATTAGTGCTTCTTCTCTGTGCTACAGAAACCCAGCTCTGTAACTTCTCACACCTCAGACACCCTACACTTGTCATTTGTGGTGCTCTGTGCCCAGCTCTCTCCAGCTCTTGGGTTTACCTCAGCAGGTATTTCTGGGACTGCCAACACAGATGAAGTTTTATTCAAAATATCCTGTACAGCTCTGACCAGCCCAAGGGCTGCACTGGAGGAGCATGTCCTGCCCTACCAGAGCTTTGGGGACGGGGGAATAAATTAAAAACTGCAAAGGTAAATGGTAGTGGTGTTAAAAAGGCAGAAGAAAGTTGTCTCACTGTCTTTAAACCAGATTTCTAGGGCTTAGGAAGGGCTTTGCTGGCTCTGACAGGGGCTGGTTTGCTCTCCAGTGTGACAGCCTGCTCAGCCTCCACGGCTCTGATGTTTTCAGGGGTAATTCCAGTCACAAAATCACAACCCAGCCCAGCAGAGCTGAGATCTCCCTTTCTTGCTTCCTCAGTTCAAGGCTGACCTTCCTGATTCTCTTCCTCACCAATAACTCCAAGGAACTTGGCTGAGGGTTGGAGGAGGCAGCAGAGCAAACATGTCCATAGATGTGACACACTGCACAGAGCTCTGCACACTCCCCAGCCCAGGGGGAGGTGGGACATACCTCGGAGTACTCCCTCCAGCCAAAGTGGTCCCTGCAGAAGTACTTCCAGAGGGTGAAGCAGCTGGAGCTGGAGCCGGGGCAGGACGGGGTGCACAGGCGCCGCATTTGGTCAAACTCTGCAGTGTCGTAGAATTTCATAAGGTTCAGATCCACACAGAACTCCTGGCCCCTGGGGAGAACGGGAAAGACGGGATTCTCACCTCCTGTAATCCACTGAACCCACGGTGTTCACAGAGGGACAAAACCCCAAACCCAGAATCCCAGAATGGTTTGAGAGGGTCCTTAAAGCCCATCCCAGTCCACCCCTGCCATGGGCAGGGACACCTTCCACTAGCCCAGGTTGCTCCAACCTGGCCTTGGACGCTTCCAGGGATGAGGCAATCACAGCTTCTCTGGGCAACCTGTGCCAGGGCCTCCCCACCCTCACAGCCCAGAATTCCTTCCCAATATCCCATCCACGGCCCTCTGTCCACGGGAAGCCATTCCCCCTTGTCCTGTCACTCCAGGCCCTCGTAAAAGGTCCCACAGAGACTCTGTGACAGAGGTGGGAACAGAGATTTCTGAAGAACTTCTCCTCACCAGCTAACCAAAAAAACAGGTCTCTATTTATAAATTAAAGCAGTTCAGTGGAATTATCTGCACTGAGAGAATGAGCACACTGAACTCTCAGAAGAACAGGGCACACAACCCCAAATTTGGTGCTGTACAACAGCACAGTTCAAAATAAAACTCCACAAGCACTTTCAACAGCACTACCTGGCTCCTCGAGTAAGTTATATTTGCTCTGTCCCCCAAACTGTAAGAACAACACAGAGATATCATGTCTTTGTGACACTGAACCCAGCAGGTTCCTCAGCTGGCAAGTTGTAACACCGATGTATTTTTATAAGAGGGATGTATTTTTTAGATGAATGCAGCCTGCTGAAATAAGGGTGTCTGGGCTCTTCCTTGCATCCTTCCGAAGAGCTTCACCCCGAATCCCCCCGGGCTCTTTCCCTTCAGCGTGACAAAACACCCTGAAAATGCTATGTACAAACAGACGAGCAGAGAAATATGTTTTGTAAGCTCTCTGAAAACACGTGTGGTTTCGACCCCTCCTGCCGGGTTCGGGACGTGTCAGGAGTTACCGCAAGCAGGTTCAGAGAAGCAGAGAGGCGGCGGCACGGGGGGCCCTGCAGGAAACCAGGGCCTGTTCCCAGCAGCAGGGCTGTGGCACAGCTCAGCTCCGTTCCCAGCATGGCTGTGGCACAGCACAGCACAGCCCAGCACAGCCCAGCACAGCTCTGTTCCCAGCACAGCTGTGGCACAGCTCAGCACAGCCCAGCACAGCTCCGTTCCCAGCATGGCTGTGGCACAGCACAGCACAGCCCAGCACAGCCCAGCTCAGCTCCGTTCCCAGCACGGCTGTGGCACAGCCCAGCACAGCTCCATTCCCAGCACAGCTCCATTCCCAGCACAGCCCAGCACAGCTCCATTCCCAGCACAGCCCAGCTCAGCTCCATTCCCAGCACAGTCCAGCACAGCTCCATTCCCAGCACAGCCCAGCACAGCTCCATTCCCAGCACAGCCCAGCACAGCTCCATTCCCAGCCCAGCCCAGCACAACCCAGCACAGCTCCGTTCCCAGCACGGCTGTGGCACAGCCAAGCTCACGCTCAGGGCTGAGGAAGCTGCTGATTTTCTCTCTGACTAAACCAGTTCCTCTCTCTGCAACAGCAACAACCTGGTGGCCCCCCCTCCCCCAGGGCCACGGTGGCTTCAAAGGGCCCAACAGGTGGGAGAAGGGTTGTGCTCAGGGCTGACGCTGAGCTCGGTTACTGTGGGACACACAGGTCAGGCAGCTGTACTCTGCTGATCCCAGATCAGCAGTATTTCATCTCATTTGTCCAGCTGTTTGAAGCTGTAGGTGAGGGAATCACCCAGAGCTGAGTCCAGCTTTAGGTGAGGGACCAAGTGTTTAAACTCCTGCATGAAACCCAACTTCACTGGAAGTACAGTGTCTTCATAAGATCAGGGAGAGTCACAGAATCATTTAAACTGGAAAAGCCCTAACCACTCTCTAGCACTGCCAAGGCCACCACTAACCCACGTCCCCAAGTGCCACATCCACAGGGCTGCTCAATCCCTCCAGGGATGGGGACTGCACTCCAGTCTGTGCCAGGGCTGGACAACCCAAAAAACAGCTTCATTTTTAAGCACGGATACTGAAATAGGAACAGCAGAGCTTAAGACAACAGCAGCCAAAATTTGCTCCCATCAAAACCCACAGTGGGAGGAAGAACCCAGGCCCAGGGAATGCTCCCGAGGGATGTTCATCAACCAGCTCCTCCCAACAGAGCAACAGCCCAGAGCACTGAGCAGGACTGGGCTGTGAGGTGTGAGAGAGGCACACGGGAACCTCTGCACGGGGCAGGAGCACAAACCAGCCCCAAACAGCCTGAGCCTCCATCTCAGCACTGCCTCATTGTCCTCAAACCCAGGAGAGGGGCAGCAGGTGCCAGGGCAGGAGATCAGTTCCATATTTGACTGAATTTGTGCCCTCCTCAGGTCACGCTGCTCCTCTCTGTGGTGACCTTGAGCTGCATGGGAGGGTGAGACGTGGGGAAGGACAAAGGTGCTGAGGACACATTTCCCTCTGAGCTCAAAGGCTCCATAAGCAGAGGGAAAAATAATCCATCAGGACAGCAGTGGCTTTGCTGCCTTTCCTATACTTATTTTTAAAAAAGTTAGAAAGACTGGTTTTCCTGACTTTACAACTGGGGGTGCTTGGAAAAGCACTCTAATGGAATTTTTGTTGTGAGGGGGTCCAGCTTGTAAATCTGAAACAAATGCTGGCACACTGGCCCACATTTTATATATATATACACACACACACACATTATATATATATATATATATATATATATATATATATATATATATAAACAGCTTAGATGAATGCCTGGCAGGGACAGTAATAATGAAAATAGACCACCATGCTCTCCCCCATCATGGTACCATCTCTAGATCAGGAAGTCATTGAGGCACTGCTGGAAGAGAAGAGACTGTACCAGAAGTATGTTTGTTCTTCCCAAGGACCCACTGTTGGCCACTTCTGAGCACGAGGTACTGGGTGGTCCTCGGGTGAAGCTCTAACTTCTAAAAATCCATAGCAATGAGGGTGTTGAACACACTCCCATTTTCCAAGGATTACTGCATGTGCCACATTTCCTAACTGAACTCCAAGTTAAACCTGTTTGCAGGGGAGGACAAACACCTGTCTGGGGCAGGTTGCTGGTTCCAACCCCTCCGGATGGGGATGTGTTTGGGAGAGTTTTGTTTGTTTGCTGTAGTTTTTGTATCAGTAGCTGCTCACAACAGGGGGTGGGACTCAGTGACCTTTAAAGGCCCTTTCCAACCCAACCTATTTATGTTTTAGAGGAGCACAGGCACAGCTCTGAGTGGCTGCAGAGCTGATACAGGGAGGGACCTTAAAGCCCACCCAGTCCCACCCCCTGCCACGGGCAGGGACACCTTCCACTAGCCCAGGTTGCTCCAACCTGGCCTCGGACACTCCCAGGGATGGGGCAGCCACAGCTTCTCTGGGCAGCCTGTGCCAGGGCCTCACCATCCTCAAAGGGAAGGATTCCTTCCCAATATCCCATCTAATCTTGCTTTCTGTCCGTGGGAAGCCATTCCCTGTGTCCTGTCACTCCAGGCCCTTGTCCCAGATGAATGTTCCATATCACCCCTTACAGACCCAGCTTCCCAAAGCAGTTCCTGTGGTGACTCCTGTAGTGCAGCCATGCGACTACAAGAATCACCTCTGCAACGATTACTCAGCTCAAATCCCTCCCGATTTCAACAAACCCGAGCACCCACGAGGAAGGAACTCCCCGGTCGCTGCTCCTGCTGAGCCAATAATTGCCACGGACTCTCTGTGCTCCTCGCCCGGGATGGGCAGGCCCTGCCCCGCACTGCTGCTGCAGGATCACCCGGGAGCAGCTCCTCCCGCCAGCAATCCTCGCAGCAATTACAACCTTTGTCTCAGCAAGGGCTGCTTCACTGCCCCGAGCAGCCGGGAACAGCCTGACCCCGACCTGCAGCCAGGTGACAGCTGTTCCCAGCACCGCAGCCTGGTTATCGACTGGGAACGGGAGGAGGGATGTGGGAGACACTGCCGCTCCTCCACAATCCCTGCTTCCCGAGATTCGCACAGCTACGAGCCAATTAGTTTTATTTCATATGCAAATGATGCTCTGAAGTGGTGCAAAAAGGAATCCACTGACGGGCCGTTACACAGCACAAGGCAAACACTTCCAAAATCACTTCACATGGCTTTTGTTCCTGCAGTCCTCCGAGCAAGGAATTCAAAGCAGTTCTAAACCCCCCCAAACTCAGGCAGAGGACTCTAAGCTGGGTCCCTATCTCCGGTGTTATCACCGACACAGCCTTATCTCACTGTGGCAGCTGTTTGTATCACACAGAAAACTCCTGAAATTTAACTGTTCGATGGGCCAGCCACCCTGAACTCCCCGAGTGACCGAATGACCGCTGGCCAGAGAGGCTGTGGCTGCCCCAGCCCTGGAAGTGTCCAAGACCAGGTTAGACAGGGCTTGGAGCAACCTGGGCTAATGGAAGGTGTCCCTGCCCATGGCTGGGGGTGGAATGAGGTGGTCTCTAAGGTCCCTTCCAACCCAAACCACTCTGTGGTTCTGTGATTCTGTGACTGAAATGCTCCCACCGTGCTCTGGATGATTTAACCCCCTACAAGCACATTCTGACAGCACGGGAGAACAGCCATCCACACACACAGGAACGAAGGAAAACTGGTTTCCTTGTCCCCAGCCCAGAGCACTGAGTGCCACAGCCAGGCCTTCCTGGGACACCTCCAGGCTCGGAACTCCAAACCTCCCTGGGCAGTCCCTGCCAGTGCCTGACCACCCTTTCCAGGGAGAAATTCCTCCTGATGTCCAACCTGACCCTCCCCTGGCACAGCCTGAGGCCGTTCCCTCTGGTCCTGTCACAATTTCCTCTGACCACCCAAAGCCCATGAATGGGGACTCAGTGACTGGCTCCAGGCAGGGTATGTCCCACTGGGGATCCACCTGCTTTTCCCTGACTGGAGCCATTTCATTCTGGCCTTTCTCTTCTACCTCGAAGGAGCCATTTCGCAAAACTCTCAGAAATTACAGGAGAAAGAAAGAAAAAGAAATCAAAGCAGCAGCAAGAGGCTGTTGTGTCAGGAAAGCTGGGATACCTTTTTGCCAAGAGAAAGGGTGGAATTTTCAGCCAAAGAGGGGGGAACTGACGGGTCAGGAACCACAGAGTTGTTTTAAACAAATCCTTGTGTAATCCACGATGACGTTGCTTGTTTTGAAAAGCAACATGTGCATGACTGGACAGGTGTGTGTGTGTGGGGGGAAACCTGCTCAGCTCCTCAGCCAAGTATTTCCCCTTAGCAAAGAGCATCTTTAAATATCCCGGTGTGGGTATCTCCTGCTGGGAAGCAGCACTTGGCATTGCTCTCTCCAATACTCCACTGAGAGCTGGAACTTCTCCAGGACCTCTGCTCACATCCATGGAGAAAACTGAGGGCTCCTGAGTATTTAGACCTGCTTGAGTTGATATTCCCCCATTTGTTTAGGTAGCTGGGTATGGGGCTCTGCACACCTGGCAGACTTAAGAATGCAATTAATATCATTTATGATGAATATTCAGTTTGAGGCCAAGCTGTAAGAAGTGGCTGAAGAAGCTGCATTACAAAGTAACTAAACAAGGCTTACCACTTCTCCAGTTAAAGATCACATTCCCTTAGGTGACAGGCAACAACTTAATGCATATTTTACATCACTCACCTCAGTAACTTATCTCTGTCATTACTCATCTCGATAATTAAGAGGCAGGAGGGTTTATATAAATAGCTGCTTGAAGAACCTCCTAATGTCGAGCTTAGTCCCTAATTGAGCTGGTAGCCAGCACTCGGTGGGGCAGCCCAGCTCCCCCGGGGCAGCACTGGGTGCCACTGTCACACCTCCACTCACGTAACCCACACACGGCAGGGCAAACAGGGCCCTTCCCGGCCATGCCAAGTGCTGAGCAGGCGTTTCCTGCCGCCTGCCCCGGGCAGACAGGCCTGCAAAGCCCGTCTGACCACGGGAGATTAATGGCTTTAACAAACAATGCCGTCACCATGGAACGCGGGGCACGGGAGAGGCCCCGCTCCCGGGCTGCCAGGGGACACCACGCACACGGGGACACCGGGCAGCGGGTGGCACTGACCCCCACAACACACCCCCAGCAGCCCCACCAGGAGCAGAGGCACCCCCAGCCCCAGCCCCCCGCACCCCAGGGCTCAGCAGGGTCTCCAGACACAAGGGATGCTGCATAAGGAGAAACCGGTGACAATGTGCAATAGAACATTTACCTCCCGCTTCAAAACCAAAGTCTGAGCCTGATACTCCTGAAAACTTAAAAGTCTGGAATCAGAAGCTCTAGTCTTAAACTCAGCTTCACTCCTAGGGTCTCACTGACACCCACACGCATGGGGATTGAATACACAACAGAGCTACAGAAACAGCCACCTGGGTGTTCCACAACATTGGGTATTATAAATTTATAAGAGTTTCCCAACCTTGCATTGGGGCATGATTTGGTAGCACCTATTCAAAGACCTTCACAAGGACTTTTAAGAGAAGGAAGGAGAGTGCAGGCTATGGAATTAGCAGCTCAAAGCAGAATTTAGTTAGAAAATGCTGATGTTAAAATAGTTTATGCCTTTGTAGGCTACTTTTACCTGAAGAAAACACATCATAGAATCGTGGAATGGTTTGAGTCAGACGGGACCTTAAAGCCCATCTCATTCCACCTCCTGCCATGGGCAGGGACACCTTCCATTAGCCCAGGTTGCTCCAAGCCCTGTCCAACCTGGCCTTGGACACTACAGGGATGGGACAGCCACAGCTTCTCTGGGCAAAACCTGTGCCAGGGCCTCCCCACCCTCACAGGGAAGGATTTCTCCCCAATATCCAGTCTAAATGTACAGTTTGGCAGACACCCACTCAGCTCAGAGTCAAGCCCAGCCTGTTCCCAGACTGTCTCTGCTCCATCAGGCTGAGCTCAGCCCAGCACTCCGGGGTGTCTGAGCCCACGCAGCTCCTGCACCTTCCCTCACAGTCCCAGAACATCATGTCTCTGGCACACACACCCCAACCTCCTCCCAGCTGGGTCAGACAGACTGAAACTCCGTGTCCCAGGAGCCCTCGAGCCCCACCAGGCTGGAACCTGCCCCGGCGCCCTGGCTGTGCAGCACCTTCCCCGGGCTGACTAAGCCATGACCAAGCATTGTTCCCTCCAGCATTAATCATTCCCAAGTCCATCCTTCAGAACACGTAGCTCATGTGCAGGGACGGATTTGGTGATACAGCCTCTAGAAGAAAACTTCCTGCTCATCTGCACAGAGCTCAAACTGAAATTGCTTCGTGGGTTTATCTCTGCCTTTGCTGCTTTGTTTTCAGAAATCGTTTCATATACTTGGGGAATCTGAAGTTTCTCTGTTGTAAAATACAGCAAATTTTATCTGCTATGCACTTACACAAGATTTTTAAAATATGATTATTCCCTATTACATATAATTCTTATTCCCTACTTCACGTTCACTCTCAGTGTGGGGTATCATTTTCTGGTATTGCCATCACTAAAAAGGCCCTGGCACAGGTTGCCCAGAGAAGCTGTGGCTGCTCCATCCCTGGAAGTGTCCGAGGCCAGGTTGGACAGGGCTTGGAGCAACTGGGATAGCAGAAGGTGTCCCTGCCCATGGCAGGGGTGGGACTGGATGGGCTTTAAGGCCCCTCCAACCCAAAGCAGTTTGTGATTTTGTGAAAAAGATTGGATTTAGTGCCTAATCCAATGTCAAGTTAGGTGAGAGTAAAGACTAACATTGACTTTAAGCACTACATTGGGTTACTGGTGTCTAATGAGAAATCTCAGTGCAGTAAATGAAAATAAAATGTTAAGGAAGCAGGGATATAATTCCTTCAGGAAGTGGAAGGAGGGAGAGGCAGTGAGCACAAGCCCCAAGGACTCGGATGGCAAAGGCAGTGGGAAGCCTTCACTACACAGGTGTCTGAACTGGCAGGAGCTGCACCAGGCTGGCAAACTTCTGTCTTATCTGCCCTGCCCCATCTGCACTGTGCACTTCCTCCAGAAATGAAAAATAAAGCAGCCTGCACCCTGCACCAGCTAGACCTGGTGAACTGTAAACATGAGCCTCCCCACTGCTCCTCAGAAGGGAACCTGAGTGTAAAAGCTGAAGAAGTTTCAGCTCTCGAGCCCACACTGGTAACACAACCAGGGCAACCCAGCAGCTGTTGGCTAATTTTAGACAGTGAGTCGATAAACACGACCCTGCAGAGGAAACAACAACTTCTAATAACTGCTTTAATACTTGAGGTGTCAGCTTAGAGATGATCAGCATCTCTGCTGGTGTTGCTCGGGTTGTTCTCAGGGAATTAGCTGAAACACCACCATTTATTATCAGTGACAGGACGTTTCCAAAGGACTCCACTGAGCCCCCCTTTGATTTTGGCTGCTTGGAATGGAATGATGAAAAGTGTGCTGGGAGTGCACAGTGTATTCACAGTGACAGAAAGCAACTGCTCTGTCATCCCTGGCCCCAGCCCTGCCAAGGCTCTGTCAGGCTGCCACTTTCTCTAATACACAAAAAAGACTAATTAGGAACGTCAGGAACAAGCACAAAATTCCACAACAGCCTCTGAATTTCTACAGAGCTGAAGTTTTCTTATTTCACACGCTCCAAGTCTCTCAACTTCAAGGAATACTTTCCAGATGCCAAGTAACAGCTTTAATAGGTGTGCACGAATTTTCTGTCGAGGGAAACTTGTTGGATATTAATCAGGTAACATCATCCCATGGTTTATAACACACTTGGATACAAATATCAGGAAAAAAAGAAGACACATTCTGTTGGATTTCTGCACCCTTCCTAGCAAGGGAGTAAATTCAGTTACCTACCGATACTTGACTTTGATCCTGTCGTTGTCAGGGTTGCAGTAGAGTCTCTCCAGGTGCTCCTGGGAATCGTTGGTCACACTCTGCCAGGTCTGGGTTGCTGTCCTCCTCACCTGCCAGTGATAGGGCAGGACCGTGTGATGTTTGGGACAGTCACTGCCATAAACACAAGTGCCCTGGAGAAAATCCACACAGATCTCGATCCCGTCCTCCTGGTGGGTGTGATACTGCAGCTGGTTCAGGAGCTCGAACACCAGGTCCAGAGAAGCCTCTTCACTTTTACCCTGGAATATCCCAGCACTGAATTTATTGCTCGGGTTCAAGTTGTATTGCACTGGACAGCTGTTCTCCTGGAATAAGCCAGACGTGCAGCTTTCCAGAATCTTGTCAGGGAACAAAGGACGAGCTGCACCATCGCTGGCACTTGGGTGCAAAGGATGATCCTGGAATGATTCATTACCGTTATCAGCAGCAGTTCCAGGAGTTTCTGGGGAGAAGCCTTGCTCTCCTGACTGGATGTCCTGCTCGGGATGCCCGGGGGAAGGACGAGCTCCTGGCAACTGACCCTGCACATCTGCAGCTGTTGGCACCAGCACAGTCACATTATTTTCCGTCTGGGGGCAAGAAGTACCGAGGTCCAGAGTCTTTTTCACAGCAGGTTCACATAAATCACTGTGGCCACCACCTTGGCCCCGGGGCACAAAGACCCTCTCCAAGGTCCCAGCTCCCAGCAGGCTGGTGAAGATCGGCCGCAGAGCCCGGAGGGTTTGTGGGTCCAGTCTCTTCTGCACTTGCTGCTTCTTCTTGAAGCAAGGCTTCACTGGTGGTATCTTCTCAGACAGCCTCAGCTGAGGAGGAAAGTCCTCTGAAGGAGGGCACTTCATCCCTGGGCAGGGAGCCTGGGGCACCACGCACGCTGGCTTGGGTTCGGTGTCCATCACGCACAGACTTTGCTCTCTCCAAATCACTTTCAAATGTCCCAGAGCCTCCCAAGAATCAATCTAGGGCAGAAAGGAAAACAAGACAGTTAATCTCTCTAATTGCTCATGGTTGACACGAACAAGATCACCCCTGGAGAGGATTTCGAGCCAGCAACAGCAAACTCCTCCCCTCGCTGTGACTGCGGGGAGCCCTTAGGCACGTAAAGCATGAAAACAGCTAAACTCAGGCTAATTAATCCCAAACCCACACTCCTCATCTTCCCGCACATGAAGTCTCTGAGACACTCAGGCACGAACACACAGTCCCCCGAGGGTGGGCAGGAAAGGGGGATGGTCCGACGCCTCCTCCTTGTCAGGATGTTCAATAAACAAGAGCACTTTGGTTCATTATATTCCACAAAAGCCAACATGACAGCGCTCATTCCTGTGCCTCCCTCACACCCAGACCTGAGGAGCATGAGACATACAGCCCCGAGTGTCCTCAGCACACTCCGGGCATTCTTGCACCATTTTTTCCCCCACCACAGAGGCAAACCCACACATTCCCATTCCAGTCGCTCGGATCCTCCCTCGTACCACCTCCCACCTCCACCAGCAGCATCGCCAGAGAACCGCTGGCTGCACATAAACCCAGGGCAAACTTCGTACAGACTTCGGCAAGGGCCAGGATTTAATCCTGGGGGGGTTTCAGAGGAATTCCAGCGCTTCCAGCCCGTTCCTGTTGCCGCCCTGCCCGTGCCCTGACCCTCCCTCTCCTGTGACTCAGCTGCACCGTCACCCTGCCGTGACACCTCTCGCCCGGGCAACAGGAATTAAAACCGGGCACTGCAGCAAACTACAGGGTGATAGTTACTCAGGAACTGAGAGAGAAATTGTCTGTAAGCTGCAGAGTTATATTTTTTTAAGGCACAAATAAGCAGTGTGTCTCGAACGTCACCAACAGCAAGCACTATGCCTTTTAATCAGCAATCCTGTACTATTTGATTATATTTAATTAAACCCTCTTCAATCTCGCCCGTAGCCTCAACGCTCAGACTGGAGCACATTAAGGATTACTTCCTGGATAAATGCATCCCAAGCAAAGCAACTTCTCATTTTCAAACAAAATCCCAGAGAACAGAGAAAATTTGGCAATAATTTCTTACTACTGACGATTTGCTCTGGAAAATTTCTCACTGAGTCTTCCTCATTTTGGAACATTCATTAGCAAGGCTTTTCCATTTCCCTGGGAAACAGCACGTCAGGATTGCCAGGAAAAATAAAAAAAAGTTGTATCTCTCCGGTTTTTCCATTTTTAGATTAAATTTAAAGGAACTGGTGTATGTTTGCCAGTTAAACAAAGTCATTGGTTTATCTGTTATTCTTCCGCAGACATACCAGGCAGTTCTCCTTCTAAACCACCAAAGGCACCTTCAAGTAACTCCAAAGGCAACTCCGAAGGGAACAGGATGTTTCCCTTCATCCAGCCCAGGTCTCAGAGCCCCAGCAATGAGCAAGAGGATCTCCCAGGGCTCAAGGAGTCCCTGCTGTGCCGAGGAGCTGAGCAAGTGACTTCTGATCTCGTTCAGGCATATCCTTGCTGCTATTTCAACATTTACATTTCTCCCTTGATCAGCATTTAAGTTTCGCTGCTATTTTTAAAGAACTGCCTTAGCGAGCAGAGTCGAATTCCCCAACGCCTCTAAAAATAAAGCAGCGAGAAGGATGAACGCGAGGCTTTGCCGGCATTCCCGTTCCAGCATTCCCCCATCCCAGACGAGCCGCTGCCGTGCCGGAGCAGGATCCCCGGAGCGATGCTCGGTCGCTCGCCGCGTTTCACAGCCGAGATGTCTCGGTGGGAGGTTTCGCTCCCCCAGCGCTCGCCATCGCACGCGAGCCGCCCCTCCTCTGCTCGGGAAAGCCGCTCGGCCGGCTTTCGCACACCCTGAACAGCCAACGCTGCGAGCGGCAGCCCGGACACAGCACACGGGCGGGCAGGGCCAGCCCGGCCCCGCCGGCACCTACCGGGCTCCCTCGGCGCGGCTGCCGCGTCCCGACCCAGATCCGGGGGATCTCCGCACAACGATCCCTTTCCTGGCGGGGGGAAGGATCATGGAAGAGGTGAGAGCCGCCGGCGGGGGGACGAGCACCTGAGCAGCAGCGCCCGCAGGCTGGGGCGGTCCCGCCGGAGCGCGGGGGTCCCGGGCTCAGCACCGCCCCGCCGGGGGTGTCCGGCCGCCCATCCCGCCGCCTCCCGCCCCGGCTCCCTCTGCTCCTGCTCACATGTTCCCCGCCGGTTTAAATATCGCTGCCGGGAGCGCTGGCAGGGCAGCGCCGGCCGGGGCGGAGCCGGGCCGGTCCCCCGCCCCCCGGCCGGTCCCGCGGGGTCGGTGCGTCCCGGCCGAGCCCGCCCGGCCCCGCCTCGCCCCGCTCGCAGCGGGCAGAACCGAAAGCGCTGCCCGGGGCCGTTCCCCAGCACCGACAGGGCGAGAGGCGCCTTCGCGTTTCATTTATCACGCACCGAGCGTTTCGTTTCAGGCCGGCAGGGAGGGAGGCAGGGAGGGAGGCAGGCAGGGAGGCAGGCAGGGATGTCCCCGGGAGCGGCGCTGCGTGCGCGGGGCTCGCACGCGAGCCGGGAACACGCCGGGAACGAGCCGTGTCAGCGCCGGGAACGGCCCGTCCTCGGGAGGGCACGGACGGCACCTGAGCCTCCCGCAGCTCCGAGCACACGGGGCGAGCGGCCCCGCCTGCGCTCGGCCGTGACTAAGAGGCAAAGCTGGGGGGCCCCTCCCGACCAAAGTCACCCTGACTCAGCTCGGCACCCGCACGCAGCCCTGGCACGGGCCCTGCTCCAGCACCGTGACACACGCGGCAAGAGCGAGCGTCACGGGGAACAGGCTGCCCAGAGCAGCTGCGGCTGCCCCAGCCCTGAAGTGTCCAAGGCCAGGTTGGGCTTGGAGCAACCTTATCTAGCGGAAGGTGTCTGCCCATGGCAGGGCTGGGATGAGACGAGCTTTAAGTTCCCTTCCAAGCCAAACCAGTCTGTGGTAACACACTGCAGGCAGCCACTATTTATTTACCCAGTATGTTATAGGTGGCGCTGGTTCAGAGCGCAGTTGAGCTCTCTTTGTCCCCGGCCGTGGCCGTGTCCCCGCCGGGCTGTGCGTGTGTGAGAGCACAGCAGGGCGGCTCAGCCGCTCCGTGCAGCCCTGACATGCCTCCCTGCTGAATCACCGCCTGTTCCCGGAGCAAACCTCCACAGCACCCGGCCAGACATTCACACGGACACCAGCCACAACCAAGTGCATCTGCAGCGCTAACTTGGCCAGATAAAGTAACTTATAAAGAAGTAAACAGCTTCAGAAGGTAAAAATTATGTTGGATAGATGGAACATCTATTATATTATTTGCCCAGAGAAGCTGTGGCTGCCCCATCCCTGGAAGTGCTCAAGACCAGGTTGGACGGGACTTGGAGCAACCTGGGATAGTGGAAGGTGTCCCTGCCCATGGCAGGAGGTTGGAATGAGATGAGCTTTAAGTCCCTTCCAAGGCTAACCATTCTGGGATTCCACAACTCGTGTTCTTGTTTCAGTTTTAAAGCCAGTCTTTAGTTCCCTGTGCTCAGTGACTTTATGGAATTACACATACAGAATATACAGGCATATGGAAAGAAACTCATTTTAAGGTGGCACAGGCTGCATGGTGCACTTGGAAAATGCTGCACAGCTGTGTTAATAATCCAGGCAGAATATGGCACTTCTACCAACAAATTACAAAACTGGAGCTTCGCAGAATCGCAGAATCCCAGACTGGTTCGAGTTGGAAGGGGCCTTAAAGCCCACCTTGTGCCACAGGCAGGGACACCTTCATTATGCCAGGTTGCTCCAAGACCCATCCAACCTGGCCTTGGACACTTGCAGGGATGGGGCAGCCACAGCTTCTCTGGGCAACCTGTGCCATACCACCCTCACAGCCAAGAATTCCTTCCCAATATCCCATCTCACCCTGCCCTCTGGCAGTGGGAAGCCATTCCCTGTGTCCTGTCACTCCAGGCCCTTGTAAATAGTCTCCCTCCAATGCAGTTGGAGAAAGAATGACACAACAGAGGCTCAGTAAAGGTGGCATCTGTATCTGCAGGAGCTGAAAGCAAATTATCATCTGTAAATTAATTGAACTCTTGAGTGTCTGAAGCACCAGACGCAGCCCCAGAGCCTGTCTGGCCTCGGCCAGCAGAGCGTGGCGGGGCAGGGTGAGGGCGATGTGTCACATCCTCACCGGGACGGAAGCTGCACACACACACACACACGTACTTATCTGCCATCACCAGAACAGAAATTACCGCTCTGGAATAGCTCATTTCACGCATGAGATATAAATAAGAGGCACATATGGCTGAACGACACACTGGGGTGGGCACAGCTCCCGCTGCAGTGGGAGTGGGAGGATGGACCCGGGCAAAGATGGAGGCTGGAATAACCATCCTGCTCCAAACAAATGTATAATTAAAGGAAACACATCACAGCACACCAGACCCTCGTACACCCATTTCAGAGGCTCCCACACACAAATATAGAAAGAAACTCTGACCACCGTGAAAGCATGATCTCATTTTTAAATACATGTTTAAATCTTAAGCAAGAGAATGAAAGCTTTAATTATTTCTTTCAGATGGTAAATGGCACCAGAGTGAATGCAGCAATTTACAGCTCTGCCTTGCAAATCCAGGATAATCAGTATGCACACTTGATTTGGGATGAAAGAGGGGAAACATCTGACTTCAATGTTTGTGCTAAAACAACAAAGTTCTCAGGCTCCAACACATTTTTTTCTAGTGACGGAAACCTCCTTTTCTACCTCAACCTTTGCACAATGAACATTCTTCACTCCCTACAACACATCCCAGGACAGGAAGCTGATTGTCCTTTTCTGGTGTTTTATACAAGTCAACAAACAGCACTGTGCTGATGACTAACAAAAAGCCCCGTCCAACCTGGTCTTGGACACTTCCAGGGATGGGGCAGCCACAGCTTCTCTGGGTAACCTGTGGCAGGGCCTCCCCACCCTCACAGCCAGGAATTCCTTCCCAATATCCCATCTAGCCCTGCCCTCTGGCAGTGGGAAGCCATTCTTCCCTATCCTGTCCCTCCATCCCTTGTTCTAAGTACCTCTCCAGCTCTCCTGGAGCCCCTTCAGGCCCTGGAAGGGGCTCTCAGGTCTCCCTGGAGCCTTCTCTTCTCCAGGTGAACCCCCCCAGCTCTCCCAGCCTGGCTCCAGAGCAGAGGGGCTCCAGCCCTGGCAGCATCTCTATGGCCTCCTCTGGACTTGCTCCAGCAGCTCCACGTCCTTGTGCTGTTGCTCCCCAGGGCTGGAGGCAGCTCTGCAGGTGGGGTCTCACCTGAGGGGGCAGAGGAGCAGAACACCCCCCCTCCTGCTGCCCGCGCCGTGGGATCATGGGGGGTTCTGGGTGCCAGAGCTCATGGCCAGGTCAGGGTACGTTGAGCCCACAAATCCTTCTCCTCAGGGCTGCTCCCAATGCCTGGATTTGTGCTTTTCCATACCAATGCTTGATGACAAATGCTAATCACCAGCAAATATCACACCAAGCCCTACCCTTGTGCCAGCAAGCCAGGGTGGGTGAGCACCCAGGGACGAGAAAGGTCAGTCATGCAGACAGTTATTAAAAGTTAACAGATGGGAAATGAGAACCTCTGAAGTGCTGGCTGTATTTCTGTGAAGGTGGAATAATGCCACCAATGTCACTAATGAAAAGGAAGAGGGAGGAGGCAGCAAGGCTTTATTGGCACCTGTAGCCTTGGCTGGACTGACACCTACTGGGCTCCACCTGCTGTGCTCTGTCCTGGGGTGAGGAGGGCAGAAATGTCACGGTCCAAACGCGTCAAGGTGAAATTTTCTATTCATTAGACTCATTCATTAATGAATTTCTATTCATTAATTTTGTTCTATTGATCATTCTGTTCATCTCTGCAGCTCCCGTTCATCAGTGAAACCTTCTGAATGCAGACCCAACTTCTACACTTGCAGCTGGCAATGACCAAAGTCACTGCCCGTGTCTCAAATTCACTGCCTTCAAATATCTTATACCAGTAGCTAAAAGTTTTAAAAGCACAGCATTCTGTCTTTGAGCTATTGAGCAGATTTCAAAGTTTGGTGAAAACAGCATTTCTCAGGAAACCAAATGGTACATTATACAGGAGCATCACCACACTTATGGTTATTTCACTATCAGATCATCTTATCTCAGGAAGTGATTTCTGATGCATGAATCTGGACAAGCAACACTATTCAAAAGTGGGCTCTTTTCCTGGAAATCTGTTAAGAGTTAATCATTTCTGCAGAGGTATTTTACTGTCCCAGTCAAAGGATGGACCTCGACCCTTGGCCCATGTGCAGCACAACACCTCAATGCTCCCAGCACATCAGGACAGCAACAGTATCCATGGAAGCTGAATCATTACTAAGAGTTCACAATTATCTTCTGGAACAAGAAATCCTTTATCACAGAATAGAAACAGAAAAAAGTGGTATCAGTCACACTCAAATGAGTGGTTTCTCCAGAGCTCAGCTTTCTAGATGGAGTTTCCTTCTGCAGCTGTACCAGTCTGAGGGGAAAAGCAATGATGCCTCACAACTAAAACAACAGTATTTTAAAAAACCCTCTAAACTTTATTTTTAAAATGCATGTAGTGAGCATTTGCAGGGTATCAGGCAGGAACTGAGACCAGGTAACACAGTGCACTAAAAAGTAACAGACTGGAGAGATGCTCTGGGGTATTAAACTGTTTAATTAAAGCATCCATCCAATTCGGAAGTTGGTGTAAATACACCAGTTACTACATAAAATGAGTGAAAATATGCCCACAGTGGGCTCATTTGGTTTAGGTGGCATTTTGCTGAACTGCTGCACCCTCTCGTGGAAGTCTCTTAAATCCATGTAAACTGGCCAAGGCAGCACTTACCAATCCCTAACTAACACAAACTGAATCATAAAAAAACACTGAACTTTTGAGATTTTTTAAGGATGATTCTGGAACACTCAGCAGGTGGATCCTGCCACCAGGTAAGCAGCAATGTGTGGATGGCAGTGCTTTGTTCCTTCTCCTTTAGGCTGACTCCTATCTAAACAGACTGGAAATGTTCCTTTACAATGCAATGCTGGTGAACTAGGATTTAAATTCTTTCTAAAATCACCAGCTAGTTCTATCTAACAGACAGATAGTTTGCTATCTCCATGCAAATGAAGTCCATTCTTCAACCAAAAATTCCAACAAATTAAAAAAGAATACCTGGAAGGTATACACAGTATAAAATACACAGTACTGTGTATTTCACATCTGAAAACCAGCTAAGAGCTGCTCCCTGGAGCAAACCTTTAGTTCCCCAGTAAACACTGGTTCCATAAAGAGCTGCAACACCCTGGAGAAGCTGAAAGTGTGAATGAAGATCTCTGGAGATACTGTATAAAAGGCAGAGGCACTGTAAATTTGACTGCCCTTTCTCCCAGGCTCTGCATGACTCAAACAGCAAGGAGGAAAACGGGAATGTTCACACCTTAAATTGAGAATAAAATAAATCAGAGGGAGAAATCAATGCTAAATTCAACAAAACACTTTTCTTCTAAGATGCAGGAGCTGAAGAACCAAAATGTGCAGCTCAGGGAGCAGCTGGGTGGACAGGGGCTGCAGAACACCTAAATAAAACCACAGCCTTGGGATGGTGCAGGAAACAGCCAAATGCCTGCTCTGTTCAGCAGCTGTTCTTGGGAAACAGCCCCAAGTGCCTGGGAGTAGGAGATGCTCTGTTCTCATCCCAGAAAGGGAATTTGCACTTGGACATTATTTCTTTGCCCAAGAATTCTGTGTGGGAGCACGCTAGGAATGCTTTATTTCTGGAATTCACCACTCTGTGTTGCTGAATTCCGCATTCCAGGAGGGGACAGGACACTGCCTTGCTAATTCTGTTCAGGGTTTTTTTTCTTTCATGTTTCCTAAAGTTCTTTTAAATTAGGAAGAAAACTTGGTAGAATTTTCTCTAACCAGATCCAGGCTGAGTCAGGTGGAAAACACTAAGTCTGTTTTCTGTGGATGGACTCATCTCCAACCACTCAGAAGACGAACAGCCAGAAATACCCCCTTTTATTCCCTCATCCAAACATTCCTCACATGACCCTTCAGCTTTAGTTCATCCTTATTACTTTAGATATCAGCATTTTAGGAACATCAGCACATGGATGGTCAACTCTTCTGACTACACATTATAGGCTAAAATTGTCCTGTGGTTGAAGTCCAGATGTTTGCCAAGCTCAAGGCTCCAGGAACGGGACACTCTGGAGAACTCCCAGGTGAAGAGTGGCACCAGGAGATCCTCCCACAGCCCTGAGGGATGGAGCAGCAGTGGTGGGTGGGTGCCAGGATGACACAGTGCAGACTCAGAAATCCCATCTGGCTGGTTCCCTCCCACTGCCAGGGATGCAGGCTGCTGAACTGGACTGGGATAATCCCACTGCAGATCACCTCACACATCCCCGGTGTGAGGACTGTGGGAGAACCCCTGATCTGGGGCTGGAGAGACCCGAGCTGAGTGTCCCACAGGGAAACAACTCTTTGATTGCCTTTATGTCATGGTTATTTTCCAAACAGTGCCTCTGATACTGCTTTTCCAAAGTGTGGTCCGTTCCAGGCTCTACCTGAGCAAACCAGCCCCCGAATCTATTCCTAGACATGGTTTTGTTCACTTGGTCCACATCACAGGAACCTTAAAAATGCCAAAGAAGGAAACTGGAGCAGATGAGACCATTTCAAGACATCAAAAATGGGTCACATATGCTACACTGAGCTGCCTTCACATACAGCAAGTGTCCTGGAAATCCAGCAACTCCCAGCTTTTAGAAATTGTAGGTACCTCTTTTGGGGGCTACATTCCAGTGGAAGGTGTCCCTGCCCATGCCACGGGGTGAGCTTTAAGATCCCTTCCAACCCAGACCATCCTGGGATTCTAAACCTGGGAAATGATTTGGCTGGAAAATAATACAGATTACAGCTCCAGTTTTAAACCTCACACACCACAGAACGTTTCAGGAAAATCACAGCACACAGGAGAACTGGAAAGCTTCTCACCCACCCAGTTATCACACAGAGGGAGAAGCTGCTCAGCTCATGAGTGCCACGAATGCTCATCCAAAGGAGGTTTTTCCTTTGTATTTCAACAATCCCCCATCAGCTGATCCCAAACTCAGCACACTAATCCCTTCCTGCATGATAAATTCCATGGGCAGGGACACCTTCCACTAGCCCAGGTTGCTCCAAGCCCCATGTAACCTGGTCTTGGACACTTCCAGGGATGGGGCAGCCACAGCTTCTCTGGGCAGCCTGTGCCAGGGCCTCACCACTCTCACAGGGAAGGGTTTCCTCCCAATATTTAATCCAAACCTACTCTCAGTTCAAGCCATTATGATTCATACTAGCACACAAGATGACAAACACTTTGCTAAGGAGCAGACATTTCCTGTTAATCACCTGCCTTGGAGATTCTACCTTCCAATCCAACACAAAGGCGTTTTGGAGTCTACACTTCCCACAGATAAACAGCAAAATAAAATAAACAAAATAAATCCTGCTGGGAAATGTCACTGCCCTCATTTAAATTTTTCATCTTAGTCCAGCTTAGAGATTTAGATAAAGTTGAGAAAATAAAGATAATCGATGTACTGCCAGAATATTTATCACTGCCTCTGTGTTTCAGGAAGAAATTTGGTAAGAAACCTAATTCATAAGTTACAAAGACAACAGCATTTATTTTCCTATTATCAGGAGATCTTTTGCTGTTGGGTCACAGAGCAATTGTTCCTCTGATTTTGACGCCTCAAGTTCCCAACAGCTTCTGAATGAGGATTCAGCCAAGATGCAGATTTAGGCACTGAAACAAACCTTGGAATTGTTTTGACAGAAGCTGGTGGCCCTGTTTATTTTTGGGGGAGTATCTACGACGCACTCAGAGCACGAAGCTGCAGTGAGAGTCTCGCTGCACACTCTGTTCTGTCTGAAGCCACACTTTGCCAGTGCCAGGGGGTTTATAAAAGCAAAGGGCTCATTTGTTTTTTTTTCAAGAAAATCTTTCGTCATTCCACTGCCTAAAACAATGTCCTACTTCATCCTGATGCAGGGACAGATGGTCACTGGGCAGAGTTTCTTCCCAAAAGATGGCATCATGCCCATGTAAGCCCAAACCAGGAGCAGAGGGACAGTTACAGCCCACCACAACACACGTTTACCCAGATGAGCAGAAGGAAGAAATCTGGGCAAGGACAGGGACAGTGATTAATCTGAATCCTGAGACATGATCTTAATATTCCTCACAGTTTCCAACTACTTTATACAACTCTAACCATGTTCTTTAATAAGAAAACTCATATGATTGGTAACATTGATTAAATATGATGTTACCTACTAGAATCAGGCTGGTTTGGGTTGGGAGGGACCTTAAAGACTATCCAGTTCCAGCCCCTGTCATGGGCAGGGACACTGTGGGTTTAACGTGTTTTACCAACAAACCAAGACTAACCTCCACTCCCGTTGGAGAACCCTCCTCAGCACAGATTTTGCCATTTAACAGGCAAACAGCACTTCCTACCTGTGGAAGCCAGACACTGCTGAAATCACTTCAGAACAGGTTAATTCCTGGAGGAGGCCAAGGCCAGGTTGGACGGGGCTTGGAGCAACCTCATCTACTGGGAGGTGTCCCTGCCCATGGCAGGGGGTGGCACTGGATGAGCTTTAAAGTCTCTTCCAACCCAAACCATTCCACGGTTCCATGATGAGGGGGAAGGCTGGCTCCCTGCCTTCTGTGCACAAGGATGGCCACAACTGGTACTCACAGGTGTTTCTGCTGGTCCTCAGAGCTCCTGTGCTTCATCTGATGGGCTGGTGTGTCCACAAATCCAGCCTGGGAATCCCTTCAGGAGAGATATTTCCAAGCCTGAGGGCAGGTCTGGCTGGCAGAAGTGTAACTCCCATAGCTGCCTGCAGATAGCAAGACATTAGCAATAAATCCTGTTAGCACACTACAGCAACACACTGAGTCTGAAAATCCACGCTTGGCTTGGTCTTGGAAATTTATTACAAGGTCAAAAAGCAGAGTCCTACTCCACCTAAATGTTTTACAAAGCTCTATCATAGTGAGTTAATTTTGATCATATTTAACCCCATTTCAATTTAACCTCATTTCCAGGGAGCATTTCCTCATGGTGTGCACCTTGTGTGTTTTCTCGGAAGCAGAGAACACTAGTAACTGGGGGGAATGAATGAATAAATGGGAAAAATGTCTTTAATTAAATTTTAGGAACACATATACTTTGCTAAATGATGTTTACACCAAAACGCTAAAAATACTAAGAGAAATGTGTTGTCCAGGGGCCAAGGAGTTTTTCTGCTGCAGTCAGCCCAGGCGTGGGGCAATGCCTGTAACCACGGGCAATCCCTCCACACCCTGCTGCGGGACACTGATGGTAATCCTCAAAATTCCTGCTCAAAATTTGTTGTCACAAATTGCAGGGGGAACACTGACAGAAGTGAAAAGCAGAGCCCTTTGTACGGCTGGCGTGGAGCGGGGAGGGGGGGAGCAGGGAACGGCTCTGAGAGCCTAAAAGGAGACAGACACGCTCTCCCGTGGGGGCTGGAGGGTGAGTAGAAAAAATCTCCACTGCTTCCCGGGCAAACTGTGCCAGCCCGGAGGGATCCCCCCGAGAGGACTCACCTGCCTCGGCCACCGGGGGTCCCGGCGCGGGGAGCGGGGCTACATCGGGGATGGGGACCGGGAGCGGGCTGGGGACCAGGGCCGGGCTGGGAGCGGGACGGGGCTGGGGAGCGGGGCTGGGATGAGGACCGGGCTGGGGAGCGGGGCTGGGATGAGGACCGGGCTGGGGAGCGGGGCTGGGCTGAGGACCGGGCTGGGGAGCGGGGCTGGGATGAGGACCGGGCTGGGCCCGGCCCGCGCTCCGGAAGCTCTTTCGGGCGGTGCCGGTCCCGCCCCTGCCGTGTCTCCTGACCCGGAGCCGCTCCCGAGCCCGGCGCTGACGGTGCCCGGTCCCTCCATGGCTCCCAAGGGCGGCCCCGGCGGGCGGCAGCAGTCCGAGGAGGACCTGCTCCTGCAGGACTTCAGCCGCAACCTCTCGGCCAAGTCCTCCGCGCTCTTCTTCGGCAACGCCTTCATCGTGTCCGCCATCCCCATCTGTGAGCGGCGGGACGGGGCTGGCGGCCGGCAGGGGAGCGGCGGGGCCCGGGGCAGCAGGAGACCCTGAGGGCAGCAGGAGACGCGGGGAAGGGGGTCGGCAGCACCTGAGGGGAGCAGGAGATGCTGGGAAGGGGATCAGCGGACCCTGAGGGGACCGGTGGCCCCTGAGGGGATCAGGGACTCCCCACCGCGCGCCTCGGGCTCTGTCCCGCTGCCGCTCCGAGCCCGGCTCCGAGCCCACCCCAGGAGGGATCGTCCCGTTCCGAGACGTGTGGGTTCTGAGCCGTGAGGGGTCCGAGCCGTGCGGGGTCCGAGCCGTGCGGGGTCCGGGCCGTGCGGGGTCCGAGCCGCAGGCGATGCCGGCCGCGGTGGGTCCGGGCCGTGCGGCGGCAGCACTGACGTGTCACTGCGGCGGCGCTGCCTCGGCGGGGCCCGGAGAGCCGCTCTCGGAGCACATTTCTCCCTTCCAGAGCGTTTCTAATGCGGCTCAAACGCTCCGAGGGGTTTTGCAGGATTTGGGTTTGGTCTGGCAGAGCCCGTGCCGAATTACAGAGCTGACGTCCTGTGTGCTGCTCCTGCAGGGGCATTTTTTTCTTGGAGAGAGGCCACTCAAAATGTAATTTTTTCTTCTTCGAAGGGCTTTACTGGAGGATATGGCACATGGATCTTGTTCAGTCCGCAGTCCTGTACAGCGTGATGACCCTCATCAGTACCTATCTGGTGGCTTTTGCGTATAAGAACGTCAAGTTTGTCCTCAAACACAAGTAAGTTTGGTGGCTGTTGGAACTAGAATTTATTATTTAATAATTTAACAGAACCAGCGTCTACAACTTAATTTTTTTTATGAATAAGAATGCCTGGAACGTTACTCCAAAATCTTTTTTACACAGAAATATTTCCTAGTTGGTTTCTGTTGTCTCTTGTAATTATGGAGTAGCCCTGTCTTGTCAGCTAAGAGTACAGTGAAATAGCAGAACTACCATCATGCTCAGCGGGTATTGCCATAAATTACATTTAAATTATATTACTGATTATATCAAAATTACATTACTTGTAGCAGTTTGATTATTACTTGTCCCTTCGACTTGACAAAACTGTTTGGTGTCTTGACTCCATTTTATTCTTCACTGTAAATAAAACTTCCTCCAATCCCAGGGTTTAGCTGTGGGGGTTTTTATTAGTTTTTGAAGTTGACCATAAGTGGTGTTGCTTACAGGGTAGCCCAGAAAAGAGAGGATGCTGTGTCCAAGGAGGTGACTCGCAAGCTGTCCGAGGCGGACAACAGGAAGATGTCCCGTAAGGAGAAGGATGAAAGGTGACCTCTTTGTCCTCTTCCTTCTCTCCCTTGTCGTAATGCTGCCTTCAATGTCCTTAAGGCTCTAGGTAGGGTATGAGGGACTGTGCCCTGTTTTTCCTATATTCTGGAAAGCATAAGTTGTACTGTAACTCTTGGTTCATCTTAAAGCCTTTCTGGGGCAAGTCGTCAAGAAAAGGTCTCAAATGCACTTGGGATTAGAGGGGATGCTCACTGTGACTGTGCAGGATGGGAGCTGTCAGGGCTTAAGAGCCCAAACCTCTGTCTTCTAGAGGCTGGTTACAACAAAAGTACTGCACACTTCAAAATGGTGGGGGTGCCAGGATATCCCATCCCTGGAAGTGTCCAAGGCCAGGTTGGATGGAGCAACCTGGGCTAGTGGAAGGTGTCCCTGCCCAGGGCAGGGGGTGGAATGAGATGATCTTTAAGGTCCCTCCCCACCCAAACCAGTCATTCATTCTCTGATATACAGTGATTTAAATATGCCTGAGATATTGTTTCTGCTTGCTCCTAGAATTCTGTGGAAGAAAAATGAAGTTGCAGACTATGAAGCGACAACTTTTTCCATCTTCTACAACAACACCCTGTTCCTGGTCCTGGTCATCATCGCTTCCTTTTTCGTGCTGAAGAACTTCAACCCCACCGTGTATCCTTTGTGCTCTGCTGGGAAGGGCAGGTCCTTTGCAGAACATCAGCTTAGAACATTGTCACATAAAAGTAGAGTTTACAAAGAAAACCCCCTCCCAGTCACGTGAATGTGACGTGAGGTGTTTTAAGAATATCACTTAGACAATCTACAGAAATTCTTGTGGCTTTGCCATTTTAGTTGTAATTTTGGGATGAGGAGGCAGCTTGTTTTGCTGCAGAATCCCCAGGTCAGTGTTAGCTGCCAGGTGCTCTTACCTTACAGATTGCTTTAGTTTCAGTAACTTCACAACCAAAATCTTTTGTTCCTTAAGGAAATTAGCATTGCCAATCAGGGCAGTTAATTCAGGATGTTCTGTAGTTAACTATTTTTAAAACAAATGTTAAGAGAACAGGCTAAACTTTGAGTGTCTTAACTTTGAAGGTAAGTTCATGCCTTTATTTTGAGCCGTATTTGAGATTACAATATTTCAGTTTTAAAACTGTAAAGACCATTTCAATTCCTCCTTTTTCATAAAACTTCTACTAAATGTTCTGTACCAAAGCAGTATCTTTACAGTTATATGTCCTTAACCTGTTCCCTGCAGAAACTATATTCTTTCTATAAGTGCTTCATCAGGACTGATTGCTCTGCTCTCCACAGGATCCAAGTAGACAAAAACCCCACAGAAATTCATTTCTGTGAGAGACTTCAACTGCCATAGAAACATTTAAGGGCAGAATAGGAATTTTTTTTTGTATTTTGAGTGTAAGGGGGGGAGGGTTTAAATCCAAACTGATGGAATTATATTTACTTTTGGTAACTTTCCATGGTATTATTCAATATCCGAGTTAATGAATTTTTTTTTACTTAGCAAGGGAAGGAAATGGGAGAGTGTGAGCTGTGACCAGACCTCACCTTTGTGAAGCACCACAGAGGGGTGATGGTTCTGCAGCCCAGGGGCAGCTCCACAGTGGGACTGCCCAGCTGTACCCACAGCCTGGGCCAGAAGGCCCCTGGGTGTCTGGTGAGCAGCCTCAGAGCCAAACTCCCTGATGAAAAAAGTGACAATCCACCATTTATCAATGTAACTTGAGAAGTTGTAATAAAAAGGAGCTTTTTTTGCCATTTAATTCCTTGTATTTCCATTCTTAAAAAAGTAGGTATTTTCATGTGTAGGTTTGTTTGTAGGTTCTCTTCTGCTTCCAGAAGAGAAGAGTCTTTTCCTGTGTTCATGGGAAATACTCCTCATTTTTAAGTAACTTGTAGTCAGGACAAAACCCTGAACCTCCTAGAAAAACACTTTTGAAGTGGTTTGAATGTACTTTTTTTTCCCATTCATGTCCAAAATCACCAATAAATAAGAAGCCCTGCCAGTTTCCTTGCACAGCTTAGCAGAAATGCTTTAGCTGGCTTTTTGTAATGGGTTTATCAGGCAATCCTGTCCCTTATTTTCTTGCTCTCACTGAAGCAGCTGTTCTGTTAATGCCAAACTCCACTGCTATTAATGGAATTCTAGAGCAGAAGTTACAGATCCTGCCATTACAGACTCGGGATCTGTAGGGAAGAAGGAGAAAGCTCATAATCAGATTTAATGTAACAATTACTCTGCTAATCTTTACTTCAATAAGATTTATGGAAAATAGAGCAAAATGAAGAATCTGGAGAGCAGGAGACAGAAAGGGCTCTATTTCTGACAAATAACCAGTCATAAAACGATTCCTAATTACCCAGTGCCTGCTGACTGACTGTAACACTTGTCAGCATCCTTTGGGATTGGGAGGTCTCCAGTCTCAACCCTCCCCTGCATAGTTCACTCTTCCTTTGCTTCCTGGTATGAACTGTTCTGTTTCTGTATTCAAACCATGAAAATTCCCATGGGTTTGGTGCACTTCAGAGCTGCCCTTGAAATCACTTTTCTGGTCAGGCATTTAACACTTTGTATTAACTTGATTGTTTCCCCTCAAAATACGTGGATTTTTCTGTATCACTTGTGCCTGATCATTCACCTCAGGAGGGAGACATTCCACGTTCCTGGTGCCTGCCTTGCACAACTGTACTTTGCTTGACTTATCACTTTTTTATAAAGGATATAATTTCTGTATTTTAAGCTTTTTAGCACACACAACCCAAATTTCTAACAAGCCTCCAGCAAGTAACCAGTCAGAGCCCAAGAGGAGGCCAAGCTGGCAGCTCTCTAAGCAGCAGGATTTGATGGGGCTGGTTTTTGCTCCCAGTACTTAAATTCCAATATTTGAACAAACAACATTAGTACACTCATTGTACTGCCAGGGCTCTCACTGCCCTGTCAGGTGTTCTAGCAGGTGACAGGTGTGTTTTCCAGAAAATCTGCTGGCTGGAGAAGCGCTTGGAAGCAGCACTTTCTTCTGCTATTACTGTCACCTCACTGAGTCTTTTATTAACAGCTTTTCATCCTACTGTAGGTTTTTTTTGGTATTAACAGTTGCTGAGGCTTGGAGCTCAGCGAGTGAGGAGAGGGAACACTGACAGCCTGAAACAAAAGCAGGTGGGGGAGTGGGGTGGGTTGTGTGCTGCAAAAAACCCTCATCTTGGGCCTTCTCGGGAAAGTTTGGGGCTGTCTTCTTTTTGTTACTTGTGATTCTGTCTGCTTTTGAGGTTTTTTTTGGGTGGTGGTTGTTTTTTCCCCTTGCAATCCACACTAGAAGCTGCAATGATATATATAAAAATCAATATAATAGACTGAAATTAAATTTCTTCAGTTAATGCTGAGGGTTAACCTGGAGCTGAGCTGCTGCTTGGGCCCCCATTGCCCTCAGAGTTTTAAGCTCTTGCTCCAAGTAAGGGTCAATACCATCTCCTTTTCAATTAAAAAAAGTTGGGAATTAATCTATTTTTAATACACTGCTGGGTTCCCACGTACGTGCGAAGGGAAAGGGAGAACATTAAATTGTACCTCCAGAGGGAGGGAAATTAGTCTGCTACTGGGAAGATAATTCTCTTAAATTAATAAAGCTGTTAACTGTGTGCTGGTCGAAGCCTTTGTAACAATGAACATTAGTTAACTTTCACAGCTGATAATGCAGAGCTGGGGGACGTTTCCAGGGCAGGGGAAGGTACATGGGGAAGTGGCTGGGACTGGCCAGTGTCCCCTTGGAGAGGCTGGGACACTGCCCTGGGATTTTAGGGACCTGTCAGGAGCATATCCGGGGGTTTATTGCAGGACAAAAACATGGGATGGTTTGGGTTGGGAGGGACCTTAAAGCCCATCCAGTGCCACCCCCTGCCATGGGCAGGGACATCTCCCACCAGCCCAGGTTGCTCCAAGTCCCATCCAACCTGGCCTTGGACACTTCCAGGGATGGGGCAGCCACAGCTTCTCTGGGCAGCCTGTGCCAGGGCCTCCCCACCCTCCCAGGGAAGGATTTCTCCCCAGTATCCCACCTAACCCTGCCCTCCCTCAGCCCAAGGCCATCCCAGCATTACTCAGGACTGGTGTCTGCCCCAGGGATAGATTGCAGAGGTACCTCTGTCCCAGGTGTGCAGCCAGCCCAGGTCCCACGTGTCCCTGCTCCTTGTCACCAGCCCTCGCCCCTCCTGGGGACAGCAGGAGAGTCTCCCTGTGGAACAACACACACCCACTTCCACGTCCAGCACTGCTGGCTCTGAGCAGCTCTCGCTGTCAGTAACAGTCTGCAGGGATAAATTAGATGCACAAAATGCTTTTATTGTGTCCAAGCAGGATCCATCGGACTGCAGGTCTCATATACAGCAGGAGTCATTTACACAGACCACAGCTTCGAATACAGGAGGAGACAACTCAGCCCTGGGGGCTGCTCACCTGGCCCAGGTGAGCCCTGGGCTTGGGGACTGAAGTACAAGGGTCCTACAAATACTGTACAGAGCTGTGTCCCAGGAAGGACGTGAGAAATACAGACTGAAATCACAGGAGTCGTACAGAGCAAATCCACGGGAAAGTACAACGTGGTTCTTCAGCTGGGCAAATTAATATGTACATCCTTGCTATCAACTCCTGTAAATGCTCACAAAAATCTGTTTAAAATGAGTCTATGCATTTACTTATCCCCGATTCCAAAATAAAGCAGATGTAGCCTTTCGAAATACGTACCTGATTTTTCCTGGGAGTTTCTCAGCAGTTATATATATATATTTATAAGTGTCTATATCCTTAAAAGCTCCTGAATATTGAAATTTGCAGTAGCTCTGTCTAAAAGCAGGCAGAAGTAGAGGCAGGTTTCTATATATGCAAAACCCAATATTTAATCATGGCTTTCTTGGTTTAAGGTTTATGGAGAAGTAGAATTTTGCAGAGAGCTGTTGGTTCAGTAACCTGACATGCGAGGTTGGGTTTCCTAACACTGCTCAGGGATGTTTCCCAGGAGCACTCCACAGCTGGAATAACTGTACAGTTAGGAGCTGAACTATCTAAGTTCTAACTAATTCTCTGTCTTACAGCTTTTATTCAACTACAAACAAAACCTAAAGCTTATATTCAGCATATAAAAGCAAACAAAGTCTGAGCTTGCCCCTTCCATCTGTTAACCTGAAGAAACTTTATAGTTGAGATTTCCCAAACGTGGTTTTATTAAAACCTGAAGTTGTATCTGGCTTTTCTTCATTGAAAAAATAGATCTGTACATCCTTCTTTAATTACCAAGTACCTGAAGGTTATAAATTATTAATTATTTTTTTTTTGCTTTACAAGTGTTTTTCACAGCACAAGCATGAGGTGCAAAAGAGGAAAGTAAAAATTAATGAATTCGGTCGAAGGTAAGAAAATACGAGATTATTCTCGGTTAGAAGAGAGATCAACTGTGCTTTTAGATTTCACTGCAGATTAGTAGCAAGAGCACACATCTCGAAGGGTCCAGTGACAGGAGACACCGAGCAGCAGGTGCTGAATGATTCTCATGACCAGAGATTAACTCAGGGCTGTACTGCTGTACAGAGCACTTGGAAACCATGCAGTCCAGGGAGCTCATGCATTGCATTAGGATCTGTAGTCCTTCTTGCTGTAGGGCTTGTTGCCCAGAATATTATCTATTTCATTCACGATGTGGGATGTCATCTTTGGAAGGACCTGAGGGTAGAAGGAAGCCTGTGTTTAATCAAGGTTGTTCTAAATTTAAACCCAGATTTTATCAAATAACATTTCCTCTGAGGTTTTTTTTGCGTGACAGATATTAAACATTCATCTAATAACTCTCTCCCATAAAGGAGGAACCGCTGGAATGTCTTTACTCAGTGAGAGAATCATGGCAATGCCTCTGAACTGGATATGTGGAGTATTGCTGGGCTGCAGTGGAAGGACAGCAGAGGGAGAGGAAGCTGATTGTGGCAAACTACAGAGATTAATTAAGGTGGGTGCAGGTGACATGTGATAGCACAGAATCCATCACAACATGTCCTGGAATCGGGTCCCTGTCCCTTTCAGATACATTAAACCTGCTGGTGACACCACAGATTTGCCTAATTAAGGTGCATAAATAGAATTGCAAGACAAAAAACCAAGTACTAACACTAAATGAAGAGAAGGAGGGTGCTGAGGTGTGGGGGTGTTACCCCCAGGGAGCTGAGCAGAGCTAATCCCCGTGGAGGGGCCACCACCACCTGCACTTACCTGGATGGCTCCGAGGTTCTCTATCAGCTGCTCCGGGTTGGAAGATCCCAGAAGGACAGAGCTCACGCCCTCATTCCTCAGGCACCATGCTGGAATAAAGGCACAACGAGGTCAGGAACAAGGTGGAGTGACATGGCCTTGCTCCAGAGCCTGAAGTTTGACAGAACCTCTGTTTGAAAACCACATTGTTCTCTTGTGTCTGTGGGCCCAGGGTGCTGAACTGTGGGGAGGGAGCAGGGAAACAGGCAGGTTGGACCCCTGAGGAGGCCCAAAATACTCTGGCAATCACAGGCTCATGCTGGTGCTGGAAACAATCTTATTTCATGTAATTGTTGCCCAGAGAAGCTGGGGCTGCCCCATCCCTGGACGTGTCCAAGGCCAGGTTGGCCAGGGCTTGGAGCAACCTGGAATAATAGAAGGTGTCCCTGCCCATGTCAGGGGGTGGAACTGACTGATCTTTACGCTCCCTTCCAACCCAAACCATTCCAGGATAAATAATCCTTGAAGCATTTAAATAACAAACCCATCTCTAGCCGCAGGCCCAGCCCAAGCCACCCTTTGGCCTGTCCGAAAGACGACACATCTTTTCCCGCAGTGCCCTTCCCCAAACCGTCCCTGCTGCCTGCACAGAGGAGAGGAGCAGCCCCAGAGCCCCCCAGGGTGCCCCCAGCCCAGACCCACCGACAGCCAGCTGGGGCAGGGTGCAGCCGAGGCGCTCGGCGATGGGCGACAGGTCCTTCAGCTTCCCCTGCTGCTTCCTGCCCTCCTCGCTGATGATCTTCTCCTTCAGCCACTGGTAGCACTGCAGGCCAATCACACTGCATTACTGCCAGCTTTCATCTTCCAAAATGGGGACTTTAAGCCCATTTATAATTACAGGCATAATCTATACATATATATATATATGTGTGTGTGTAACGGCACTTGAAAAGCCATGTCCAACCCAGAAGGTCGTGGGGGCTGAATGACACAAAGTTTTGCTACCCAAAGCAATTAGGACAGGACCAGAATGTCCCTGGATCTACATCACCCTGGACAGGACCAGAATGTCCCTTGATCTACGTCACCCCAGCTTTATGCAGCTGACGGACTCGCTCCAGCACCTGTAACCTCCTAACTCTTCTTTTTGGACCATTGAATCCCATCACAGAGCAGAGGAAAAAAAAAAGGGAAATATTGGTCAGCTTGAGAAGATTTTGACCCAAACCCCTCCAAAAAAATTGTGAGGGAATATCTGATCTTGTTGGAGATTTTACAGTTCAAGATTAGAACATTAATTAAAGCAAAGTGGGATTTCAGTTCTCCCAGTTCCAGACTTGGAGGCTGGTTCTGCTGCACTCTCAGCAATTTAATTTGGACCCCTCTCACCATCCACCTTCTCCAATAGCCTTTACCAAGAGTTAATAATACATTTTGGTTTGGAAAAAAAACCAACCCAAATGCAATTAAATAGCCCATTTCCTTTAAAAAGCACCAAACTGAGCAAATCCAGCCCAGGGACCCCTGTCACTCTGTTGGCACTGCCAGGCAGTGCTGGCTTTTGCTCAGCTGGTACAGAGGCCCAGATCCCATTTTAGTTGGGTTTTTGCCTAAATCCATGACATTTTAGTGCTCTGTGATCTTTCAAACCATTAAATCACATGCCTGTGCCACAATAAGGGAGGAGACCCCGTAGCCCTCAAAAAGGATAAAATCAGGATAACTGTGGAGATTTCAATGATCTTTTGCAACGTTCATGGTTCCATGACTGGTGTCAGCGAGGAGCACTGAGCACCACAGACCCCCTGGGTGTGACAGCACCCAGCATCCTGCAGCCCCCCTCCTGCCCCAGCCCCTCTCAGCCCCAGCTCTGCGTGGGGAACCCGAGCACTGTTCTAACCCAGATTCTCCTGCACTTGGAGAGTGGTTGCCAGAGAAACCAAGCGGATCTATTGATACCCAGCCCGGCCTCCTCATGAGGGATCTCTTTCCCCTTGGTTATTTCCCTGCCCTCACAAAGCAGCACATCTCAAACATGCCCCAAAGATACCTTGAGGGAAGCCCTTGAGCTCTCTGGGACCCCGTTGCCGTATTTCCCTGAGATGATCCCACAGGCCAGCGGGGACCACGTCATTGCTCCCACCCCTGCAGAGAGAACAGAGGAGGGCGTTTCAGGGGAGTGGGAGAGATCAGAGCTGTACCAAAAACAGGACTTTCAGTTAAAAAATGAAATAAAAGCAAAACAACTTCTGCTTGTTTCGATTGCCACTGGCAGCAACGTTCAGTCAATGTCTTCCAGGGAGATGCTGCTGTTGCCCTTGAGTATTTATTCAGATAATTAATATAATTAAAAAATAAAATAATTATTACTCCTTAATGCATCAGCAGCATCTCCCTGGAAGACACTCACTGCCTTAATCATCCAAAAAGCCTCTTTCAGGAGCCTCCAGCCCCATCCTGGCTCCTGCAGCAGTGAAGCACCTGAACTCCTGACCAGGCATCTCCTCTGCCTTCCACCATCACACCCTTCCTGCTGGCAGGGACCAGCTCCCACCCCTGCTCCTCAGATGCCTGGGAGAGGCACAAGGAGGTATTGGTGGCTTTGGATACAGGGGAGGGATGGCACTTTCGAGGGCCACACAAGTCTCAGAGAGTAAGAAGCAGTCATGGCAATTAATAATTAATATATGTCTTAATATACTATATTAATATATAATATTGAGTAATACTTCTTTACCAGAGCCACAGTGAACTGGTTTTTCCTTCAGGTCTTTAGGAAGACACCTGTCTGTGTGCTGTTCCCATCTGGAGCCCCAGGTCCCCCTGCTCTCTCTCTTTCTGGGGATGTACAAGCCAAAAAGGCACAGCAGCCTCAGACTCACCAATTTTGTGATATAGCTCTGGCAGCTGAACCTCCACTTTCTCTCTCTGGAACAGATGATATTCTGCTTGTTCACACACGGGTGGGATCATGTTGAACTGCCTGGCCACGGAGTAGGCTTCCTGTGGGGGAGAAAGCAGCAGGAAAGCACTTGATTACATGGAAATATCCTGCAGGACACACCAGCCAACAGTCCTTGAGTGTACAGAGACAACCAACTCAAGTCTTCCCTTTAGCAAGGGGAAGAGGGACCAGCAGGATGCTCCTGGAATCTCTCGGAATCCCAGACTGGTTTGGACTGGGAGGGACCTCAAAGCTCATATTGTTCCACCCCCTGCCGCGGGCAGGGACACCTCCCACTAGACCAGGTTGGCCACGAGCACAGATATCAAACCTGAAGATACCTTGAATTCCCCTGGAATTCCATCAAACCAAAATGACAGAAATCCCAGTTAAACCAGCCCAGACACCCAAACCCCCAGCTCAGCCCATCTTCTCCTGATCAACACCAGGCTCATTCTGGAACAGGTTCTTAAATTATTTGAAGTGGAAAGGTGCTGGATGGAGTGAAACTCCAGCAGCCCCAGAGCACTCCCCAGTGCCAAGGCTTCCCCAGGGGGGCCTTACCATGATCTCCATGGCGCTCCAGCGGGACGTGCCCCAGTACATGGCCATGCCCTGGTTGATCACGTGCGTCATCGCCCGCACAATTTCTGCAGGAGGGAAGAAAAGGAGTATGAGAAGTGCCCAGAGGCCATGTTTCCAGCACCAAATCCTCCCAAATCCACTCGTGAATTCCAAGAATGCTGACAGTCCTGAGCAGTTTGCATTGAACACCAATTCTGCTCTTTTCTTTTGCTCGAGCATGGATGAAAAAGCATTTTCAGTGCAAATATGAAGACATTGATCTCTTGCCTACCAGCACCTCAGGAGAGTATTTCTTTTAAAATTTAGCACAAGGGGGCAGCACAGTGGAAAAATAAACTAGAGGATAAATTCAATTTGTTTTAACAATTGTTTACTAAACCCATATATCTGGGTCTGCTTGATTTTACCAGGAATACTGGGGTAGGGGGAGTAAAGTTGCAAAACTGAGTGGTTGAACCCCACTTCACCAAGGGCCCTGTCAGCCTCGTGTGTCAGCTCTGCAAAGCCCAGCACAGCTCCTCATGCAGCAGTGACATGGTCCTCGTTGTTCTTTGGGAAGCTGGAAGCTTGCAAGGCTGCACACCAGGACAGGAGCTTTGATTTCCTCCCTCTGACCTCTGCTGAGCAGCCCTGCCTTCTTGGGGTGGGGGGGAAGCCCACCATAAAGCTTAGTTTCATGGAATTACAGGATGGTTTGAGTTGGGAGGGACCTTAAAGCCCACCCACTGCCACCCCCTGCTATGGGCAGGGACACCTTCCACTAGCCCAGGTTGCTCCAAGCCCTGTCCAACCTGGCCTTGGACACTCCAGGGATGGGGCAGCCACAGCTTCTCTGGGCAACCTGTGCCAGGGCCTCACCCTCCTCACAGGGAGGAATTCCTTCCCAATATCCCATCTAACCCTCTGGCACAGTCCCCACAAGCAGCCCCAAACCAGAATTAACTGCCCTGGCCACAGTAAAATCCCTGTTTCTGGCTGGGCTCCCCCACTGCCCTTGGGAGCTGAGCAGTGCTGCGGGCACAGGCACTGCCCTGACCACCAACCACAGCATCTCAACTGGCAAAACTGGGCTTAACTCACTCTGAGAAGCAAAAGGAAACAGTTCTTGGTCACTGCTGCCCGTGCCACACCAGGCATCTCATGGTCAGCAGGCACTGCCACGTCTCCCTGTGCTCTTCCTACGGGAAAGTGGGAAGGAACTGGTGCTCTCCACCTCCACCATTAACTCTGACCCGTCACAAACCCTCTGGGGGGACATGGGGCTGCCTGGAGGAGCCTGACATGCCTGTAAATCCCTGTGCTCTCCCTCGGATAAGGACTCCAGGCACCGCTATCTCGAGATCAAGACGAGCTCCCCTTTACACCATCAGGATTCTCGTCCTACTTAGGGAAGAAAAGAGAAGGATCTTGGCAGCAAGGAGATTACACTGCCAGCCTGGGCCTTGCGTGAGATCCTGCTGCAGGCAGCCACGGGCAGCTCAGGGTGGGGAAATCTCCATTTAGAGCCTGGAGGGCTGGGCTTTGTTTGACACAGAGACCTGCCTTAAACCCAAACACTAATCCACCGGTCTGAAGGAATCAGGAAAAGGAAATAAAAATCCCAAAGACCACCTCATTCTAACCCCCTGCCATGGGCAGGAACACCTTCCACCTGACCAGGTGTCCAGGGCTCCAGGATACCCCAAACGAGCTATTTCCAGCTGCCTCGCCTGAATATTGAATTAAAAATTGTTTTTCACTTGCTACCTTCCTCAGTCTCAGCCTGTAAGTGATCCTCCCCTCCCTTGCTCCCTCCCTGTCAGCACCAGCTTCTCCCTGGGCTTAGTTTTCTATTTTTGCCCCGCCACCATTTGGGAGCCTTGACAAACATTTCGTCATACGCCTCTTACACATCTCAGCCCCTGGTTGTTTTCATTTCTCCCACCTCTACTCCTTTCAAGAAAAACCCAAGTCAACTCAGAAAATATATGTACCTTCTTGTTTACAGAGCCTGCTCCCATGGGGATGGGATGTGGGAATAGCACATCCCTGGATCTCTTGGCCTGCCAGCTGGACGCCCAAATGGCACCATTTAGGAACAGGAGATTTTTTTTTTTTTAAATATAAATAAATGTTTCAAGTCCCAGAAAACAGCCCCTGGCAGCATAATAATAACTTTGAAGTAGCTTGAAGTTCCCTGGTAGGAATGTTGTCACCTTCCCTCCCTGCATTCCAGGGCTGTGGGTGCTGGATGTGCTGTGGGCACCCGGCACCGTGACAACAGGACCCCAGGGACCCTCCTTCCCCCCAGCTGGAGCTGCACTGCTGGAAAAGCCACTTGGGATAAAGAAAAAGCATCTGCCTGCCCAGTGGGGGATCAGACCTTCAGGTTGGACAGGACTTGGAGCAGCCTGGTCTGGTGGAAGGTGTCCCTGCCCACAGCAGAGGGGTTGGAATGAGATGAACTTTAAGGTCCTTTCCAACCCAAACCACTCCATGATTTCCTTGTGGGAAAAGCACAGGCATGTATGGTGCTGGAGCAGGGCTGTGTGCCTGGGGAAGGCAGCACAGCTCTCCCTGCACGGGGAGAGCAGCACCACCAGATGGTTCAGCAGATGCTCTGGGATAGAAGTGGCTTAGTAGGTGAACCACAAAAAAAGCAGGAAGAACATGGGAAGAGTCTCCACCGTGCCATTCATAATAAAAATGTCCCTTTTTTCACCCTGCCCCGGTCTCACCAGGCTCCACAGCCCGTGTCTGGCTGCCAAGGCCACACTGCCGGCGGGATCCGCAGCATCCCCAGCACTGCCAACGCCGGGATCAGCTGGGAACACATCCCACTGCCTGTGACACTGACTGAGCACAGAGGTCACTCCTCCCTCCCGGACACAACGTGCCATGTCCTCGGCCTCAGCAGCAGCTGAGGAATCCACACTGCTCCTCAGCTCCCAGGCCTGAGGAATCCACACTGCTCCTCAGCTCCCAGGCCCGAGGAATCCACACTGCTCCTCAGCTCCCAGGCCTGAGGAACCCACACTGCTCCTCAGCTCCCAGGCCCGAGGAATCCACACTGCTCCTCAGGCCGGTCCCTGAGCCTCAGCTGCTGGCTCTGACTGGCACCCACCTTCCCTAGGAAATGGGTGTCACTACTCCTACATCGAGCCAGGAGCTTGCAGGGGGCCTATCAAGCTCCAGTTTTGTTTGATTTCCAAGTGCCCTCCACGGTAGCTCCTGCAGCTTGCAAGTCTTTCCTCCTGCTCTGTGTGTTAGGCTGGGAGGCTGCTCTGCCACAGGGAGTGGCTGCATTCACTCCTGAGGGAGGAGAGAAGGAATGGGAATTGTGCCCATTAAATAGGGCACTGACCCCAAAACACACTGCTGGGGGCTCCTGGCTAGCTGGGCTATGCTCACGTTCCAGACACACAGATTTGGTTATCAGTGACTCTGAAATGTAACTGAAGCTCAAAGTCACAGATCCTGCAAGTCCCTCAGTTCATCCCCTGATTTACCAGCCTGGATTTAACAAGGGACATTCCCCACCAGCCCAGCCCTGGGCAGAGCATCACTGCTGGCTGTGCTGGGAGACCCTGCTGTGTCCTGCCTTAAATCCAAACACAAACCCACTTCATCTGAAGGATTCAGGAAAAAGAAATAAAACAAACGTTAAAGCCACTACTGGGACATAAAGGAAACTTCCATTTCCTTCCAAAACATATTAACACATTTCAGTAAATATGGAGTCATGGAATGGTTTGGGAAGGGATCTTAAAGACCATTTAGTTCCAATCCCCTGCCATGGGTAGGGACACCTTGCATGGCCAGGCACACATCCTCCAGGACACCACAAACGAGATATTTCCTATTTAAACTGCCCCAACTGAATATTTAATTAAAAATTGGTTTTCATTTCCTACCCTCCTCAGTTTCAGCCCCTAAGCCAGGATCAGGGGGAACCTTTAAGCCAAGTCTGCACCAACCTTCCATGGGGGTGTTGTTGTCCGGCCGGTTGGCAAAGACCACGTCCACATATTCCAGCTGCAGCCTCTGGAGAGAAGCCTTCAGCCCTGGGAATGGGAGAGCAGAGACAAGACAGGTAAGGTCAGAGGGAGGCAGAGCTGGCAGCACAGAACAGAGCCAAAATGGGGTGAAAATAAGCTTGGTGTATTTAAATGTACATATATATATATACACACACAACCATCCAGGATATGAGAGGGACGCTGAATATCATTGTCCCATGTCACTGCAGTCATATGAAGAAGGAAACATCAGCTTGGCCACATGCAGGGCCTCCTCCTTCCACGAGAATTTGCTTTATTTTTGAATTCCCCTCAGATCTGGGTTGAACAGCCCCTGGGCACAGAGCGTGTCCATGTCAGCTGCCAGGGACTGGGTTCTGTGTCCTGCTCCTGTCCTGAGCTAATTTCATCTAGATTTTGTCACAGAGCCTTTCTGGGCAAGTCCTTGCTCCACCCCCACCTGAAGATGGGTGGCTGCAGGGGGACACTCCAGGGATGCAATCCCAGAGGGAAGGTTGATGCCTCGTGATGAGCAGGTGAGGCACCAGGGAGGGTTTTACCTCTTGTCAGAGGGGGCTGTGCCCACCAACACTGAGCAAAGGGCAGAGGGAGTTTGGCAGAGCAAGTCAAGGCACTTTGCAGCTCAGTCCCTAACTGTCCAGGCTTTGACAGCCTCTCTGGGAGGATCTGATGGGAGATGGCATTGAAACCCTACAGATATATACATATATAGATATATACACACGTGTGTATGAGAGAGGGAGAGAGAAGAAGAAGATGGGCATTTTATCCATCTCAGAATTCAGCAAACATTTTCAGCCTCCTCTATTTTGACTCATTCTTCATGAACATTCATAAAAACATTTTGTTCTTGGGAAGATTTATAGAAAATAAGTGTCAGAAATCCTCCTCTCTCTCACGCACACAGACATATATATATACACAGACATATATGTGTATAAAATAGCTAACATTGACCTTAACATCGTTTGCTCTGTGTTCTGTGAAGTTTTTCCAACTGCTGCCAGGGTTTTTCCATCATTTCGTGAAGCAGCTCCACAAGAAATGAAAGCAGATGGGTTTGCAGCACCTGTGACATGGCTGCCCCTTCCCTGAGCACCTCTGGGTCCAGTGTCACCACCTCACAGAGGGTTATTCAAATAAAAACTCAACAAAATTCTGCCAAAAAGCTTTCTCCAGCATTACCTTAGTCTGAAAGTCACATCCTAATGTAGCTGAATCCTGCAAACACCCCATGGTGAAAACTTTCCAGGGCAATCCCAGGTGTATGGAAAATTCACCATGCTCCAGGGATGCTCCTGATCAGGATCAGGAAGGAGGAGGATGGAAGGAGCCAAACCTGTGCCCCAGGAAGGGGCTGCTCTGCTTTTGGCCATGCTCATCCCACGTGACCTGCTTGGGACAGCACCAGCCAGGGCAGGATGAGGGGCAGTGACATCCTGGGTGAGGGTGGGAGATGTAACATTTGTCATATAACCCGTATTTTCCACATACCCTGCCTAACTGGATACAGATTAAGGCAGCACATGGCATCGCTCAGCGGGATGGGGGAACGGATGAAGGGAGCCAGGTGAGGGAATGTACAACAAAACTGAGCACCTGAGGAGAAACAGCACTGAGAGCAAACCTCAGCCGTGCCAGCCAGGGCCTGGCACCCCTCCAGAGGCTATTTCTGCAGGCTGACATCATGCCCACATCCTCACCCTCATCCCTCCCTGCTCGTGCCACCACGAGCTGCCGCTGGGAAGAGCTGGGGGTGCCCGGGGAGCAGCTTCCTGCAGCAAACCCCAAAGGTCACCGAGCAGGGGGGCTGGGAGGGGAGGCTGGGAGTGCAACTCATTTGCTCACACTTCTTGAAAAAGGCCAAAATAATCCTTTGGCGTGATTTGGGCCCTTCACAGCCAAGTCTGGGAACTGCCCACGTGGGGTTGGCACAGGGAGCACCAGGATCAGACAGACCTGGCTCACGGCAGAGCCGCTGTCCCGGCTCCAGCTGGCTGCATCCCACCCTGCACCCACCCAGCCAGGGCACCCAGGCACGGCCAGACCCCACCCTGGGCCACAGCTACCTTCAATGATGTGTTTCCTTGAAAGGCCTCTCTCCGTTTCAGCTCTGCAAGGGAAAAACAGGAACAGGGCTGTGAGAGACCGGAGGTGCCAACAACTGGGGAGCACTCACTGACTCCCATTCTGATTTAAACAGCCCCAAAATCAGAATAACAGACTGGTTTGGGCTGGAAGGGACCTTAAAGACACTTACTTTCCACCCCAGTACAGCTTTGTTGTTATGACCAGACTGGACCTCCTGCAAACAAAGCAGAAAAAAAAATTATTATTAAATAAAAATAATATAAATAACCAAGCAGGATGCTGCCCATCAACAACTTCTGAAATCTAGGAACAGGATTTCTGCTGGCAGCACTCAAACAGGAAAGAGCAGGAGTGAACCACTGAGGAGACACTGACTCCAGTGCTGACTTGGGGGGAATTACCTCTGAATTGAGGGAACTTTGGCATCCCCTGAGCAAACAGGAGCTTCCATTCGTATCAGGGAATGGCACCACTGTGCGTAGGGAGCTATTCCTCAGACATGTGCTTTAAGCAGCAGAGGGGATCCAAGCTTTAATTTTTTTAGAAGATGGAAAGTGAAGCGCCCTGAAGGCATTTCGGCAAAATATATATTCATAAATATTTAGGGCATGAGGAAATGGAATGAAGCTGCATGAGGGGAAGCTGAGATTGGACATTAGGACAGGGGTCCAGAAATCAAAGCTAATTAAAGTGAAGCAACCAAAAAAACCTCCAAACATTTTGAATTACAGCATGAGCAATCTCCAGACCTTTAACCAAGGGCTACAGCACTATTCCCTCCTGCCAGCCATGCCCAGTGCTTCTCATTATCATGCAGTCTTCCCAGAGTCATTAAAACTCAAGTGATCCATCTGAATAAATCTATAAACTCCTACATGATGTTAAATCAAGGATTTATCATTCTCCAACCACCTTGCTGCATAACCAGACACGTACAAAACCATTTCTCCACCCTTAATTGGACTTTTTTTCTTCCACAGCATGCAGAATATTTCTTACTGAACAATCACTCACCCCCCTAACACAGGGATGCTGATTTTGGAGGCAGCACTGCTAGAACCATCCTTCAGTCAGTCTGGCTATGACACACTGGAGGTCTTAAAAGATTATGTAAATGCTCTTTAAACTGCACAACATATGCTAATGTGCATCGTTTGAATTAGGTATCACCTCCTGCCAGGCTCCCCGAGATGAAGGCCCCTCACAGCTTTGCATCCTTAATCCACACCTTAGGGGCACATCACCCACCCCACGGGTGCTGGACACGCTCCCAGGCTGTGTTGGGTGACATGACGGTCCCACGGGGGGGTCACAGCCTCCTGAAGCCACTGTGCACTTCCAGAACATCCAGGGGAGTGCTTTTGTTTGGCACTGGAGAGCTCTGGCTGCTCCCTGAGTGACTGTCACACAGCAGCACCCGCTCCTGGGATGGCACCACCCAACAGTCCAGGAGGATTGTCTTATGCCAAAGGGTTCTACTTGTTTGTGGGGGACAGGGAATGCCATACAGTACCTCCAGCCCTTCTTCTTCAGGATGTTGCCCAGGATGACCTCAGCCCTGTGCAGGAGAGAGCCCGGCGTGAGGGAGGCAGGAGGATGCTCAGCACCACGGACACCATCGCCCCCATCACCCGACCTGTGCCCCCCATGCCAGCCTGCAGCTCTCCCCTCCCCTCCTGACATGACTCCCACCAGGGACAGACCCCCTCTGTCAACCCAAAGCATCTTGTCCACCCATTCCTGCAGGGACAGACCCACATCCCTGATCCCCACATCTGCTGGACCCCAGTCTGGGAAGCAGAGTCGCTCTGGCCCCACAGCAGGGACACGATGTCCCAGCCCACCTTCCACACCGAACACGAGCCATATAAATCATCCCCAGGCAGATTTATTAGGGATGGATGTTTCCCCCACTCCACAGTGACACTAAGAGCATTAGCTCCGCTGCAGCCAGAGCTGTTCCCGCCAGGATCCGCGCCGGGAGCTGTCACAGGTCCCGGCCATTCATCACCATTAAGATCCACTCTGACTTTTCATTTATTCAGGATATTTTTCTCCCTGTGCCAACAGCAAGGGGCACGAGAGATACAATCCAATCTGTGCAGAGTACAAGAGGATTTGGGAAATTTATCTGATTTTCTTTCTGAGCGCTCCAAATACAAAGGTTTCCCAGGGAGAGAGGGGCTCTCTGATCACTGTCAGAGCCCAAACCAGCACCCAAACCATCACCAGGGGCTATGCCACAGGGAAGAGCAGAGCCAGTGTTCTGCCCACGGAACCAGAAGGTCCCTCAGGTCCCTCCCAAGCCACCCCCAGGAGCAGGACCCCAGCACTCACTTGCCGGCCGCGTACACCTCGGCCGTGTCGAACAGGTTGACGCCGCTCTCGTAGGCGATGGTCATCAGCTGCTCGGCCACCTGGGGCAGGGAGGGAGGGAGGGGGGACAGGGGTCACATCCCGAGCCAGCAATCCCCTCCCGCACCAGGAAAGGCCCTTGAGGGCAGCAAAGGGGCTCCAGCAGGGCTGGGAGGGGTGTGAGCATCCCCTGCCCAGGGGAGACCCTTGGACAGGGCACCCAGGGGGTCCTGCACTGGCCAGAGAGGCACCACAACGTGGATTGGCACCAATTTCCATTTGACTCACCCTGGCAGGAATTAGTCTCTTCCCACAGGAGCTTTCTAACAGGAAAGCAGCCAAGAACTTAATAGGTTTACAGAAGATACTCTGCAAATCTACGGAGTTAACACAGAATGGTGAATTTAATGTTTTCTTGGCTGCCTGACAGGCTGTCCTGCAGCTCCCCAGAGATGCCATGGGGCATGGAAACACCTGCAAGTCATTTTGTGGGGTCCCCATGGGGGTCTCGCTGCTCCCTGGGGGATCCTGCCCTCCAAGGGGCTGGAAGCTCTGAGCCAGTATCCCAAGGGTGGGCATCCCTCAGGGATGGGGCTGTGTTTCTGCCCTATTTTTCCACGTATGACCCCTTTGCACGGCCTTACTCAAGGTAAGGAGGGCAGGAGTACAGGGAGCAAAGTGATCATGGGAACAAATCATCTCATAGTGCCAAGAGATAAACCTGGTGATCCACCAGGAGAAGCAGCAATACCAGGAAAGATCAAGTGAATTAAAAGGCAAAACCCTTTGAGTTCAGGCTCCTGGGCTCTTTTCCTCATTCCAGAGCTATTTTGGTGGTTCTCCCATGCCCTGGGGGAAGGCAGCTGGATGGCTGCTCTCCCGTGGGCACTCACATCTGGAGTGTACCTGGGCTGGAGGGAAGCCCAGGTGCTGCCCAGCGCTCCGGGATCAACGGAGACCAAGAGCCATCTGCTCCAGGGAGGAGCACGGAGGAAACCCGAGCTCACTCCCATTTGTTTCAGCTCATTATGTAAAAACAAACCACCCTCATGAGCCCAGCCCCTGCCTGTGTTTACAACTGGTGCCCATTTCATCCACAACAGAAGCAGTGCCCAATTTCCACTCTGGGATCGGTGCCGCTGCCAGTGGGGACAGCATGGAAAAGGAGATGGCTCTAAGGGATACATGGATAGATGGGGTTTGTTAGAGCTGGTCTCTGGAAATGTCACATTCGTTAGGGGTTTGCAGCAGCAGTTTTGTGCAGCTCCTCCAGCTCTGGTAGCTGTGGTTTCACCAAAAACACCTCACCCTGCTCTGTACCTCCTGCTTTGCACTGAGACTGAGCAGCACTCACCTCGTCTGAGATCTGACCCCCAAAAGTGACCCATGTCCCTGGAAAAAAACACAAAAGAATCTGTTACTACAAGAGGCTTTTAACACCCAAAATTTCACTTGACCAAAATTCAGGCTCCTTGGGGTTAAATGGGTTTAAAATGGCTGGTTCAGAGGGTGGTGTGTGCCCAGAGCTCCTGAAGGGCTGACATGGAGCCCCCTCTCCCAGGGTGGGAAAGCACATGGAGATGCTCAGGGCAGTGCCAGGGGATGTTATTCTGCCAAAATACAGTTTGATTCAAATCATAGAATCACCAGAGAATGGCTTGGGTTGGAAGGGACCTTAAAGCTCATCCAGTCCCATCCCCTGCCATGGGCAGGGACACCTTCCACTGTCCCAGGTTGCTCCAACCTGGCCTTGAAATCTGAAGTTCTTTGCAAAACAGTTTGTTTTCCAAAGCTTCAATTTGATAAATTGGAAAAAAAACTTAATGATGCTGCCTCAACACATCATTTGGGGAAGGAAAATCTTCTTAAATATGTGCTTCATTCCACATCATACAGGCCAAAATGAGGAAAAATGATTAAGAAAGAAATATTTCTTTTGACGTGAAGTATTTAAAACCCAAAGTGACTTTTCCCTGGAACTTTTCCATAAAGCCAATGTCCAAAGCCAAGGCAAAGCCAGTGGGCAGAGCTTTCCTTAGGCTGGCTCCAAAAGGAGCTGCAGTTTAGACTCAGTTGCAGGCTCTGGTCTATTATTAGGAAAACCTGGGGCATTATTTCTTCAGGATCATTGCCTCAAAAAAAATTAAAAATAATCTATGGTGGAAACAACCATAGGATTTAACCAGATCATGGAATAGTTTGTGTTGGAAAGGACCTTTAAAGGTCACCCAGTCCAACCCCTCAAGGAATTCCCATAGGAACATTATCTCCTGTATGTATTTTATATATATTTAAGGAATACATATTTCCTAAGGAACTGGTAGAAAAAAGGAGCTGGGGAAGCCCCAGGTCACACCCAGGACACTGCTCAGCCCTCCCTGCACCCCTGCCCGTGTGCCCTCACCCAGCCCCCGGGGCAGCAGCAGTGGCTGTGCCATGGCCTGTGCCAGCTCCTCACAACACCCTGTGACCTGCAGCACAGCTTCCCCTCACCCTGCTCCACAGCTCCACTGCAGCTGGGCACACAATCACATGTCACTCACTGAAGGGACAGGGCAGAGCCCACGTGGCTCACACAAAACACTCCAGAATTTAAAATTCTGACTTAAAACATCCCTCCATAAGGAAAGCAGAGGGGTTCAGGCTCCAAGCTGGAAAAGCCAGTGAGATTTTTTCCCCATCTCTAAACATGTTCCAGGCCAGATTGGACTTCAGTGATCCCTGTGGATCCCTTCCTACTGAGAATATTCTGTGATTCTAAGTTGGACAGGGCTTGGAGCAGCCAGGTCTAGTAGAAAGTGTCCCTGTCCTTGGCAGGGGGTTGGAACTGGATGGGCTTTAATGTCCCTCCCACCCAAACCTGTGTGTGAATCATGATCTGAGCGAGGCAGGGACTGCAGTGCCAGTGAGGGGTCGAGCTCTGACGCTGCCAAGGGGCAAGACTTCAGTTCTCCCTGCCTGGTGGCACTCACAGAGATGCAGCAGATCCATAAGTGCTCCCACACCCTCATGGGGAGGGTGAACCCTGAGCAGAGGCAGAAGCGGGGCAGGTCCCTGCTGCTCCCTCCGGAGCTCTTTGATCAGCCCTGCCTGGAACAGAACAGGAGTCGTCGTCTCTGTCAGGAGAATCTTGCTCTCTTTCCCTCAAAAAAAGGTCAATCTGAATTTTTTAATACATCAGGTTTCTTTGAGTGCAAACAAAGTTATTTAAAGACACACAAAGTGTGAGTTCAAACCGAAACTCCCGATTTTCCCGCAGAAAAACCCGAGCCAAGTTTTCACAGATCAGAAATATGGAAATAAAAGAAATGAGCAAAGAGCACACATATTTCCAGCTAATTTTACACTTACTGCTGCTCTCTATAAGGGCAATAATGGGGCAGGAGCTACCCCTGCAACACCTTACTGGTTATAGACCTCAGGAGAGGTATTTTCTCTTACTATGGGAGTAAAATGCTCTGGTCCTGCACAAAGATAAAAAAGAAAGCAGGTTTCAATTTATCATTAAGCTTCTTCATGTAGATAAAAAAACCCCACCCAAATGAAGCCTGATTTCCATGTTAAAGCTTTGGAGGTGTTATTTTTATAGGAATACATTAAAACATGTTTCTATCAAAAAATGGGTTGAGATTGTTTATCCCAAAGTGATGGCTTTTTTTTTGCATAAGCAGCACACAGATCCCTAGCACAGGTGAGAAAGAGAAATATTTTTACCTCTGTGGACTGCACATCCTGCCTGGAATTTCCCTGGCTGTGGCCTTTTGACACAAACCACACCCCACCAAGGGACACGAGGGTGATGTGCTCAAGGGTTTGGGCACACAGGGCTAGCAATGACTCATGTAAGAATAACAAGCACCTTAAATCTCTTTAAATGCAAGTAAAAAATATATGATACAGGATCTACCTGCCCAAGATCCATCTGTGCCTCCCCTGTGCCCCCAGACCTAGCTGAGGGGACAGGAGGGGCTGGGGACACTGAGCACCATCAGAAGCACGTGGGTGGGGAATCCTTGGGGTCTCTTTTTGCCATGATCATCACAAAAACCAGCAGGGAGGGGAGTTTGGGCTCAGCAAGGTGATCTCTAAACCATCAGATGTGGTTGGGAAAGGGAGAAGCTCTGGTAGGGAGTCAGAGGCAGGGAAGGCAGCACAGCAATCTCCCTCCATGGCCACCCTTGGGCAGTTGGGGTGGGGGGCACCCACTCCCTGAGCAGCTGGGGCAGAGGCACAGCGTGGCAGAGGCACAGCCTGGCACAGGCACGGCATGGCAGAGGCTGCTCAACTCCCTTCTAAAATGAAATTTTTTAAAAAGGCAAAAATAAGCACAAGGCACATTTGGCATTTTAAACAACAGCCAAGGATGATTCACAGCCTCAGCCAATACACTCATTTTGGAAGAAAAATATACTGGAGAAAGACATGCCTTGTTTAATTGCTACTTTCCCCTTTCCAGTCGCTGTCTCTCTAGCTTATCCCAATGCATGGTTTATAAAGACATCCCCTGCCCTGGGGCTCAGCATGGCAGTGGCAGACAGACCTCTCTCTCCTACCCTTTGCCATCACCTTGCCTTGGAAAACAGCTTCCCAACTGGATATCCTCCCCTTCAACAGGAACTTCTGCATCAAACCCAGATTTGGCTCCATTTCCATCACACCCCCGAGCCCAGCAAGGTGTGATTCTTTGTGGGATTTGTGCCAATGCAAAATCCACCCCTCTCTAATGTTACTGCCAGCAGATGTGTCACCTCTGCAGGAATTCCTGGCTGAACTCCACACTTCCCCTGCTGCCAGCACAGTGTTATCCCTGCCCTGCTCCTGGCGAGGACAGTGCCACATGGAGCTCTGGCACGTGGGGCTGGGCTGGAGCCCAGCCCTGAGCACAGCAGGAGCCTGGGCTGGGAGTGTAAAATCCCTTTCCCAGAGCAAAGCCCAAGGTGGAAACAGCAGCATCTGACCACTTTGGGCTGAAAAACATCTATTTTCGTAGCCAATTTTGAGCACAGGGTATCCCAACAGTGGCTGCAGGAATTGCTTGCTTGGGGAGGGTTTTTTCTGTGCTTTTGTAGATGCTTTTGTGATTTGGGATGGCTGGTTTTGTCCTGCTGCTTGTTTCCTTTGAGCCAGGGCTCAAAGCTTGTTGGAGGCTGTCTCAACATCCTCTCAAAATCAACAGGAATCCACAGGCAGGATTCAGTCTGAACTAAATACATGAGAAACATGACCTTGTTTTTCCCCTGCATCACAATCACGTTTTGGATCCAGCATCAGGCCAAGAGTTTTGTGCCAGCCCAGGGCTGGGTTGTGAAGCTCCCTCAGGTAAAGCTTCACCTAGAGCTGAGGGGCTCAGAGGAGGAGGTGAGAGCTCAGCCCAGTCAGGAGCAGGACTCAGCACCAGAGAGCTGCAGGAGCCTGGGCCAGGGAAGCTCAGCCTGGCAGGTCAGTCCAGCAACCCAGGAACGATGCTCAGCCTGTGCTCCAAGGGGCTCAGCTCCCCAGAGCAATGCCCAGCCACCACCCAAGGGGCTCAGGGACCCCTCCCAAATGTCTCTGCCTGTGGAACATGCTGCCAACTCACCTGTCCTGCACTTGCTCAACACTGGTGGCACCACACACAGCCCCCAGCAAACACACTCACGGCCACGTGAGCGGGAAAGGCAGGGCATCATTAAAGGGCCTGTGCTGCCTCAGCCCTTCCTGCCTTTGATTTCTGCCCCACTTCCCGTTTTTCTCCACTTTTTCATCCTGCAGGATGAAGAGCACTCCCACCTTGCTGAGATTTTGCAAGGCTTTAGAGGAAGACTGCTGAGCCCTCAGAAACTTCAGTGAACCTTAAATTAGATTTTCATGCTGCAGAGAGCGTAGGGAAACACATTTATCTTTTGGGGAATTGCAACAGAGAAGGCATTTAGAAAAGTCATATAAGGCAGCGCTGGGAACAGACACCTGATGGATCTGCAGTGGGAAAGGTGGGACAAGGGGGATGGTTTGAAAGTGAAAGAGAGGAGATTTAGATTAAATAGGGAGAAATTCTTGGCTGAGGGTGGGGAGGCCCTGGCACAGGTTGCCCACAGAAGCTGTGGCTGCCCCATCCCTGGGAGTGTCCAAGGCCAGGTTGGATGGGGCTTGGAGCAACCTGGGATAGTGGAAGAGGAGTGGGACTGAATGGGCTTTAAGGTCCTTCCAACCCAAACCATTCTATGATGTGCTGTGGTGTACATTCCAGAGAATTCCTGAATTTCAGGCTTTCCAGCTCTGCTTTCCTTTATTCCTGCTCACAGGGCAGGGGCTGTTGGGATCAGTGCTGCTGGAACAGGCTGAGATGCCCAGCAGCCCCCCCAGCCCCCCACATCCCTGCACAGCTGTGCTCACAAAGGCTCAGTATATTTAGCTGCTGCTGCAGTTCCACCCGCTTGAAATTAAAGAAAAGCTCTACAGAATGTTTTTCTTTTCCTGCTGCTGCTTCCTTCCCGGAGCTTTTCTCCACCACCACAACATCAGCACTTGGGGAAACTGTGGATGATAAATAAAACCTCTGCACAGATAAGACAAGTCCTTTCCAAGGCTGGGTCTATTTTAACCAGAAGGGCTCTTGGCAAAACGGGCCTTATTTATATGACTCGTGGTGCAGGGTGACTTTCACAATCCACTCTATTTTAAAATCAAACCTCGGAGCATGTTGGAAAAAATGAGCTGACACCTGCCCTGTGAGCATTCCCAGCCCTGGCAGGGATGGAGCTGGAAGGGGATCCCACAGCCTCAGTGGTGCCAGGTACAGGCAGAGAGCCCAGGGCCTGCCATCACCCACTGGCTCCCAAGGCAGCAACCCCTGGATCTCAGGAATGCTCAGCCTTGATCAGTGCCACCTGGGCAGGTAAATCCCCTTGGGTTTACCCCTTACACTCCCAGAACCCCTGTGCTCTAACAAGCTCCTCTTTTCCAACAGCCTCCAGACCTTATTCTTCTGTCTGAACAACAGCCTGAGCTGAATAATCATGGAGTGGTTTGGGATAGGAGGGACCTTAAAGCTCATCCTTCTGCTATCCCAGGTTGCTCAGAGCTAATAATGATGTTATTGTTAAATAATGTTACTGTTATTGGACTTTCCAAGGAAAATTCCAGTAACTACCGACCCAAATTGCATCCAGGGTGGAAATGTACTGATGACTAAAGCCAAGCATCCTACAGGATGGTCATGAGCCTACAGACAGGACAAGAGTGTTTCCCCAAACTCAAGGGGAATGTTTCACAGGTTTATACCTCAGAACAGACTTCTTGTGTCTCTGTGTATGTAAATTGATTTAAATACTCTGAGTGAGTGTAGACGAATGTTGCCATCTTAGATTCGTAATTAGCTTAGGCTCATAATTAAGTTACTGTTGTGCTTATAGCAAATCCTATTGAGTCATTTTATAAATGTTAAATTAGCCAACTGATTAAGCACTGCCACTGTTGTGTTGATTAAGCATTGCTAAGTCCTTTAGACCTAAGCCACTGATCCAGTCTAAGGCCAAGTTTGGCCCAGAGGGCTTCTCTGAACCCTGTGACTCAACAGGAGGGTCTCCCTGCTCCTTTGCATCCTCACCCTCCTCTGTCCCACTATCCACATAAATCATTGGAGACTGATTTTAATCCGATTTTCCCTTGTGTGCTCTGTATAGTAACAGAAAATATATAGTGATAGAACTGTGCCATCAAACTCTGTCATGCTTTTACAAATTCATATTAAACCTGGTTTTGCCAATACCTTTTCCAGTGATTCTTTAAGCAACCTAAACCATGCTGGTGCCTCCAGCTACCTGTGCCAGCCTCTCTGACCCCCCAGGAACAAGGACCCCTATTAAAACAGGGCTGGAGGGGCTCTGGCAGAGCATCCATCCATCCCTGGGGGGGCTGTGCACATCCCCAGGGTGTTTAAGCTCCTGATGTCCAGCCTTGCACTGTGGGAAGGTGCTCACAGTGAGAAAACAGCCTCCTCCTTTCCACAGCATTTGGTTTTTATAAAAACATCTATATCCCTGCACTTTCAAGCACTGTGCCATGTGTGGTTCAGCTGCCATCAGAGGGATTACTCGCCTGAGTAAAGCCATCAGGAGGGATGCAGCCCAGGGCACAGGAGCAGCCACGGACGAGGGGCTGTGGGAGCTCAGCATCCCTGGGGGCCCTGCAGGGCCAGCACATGGGTGTGCTCAGACAGGCCCCTCTGGATCAAATATCGATAGGATAAAATATTGATGAGGTGTTCTTTAGTTTTTCAAGTCAGTATGGAACAGGAATAGCAAGGTACAAAGGCTGGATAAAATGAAATAGGAATGTGCTCCCAGCCCAAGCAGATTGGTGCCCCCGAGGCCAGAGCTGGGACACTCAGAGCTCCTGGGCACACTCAGACATGTCAGATGGGACCTCTGTGGGCTGTTCCTCACAGGCTTTAGGGCACATCAGAAGGATTTGATGACACAACCCCTCATGCAGCTTGAGCACTGAGGGGGGGCAGAACATTGTGGAAGCCAAAGGTACTCACCCAGTCCAAGGCACGACACTCTCAGCCCGGATTTCCCAAGGTTCCTAAGATGAAAAGAAAATAATTAGAAAATACTATTCCTTCCCAATACCCTGCCCAAGCTGGTGGATTCTCCACAAACCCAATGTCCCATGGTTTCCCACTCCAGTGGAGGCAGCACCAGGATCCCCAACACCAGCTGCTCCTCCACAGCCAGGAGATAAAATTATCACCCTTCTCCCCTCCTCCCTGAGCCAGGCTGGAGACAAGATAATCAGCCCTGAGACAGTGCAGTGTGCCACACATCAAACCCCTGTCCTGTCACCACAGCACAAAATCCCCTTTAATTACAAAATCCCCTTTAATTCCACCCTCCTACTCCGACCTCTGCAGTGCAGCCAGGGCTGGGCAAGTGTTCTGCCAGGTCACGGTATAATTTAGGGACCATCCATCTACCTTTCCCTGCAGAGCACCACAAACATTCCCAGTGCTTTTTGCTGCTCCTGCTGAATTATTTAAAGCCAAATAAAATAAAATAAAACAGAAGAAAGAGGCCTGCTCACCCATGGGCAGGGTCAGGACAAAACACCCCACATTAGCACAGGTTGTGCCCTGTGCTTTCAGCTCTTTCTCTTTTTACACACTGGATTCTGTGGCCATTTCAGGTTTTCATTCCCATGGCACAGTTTCCCCCTGGAGCACAGCCAAAGGCATCCCCAGGTGGGCAGGAGGGCCAGCCCAACACCAGCCAGCACCCTCGGCACTGAGGTGCCCACTCTCCCACCACTCCAGGACCCCTTATGCCACTGCTGCACCCAAAATTTAACTCTGATGACGGGAATTTAAAATTGTGGGAGACACAGGAACTTGACCTGGAGTAGCTATTTGAGAAGCTGCAGCTGCATCTCCAGCCCCACGAGCCCCCAGGCTCACAGCACGGCTGGGGCAGGCACTGACCTGATTCTATTTCTGTCCTATTTTTTCTTCTTTTCCCCCCTTCTATATTTTCTTTCCTTTTTTTTTTCCTTATCTTTTTTCTTTTCTTTGATTTTTTTTTTTTGAGTGCAAGCACAGCTGGACCCTGCAGCCCAAACCCAGAACAGCACAAACACTGCCCATCCTCCCCAGCACAGAGTGTAGCCCTCAGAATGCTCAAATCCAAACCCCAGCAGTTGCCTGGGTGCTCCAGGCAGAGCTGCAGTGCTGCAGGAATTCCAGATTCCTAGTGTTGGGATTTCTGCTGGACACAGCCCACCCGCTGCACAACACCCTGTGGAGCCAAGGGCTGCTGTTCATTCCCAAACAGTTCAGGATTATTTTAGGGAAGAGGGTTTTTTAAATCCTATTTCTCCCCGACCTGTTCTTTGCCTTTCAAAGTCTGGCTTTGCAGAGGCTCGTGGCTGTGAGGGCACAACTCAGCCATGTGCCCCTCTCTCTACATAAATATAAATATATATGTATATACACACACATATAGATACATTTGCATATATATTGTTTATATGTACCCCTATATATACACACACACACACACTTTATCTATATGCATGTACATATCCTTTATATGTAGGTTTTTATATATATACATACACATATGCACATCCTCAAATATATATGCATGTACACATTGTGTATATGTACCCCCTTTTTATATATATACACACACCCCTTTTTATATACACAGAAACCACTTGATACATAAACACACATATACCTGTTATCCACATGCCAACACATATCCTCTATATACACCCCTTTATACATATATATATGTGCATTTATATACACACGGTGTGTGAGTCCCTATGGTGTCTCCATGCATTTATAGGGGTCCCCACTCCCCCAGCAGTGGGGTCTGTCCCAGGGTCTCAGCCCAGACCAGTGACTGTCCAGTCCTGTCCTGTCCTTCCCCACAGGTCCCCTGGGCCACAAAGCCACGTCAGGGCTTGTCCCTCCTCGCTCCTGGGATTTGAGGGGTACAACACACTCAGTTTTGTTCCAGGGAGCAATAACCAGCTCTTTGGACAGTCTGGTAAACCAACAAATCTGGAGAGAAATATTGTGTTTGGATTTCCAAAGCTGTGCCATTTGCTTAGCACACACATGACCTGGATATTTGGAAGGTTTCTGTTGAGAGCCAATGCTGAAAATGCCAAGTTTCTTAGTGCAAGATCCCTCTGGCAAAGAGAGCTCAGAGGGTGCAGGGCAGGAGCATTCCTGAGCCCACAGCCCAGCCTGGAGAGCACCACCAGGTCTGCTCCCATCCCTGGCACTCAGAGACTCTGATGAGGGAGAAAGTGGAGAGGCCTCACCAACACAGGGAGCCACCAAACCAGCTGAGAACTGGTCCCACTGGGGATGTCTGAGCTCCCAGCACGGTCCCATGCTGTTGAAAAGCTCCCAGGCACTGGGCTGATTCCCAGACAAATTCCTGCTCCGCCATAGGAGCTAGTAGAGCGTCAATTCAAGACCTGGTTCTCCTCTACCTCCCTGAACAAAAGAAGAAAAACCAGCAAAGACCCACAAAAATACAAAAACCCACCAAGTAAATATATCTATACATTTACACCTATTTTGCAGCTTCCAGGTGCATGTGTATATATCTGTATATATCACACACATACAGAGACACACATATCTGAAAGCTGTAACACTGCCAAGTAAAATCAGTGGTCAGTCTCCAAGTAACAGGCCAGTAAATACTTTTTGTGCTTCTCTTGCACTGCTTCCCAGGGCTGAGACAATTAACCAGCTCAGTCCCTGGAGCTGAAGGGGGAGCAGCCCCACCCCAGACAGCCTTGAGCATCCACCAGTGGTGGTACCTGACATCCCCCCTGCCCACAGCCTTTTCTCCCGAACTTGCACCACAAGTGAGACCTGAAGGTGTTCAGCACCTCACCCCTGAGTTCTTTTAAACCAGAGTCCAAAATCAAACAGCACCACACCAGTGTGCTCCCCACAGCTATGGCAGAGCCATGCCTGGCCTCTGGAGGAGCCCCCCAAGGGGGTGGAATGGGGAAAGGAACAGGAAGGACGGGATGTTGTGGCAGGGCACGGGGCATTCCCCTCAGTGCCCACAGAGGAGTGTACAAACCTCCCCAGGAGCACCCGGGGCACCCAAACCTCCAGCACAGGGCACTTGTAGCCACCTCATTGCATAGAAGCCACAGGGCATGGGGTTTTTTGTGAGGAGAAGGGACACCACACTCTTCCTGCTGTTTGTAGCTTTAAGAAAGATGTGTTTTAAGCTTAACTTTAAATCTTCCCAGTTTCCTTCTCCAGGGAGCAGCCTCAGGGCAGGCGAGCACAGCACGCGTATGGTCCCGTCCTGGTGGCCAGGACCGAGCAGGGGACAGCGAAAGACATGGGGACACAAAGCCCCCCCGAGAGCCCAGCCCTGCAGGCGGGTCTGACACAGCCCTGCTTTCCTGGCACAAGCCCACGGTGACATTTTCCCCGCACGGCAGGAGCCGGAGCCAACAGCCCCGTCCCCGCAGCACCAGCGGCTCCGCCAGATTGCGCCGGGTTGGCGAGCGGGGCCGAGCCTCTGAATCACGGCAAACACAGCTTGGAGTCAGGGCTGTTGTTAAAAATACACCCAGGCACCAAAACAGCGCTCGGGGAGGGGTGACATTTCCCTTGACTAGGCTTTTCCAAGCGGAGGGCACAGCGTTTCCCGGGAGCCGCGGGTCCCTGCCGCCGTCTCTCCCAGATCCCGGCGGCCGTGGCAGCATCCCCGTGCCGGCAGCCTCCAGGAGCCGCAGCTAAATGCCAGGCAGCCCCACGCGAACAGCCAGGCAGCACGTGCCAGCAGCCTGGCAGGGAAAAGGCTGGGAAGAGGCGTCAGCCCAGCACCCACTGGAGCCGGGAGCCCCCGGGAATGGATGAATGGCACCTTCCTGCCCAGCAGGACCCTCGTGGGTGGCACGGCCACAGGGCTGGTCACCAACCCCTCTGTCCCACAGCAGCTCTGCCCAGGAAAACCACATCCTTGTTTTCTCTTGCCACATCCATGCCTGCTCCTTCCTCATCCTCCTCTGTCACCCTCAGGCTTGGAGTCACTGTCCCCATTGTTGTAGGGATTTTCCCTGGGATGAGCTCAGATTTTTGCCTGGCAGGCAGTGAGAAGGTATCAGCTCCGTGGGTGAAGGGGTTATTCCAGCTACACAGAGACCTGGAAACTCTTTGCTCAACTGCTCCTGCCCCTTCCCAGCCTGCAGCAAAGAGAAAAACCCCTACCTGGGCAGCAGTATCACATCCCCGGAGCTCAAGGGCACAAAGGGCTCCAATTCACTTCACCTCTGTGACCAATTCCCACTTCCCTCACTTCCAGCAGATTCACCACCCCTTATCAGCAGCTCAACCCTGCCTGGGGACCAGACCTGGCTCCTCACATTCCACCTCGGCTGCTTGTATAGAACTGGAGAGGAAAACCACAGCCCAAACTCCACCACAGCACTCAGTCCTTTAAACATGGAAGAAGTTGTACTCAGGGAAGACACTTGGCTCTGGACCTGCTACGATGCTGAATCCAGAAACAAGCAGATAAATGAAACTGGTGTTTCAGGGCCAGCAGGACAACGAGGCACAGCCAGGACCTAGCCCTGTGGACACACTCAGGGCTCCAGGACACACTGCAAAAGCCTCCAGCTTCCCAAAGCTGGGGGGGGAAAGCAGCATTTTGCTGTGAGCAGATTATGGGCAAGGGGAACACTTCAGAGGCGTGTCTGCTCAGGAGTGACGGGTAAGAAGAGCCTGGTTGTGTCTGAGGAACCACGGTCCAACACGCACAAGAAAGGTCAAGGTGACAATTTTTGGCTTCAAAAGCCCTTTGGTTCAGCATCAGGAAGTCAAAAGGACACAAAGAGAGAAGAGAGGACTGACATCCTGCAGGAGTACAGAGGGGTGACGAGGGCAGTGAGAGGCACTGGGATAAAGCCTGCTGGTAAAAAGATAGGGGAAAAGTACAGCTTGCCAGGACTCTCAGAAGCAAAAAGAGGGTGAAATCCATTCCCAGGGGAGTTTTCCTTGTGATGTGGGCACGTAGGAAGATCAGATTATGTGATTATGTCTGCAGTGTTAATTAAAGAGTCAAGGACCAAGGCAGAGTGACACTGCTCTGGCACAGGGATGGCCCTTCCTGGCCGGACACAGACACGGCCCCACTCAGCAGCTCCTCCTTCCACACACACTGCACTGGAGCTTCCTAATAGGAAGTTCCTGCACTGTTTAACCAAAGCTTTTTATTCCCTCAATTCCACTCCACTGCTCCCCCAGGAAAGCCTGTCCACTGGAAGAGCTGTTTCCAGCCTCGCCCAGATACCCTCTGCTCAAGCCAGTATAAATAACACTGAACCCTTTCTTGCTGCTGAAACAGCCCTTCCCTGCGATGCTGCTGCCCCAATTAACTCACCAGGTACATTGGGGGCAGCCAATTACAATCCTTTGATTGTTCAGGGCTCATCTCACCACACTGAGGAAAACCTTTCCAAGTGGATGAGAAGTGGGATGATTTATTCCCCTCAAATACCCTTCCTGGGAAGGAGTTAAATGGATTTAGGGTTGCTGCACAGTCAAATTCTTCTCACTTTCCACTGCCAAATATTCACCTCCATTTTAAACCTCGGGCTCCTGTTTTTGTAACTAAAACTGACATTGCACACAATCTAATCTTCCTACGTGGCCACGTTACAAGGAATAAAATCCCCTGGGATTGGATTTCACTCTCCTTTGCTCCCGAGAAGTGGATGCTGCACGTAGGTGAGCAGCACACAATCCTGCCTTAAACCAGCACTGCCCAGCCTAGTCCCAACCTAACCCTCCTGGAACACGGGGTAGCAGCGAGGGCTGCGGGAGACGTGGAAAATTCCCCATCCTCATTTTGCCTCTGCACTCACCCAATGTCTCCTTCATGGCTTTTATGGGAACTTGGAGTTGAATTATTCCCTCAGAAGGGAAGCGCTGACTGTGCAGTCAGGGCTGAACAAGAGCAAAAGGAATATATAATTCATATATATATATATACACACAGATATATATGTAAGATGAGCCCGGGGCAGAGAGCTCCCAAGGGAACAGGCACAGGGACCCTGGGGAGCCATGAGAAATGAGAGGAAAGCTGGAGAGTAGTGGGGCCATGGGGAGGACAAGGCTCAGCTCTGGGAGGAGACAGGGAGGGGGGAAAAACCCAACATGGTGACATTTGTATGAACACCCACTGCTGAGGCAACAGGTACAGCACAGCCCTGCAGCCCTTGTGGTACCTCCAGGCACAGGGCAGACAGGAAGTGTAATTACTCAATTTTAATTAACTCTGGAGCAGGGGAATCAGTAAGAGCCGGGCAATGGCAGTGGGAGCTGTAACAAGGGGCTGCAGGGACCCAGGAGCAGCCCCAGGCTTGGCCCCCAGCCCAGGCTGAGCACCCCACAGTGACCCCTGGCTGTCCCCATCCCTCCAGAGCCACATCCACCCTCCCAAAGTCACACAGAGCCAGCTTCCCACAGTCCCCAGCAGGACAGAGCACCTACCCCAGCACCCAGCCCTGGCACAGAGCAAACCCCTTCCCCTCCAACAAGCAGTGGAGAAAAGAAGGTAATTCACTTCTTCTTACCTCCACCATCAACCTTCCAGCCCCTCCACAGCTCATCATGCACGGCACCAACTGGGTACCTTTGGAGCACATGGAGCTGGAAGAGCAGCACAGGTCCCACACACAGGGACACAACCAACACCCCCCACCCTCCCAGCAGAGATTTATGGCCTGAGACACCTGTGCTGCTTAATCACCTCATTAACCTACAAGTGGTTCCTCCTGTTGTTCAGAGACAAAGCAATTACAAGAAAATACATCCCATTTATCCAGGTGGGGATTAGTTTCCCTGCTGCTCTTCATTGCTCAGAGCAGGAAGAGTTTGGGTTTGCTCAGTTGTGCTAACACCCCCCCCCAAATCAGCCCAAACCTTCCCTTCCAGTATTCCCAGCTGTACAAAGGGATCAGGATAACTATCCCATCTGTGTGTCTGTCCATCTATCTGCCTATCTATCCATCCATCTGTATATCCATCCATTTATCAGTCATTCCATCTATCCATCTTTCCCTCCACCAACCTATCCATCTATTCATCTATCCACCCATCCATTTATCTGTCTATCAGAAATGAGAGAGAGAAGGAGTGAGAGGTTTTTTTCTGGGGGAAAAACATAAGTTTTAAATAAAATCTCTGCAATAACACATACAATGACTAAAACATTTTCAACTCCACACCCACAGAAGAATCATCAGGCTGGGGAGAGCTCTACAGAAATCAGATTGAGCTGCTTTTGGCTCGTTCCAACCCCGGTTTCATTGCCCTGTGCCCGTGGCTGTGCCCACAGAAACCAACCTCCACCAGAAATGCAAAGCCAAGGGGACAGACCCTGTGTGGGTCGGTGCCACCTCAGCAGCCCCGGTGGCAGGTGACCCCCAGGACCCCGTTCACAAACCCTGGGGCTGCCAGGGAGGGATGTGGGTGGGGGTCTTGGGTCTGGGGGATCATTGCTCACCCCCTGTGTGGGGCACCACCAGCTCCTGGTGCCCACGGCCACGCCAACGGCATCGGGGTGAGAAAGGCAAGAGGGGGAGGCAAATCCCAGCATTTCTGAGTATTCCAGCCTGGGGAAAACATGCTGGGAGTGTAAATGGGGGGAAGGAGGTGGGAGGGGAGAGAGGGGCTTGGAATGGAGCAGAGGGGCTTGGGAAGGGCACAAAGCCAGCCCCTGGGCAGGCAGCACACACAAGTGTTTCTGTGGGCATCCCCCAGCTCTGCTGCAGAAAGGAGAGGCTGGGGCACCCCTCACATGGCACAGCCCCCTCACATGGCACAGCCCCCTCACAGACGGGGGACCCCAGGGTGGGGATGCAGCCCCCCCGCCCATCCGATTAAGCAAAACTGGGGAAATCATGCCATGGTTTTCCGGGACATAAACTGCAGAGTTGTTTTATCGCTACAAAAATGTGGAAAAAAAAGTAAAAAAGTCACTGTTCCTGACGCTGGTGGTGGGAAAACAACGTTGCTTAGAAACAACCCCATCAGGGCTCCAGAACCGCTCCTCTCTGTGCAGAAAATGAATAAAATATGTAATTTATTCCCTGGGAAAAAAAAAAGAGCCTGTTTCAAGTGACACCAAAATCATCATGAGAGCAGAGACCCTTCCCATTGCCCTCTCCCACTGCAGCGCATCCAGTGTCCTTCCCTGTCACCTGTGGAGAGGGGACAGTGACACTGGCCTTGATCTCAACCCCATCCCTGGCACCTGCAGGGGAAGATCTTGGAATCCCAGAATGGTTTGGGTTGGAAGGGACCTTAAAGCCCATCCAGTCCCACCCCTGCCATGGGCAGGGACATCTTCCACTAGCCCAGGTTGCTCCAAGCCCTGTTCAACCTGGCCTTGGACACTTCCAGGGATGGGGCAGCCACAGCTGCTCTGGGCAACCTGTGCCAGGGCCTCACCACCCTCTGAGTAAAGAATTTCTTTCTAACATCTAATCTAAATCTCTCCTCTTTTAGTTTAAAACTGTTCCCCTGTGTCCCATCACTACCTGCCCGTGTAAAAAGTCGCTTTCCCTCTTTTTTATAACCCCCCTGAGACGTACTGGAAGATGCTCAGCTCTTCCTAACATCTCATGTACAAGCCATTTGTCACGATTCATCGGGCTCAGTCTTGCTGGGAGCCGAGGGTGAGGCACCATGGAGGTGTTAATTCTCTCCTTTAATTAACTTGGGTGGTTTCCTGCTCTTCAGGCTGGATTTCGTTTGGCTTCCACAGCTCCCAAAGCCCTGCAGATCTCAGGCAATCAGGAGCTGTCCCTCCGCCAGGCTCTGGTGGCAGGAGGTTGTCTCTGAGTGGTGTGGGTGGGAAGAGAGACAAATAATGCTTTGTGTCTCTCATTCTGGGAACAAAACACTCCACAGCACTCACAGCAGTTCCCACTAAATTACCGCCCGGATTAGCGGCAGTGGCAGCGACGCAGAGTCGCAGCTCTTGGCTGGTTCCCGTGGTTCAAACCCCTTTCCACAGGCAGAGATGGTGAAGTGAGGGAGGTCTGAGTGCCCTGGGACACTGCACATCCCAGGAAAGCGCTGGATACGGCACATCACTCATCTTGGGTAGTGCCAGAGATTGGTCACTGCTGGGGGGAAACGGTTTAGTGCAGGATTGGGGTTAAAACCTTCAATTTGGAAAACAAAAATGGTGGATTTAACCAAAGCCCTACTGAGCAGCTTTCCCTGCTCTAACACACACCAGCTTCCTGTTTGTCCCTCAGAAATATTCCTTGTTTCTAAATGGAAATTGTTTCACCCTCATACGAGCTGAAAGACCACCCTAATTGCTCCATAATATCCATCAGAGACAACCCCAGCTGAGAGGGACCCTCAGTGCCTGGCTGTGCCCACAGGGGCAGGGTGTCCTCACAGTACCGGGGTGTCCCCATGTCCAACAACCTTCAGATGCTCAGACCAAGGCACCACATCCCAGCAAAGGCTCCTTGTGAGGACAGGAGTCAGGACAGCTTCATGCCATAAGGCTGCAGCAAAGACAGAGAACCACAGAACCACAGAATAACCTGAGCTGGAAGGGACCCACGAGACTCCTCGAGTCCAAGCCCTGGCCCTGCACAGGACAACCCACAGAATCCCACCGTGTGCCTGGGAGCATTGTTCAAATGCTCGTGGCCCTGCTGAAGTTCTGATATTTGGGCAAAGCATCACATCTCAGGAAATCTGAACTCTGTTTTCCAGCGATGGGAAGCAGAGATGAACACACGAAGCTGCAGAAGCAGGACCAGCGTGGGTGTCCCAGCAGATACTCGAGCAAGCTGAAAACACAGATTTATTCCCTTGCTGAGCACGTGCACCCTTAACTTTGCTTTAACATTCAATCTGACACCTGCACTGTGTGCCTGTGCTCGTGTTGGCTGCTTTGCAAACTGCTTTGTGATTTCTGCGTGCTGCTGAAATAAAACAGCGCTGGGTTTGGATTGTGTGTCTCTGCAGGAGTGCAGTGAAGGTGCTCCCAGAGCAACACTGCTTTCCCGAGCTGTCTGAGGGTGGAAGTAGGTGGGCCACAGAATCCTGTAACCACAGAATGGTTTGGGTGAAAAAGGGACTTTAGAGACTGTCTAGTTCCAGCCCCCTTCCTTGGGCAGGGACACCTTCCACTAGCCCAGCTTGCTCAGAGCCCCATCCAATCTGGCCTTGGACAATTCCAGTCCATGACACAATCCCAGGTGCTCCTCTGAGCATCCTCCTTCCCATCCAGCTTCTGCAGCACGGAGCAGTGATGTTAAGGATTAGGTCAATGACACAAAACAGGAAAAAATCCTGCTACCAGTGGAAAAACTGCAGAGGCAAAACAGGACAGTGTTGATGGGCTGGGAAGAGGCAGTAGGGAAGGCAGGAGGTGAGTCCTGGGCAGTGGGAGTTGGCTCGGGCACAGCAGGGGCAGCCAGGATGGGCACGGATGGCACGAGGGGACAAGCAGGTGCCTGAAGGGCGTCCAGCCCCCGTTCCTTGGCTCCCTTCTCACTTCCCAGCTCCCCTCCCGTACTCGTAGGGCCACCGGCTGTGTAGGTGGTCGGCTCAGCTGAAATTCCCCAGCGTTTTTCTTGGCTGCATCCTCAGAAAAGTTGCAGATGACGCATTAAAATGTAGATAAGGCAGAGGAGATGGGCTGTGGCCAAGCACAGGGCTTTGCCAGGGTGCTGGGCCTGCCTGTGCCATGGGCCAGGCTCCTGCCCACCCCCACCCATCCTCTCACCCCGTCTTCCCACAGCTGGAACAGCTGGGGTGGGGCACAGGGTGGGGATGCCAGAGAGGGGGCACCTCTGGCATCGGCGTTCCCAGGGGAACAACTCCTCCTGGAGGGCCCCATTCCAGCAGCACATCCCAGAGCAGAGCACAGCCCACGGCTCTGCTGCCCCCAGCATGTTTCAGCATCGTTGGACCCCGGGATGAAAGGGAGGAAACAAAAAATTATTTGTCATTCTGCAGCGAGGCTTGCAAAGTGCAGGATTTCAAATGTCTGAGGGAATTGTGTTATCCCCGTAAAAAAACCTGATTGAATCGAGTTGTTGCCAGAAGTAAGAGGACGTGGGGCTCTCCATCCCTCCTGGGGGGGTAATCCACAGCCCCCAGCGATGGTACTCAGCCCCATGGCTGGGGAGGACACGGGGATGGAGGGGTGGGCACAGCCCCTGGACACACCCTGACCCTGTTCCACTGACCACATCCATCCCACTGCACCCCGTGGGAAATCAGCATCCCAGTCACACCCCTGTGCAGGGTGCTGGCTGTGCTGTTACAGCCCACACACCCCATGGGGCTGTAAATAATAAATGCCATTTTCTCTCATTTTGGTGCCACTTCCCACTGAAAGAGGCAAAATAAAAAATGTAAAAGCCTGTCAATGGCTTTTCCTTCCCAATCCCTTGGCCCACCCTGGAAAGTATTAGTCACTAAGGTGAAGTGGCTGAATATCTGGAACTGGAAAACAGGTATTTTCTCCACAGGCAGGAGAAGCTAATTCTGACACAATCCCAAGACTAAGCAAGGGGAAGGAATCTGGGCAGCCCTGGATTAACACTGGGTGATCAGTGCAGCCCTGAGCAGTTCCACCCCATCAGCAGCCAGGAGCATCCTCAGCAGGGCCAGCTCAGGAAGGGGAGTCCTTCACTTTGGAGAGGCAATTTATTCCTGCACCAATATTTAGGTAAAAACTATTTGCAGGAAATATTATAATAATAAGCAGGCTGAGGTAGGGAAACCACCGGGAAAAATAGTGGAATTTGTGTTTTAATTATTGTGTGGGACTTTTGCCTTTTGAGAGAGGAAAGACATTTTTGACAGATTTTCCATACTGCTGAACTGCCTGGAGTGACAGGACAGGACAAGGGGAATGGCTTCCCACTGCCAGAGGGCAGGGTTAGATGGGATATTGGGATGGAATTCTTGGCTGGGAGGGTGGGGAGGCCCTGGCACAGGGTGTCCAGAGCAGCCGTGGCTGCCCCATCCTTGAAAGTGTCCAAGGCCAGGTTGGACAGGGCTTGGAGCAACCTGGGCTAATGGAAGGTGTCCCTGCCCGTGGCAGTGGGACTGGGTGATGTTTAAGGTCCCTCCCAACCCAAACCACTGTGGGATGATTTTCTGACTCTCTGAAAGCAGCTGCAGCAGTTTCCCAGCCAGCACAGCTGAAGCTGTTTTTCTGTGTTGGTTTTTATGGCAAAGTCAATGCCAACAAGAAAATATAGGTATGCCATAAAATTTTTATGACTTCATCCCCAAAATATCTCCAAAGCAGCTTGTTTACATAAAGGGCACGTTTTTTTGGACGACTTTCAGGAGCAGCAAATCCAACCGGCCCCGGCCCTGCTCTCCTCCCTCGTGCCCTTTCCATGCATGGACACCATCCCATTTATTGGATCCAGGGTCCTCCAGAAGGGTTGCATCCAGCTGGATTTAAGCTGCCACGGGCCCTGCATAGACTGTCACACCACTCATGCATTTGTAAGGAAAACCACAGCTCAAACCCTCACCCAGGTCCCTCTTTGGGAGCCACCAGGGACAAGGCACCAGGACCTCATTGGGGGCCTCCAAGAGCCTCAGGCCCAGAACAGGGCTGGGACAAGGGGCAGGACACAGCACCCAAATCCCTCTGTGCTTAGGGAGATCGACCCTACACATCTACTGACTTTACATCACAATCAACCCACCACCATGAGCCACCAGACCTTGGCTTGTTGGATATTTTCCAAATACGAAAACACAGGCAAGTTTTGCTGGAGCAGGAGCTGTGGAGACATCCCCATGGAGCTGTCCCTCCCTGCCACAGTGTTTGGCACCCACTGAGCCCTGGGCACAGGGGAGATGTCCCCAGACTCATAGCAAGGACACGTCACCCTGGCTTTACCCTCTGGGCTCACACCAAGTCACACACCGAGCCTTTTCTTATCCTCAAAGACAATTAAATTCTTAATGAACATGTTCCACAGAAGGCGTTTTATAATGTTAGTCTAAAATAAAAATAAGTGTGCTCAAAATTCCAACTGGATTTCGCCAAAGCAGCCAGGCTAAAATAATACATTTTAAATGTCTTAAACTGTGCACTTCACAAGTAATTAAATTAGCAGCGTTCCTGCGCCACGACTTTCCTTCCATCCATTTAAGCATTAGATTAAAGTTGTCAGGCAGCCTTCAGATGGAAAATACCACGCTGCAGGGAAGGGCTTGGGAGGAGGAGAGTGGAGCGGGGTGAGTTTTAGCAGCTGGTGGGTCAGGGACCTGCTCCAGCCACCGCTGGGAGCCAGGGAGATGCCCCCCTCCCAGGGGACAGCCACTCACTGCCACTGCCCAGGGAGTGGCACAGGTCTGGGGGGCACAGGAGCAGCAGTGCTGTGACAGCCACTCATGGCTGACAGGGACACCTACCCAGGGGTTGTGGGGATATTCCCCCACAGGTGACAGGGACATCCACCCCGGGGTGACAGGGCCAGGCACCCAGGCTGCTCCGTGCCCTTGCAGCCCTTCCCCGTGCCCCTCACCTCGCCCATGGGCGGGCAGTGGGCAGCTCTGCCACACACACCCCCAGCACCACTGCATTATTTAAAAGCTTCCTTAAAATATCAGCGTTTTGCTGCCACTTAACCAAAGCACCATGAGAATCGTGCTCCTGGAACACCATTTGTCCTTGAATCCGATCTTGCTCTCCTGAGCTCATCGCTCTCCCTCGGGAATAAAACAGGGGGCGGGAATCGACGGCAGAGCAAGCCTTGGGTTCCCGCTGTGCCCAGTGCTCCCAGTGCCACCAGCACTGCAGGACAGTGCTGTCCCAGCGTGGCACAGAGGCTGGGCAGTGGAAATCCCTTTGCCTGCAGACAGCACAGCTCTGGGCATCACTACTCTGGTGGCAAAGCCCCGGGGGAGAGCTGGGAGCAGCTGGGAGCAGCTGGGCAGGTACTGCAGAGCAAAGGCAACTTTGCTTTATCTGACACCTAGGAGAGGAGATCCATCTTCAGTGCTTACACTGGCCCACACACCTGCAAAGTCCTCATTTATCATAGAATCACGGAATTGTTTCACCTGGGAAGACCTGGAAGATGACTGAGTCCAACTGCTAACCCAGCACTGCCGTGTGCCGAAGAGGTGACAGCCAGGGAGGAGTGTACCCCTGCCAGGGAGGAGTGTACCCCTGCCAGACCCCTTCCACGGCCCTATTTCTAGAGTTCAGGTGGTAAATAAATGTGTATTCAAACCTAAAGCTGGTTTAGCACTGCAATGTCAAACACGGCTTTTGCCTCAATGTGACAGGACGAGACAAACTCAGACCCCACCAAGCCCCAGCCTCACCTCCCAGCTACAAAATCCTGGGGAGCCACTGGGAGTCTGGAACAGCACAAATCAGCAGATTCTGCTCACTAAAGTGGCTCCTTTTCCTCCCCCTTTGAGTTATTCCTGCCTCCTTTGTAGCCATTATCAGCTACAGTTCCTGGGGGGAAAAGCATTGTGAATTCAGCGTAAATCCATTCTGTTCACTGGATTAATCTTAATTTGCAGCAAGAAAATGAAGATCAGACAATGAGCCATAAAAGTCAACTTGATGTGGGAGAGCTACTGAAATAATATGGAACTCTGATATCAAAATAATTGTGCCATTTGCATGTGAGAGTTTAAAACTGCTCATAATTGCAGCAAGGCTTAAATAAACCACAGATTCCTAAATATGTGAGTTAGTTATTGTGGTTAGTGCTCGGAAAAAGAAAAGTGAGGAAAAAGAAGATACAACTGCTGGAGTGCTGCTAGGAAATATCTTCCACTTATAGCCCTTGGAAAGCACAAGAGATTTATCTTCTATTCCCAGAGGGATTTTGCAGCCCAAAGTGACCTGTGTGCATTTCCCAGCAGGTTGGGAGGTGGCTTTCCCTCCTCCAAGCCCACATCCGTGGCACAGGGTCAGGGACACCACGTGCTCTGCAGGGCCCTGCCAGCATCAGTAACACCCCAATTCCACGGAGGGAATTTGCATTTTAATAAAAGCAGGGCCGTTTTCCCTCCCAGCCCCTGGGTGACCCGAGGATGTTCAAAGGAGTGGAACAAACGGCGGGCGAAGGGGGGGTGAAGAGTCTGAGGATGGTCACACGGCTCTGACACGGCTCTGGGTCCTTGCAGGGCTCTGTCCCCCCCAGGCAGCGATTCCTCCTCCTCTGTGACCACTTGGCAGCCACACCAGGGACCTCTCCAGGGAGGGGTGATAGCTGAGGGATGTTCCATGGAATCACAGAATCATCACAGGGAAGGGACCTTAAGGAAGGACCATCTCACTCCACCCCTGCCATGGGCAGGGACACCTTCCTCTATCCCAGGTTGCTCCAAGCCCTGTCCAACCTGGCCTTGGACACTTCCAGGGATGGGGCAGCCACAGCTTCTCTGGGCAACCTGTGCCAGGGCCTCCCCACCCTCCCAGCCAAGAATTCCTTCCCAGTATCCCATCTAACCCTGCCCTCTGTCCTTTTAAAGCCATGTTTCCCAGGTGCAGGTTGTCTCTCCTTCCCACCCACTGCTGCTGGGAAGGAATGTGCTCCAGAGCGTGGATCCCTTCTGGGCTGGGTCCTGCCTGCCCCCAACACTGGAAAGTTTGAGTTTACCAGAGGGTTGAGAGTTCTATGATTGTTACACACCTTAATTATGTTTGCATTTAGGCAGAATATCGGGATGAGGCATTCTTTGTGCTGTGGTATTTTTACAGTGTATTTTACCCTCTGTAAGGGGTGCACAGAGCCAACAGAGCACTGCTCTGACCCTGGCAGGTCGAGTCCATGGCTGCCTTTCCAGAAGGGAGGGGAGAGCCATCCCAGCAGATCCCTGGGAGCAGCACACCCACCACTGTGCTGTGATGCATGAACAGCTCCCTATTAATGTGCTTTGACAATAACCCACAATCTCAGCACAAAGAGAGAAACGCCTCAAACAGCTGATGGGATTTTAGCCAGCAGGATGAAACGACCCCCTTGGGAACGTGGCCACGGCACCGTCTTGGTGCCACCAGGGATGTGCAAGGTCCTGTCAAGCAGCTGCACCCAGGCAGAGAGCCAGAAAAATCCCCAGTGAGGAAAGGATTGAGCGGGATGCCCTGGGCTGGGCTCGGGATACCCTGGGCTGGGATACCCTCTCTCTAAGTGCAGCACCCACGATCTGAGATGGATGCTGCTCCTGCCCTTGGAACCTTCCAGGGATGGGGCAGCCACAGCCTCTCTGGGACAACCTGTGCCAGGGCCTCACCACCCTCACAGGGAAGGATTTCCTCCTAAACTCTAATCTAAACCTGCCCACTTTCCCAGGGGATGAGGAAGAAAGCAAACTTTGCTTCTCAACGTTTGTCTTCCCAGATCACCTTTACGTAATTCCAATGTCAATGGCTTTAGTTCCACAGATTCCTCCTTGTACCTTCACCATCCTCAAATGCTCAGCTCCCCCCAGATTTGAAAACAATGCTGGGAAGGGAAATAACTGTTTTCTACCCTCCCTTTCCCCCTTGTTCACTAGTTTTTCAGATCTTATATTACCAACATTAGTATTGCTCCTTAAACGAGGGAAGATCCTGGCCCCATGGGATGGGAGGGATGGGTTTCCCCTCGGGGACAGTTCCTGGCCTCTCCATGCCCTGTCCTAGCTCCACTAACTGTTCACTGCACCAATCTGCCTTTGCAGATAAAATTTTTTGTTTAGGCTCACTGGAGTTAATGGTCAAAGCTGCTCCATCAATTATGTATGAACACAAATAGATAGTTGTGCTCAGTAAATTGGGTCCCTCGTGCCCATGCGCGGGCAGGGCTCACCAGAGGGCTATTTCTGAACTGCTGACAGCCCCAAATTGGCACTGCAGGGACAGAGCCCAGCACGGCCGAGCTCCCGGCACGTCCTGGGCACGGGGCAGGCTCCTGGCGTGCTCTGGGCAAGGCTTTGCCATGCTGCAGGCATGATCAAAGGGGCTGGAATCATAGAGTCATGGAATTCTAGAGTGGTTTGGGTTGGAAAGGACCTTAAAGCCCACCCAGTTCCACCCCCTGCCACGGGCAGGGACATCTTCCACCAGCCCAGGTGGCTCCAAGCCCTGTCCAACCTGGCCTTGGACACTCCCAGGGATGGGGCAGCCACAGCTTCTCTGGGCAACCTGTGCCAGGGACTCCCCACCCTCATTGTAAAAAACTTCTTCACAACATCTAATCTGAGGACAGGAAGGCTGGTGCCAGTCCCGGGCCGAGATGTTCCCTCTGGCAGCCACAGCACATCCCAAATTGTCCCCAGCACCAGGATCGGGGCTGGATGCACTTTACTGAGAATAATTTCAAAGAAAATATGGCAAGTTAGGAGTGAGAAGAACCCAGGCTGTAACCTCTCCATGGTCCAAAGCAGGTGGAGGCCCAGCCTGCCGTCCCTCCTCCCTGCTGTGCACGGCAGGGAAGCCAAGCCACAGCCTTTGTTTCCAGCAGTGGTGCAGCAGATTGCATTTTTCCGAGCCAAGCGCTGCAACTACATCATTTTCAAAGAAAGGCTTGAAGTGATCCCAAATATTCTCCCCGAGCATCTGGGCAGGCTCCCCAGCGGGGCTGAACTGGAGCATTAAAAAGGATAAAGGAGAGCGGCCCCCTCCCCGCTCGCCCTGGGCAGGAGGAGGCAGCTGAGGCTGTGCCCGGCGGGGACAGCAGAGGGGATGTCTGGGAGCTCCTGCCCTCCTGACGCCACAACCCGGCAGGGAAGATGCAAAACGTAAAGCTCCTTTTGCCGGGGCAAAGCCGCGGTTTGCTCAGGTGAGCGCCGCGGGGACGCACCTGAGTCCTCGTGTTTGCAGATGTTCCCCTGCCGACGGATTTATTCCCGCAAAGTTTTGCCTTTCGTATTCCGGCTGGGTCCCTGAGCTGGAGCTGGGCCAGAAGGATGTCACTCGGTGAAAAGCCCCCGAGCTGGCTCCTCTCCCGCCCCCACCCCTGTCACAGGCACAGTCGCTGTCTCTCCCGTTTACATAATCCCACTGGCACCGGGAGCGCCTGGCAGCCGGGGGAGGCACCCGGGCCCGGGAGCATCCCGGGAGCGGGGCGGGAGCTGCGGGGCAGCCCTGCCACGGGGGCGGCAGCACCGCCCGGGGCCGGAGGGGGCGGCTGGACGTATTTTTAGCGTGGATCGAGGGGCAGCGGAGCTGCCGTGGCATTTGGAGCAGCTCACGCTGCAGAGCTCAGCATCAAGGACATAATTCAAGCAGAAAATGAATTGGGAAGGACTTCAACTTCAGATGTGAGGGAGATGAGGACTTTGCAGGATTATTGTCGCAGCCGTTGGGAAAAGCCTTTGGCTTCTCCCAGCGCTGGGTTTTCCTGGGTCTGAGGAAGCAGCCCCAAGATGAACATGAAACCCCAGCTCCATCCCCCAGCGAAGGTGTCTTCCCCAACCAAAGATTGTCGCGACTCAGCAGCATCGCGGCTGAGCCTGAGGGTTACTCAGCTCTTCCTCCAAATTCCCCTGTGCTGCTTCTCGTGGGGGGGAAATTGGCTCTGGATATGCAGAGATTTGGGTGCAGAAACAGGGATTAGTCATAAAGATAAAACCTCAGCCTTGTCACCAACGAGCTGCTATTTCTGGTGCAATTCCCAGGTCTGGGGCAGCCGGAGCCAGGAGAGTGCCAGGGCTGTGCTAACTCCCGTGGGACAATCCACCCTCACCATCCAAACCTTATCTAGGAATTAGGCAGAAAGGACTCACAAAGGCCCAGCTTTGGAGGCTGGTGCAAGGAATTATGATTACCCGGCATGGTGGTGCACTGATAGCACCGGGAGCCCGAGGGAAATCAGCAGGAAAACTGCTGGCAATTAGCACACGGGGTCGTGCTCCCAGGGAGCTGAAGGCATGACTTGGTAACAGATCATGCCTCTGAATGACACCATCAAAGACACACGTCCCGCAGATGAGCTAATGGGGGAACTGAGGCAGGGACAGGGCTGCAGGAGGTGTGAGGGGTCCCAGGAGCTCCTGGATCCACTGCTCCCCTGGGAGGCTGATTGAAGGGCAAGTTATATGGACTTTGGGAGTTGCCTGTTTTCAGGTAAGACTCACTGCCATCCCCCAAATACTGCCCTCCCTACAGGCCAGAGCACAGCACCCAGGATCCCCCTGGACACTGCCCCTGCCATGCCACCCCCAGCTGGGACCCAGCTCCAGGAGATATTTATTAATCATCATTTCTGCCCTCGCCCCAGGCTCACTACAGACTTCTGCTGCCAACACGGTGCCGGCAGCGTGCAACGCTCCTGCTGAAAGTTGGTCATGGCCGAAGGACAGAGCAAGCAGCTGGACAGGCTGGGCTTCCACTCGGGCAAAGCCGCCCTGCCATTTATCAGCCATTCTAGCAACTCACAGAAAATTACATCTGAGCGTCCCATTCGCCCTCCCTCCAATCTGTGCCATTCCTGGAGAGTTAATATTGACAATTTCTGCAGGAAAATGCTTTCCAAGCCAAGCCCAGTGCTGGCTGCACCACGCCTGGATCCCTGTGTGGGTGCTGAAGGCAGTGTGGCTTTGCCTCTGTCCCAGGACCCTAAAACCAGCATTAACACAAAGCTGTACCCACGCTCCGTGCTGCTCCCCTGGAACAGGTTTGGTGGCACAGGAGTCCTGGATGTTATCCAAAGGGCTGGGAACCAGCACGGCTGGAGCTGCCTGGAGCCCTGTGCCCCTCACCCTGCCCGTGGAGCCCCCCTCGTGCCAGCTGCCTCTGTCAGCAGCAGCTCCACCTCGGGTCCCAGGCTGTCCCCCTCTCCCAGTCAGAATGTCACCCATTAGTGGCCAAAAGGGACACCCTGAACAGGCAAAAGCCAGCACCAAAGGCACACAAATCCTTATTTCCAGACCAAGGCTGCCCACACTGAGCACTTCAGACTGAACTCAGCCATTCCTTATTTTTCCTGCCTAGGTTAGGAGGAACAAAAACCCTGTGAGATGCAGGAGGCATTCCATAAAAGTGCCTGAGATTTTGTTTTCTGCATTCGCCTAAAATTGGCTTTGATCTCATCTTCCCCAAGTGAACCAGGTGAGAAGTCCGTGAGCCACCCCCACGATGGAATGGTACCCAAGGCAGACGCCTCTGCTCCACAGGACATACTGCAAACCAACTTTCCCTGTCCAGCACCAAACAAGCTTTGCTAATTGATTTTTCTGCTCATTAGCACTGATAGTAGTTATACTGAGCACTTAATAGAAACCATCTTACCACCACTGTCACTAATTCACAACGTTGTATGGAATCTACCCAGGCAAGTGGGTTTTTTTTCTTGTATAAAATCACAAATACATATGCCTGCAAAAGCATCAGTACCCAAAAGCTATTCAGTTACGCCCAAGTTTAAAAATCTATTAATAACCTGAGGAGAAATCTCCTCTGCAAACCCAGGTGCACCCAGGCAGGCAAAGTAAAGAGCTATTACACTGCAAGGGAACAAAGACCGAGACCGTGCCCATACCTATATTTCATGCCCGTTTGCTTTGCGGTGGATTCTTTTAATGAAATGTGGTGCTGCGGGGTAAATGTCCCCAAACTGCGAGCGATAATTGCCACCGTCCGAAATTTTGCCCGGGCTGCATTCACTACGTTCGGGGTCGTGGTGTTCTGCTTGCTGATGAGTCTGTCTTCACCATTTCGACTCTTCAAGTTGTGGTCCGTGCAGGCGATGGACACTTGCATCGCGCCCGCGGTGCCCCGTCAGTCCCGGGCCGGGTCGCGGGCTGAGGATGCCCCGCCGGCGCGGGAGGGTCCGAGCGCCGCCGAGGGACCCCCGGCCTTGGGCTCCGCGAAGCGCCGGGGCGGCGGGACTCTCTGTCCGGGAGAGCCGGGCTGCGTCCGCTCGGCGCCGGCGGCAGAGAACCCCCGAAGTTGGCAGAGCGGCCGCACGGGCAGGGCTGGGCTGGCTCCGGGCTCTCCCTGGCGCTGCTGGCCGCCGCTCAGCCAGAAGCATCCATGCAGTCAGGTGCTCCCGGAGCGCTGCTCCCTCATGCCGAGCGCTCCGCAGCCGCTGTGTCTCGCTGCAGGCTCCTGGCCGCCGGTTTTAAATCACTGCGGGCATTCCGCAAGCGCTGGCTCCGGCCGCCGGACCGCCAAGTGCTGAGCAGGCACGGCCGGCCGTCCCTAGGGACCGGCAGCATCCATCGGCGTCCTTCCCCGCTGCCTCCCGCCCATGGAGCCCGCGCGGGCAGCGGCCCCGGGATCGCCCCGCCGGCAGCCTGCGGGAAGGATGGAAGGATGGGAGCGACGGGCCTCCTTTGTGTCAGATGTGGCAGGCGATTCAGGCAGATCCGCCCGGAAAAATCGCTGCCGGCATCGCTGAGCAAGGAGAGCACTTCTATAGCAGGGGCGTAGAACGGGTTAATTATGGGGGAAAGGAAAAAAATAAGGGGGAGGGGGAGAAAGATCGCTCTGCTCCAGCGTGTGAGGGAGTTAACACGTTAATCCCGCGCTCCTGGTACCCGGAGCCGCCGCCTGCAGCCCCCGGCTCGCAGCAGGGCCAGGGTTAATCCCTGCTCCCCCAGCACCGCCAGTGGAATAAGCCGCAGCGCAAAGGCTTTGAAGCAAAACCATTCCCATCCATCAGGAAATGATCCCTATCTCTCAGCAAACCATCCCCATCCTTCAGCAAACCATCCCCACCCCTCGCTGCGGCCGGGCTGCGGTCGGAGCCCGGTGTGCCAGCAGCGCCCGCTGTGGCACCTCTCCTGGGGCGCTGGCTTTGGGCACCGGGGGCAGCTGGGGACCCCCGGGCTGCGGAGCTGCTCCCCGGAGCGCTGGGAGGGTGACCAGGGCTGGGGACTGTCACTGCCACCCGCAGAGCAGCCCTGGAGGCAGGAGAGGAGTGGGGGGACAGGCAGTGGGTGCAGCCCCACAGGACAGGGTGCCCGTGGGGTGAGTGTGGGTGACAGCCCCGAGTGGGCTGGTGGGCAGGGCAGGGTCACCCGCGGTCCCTCCCCCACCGTGCACAGGCCATGGGAAATGGTCCACAGGACCCTCCCCCCTAAATCTGCCCCAGACTGCTGGGGGGGTGGGTGAGGGGGCACCTCTGGAGCTCCTCGTGCCCACCTCCCCTCACTGCCAGCCCCCAGAGCCCCGTCCCCTTGGGCTGTGAGCAGCTCCGAGGCTGGAGCCCCCCACCTGCCCCAGGCACCCAAAGGTGGAGCAGTGGCAGTGGCAGAGAGAAGCTAGGGGTGCTCCTGGGGCGACAACGACCTGTTTTGAGCTCAGGGTGACAAACCTTTGATTCTCTGTCCAACAGCAGGGGCACGCCATGGTTCCCTCCCCTCCTCTTCCCGCCCCACTCCCTCTGAGGAGGGGGCGTGAGAGAGGCTGATGGGCAGCTGGCAGCCAGCCAAGGCCACCCACCACCCCGTGACAGGGTGAACAGCTCCTGACGATCTCTGCAGCTCCTTTATCTGATGGCTCATTAACAGGTACCCAGCGCATTCCTTCGAGGAAGGAAAGCATTAAATCAGGACAAAGAAAGTTACTTTATCATATTTTCCAGAAGATGATTAGCAGTTAATCACGAAGCAGGCCCACAAACGCCCAGCTGTGAGTGGTCTCCTTGGAGTCACCCTCAGGAAGGGGTTTTGGGGGAGCAGGACCCCTTGGAGAGTCTCCAGACACCTCATCAGTGCTCCAGTATTACAGATCAGCAAACACTGTTAAATACACGGCAAAGGTGTGGCATCGGGGGGCACGAGACATGGGGTCGCTGATACAAAGGTGCCCCCCAGGGCCAGGACCTCTCCCAGCTCTCCCTGGGACTGGGGGATCCAGTTGGAGCGTTGCTGTTGGCACCCACAGAGCTCTTCACCTACTTGGCTTTTGGAGCCCAGCTTTGTGTTTCAGAGCCCAAAGCAGGACTGACAAACCAAGGAATATTTCCCTCTCTGATGTCTCACCTACTCTCGCTGGAAATATGTCACAGATATTTCAAGATGTATTTTTACCTCCCATTCTATATGTGTCTGGAGAGTTCCCACTGCAGCTGGCTCTGCACAGGCTGTGACTGTCACCCAGGCCCTGGTCATTGTCCCCACAGCTGCCCATGCCCCGGGGTGCCAGGGGAGGGCCAGGGAGGGGACAGAAAGGGACAGTCACATTCTGTGCTGGCACATCCCACAGAACATATTAACTCAAGCCGCTTAACTTTGGAGGGGTTACAGTCTCTGCCAAAGAAATATGTATTTAAATATGGGATTTATTTCATTTCCCTGAGCAAGATAATCACTTCTAGACTAAAACGGTGGAGTAACATAATTTTGTATCGTGAAAATCCCGAGCTTATAGAGGAGGAGGTACGTGACGGCCCTGGCAGAGGACGGGGACGGGGCCCTGAGCCTGTGACCAGGCTCCTGTGACGCCTCAGTGCCACCAAACTGCTGTGCCAAGATGCCCCTGTGCCTTTCCCTGCGGAAGACAACAATTGCTCATTAAATGACTTGCTCAAAATGCTTCATCAAGCAAATCTGGTGTAACACACACGCTTGTGACCCCCCCAGCCCCATCCCTGTAGCTGCTGCATCCACCCCAGGGGCCAAATAAAGAGCCAAACACGGACCTTACAAAACAAAGAGCCAAACAGACCCACAGCAAGCAGGATGCTCTGGGGCAGCACCAGCCCAGGAGCTGTGCCCTGGCTCCTGCACAAACACACATTTCATTGCCCTGGACGGTCTGTCTCTGTGCCCAGGAGCTTGCAGGGGCAGGATGGCACACACCGCTGCAGTGAGCAGGATGGAAACCTCCAAAAAGCAAAAAATGCTTTACCCAGCCCAGGTTGGGTCCCTGCAGAGGCACGGAGGGGTTCTGGGGCCTGGCACAGCACCGGCTGGTGATGGAGAAGCCTTCCCAGTGCTCCTGCAGGGACTCTCTGTTCCAGGGTCAGCACGGCTCTGGCTGCAACCAGAGGAGGAAAGACACTTCTGCAGCCCAAAATATGAACATGAACCAAGGTCTGTCAGTCGGGACTGGGTGAAACACTGAGAGCTGCTGCAGCCCCTGCCCCTGCACAGCTCAAGCAGAGCACGCTGCTTGCTGCTTCCTTTTTATTTTAAATTTCACCTAATAGTGAAGCTACTTTGAAATATGATGCCAAGTCTGGCTGGAGATTTTGTTTCTCCAAGGCTGCAGTCACAGGTTGTTGACTCATCCCTGCCCATGGCAGGGCATTGGGACTAAGTGGTCCTTAAGGTCCCTTCCATCCCAAACCATTCTATAACTCCATGACACCAGGGAGCCATGAGCGTGGCAGGGACCCCGGGATGTTCTCAGTGAACCACGACATGATTAAGGTACTTTTTCTCCTCGTTTTGGTTGGAGGTTTCTGCCCTGTGGCAGAGACACCGAGACACCATGGTGTTTGCCTGCAGGTTGTGATGCAGAGGAGAGCTGGACACTGACCACGCACAGCCAGTTACATAAAGCCCCATCCCTGCATTCCAGCCAGCAGTCCAGGGCAGCAGGAACGATGCCATCCCAGCCCCTCTGAGCTCTTGGAAATTTTTTCACGTTGGGAGAAGACAACAACTTAACACAGCAGCAAACATAGCAGCAGTGACAGAGGAGGTGGTGGCTGCCCCACCCCTGGAAGTGTCCAAGGCCATCTTGGACTGGGCTTGGAGCAACCTGGGATAGCAGAAGGTGTCCCTGCTCATTGCAGGGGTCATTGCCTTTAAAGGCCCTTTGCAGCCCAAACCATTCCATAATTCTCTGATTCTCTGCACTGCCACAGGACCTCAGCCAGGGGGCTGCAGAGGAGACCCCCCAGCACCCCAGCAAACCCAGCACCTAATGTGGGGTTTGGGTGCAAAACCCAGCACAGCCCTTAAGCACCAGCAGCTGTATCACCCTGACAGTGTTCCCTCTGCCCTGACAGTGTTCCCTCTGCTCCTGGTGCCTGAGGGTCCTGCCATCCGTGCCCACGGAGCAGCCCCAGGACCAGGGAGATACAGCAGGACAGAAAAGTCAGCGCTCCCAGGCTAGAGACACATCAAAAATATGGTTTCAGCCTTCATGAGAGAGTTTTAACCACATTGGACATTTTGACAGTTGCTTAGTTAGACTTTGCATGCAATGTCCTTGGATGGACCAGACCTCAGGAAATTGCATGGAAGCACTGAAAGCACAGCTGGCAGCACTGGGAGAGCAGGATCCTGCTCCAGAAGCGGTGCCCTTGGAGCTTTTCCATACAAAGATGTCCTTCTTTATTTTATCCAACTGTCCAGATCTGGCTACAGCCACCACAGCCACCTTCCAAAACCCCACGCAGACATTTCAGGCAGCAGTCTCCAGGACCGGCCTTCCCAAGAATTATCTCAGTGTGCTGTCCCAAATCCCTGATTTCCAGATTTGCACCCGCAGTTCTGCTGCAGCGCAGCAGGGCACGCCCAGGGCAATTCCAGGTTATGTCCCAATAAAAGTTTTACTGGGCCATGAGAGCTCTGATGACAGCCACAGCCCGTGCTCATCGCTGGGCTGGCTCCCTCCCTCTCCAGAGCTGTTTGGGAACAGGTTTCCTGCTGGGATAATTACTGAGGATTGCGGCAGTTCCGTTACATCTCCCTAAATTGGGCTGATATGGACACCGGAGAGATAAGGAGCTGCCACCCTGGAGCGCTGGCATGGGGAGGCAGCTCCCAACAGGGCTTCCCTGGGATTAATCCCAATTAAGAGCCAGGACAAGCTTGTCCCTGCTCATGTGAGGAGGGGTCCTGTCGGAAGCAGCAGTGACAAACCCTGCAGTGATTTGTAGCTCTTTGGGATGTATCTAAACCCCCCAGGAATGGTTCCCTTTGATGGCACTGCTGGAAGCTGGGCGAGGAAATGAGCTGGGGAACAAAAGCCCCGCGCTTATCGAGCCAACAGTCACCACATTTCCGCTGGTTTCACATCAAAAACTCCATTTGCATTTGTAATTGCACTTGAGGAAAACTGATCAAAATTCCTATTAAACGGTTTTTAGTTAAAAGGCGTCGTTCTGGCAGGTTTTGAGCCAGGCTGGGGGCAGTGCCCAGCCCGGGCTGCCTCTGATGGCACAGGAGATCTGTTACAGCCCACAGGAGCTCCGAGGGCCCTGTCCACCCAGGAGGGACCCAAAGCGGGATGTGAGAGCAGAGAGCCAGGCTGCTCTGCCACCAAGGGCCGTGTGTTAGGGCTGGGGTGTGAGAAATACAGCACCAGAGAAGCTGTGGCTGCCCCAGCCCTGGAAGTGTCCAAGGCCAGGTTGGACGGGGCTTGGAGCAACCTGGGCTAGTGGAAGGTGTCCCTGCCCATGGCAGGGGGTGGCACTGGATGGGCTTTAAGGCCCCTCCCAACCCAAAGCAGTGCAGGATTCTGTGATTTTATGAATCCAAGAGCAAACTCCCATCTAATCTCCAATCCCAGCACCCACTCTCCAGTCCCACGCACCCCCCGCGAGCCGACAGCACCCCGGTACAGCCCCAGCACCGAGGGGGCTCCTGCCCCAGAGAGCTCTGCACCAGCCAGCTCTGAGCCAGACTCAATAAATCGTGGCTTAATACAGCGGGAAAGGATCAATAGTGGAACAGAGACCCAGGGCCCTCCGTGCCTGACAAGGAGACGGAATCACCGGGCGCCCAATTCAATTAACAGGTCACTCTTCCCTCGGGTAGAACACCCCCCTAATGGTGCCTATTGCCCATTAGCTGCTGTATCCCTGCTCCACACCAGGTAATTCAATTTTGCCATGCTATCTATTCCATTTCTCAGCTGACTGAAAGCCAGTGGCTCACACGAAGGGCTCCAGAAATCACCATTATATTAATGTATTGTGCTACACTGAGCACTTGATGGTCTGTGAGGTCCCTTCCAGCCCAAACCATTCTGTGATTCTTGATTAAATAGGACTGAAACACTTAGAGCTGCATGAAGCTCCACTGCACAGTACAAAAAGGTTTTATTGAGGTGTTTCTCCCACCCAGGTGAGGCTGGAGCCCCTAGTTCAGGTACCCCAGTAACTGAGCATCCACCCCAGACCCAGAGGAGAGAAACACCCCCAGCAGCAGCAGCAGGACCCTCAGGCATTCAGGGTCATTGTGCCAGTTCTTGGCAAAGAAATGCTTTTCCCCTTTGCCATACTCAAGCTCTAGGCTGTGCATACAGAAAATGCAGGTTTTCCCCAGGTGCTTTGCATCACCTGATGGATAAATGTGTTCTGAGTAAAGCTGTGTTTTTCCAGCTTGGCTGTGCTTGTTGCATAGCAGATTTGAGGCAATTATGTACAGTGCTCTGTTAACCACACATGTCAAATCTCACCCAAGCATTACTTGTAACAGCTTAAAGCTCTAAATTAACTTCTATGAAGAAATATGTTGCTGAGGTGTCGATTTTGGATGCTGGATAACACACAACTCCATACTGCCCTTTTCTGGGACGCACTGGAGCAGATGGGTGGGTAATTATCATGCAATAACTTCTGATTCTTTGAGATGAGCTGGCAGAGGGTCAGAATAAAGATGAGCTACAGCAGACTGGGTTGTTTGGAAAACTCTTTTCCAATGGATACCCCTTCATCAAACGTGCCCTTCTCTCAAGAACCCTCAGTTTTCGCCTGAGCTCACCCTCCTCCAGCCAATGCAGGGCCTGTGAGCAACTCCATGAAAGCCAAGTGCCTCCATCAGTCATTGGCTTATATAAGTCACCGCTGAATAATAAGCACTATTAAAATATCACCTTCCCAAATAGCATTTTTCAAAGAAGAATTTTAGTTCTTCTCCTGAGAGTCTCTCTTTCAGCTGCAACAGCATTTCTAATTATTGAAGTGAGTGACACAGGGTACGAATCCCATCAGCTGCATCCAGCAAAACTGGCACAAGACCTCAGTCCTGCACCAGAGACAAAGCTCTTCATGCTGCCCAGCATCCCTAAAGCATGAGGCATGTGCTGGAATTAGTCACCGAGGAGAATTAGCACGTCACCCAGGACAACATTGTTCACTGAAATCCAGCAAATTACTAAGGAACAATCTTCAGCCCAATTAATTTTATCGTTGTCTTTTCACACTGCCAGGCTCCTCTTTGGGGAAGGGAGATGGAAAAAACCTGCTGCATCAGCACTTCCTCTGCCACTTAGTTACCAGCCCACACTGCTAGTTAGAAATCAGCATTTCAGGACTTCTGGAGTCTGCACTTTACCTGAGCAGGCGCAGGCAGAGCACTCTGCTGCCAGCCAAACCCGGGGTCTGTGGTGACTCCTCAGCTCCCTAATTTCCCTTTGCTCTCTTCAATTCCAGAACCCTCTGCAAAGGCTTTTAACTTTGGGGTTTTTGGCACCCAAGGTAAGAGCATGATGTACCTCAGAGCAGCACAGTGTCATGGAATGGTTTGGGTTGGAAGGGACCTTAAAGCCCATCCAGTGCCACCCCCTGCCACGGGCAGGGACACCTCCCACTAGCCCAGGTTGCTCCAAGCTCCATCCAATCTGGCCTTGGACACTCCCAGGGGCAATGTCCTTTTAGTAAATTAAGTGCAAGGCACTGCCCAGTCTTCAGGTGACCTCCAGGCACTGCCAAGCACTTCCAAGCCAAGGATTCTCTGTACTTCCTGGGGTCGGTGCTGGCTGGGCAAGTAGCCCCTGATCTCCAAGCACATCCCAAAGGGATGGAACAACCACTTTCATACTGGAATGGGGCCCATTTAATTAACAAAAAGATTTGCAAGAGGATCATTACTTACTGCCAAATGCATAACCGCTCATTAGGCCCTCAGGGGAAATGAATAATTACTCCTGCAATCTACAGATTGTGTCTTTTTCTGCAGTGAAAAACGTGCCTTTCAACCTCCCAGTGGGGGGAAGTCAACTGAGGGGTGGGAGGAACCCTCACCCTGCTGGGGCCTCCCTGAGCCACAGGGAGCAGCTCCCCACAACAGCCTCATCCTGCCCCTTTGGACTCTCCAAGGACCCCTATGTACTTCACAAACACCCCGGGAAAAATAGCAACCGTGCTACTGGAATTATGGGAACACTGCTGGCTTCTGGAGTCTTTCTGGTGCAGGGATAGAGCCAAGCAACTATGAAAACACACTGCAAACAAGGAAGAAAAAGCTTATCAGGCAGAGGCAGGTCTGCACAGGCGGTTTATCCATGGAAAAGCTGCCTTTCATGCAGGCTCCCCCCTCCTCAGCAGCACTCAGTGGAGCAGGGGCAGCCTGGCTGCCCACATCCCCCTGCACACCCTGGGAGATGCAGGAATAAGAGGGGCTCACCTCAGCCCAGGGAAAACCACAGAGCAATAAAAACACATTTCAGTGGAGCATTTTAACTTGCTTAGAGTGCGACAAAAGCCACTTCTGTCTCCAAGAGGGGTGTAAGGAACAGCCCCACTGAGCTCCAGCCCCCCTGAGAGTGCAGGGTGACGCTGGAAATCCCGGAGCACACGCTGGACAGAGTGCCCAGAGGAGAGGGCTGGAAGAAACACCCAGAAATGCTCTGGTCAACTCTAGTATTTCCTAGCACACAGCACTACAATGTATATGAGAAGCACAGCTCTGTGGGGCAGCCCTGCAGTGCCACCCCCTCCTTAGGGCTGGCATCCACCAGAACCCAAATGTCCACCCACTGCCCCGAGCTGGCAGCTATTTCCTGATGCTGGAGTCACTCTGAGGAAGAGAACTGCAGTTCCATGAGAGGAGTCCCTGTGCCCAACAGCTCTCCCACAAAATTCAGCTTCCCTGGAATCATGTTGAAGCTTCTCCTCTCAGACACTTGCTCTGATCCTGCCAAATTCTTCCTGAGGTCCATCTTCCTGCCCCCAGGTCTCAGAAAGGTTCTTTTATACTAAACTTTTCACCTTTGGAATTTGGACAAAAATTTGGACTGGACAAAAAAAATTGCATTTCCAGGGAAATTTCCCTCTTTACATTACCCCAAGCCCTGCAAATTCTGAATGCAATGAAAACTCATTGTTAATAATCACCAGTGTGCAAACGAGGATTAATAACCAGGAGAGACAATCAGGGAATTCTCCAAGCATGGACTGGGCCACAGTCCTGTGCTGCTGGGGAAGGAAAGGGGAATTTTCTGTTCATCCTGGGAGAGCTGCAGCAGGAGGGATGGGCACAGGGCTGGAGGGAGGGAGAAAGATGATGGAATTTAGCAAAACAGAGCAGTTGCCATTGTATCAACATTGGATTTGTATTGAAGATCAAAATTCATTTTTACTCCACCTGGACCATGCTCACCTGCCAGAGCACACACCAGGGCTGGTGATAGAGACCCACTCTCAGCCTGGCATCAAAGCTGACCTCTGCAGAGCCTGCATTCATCCTCATCTCCTAAAGGATGGAGCCTTGAAACAAACCTGGAAGCCACTAGAGGAGGTTTTACTGGTATTTTCCTGAATTCAGCCCCCCTTGGACCCACCCTCAGCAGCTGGTGTCGGTGCAGTGCAGGGTGATGTTCCCATCACAGCAGATCCCAAAGTCAGCCCAAAGACTCCCAGATAAAACCTCTCGTAACCGAGACCACGTGGACTGAGTTTCATCTCAGAGCACAGACTGCAGACTTCAAACCTGCCTATAAATACACCCAGAAATATCCCAGACTTTCAAGTCAGCCCCCTGGAGAGCCGCTGGATCCGCTCTGCACCACTGACGTGGCTGCAGGGAGTGGAGGCTCAGCAAGAGCACCTGCCCACGGAATGGGGCTGGATCAGCACCTGGCAGTGCAGGCTCTGCAGCCACAGCTCGACAGGAGCAGAAGGTGTGGGGGGAAAAGCAGCAAACCTGCAAATTCCTGCTGGGCAGTGGCTGGAGCAACCGAGCCTTGACTGGGATTCACTGCTGTGCTGGGCAACTGGGAGGGCAAAGTCTGCTTTGTCTTCCCCACAAGCCAAGACCTACAGCATGAGAGCTTCTGCCAGAAAGGTGGGAATAGCCCTGGAAGAACCAGCAGACTGAGTCTGAGCTGGTACACGGCTTTGTGAGGACTTTATGGACTCATTATGGAATGGTTTGCATTGGAAGAGACCTTAAAGCTCATCCAGTGCCATCCCCTGCCATGGGCAGGGACACTTTCCACTACACCAGGTAACATGTGCCAGGGCCTTACCACCCTCACAGCCAGGAATTCCTTCCCAATATCTCATCTCACCCTGCCCTCTGGCAGTGGGAAGCCATTCCCCTTGTCCTGTCACTCCAGGCCCTTGTCCAAAGTCCCTCTCCAGCTCTTGGAGCCCCTTTAGGCAGTGGGAGGATCCCACTGGAAGCAGCAGGATCAGGAGCCAGCGCCGTGTGTGCAGCAGGAGCTCCTCCTGCTGAAACCCGGCCGGGGCAGTGGGGCTGACACCTCGCACAGCCACAGGCTCCAGTCCTTGGCGGAATAAAATGGGATTTCTCCCTGCAAGGAGCAGACCCCACTCTACCAACACCACCCACACCAAGGGATACCCTGTTCCCATCCCAGCCCACACAGTCCCATTTCCATCCCATCCTTCCCATCAGTGCATGGTTTGGGTGAGGACCCTACAAAAACAACACAAACCCCAAGGAACTGAAGTCGTTTGGCAGAAGGGCAGCCATGGGAGTGTGTGCCCTCACCACGGCACCAGGGAGCAGCTGGGGAGTTTGAACAGAGTAAAAGAGACTAAAAAACCACTTCTGCCACGTGACACTGACTGTTAAAAAAAGGACACAGCTGGATGTGGCTCTGTGGATCAACCTGGACAGGAAATAGGGACAACATTAAGGCTATAAGCTATATAATAATATAATGCAGTGGGGCTCCGGATGGAGCAGATGAGGATGGGATTACAGTGCAGGATTACAGGACCCCATCAAGAGCTCTCATATATTTTGCCATCTAAAGATTAGATATTTTAAAGCTTCAGTGCATAACATGAGCCTCACTAAGGGAGCCTGGAAAAGCAGCTATGGCATAGGGATCGCTCCCAAATTCCTCTCTTCTGGGGTAGCTCTGTGGGGGTATAAACATGACAGTAGAGAAAGGGATAAGGGCTGATAAATGCACTCTGCCTGCTCCAGGTTAAACCCTGCCTTGGTATTTAATACCTTGGCTGGCCTTAGCTGATACCTGATAACATCTTCAGCATGCTGGTACTTCCAGCATCCCATGACAGGGAATTCCCCAATTTCATTACGAGATGCTGGGAAAGGGTTTTCTGTGTTTAAACATGTTGTCCACAAGTTTTATTTGCTCCCCCCGCCCTGGTTCCTGTGTTACAGGGGACAGTGAGTGACTTGCCACAGGCTGTTCCTGATTTAAACACGTCTGTAATCCCTGTCAATCATCTTTTCCCTAAGCTAAACCCCTGTTTAATCACCCAGGGCAGGGACAATCCCATCCCTTGCACCCCTCTGCTTTCCACAGCCCAGTTTGCTGTGTCCCTTTGAAAAGGGGTGGCCAGGACTGGCTGCAGGGCTTGCCTGTCAGCTCCTCACATTTCCCATTCCAGCCAGGAAAGTGGAAAAGGGAACAAGGAAAAAAAGAGAAAAAAGGGAGAAGGGAACATCCTGCAAGGGGCTACCTGCTGGCCAGTCACAAAAAAGCTTCAGCATCACAATCCTAAATTCCCAAGTTTTAATTAGCTTAACCAACCCTAGCAACAGACACAGGCCAGAGCATCCCAGGGCTCTCTCGGGATGCAGGAACTCCGGGGGGTCCCTGCAGGACACCCCAGGGGGGTGTGCCAAGTGAAGTGGGTTTGCCAGGGCCTTGTGTGCTGTGGGAAGAGCTCACCCCACTGGAGCAGAACCTCAGTGAAATCTAAACCACATGAAATACAAACAGCAAACTCCAGCCCAGCTGGGAGGCGGCACTGTGGGTTAATCCAGCAGTGCCTCGGGACTCCCTGACCTCCATAAATACTTTCCACCCCTAACATTTGCCAACAGCCTGTTTTGCAAAAGCTGCCTGGATGCTTCTGCAGACATATATATATACATATAACATTTCACCTCCAGGCTCTCCAAGTGCAGCTGCCCCAGCTCACAGACACTGTTTAACCATGAAGGAGCAGAATATTGAGAGGTTTTACAGCCACGGCTTCCCAGTGTGAGGACAGAGCTCAAGCCCCAGTGAAGTGTGCGTGGAAGGATGCCGTGCAATGAACCCCCCATGGACAATAGGACACCAAATCTGCTTTGTAAATGGTGTTTCATCTCAGAGAAATGCTTTGTCATCAGAAACAAGCCAAGCTCTTCCACTGCTGCACTTTGGGTTCCTCTGTAATAGGCTGCGCTAAACTGTGTTGGTCAAGGCAAAGAAAGGAAAAGGAACTGATCATCCTATAAATGAACCAGCTTGTAAGTGTTTAGCAAGTGTTTCTTGTTCACAATTCATTCATTTCCACACATAATTAAGTAGATCTTAATACAAAAAGGGATTTATTGTGCTGTCTTTAGGCTGGACCTAAGGAGAGCTGAGGAAACGTCTGGAAGGCAAAACAAGAAAGAGAAAAGAAAATCTTCAAGCTCGCAATCAGACTAGAAGGGCCCCTGTACTTCTGGAAGAGCAAATAACCTATGGAAGCAGCACGTGGTGGCTGCTGGAACATCCCTCCTGCCTGGAGCAGAGCCCTCCTCAGAGCCCCCTCTCCCCAGGATACATCCCCTGGATCCACGGGAAGCTCAATATGTTACAGCTCCTTCTGTCAGCTTTGAAAAATGTACACACTTCAAATGAAGCATATGCTCCAATCCATCAGCTCCAGCAGAAATTAGGCACATGCCTTATTTCCCCATGACTAATGGCTCTGGAGAACGAGGAATACTCCATTTATTAAGGGAGGAAGCAGAGGTGGATGAAGGGGTGTGAACAGAGCCCTGCTCCAGCCAAGCCTGCAGCCACAGCCCGCAGCCCCCAAAGCCAACCCAGTCACCTCTGCAGCTCAGCAGTCCCAGAATCTCTCATTAATTACATTTGCCTACGGCTTAAGACTCCATCTCCAGCAGGTTTTGCATCCAACCCTACAGAAATTTTCTACCCAACCTCTTTGTGGGGTTTCTGCCCCAGGCTGGGCACGTTTTTGGTGCAACATCACTGTCAGGTTTTGAGTGATGCCTTTTGGACTCAGCAGCAGCCCAGTCCCATGTCAGGAGGTGTCCATACACCAGGGCTTTGGCAGGATAATCTCCCGTGGAGGACATTTCAGATCCCAACCACTTCATGGGAGCACTGTGTGCCTACAGCATCACCTGTGCTCCTGAGCGAGGGCACAGTGAGGGTTAAACTGTGCTGGGCAACAATGGGAAAACACCACAGAAAGTGCAGAATTAGAGGGAAACCAGAAAAATGGTGGGTTTTGTGTGTGCACTGACACCAATCATTTAAAAAACACAGCTGCCACGTGGCATCAGCATCACCAGAAGGAGCAAAAGAATTTCTCATTAAAGGGAGGGAACTTTTCAGGCCCGAAAATCCCAGTTGATCAGAGTATCTGGCTCAGGGACACACTGCTCCTGCTGACCCAGGATTGCTCCAGTCACAGCTCTGCTCTGAGCACAGCATCCCTGGGATGCCAATCCACTGCCTGTGGTCCTTCTCCCTTTTCACCACCCAGGCACTGGGGCCTCAGTTCTCTCTCTCAGCCTTCCAGGCCATGTCACCCCAACTTGCTCCACAGCAGAGCAGTGGTACAGAGCCCTTTGCCATTTCTCCTGATTGCAGCTCCAAATCTGCTCTTTCACAGCCCCCGTGTCCCCTCAGCAATGTCTCCAAACAACACCAAATTTCCCCAGCCTGCAGCTAAAGCTGGGACACAACTCTGCTGGATCCATAAAAACAGCGGCCATACTGTCTTATTTTGGTTTTAGGCTCAAACAGGCCACGGGCAGAGATCAACCTCTTGGGAAAGCAAATATTTCAAAGAAAATTTGCTTTTATTAGAAGCACAGAGAACATGTAGACTTTCCATATGGAACATCATCCTCTTAAAATGAACCTCTTTAGAAACAAAACACAATGACAACTGATGGACTGAGCATACCCATGTCTTCTTCATCCACCATCCCCAGCCTACACCCTCTTTCCCCAGGTTGTTCCAGCTCCCTGCATGGATAAGACCTTCTCCCTTGGACACTCCTTCTAACACAGAAGCCACATGTTAGACACTAGACCAGCTAGACACCAGTTCTTGGGCTTCCAGTCTGTTTGCTCCATAAGGAGGGCAGAGGGTCTCAGGGTTCAGACCCCAAGCATGAAAACTCAGTTCGATTGTCCCCATCCTGGGAGTGTCCAAGGCCAGGTTGGACAGGGCTTGGAGCAGCCTGGGCTAGTGGAAGGTGTCCCTGCCCATGGCAGCAGGTTGGAACAAGATGGACTTTAAGGCCCCTTCCAACCCAAACCAGTCTGGGATTCTGTGGTTAACTTTAGAAGAAAAAGATCAGATTCAGAGCTTTAAGAGAACAGGTCACACACATTTAGCTTTGCTCCCCATCATCCCAGTTCTTGTGGGGCTCAGAGAACCCAGAGAAGCGAAGTTCCTGAGGCAGAGATGGGGCCCAGCGGTGCCAGCCCGCCCGGGGCAGCCTCAGCTCCCTCAGCCCCGTTCATAGAATCATAGAATCAGCTGGGTTGGAAGGGACTTCCAAGATCATCAAGTCCAACCCTTGATCTACTACCACCGTGGATACCAGACCATGGCACTGATGCCACATCCAGTCTCACCTTAAACACCTCCAGGGATGGAGAATCCACCACTTCCCTGGGCAGCCCATTCCAATGGCTGAGCACCCTCTCTGTGAAGAATTTCTTCCTAATATCCAACCTAAACCTCCCTTGGCACAGTTTAAGACCGAGCCCTCTTGCCTGTTCCCCAGCCCCAGCCGCCAGGCCCAGAGCCATCCCCACACAGCAGTACCTGTACCTGTACTTCATGCCGGTCTGGGCCCGCGTGGTGTCCTGCAGGGACAGTCCATGGAGGTGCAGGAACCTCTCCAGCTGCTTCCTCTCGCTGGTGGGGCTGCGGGGCCGGGGCCAGCCCACGGCCGGGCCAGGTGGGCACAGGGCCCCGCTCGCCTGCCGGACCCTGGGCGCGGCCTCGGCGGCCTTGGCCGGGCCTGGTCGGTGCGGGGGGATGTTGGTGCAGGCCGGCTTGTACAGGTGCATGGTGCTGGCCCACAGCCCACCGAGAGCCACCCACAGCCCCAGTGGGAGCCACCCACAGCCCAGCGACAGCCACCCACAGCCCCACTGAGAGCGGGGCCTACAGCCCCACTGAGAGCCACCCACAGCCCACCGAGAGCCACCCACAGCCCACCGAGAGCCACCCACAGCCCAGCGACAGCCACCCACAGCCCAGCGACAGCCACCCACAGCCCAGCGACAGCCACCCACAGCCCTACTGAGAGTCACCCACAGCCCCACTGAGAGCGGGGCCTACAGCCCCAGTGAGAGCCTCCCACAGCCCACCAAGAGCCACCCACAGCCCCTCCAGAGCCACCCGCCGCAGCAGGGCTGTGCTGCCCCGGCTGTGCTGCCCGGGCTGTGCTGCCCCGGCTGTGCTGCCCAGTGGGCTCACGGCTCGGGGCGGCCTCTTTGCTTCCCAGACATTGTTTATGTTATTGCAACTGGCCCGTTTTCGTTGATGCCCGGCCTGGATTATGGCCAAGATCAGCAATCTTTCTCATCTGCCGAGACCTCTCACGGCCCAGTACTCCAAGGGATAAGGGCTGCCAGTGGGAATACAGCACTGACCCCGTTTCCCAGGTCTTATATTTAGATAATGAGAAATATTTGCTTGGGATTCAATCCAAGGCCAATAAACATAAACCAAATACTCTCACAGGGTGTATTTCAGGCCCCGGGCTGGCCAGATGAACACTGAAGGCATCTCTTCTGCCAGTCATTAGAACATTTTGTTTTCTCATAGCTCACTGCTGGAGTTACCTGGTCTGGGAACCTCTGTAGCCTCCCAGGGCTCTGATAATTGAAACAAATAAAATTATAATTTTATCAATTACTTCGCCACTGATAAATAGCAAAAACAATTTTCTGGTTGATAGAATCATTGAATGGTTTGGGTTGGAAGGAACTTCAAAGACCATCTTATTCCAAACTCCCCAGCCATGGGCAGGAATGGCACCCACTAGCCCAGGTTGCTCCAAGCCCCATCCAACCTGGCCTTGGACACTTCCAGGCATGGTTTCCAAGGTGTTCATCCCTGCTGGACAAGGTAACACCCAGAAGGACCCCACTGACCTTTTCTGGCCACAGCAAACAATCCTGCCAAAGTCTGATACACACCCCTGAGGGAGATCTCTGAGCTCTTCTATTTTAAAAACTCAACCCATTTTCGGGCTGGCATTTCATCCCCAAATACAGTGGAAAAATAAGTTAAATAATCAAGTGATGGATGTATCATGAACTCAACTAATCCTTAAATCTTTCAAAGCAGATAAAGAAAGACTGATCCCAACCCCAGAATATACTTTAAAAGCTTATAATTCAATGTCACAGAGGGGAGTTTGGTGGGGACACTGGGATTACCCTGCTACTCTTCCTCTGCAGCTGTCAGATCAGGGCACTGATGGACCTGGGTGTCCCCAGGAGGCTCCTGCCCTGCTGCCCCAGGGGCCCCTGACACTCCTGAAGATGAAGGTCCTGTTCTCATGGTGCTGACCCAAAGGTGGGGTGCAGGGAGGGCTTTCAAGCCCTGCCCTTTGCAACCCAAGGATGCTGCAGGGAGGGCAGCGTGTCCCGAGGCCGTTCCTGCCTCACCGGGACCGTGTTTCCCTCCTGAAGGCTGTACCTGTGATCTCTGCTGCAGCTGCCTTTGCTTCTACCTCCTGCCAGCCCTCACTTTGCTCCTACCTCCTGCCAGCCCTCATTTTGCTCATCCATAATGCAAGGTGAACCAAGGCAAAGGAATACTCCTGCAAGCTCCTCTGAATTTTTTTGGACATAGGAGTTTTGCTGGTTTGGAGTTTCAGGGTTTGCGGGGATCAGCAGCATCTTTAGAAACTTAGTTCTCCCAGAAGTTATTCACCAGCAGTTTGCTTTTCTGGTGCTGTTCAAACCCCTGGGTGCCTGACCACGGGCTGATGGGGCAGATGGGCACTCCCTCCCAGCCCACAGACCCCTCGTGTTCTCTCCAGGTGCTTGTGGACATTTCTGCACTTCACGACCTGCTCCAGCTGAGTTTTACTTCGTTTTCCTTTCAGTTGTCCCATTCCTAATTTTTTTCCTAATGACATTCTAAATAATTTCTAATCCAAGCACATCTGTAAGAGCTCGGTTTGTGCCAGGCACTTCAGGCATCCCCATCCTGCCTGGGATTAGGCAAGATCTCAACCGGTTCTCAGTCGAAATCAGGCTGCTAACGATGTATTTGTGTCGAGCTGGGCAAAAGGCTGAACCCCCCCTCGGCAGTAGCCCTGTCCCTTGGGGTGACTGAAACCCCCATCCTCCCTCTGTCAGTCCCCCAAACTGCCCCGGGGGAGCGCGGCCGCCGCTCCCGCGATGCTGCTCCTCGGGCTGGGGCAGCAGCACCCCCGGGCACTTCTGCCTGGGCTCCGGTTTCACGGAGGGGCTGACCCTGCACAGGAGATTAGGGAGTCTCACGTCTAATGTCCACTAATACCAAGATCCCCTTATATTTTTTTAAAGGAGCAAGATCAGATTCTGGAGGCTGCGACATTTAAGACTGATGGGATGAGAGATCCGGCAGCTGCAGGTTCCCCCTCCTGGGCGGCTCGTTCCCAGGCTGAGCCACCGCCGCTGCCGGGCAGAGACAGAGGAAAGCAGGACCCTCCTGTCACCCACACGGTCCCTGAACAACAGCAGCAACTTTTCAACTCTATTCCAGCAGAACTACAACCACCTGGACAAAACAGCTCGTGAGAAACGAGGCCGAACGACCACAGGCAGCTCGTGCCGAAGAAGTTACGGAAACCAAGAAACAAGTTTACAGGATTCTCAGCTCTGTAACACACACCCATCGAGGTGCAGGGAAAAACCCATGAATAATCAGAGAAATCAGACCTGTAAAGCCAAAGATCTTTCTACTATTATTATTATTATGGTTACTGTTGTCATCATCGTTGTTATAGTTATTATTATTATGAACATCCCCACAGCCCCATTCCCGGAGTGCCCGTGGCAGAGCCGTGGGTACCTACCTGTGTGGCATGCCGGTGGTGTAGGCGATGGTGTACTCGTGGGACAGCTCGCACACCCGCAGGTACCAGTTCATCTCCAGCTCCCGCAGCAGCGCCAGGCGCCGGGCTCGCTGCTGGGGCTGCGCGGGCCGAGCCCGGCCCTCCTTCCCGCTCTCCGAGGAGCTCTTCAGGGTTCTGTCCCTGCTGCCCACGGAGAGCACCGACTGCTTCCTCAGCTTCAGGGACTCCTCGGCGCTCTTCCCCCCCACGGTCCCCGTGCGTGCCGCCAGCATTTCGCCTCCCGCTCGGTGCGAAGGCGCCGAGTCGCTGCCCTCAAATCATTTAAACTGATTCCAACGCGCACTTTCCTCCCCCTATAACCTCACGCCGGCCACAAAGCTGTAATTAGAGACGTGTCTGCGGGGCTTAACCAGAAAGAAGAGCTGCGACCTTCTCATGGAAACATCTGCAGCAGCTCCCGCGTGCCAGCGGCTCCGCAGCCGGGGAGGAGGACGCTCCTTAAAAACAACACCCCGGCTGGGCTTGGACACACCAGAGCTTCGGGTGGAGGGCAGCGGAACACCCGTCCTGCTCCGTAAACATCGGGGGTGAAGTCACACGTGTCCCCTTGACGGCAGACCCGCGGCCACGTGGGCTCACCCCAGCAAATTGCAGCGCCGTCCCTGCCGGCCGCGGCCTTGGAGCATCCCTGTCTTCATCCCCAGCGCTGGGCCGGCCGCTCCAGCCCTCCTGCTCCTCCTCCTCGGTCGCCACGTCCAGCAGGAACTTCCATTCTCCAAGGGATTGGTAGAAATCTGGGGACTTGGTCACCCTCAGGATGAGAACGAAGTTAGGGCTGTTCCTGAGCAAACGGTGTTTGGGAAAATGTATGAAAAGGCAGACACTGGAGTTGCATTAATTCCCCTCCCTGGTCTGAAATGTAAAAGCTGATACAGAGATTACAGCTCTAATCACAGCAGCCACTTTGGGAGAGAGCCGGCAAAGAGGAAAAACCCCTCTAAGACAGGCAGGATTTTAAAGCCATTGCACTCAAAAGCTTTGTAATCATCCCCAAGCAGAGCAATCACTCACCTGTGCCCTGCACGGGTCTCCTGGGGATGGGGGCTGGGTGGAAGGATTCATGGAATCAGGGAAAAGGGAGCTCTGGAGGCCTGTGGCTTCCGACAGGAGCTGGTGTTATCTGAACTGTTTAGCAGAGGTGGCACCAAAACACTCGCTGGAAGTTTTGCAAAACTCCAGTAAAATGACTCAAACTTTGAGCTGTTAAAACTTTCCAGTTCTGTGCCTATTCCAATGTGTTTCCTCATTTGTCCTTACACTTTCATAGCCTTTCCCAAAAAGGAAAAGGTTTCCAGCAATTCCAGAAGCCTTTAAGGCAACCCTGAGCAGAGATGCAATACATACTTATTTCATGGGTACACAAGTTGAAGATTCTTCAGGTCCCTCCATGTGGAAGTTGGTTATCAAAAGTGAGATGAAGCTCTTAAAGAGCTGTATAAAAGGCACATTGTGCTTCCTCAGCATCACGTGTTTATCATTCCCTTAACCACAGAAACACCCTGTTGTTCCCCAAGACTTTAAAAGGTATCAGTCACCTTAAAGGTCAATTAAACTAAAGCAGCTGTTGGCAATTTGTCCCTGTCTCAATGGGCCATTGTTGGGCGTATCACGGGCTATTGTGCGGGTGGCTGTTCCCTAATGTGTCACTTAGGCAGGTAACGCCATCGGATAGTGTCTGCAGGTGATTGTATCTCCCGGCAGGTAAGGACACCCCGGCTCACCTTATAAAAATTGCAGAACGATTGGTTTCCTGAAAGCAAAGCTGCCCAGCTGCCCTGAAATATTGATAGCGGCTGTGCTGGGATCAGAGCCCCTGTGCCTGGGCACCCTGGCATCCAGGGGGCTGTGGGGCATCTCCTGGGGGGGACAAACCCTCTGCCCCACAAGAACCTCCCCCTGCCAAAACCCCCTCCTGCTTCGGAACCGACTGACCAACATCCCACCGGGAACAGTGTCAGTGCCAGAGTTACTACGAGTTACAACTGATTATTACATTAATTATACAATATGACAGAACTTCTATTTATTAATAAATTATGCCAGGCTTTGAAAAATTTCTCTGGCTCTTCTTAAAACGCTTCCTAAAATCTGATTTTCATTCCAGCCCTGGTCCCTAGAGTTGGGCACACGATATGGAAATCATCTCCTGCCAAGGAGTCTCCCTGTGCCCACCCCAGCACGGCAGGTCCCGGGGGTCCCCAGCCTGGTGTGGCCCCCCCAGACCCTCCTTGTGGGTTAATCTCCCTCTGCCCAGGGTAAAGCCCAGGGTACAGCAACACCCAGGGGTGCAGAGGGACAGGACAGCATTAAAACCCCCACAACACTGTTTGTGCCACTGCTTTTAGAGCAGAACATTCCAGTAACACCCAGCACAGAATCCCCCAGGATGAGAGCTCAGGATTAATACTCTGGCTCAGGCACTCTTTTAGTCAGACCTCCTGTTTTTCAGATGTAAATAAGAGGAGTGCTTCTAAAAACCCTGCAGCAGATGTTTTCTGCTCAGGAAAGCAGGAGGTCACCTCGGGGAGTTAATGCACTGCACACAGGGCCCATTTTTAACCTGGTTTTAAAATCTCATGAGCAGTTTTCCATCATTATGTGCCATTCCAGTGACACCTCCATGCTGGCCAACAAAACCCCAACAGAACCCCACAGTGTTACATGTGGAAGGTCTGTCCTGGTTATCTTCACCACAAATTTAGTTTGATAGAATACTTTGGGTTGGGAAGGGCCCTAAAGCCCATCCAGTCCCACCCCCTGCCATGGGCTGGGACACCTTCCACTGTCCCAGGTTGCTCCAAGCCCTGTCCAACCTGGCCTTGGACACTTCCAGGGATCCAGAGGCAGCCACAGCTTCTCTGGGTAACCTGTGCCAGGGCCTCCCCACCCTCACAGACAGGAATTCCTTCCCAATATCCCATCTAGCCCTGCCCTCTGGCAGTGGGAAGCCATTCCCCCTTGTCCTGTCCCTCCATGCCTTGTTCCAAGTCCCTCTCCAGCTTTCCTGGAGCCCCTTCAGGCCCTGGAAGGAGCTCTCAGGTCTCCCTGGAGCCTTCTCTTCTCCAGGTGATCACCTTCATTCCAGACTAAAGGAATGCAGGATGCACAGTCTGATCCAGCAATTCTCCAGTAATTCTGAGACACATTTACAGTTCATCCTCTTTCAAACTGATCTCAAAACCCACCCCAGCTCTTCAGATTCCACAGTAGCCTCTCAGTATCTGTTCCCCACATTCTCTCAGCTCTGTACCTGCACACCCCAGACCTCTGCACACACAGACAGGGCTCATCCCAGCCAGGCAAAGAGCAGCAGTCACCAACCTGGTTAGAGAGATTTAAACAGACAAACATCACCTTGCACAGGTCCAGATTATTTGGAAAGCTTCTGTAAGTGATACCTAAGCAAACATACGTGTTTGGTCCCACAGGAGCACAGTCATTCCCAAATCCTCATCCAATTAGCCGGGAGGCTCACAGCTCTGCTGCTCCACACTCTGCTCCACGTAATTGAAACCCCATCAGGGAAAGCTTCATTAAGGCACTTAATTGGGCCTAAGTGGTTCACCCTGCTCTGACAGCGCTTAAATGCAGTGACTTATGAACTGCTGCTCAGCCAGCAGCCACTGGCTTTGTGCCCAGGCATCCCCAGCAAACCTGACCCCATGATTCTGTCCCACAGTGTGGAATCATGGAAGTGTCCAGGTTGGAAAAGACCTGTAAGATCATTGAGCCCACCTGTTAACCCAAATCCCAACAGCAGAGAGCTCCCAGCTGCCTCCCTGAAGGGCGTGAGGGATGTGGGAGCTCGGGGGGCAGCGGGTCACAGGCAGCTCGAGAGAGTCAATCTGCTGAAATTAGAACTGATGGAAGTGGCTCTCTCCAGCCTTTGATCGGCTCCAATAATTTCTAGATGTGACTGTGGGGCCAAAGGCCAGTCCCAGCACACCCAAGTGAAGAGAAAAATTCCTGGGTATGTTAATTACCTCTTTTTTTCCTCTTTGCTGGGGTCAGTGAGGTCACTGACGAGCTGCTCCGCTGGGTTTGCTCTGGGTTGCACCAACTGGTGACCGAGCACCCCGTGATTAGGAAGGGGAACGTTTTCCAAGGTCAAGGGGAATCCAGACACTGAGACCTCCCTGGAGGCACGTGGCTGTGCTGGGCAGGGGCTGAGGGAGGCTGTGCCCAGCTCTGCCCTGGGACACAGCCCCAGCCCTGGAGCCTGATGATCCCTGACCCTTCTCAAACAGCACGAGAAGGTGCAGGAGCACCCACCCTGTTCTCTGCTTTTCTGCACGAATTTCAGACCAAAAGGCTGAGCTGCCTTAGCTGACCAGGAGCTGAGCAGTTAATGCTCCCAGGATGCAGTTCCTGGACAGGCTCCTGTGCCTGGAGGATTGTGTCTTCCAGAGGTGGGGAGCCCAGCTGGGGCAGGCAGCGAGCCCCTGCTCTGGCTGTGAGCTGAATCTAAATCATGGACCAGACAGGGGACACTGAGCTGCCACTCTCCCCCAAAACCATTGCCAGGAGCCCTGTCCCTGTCCCCTGGTCCTGGAGCAGCACCACCAGCCCATCCCTGGGAGCGCCGGCGGTGCCGTGGCATTGCCATGGCAATCAGCACCACAGAAGGGACTAAAAATAAACCCCAGCTCTGCACAGCACAAAGATCATCCCAAATCCCAGCCCTGACTCAACCATCCCCAAACCCGGGGGGGGGTGGTGCTGGGTCCCTGCTCCCCCACCCATCCCCTCCAAAATCCAGCTCCCCCTGCACAGGTACAGCATTTCCCTCAGCTCCAGGCCCCTGTGCCACTGGGAGTGCCCAGAGCTGCACAGGAGAGGTGGGCATTGCTCCAGAGCCTCTGGGACTTGTGGTCAGCCAGGAAACCTCCTTTTTCCTTTAAAAACCCCAAAATCCAGCTGATCCCCATTGCATTCCCCACGTCCTGAGCAGCATCTCGCCTTCACACCGAGAAACTTGGAGAGCTGGGCGAGCTCCAGGCACAAAAGGAGAAGCTGAGCACCCTGTCCCAGGTCACATCTTGCCCAAACTATGACCAAAGGAGCCCAGGGAGCAAAATGCCAGAGCAGCACTGGATGCTCAGGGTGCACCTGGAAGTGATCCCAAGGGATAAAAGCTGCTCAGGAACATCAGTCCTGGCCACAAACCTGACAGCACCGAGGGCCACCACGGGCAGAGCTGTGGGAGCAGGAGCCCAGGGGGCCGAGCTCCCCTTTTCCAGCAGCATCCCGGGTTTCCAGAGCAGGCACAGCAGCACCAGGGCTCCGGTGTCAGTGGCCGGTCCCGGTCTGTGAGCCCATGGTCAGGTGTCAGAGCCATGAATTATGGATGGCAGCCCTGAATTATTCCTGCTGCTTCATCAAGGGAAGTGTGGGCACAGGGACCTGGCAGACACCTCCTGGTGAGGGGGGTGAGCCTGGGCCCCCCTGGAGCAGCAGGACACGGATGGTCCCCAGCCCACCCCAGCACAGACCCTCGGCTCCAGCACCTGCCTCCTGCCCCTGCAAGGAGCAGAAACTCTCCTGTTTAATTAACACTTCTCTTAATTAACACGCAATTCCAACTTGGCTGTCCACAAAGCTTACACTTACTCCAGAACAGTTTGCCATGGTTTTTTCACCCTAAAAAACATTAAAAACAGGAAGAAACCCTGCGAGCAGCTTTGTATTGACCTTTGTACCTTAACCCCCTCAGGGGAAGGATCCACAAGAAAAACATCCCAGTTCTAACAGGGCTCTTGATCACACATTTAAATCAATTACATCCAAAAAATCAGCTTTTTCAACCCAAAATACACTCCCATTTATAATGTACATGTACAAACTATATTTATAATATAGTTTCTACATGTAAGAATACCTTGAAAAAAAAAAGTCACAACAGGGTTCAAACATAATATTTTTATTTGTGGATAAAAATTAAGGCTCACAGTACTTTTATCATTTCACAAGCAGAAAAATGTTAAAAATTGAGACTGATGGGGAACACCCCCAATACAAATTCCTCTAACTGCTGACATGTTTTACTGAAGACTCGAGGTGAACAGTTGTACAGGGCAGCTACAGGTATTAGTTTGTAAACTAGATGCTAAATATATATTTTTTTTTAAGAAATGTGAACAGAGTATGATGTTTCTCTCCACTTGTGGCTGTCCAGTACACGTGGATTCCACAGAAACACCCAAGAACCGCCGGGATGATCACACCAACCTTCCCAAGAACAACCCACCACGGCTACAACGCACGGCACAGGTGTCAAACAGGGGGGAGAGAGCTAAGGGGCACAAATCCCATTTCCATAAGACATTTGGATTCATAGTGCAATAGTTTATGCCTAACATTTTCAATAGTCAACTTTCTGGCTTAAAGAGAAGAACACAGGACTGCTGTCCAGCTGCAGGAATGCAGCCCCGGGGATTAAAGGATGGGATGAGTGCATGGCAGACTTCAGGACACAGGGAGACATCGTGCCTGTAGTTAAGATGCAACTCCAAGGAGGACTTTTCCAAGTGTGCAGCATGCAGTAAGGAAGGGATTGCTGCCCAGGTGTGCTGCAGGTGTGTGGGCAGAGGTACAACCACTCCTGTGACCCCCAACCACCACCACGAGGGTTTTATCAGAGTTACATCAGAACTGTGGCACTACAGACTGCAGGTCCATCTACACAGAGAGCTGGTGTCTTGGCCAAACCTGAGGGGGGTTTGTTTTTCAAGGGGCTCTGCACTATTTGCATTATTTTTAGTGACTCCTCCAGCTTTGCCTGTTTGCTGTCAAGGCAACACGAGCTGTGGCAGCAGCGGGGCCGAGCCTGCGCACAGGGAGAGCTGGGGGGGCAGGGAAGGCTCAGGGATTTCTGCACCACTCCAAAAGGCTTCACTTCTTGCACTCTGTGGAGCAGAGACACCCCCCAGGACTGACAACAGCTGTCCTGAGCCTTTCCTTCCCTGACCAGAAATGAAGTGCACTCTGAAGCTGTACCTTCCTTGGGGAGCTCTCCTCTGAGACCAGCTTGTTTCCCCAGGACCCTGCTAGGCCAGGTTCTGCCCCAGCAAACTCCACGTGCAGGGTTTAACCAAGAGCTCCCACAAATCACCCTCCTGTAGCAAAGGAACATTTGGATTGGCAATCACTGACACCACAAAAAGCTCATCCAAAGGGCTCCAGGAGACTGTGACTGGTGCAAGTCACCACTGCCTGTTCTAAAGGAGACAACTGAGACAGACAAAGCTCAATGTGCCCAGGCTGCAAAGCCCTCCAGGAGCAGGGCTGGAGGGGGAGGCAGGTCTCAACTCCACATTACACCAGCCACTGGTGTGCTGCCCTCCTGCATCCCTGTGTCCCCATCAGCCCCCAGAGAGAGGGCTGGAACACACCAGATCCTCCCCCTCGTGAAAAACCACCCCTGACGCAGGCAAAAGAAAACATTTACACCAGTTGGCCATTTCCTATGAGCAGAAGTTAAACCCAATTTCCATAAATGTGTAGGCAGTGAATGTAAGAACAGGAAAATGTGTGCAACCAAAAATATAGAACAAACACTTCCAACATTATTCCAGTTCACAAATCCAGGCAAGGGGAGAGAGAAGTAGCTACAGCCATGAAATACTCCATGTTACTGAACAGTTTAAACCAAGTATTTTACCCCATAACACTATGGTGAACTTGCAGCTGAACAGAACAACTGCTTAAACCAGAAAACCAGGGATAAGAGGGATGAGCCTGGATACACATTCCAGTTCTCCCGGGGAGGTCCCAACAGGCACCCAGCAACCTGCTCAGGTCAGAATCGAACTGTTCCTGGCACAGGACATGCTCAGGATTCTCAGGTGGATGGAAATGGCTTTGCCTTAAACCATCAGAAAAACTCCACGTCCAAAGTATCCATCTCTCCAATTATTGCTTCACTACAAACAGCAGAACACGAGTGACAGGAGGATCTACACGGGTTGGGAAGTCAGCCCCGACCCCAGGGCTTCACACTAATGACTAGAATGACCTCACAGATCAAGCAAAGCACAATACATACCCCAAATAACTCCTGTAAAAGCAAATGTGCAGAAAATAAACTGTCTCCAAGTCCCAGGAAAGCACAGGGGGCAGCAGGAGCGGCGAGGGGGCAAACAGGGCTCTCAGATCCAGCAGCTCTGGTGCAACAGCTGTGCCAGCTCTACTCCCAGTGTGACACTTCTGTCCATCCCCAGAGCACACAGGGATCCTGCCCTGCCTGCAGTTTGCCACGGGCACACACACAGGCAGTGTGTCAGCACACACTCACCTGCCGGGCCAGGACAGACACACGGACAGAGGGGATGGATGGCAGGAGATTTCAGCCTTGTTCAACATTATTGCCATGGGCCAAGAGTCAAACAATATAGAACAAGTTAACAGTACACAACATACACAGTAACTGCACAACTCGACAGTGCCCACTACTCCATTTGGCAAAATATTTATTTATAATAAATCCGTCCGAAAGCAGTTGGTCACAAAGGATTCCTTTTACACGTTTAGGCTGGAACAATGCTTTTGGTAGAAGTAAATAAACTGTCTCTTTTTACACAGTGTACAAAAAAACAAAGAGACACCGAAATGACAGTAAAACCCATGAGAACGGGGAGAACTGTAAGACAGAGGCAGAAGCAGGAGGGACCTGTGTGTGCCCGGCAGTGCTGCCACGGTTCTTTACCCGTACAATCCTCACCCCGCGGCGGGATCATCCCCAGCACAGCTCTGAACTGCAGGATTATGCTCCAGGAGAGGAATCTGATGCGATGTAGCAGCTCCAGTCACTCTTTCACAGTACTGCATGTCAACACTGGGAATGGTTTCTGATATGGTTTAGACTGCACACAGTACTTGGATAGAAAAAGAGTTAATTACTCCCACTCCGTAGTTCCTGGTGGCTTTGATGTCAAGTCATACATCACCCGAGAAATGCCAGGAATCTTCTTGATCTCTGCCACCATTTTCAACACAACCTGTTGTGGAGGGGAAAAAGAATATCAGAAAAAAAGTGTGTGAAACAAAACTGAAGAAAATTATCTTTTTTAAAGGAAAACTGCTCACACTGATCCTGTCAGACACAAAGGAGGAAGAGCCTCCTGCCATTAGCACATGGACACCAATTAACAATCAACTGAACCAACACCTCTGGCTCATGGTATCTGCAGGTACATTTGGGACTTGCTGACTTTTGGCACAGGTTAAACCAGGCTGTGGATCACAAAACACGTCCCTCAAGGCAGCAGCTCCTCAGCTGCAGAGCTGTTTATTACAGTTCAGCAGGAACACGCTCTGCTCTGTGTTACCAAAGTACCTGAAACTGGATATGGATAGTTTTCCAGAAAAAAGCACCTGAACCTGACTCCTAAATCCTTTTAGTGACCTAAAGAGCAAACAGGACACTGAGATGTTAGAGCCAGAAGTGTCAATCAAGGGCAATTCGTGACGTAATTATTTCCAGTTACTAATGCAAAAATTAATTCCACAATCCCAGGAATGGCTGGGTGTTCTTTTCTTTTCTCGGTGGCATTTCGGCTCAGCTCTGCTGGAAAGCCTTTTGTCACACCCATCTGCCAGCTCCTCATTTTGTTAGTTTTCCCCAAACCACCACGATATTCTGGCTAAGGAATATTACGAAAGAGAAAAAACAGCAAGGAAATCAAAGCCAAGGTAACCCAGAGCGAGAGAGGAAGGTGGAAAAGAGCCCTCTGCAACACAAGCTCCCGGTGAAGAGGAGCCTGAAGGCCACGTTACCTCCTCTGGGACCTCGTTGCCAGGGGTGGCTGCGATGCCAGTCATGAAGTCACTGGTGATGAAGGGCCTGATGACCACAGACCTCTGGCAGGAGGGCTGCTTCTGCAGGGGGTCCCGGTCGAAGTGCAGCGGGGTCAGGATTATCGGCATCTGGCTGATTTTTCCGGCGTAACCTGCAGGGAAGGGTCATGCAAAGGGCATTAATTTGGGTTGCAGGCACCAGTTGGACAGAATCCCCACCTGGGCTTCAAATTCTACACCAGCAGCTGCATTTACACCTCGTGGGATCTTCTCCCTGCTGCTCTGGCACCACCACAGCTACTCAAATCAGCACTGGAGGCACTGGGGAGGCCCTGGCACAGGCTGCCCAGAGCAGCTGTGGCTGCCCCAGCCCTGGGAGTGTCCAAGGTCAGGCTGGACAGGGCTTGGAGCAACCTGGGCTGGTGGAAGGTGTCCCTGCCCATGGCAGGGGTGGCACTGGATGGGCTTTGAGGTCCCTCCCAACCCAAACCTTTCTATGATTCTGTAAGTTGCCACTTGAGATGATCCTCAACCTTTGCAGGCGTGCCCAAAAATCCCAGATAATCTCTGTTATCCCTGTAATTTGCTGTGAATCAACTGAAGATACACTTTCCTTCCCACATAGCACAGCCATGGGGTTTTATCAACCCCAATATATCAAGCCCAATAAAGAGCCATTCACAAATATGCCTTTGAAATACTCTTTGAATAGTCTTTTTGAACAATTCAAGAGAAAGCTCTCCAGTATCTCCATGGCTGGGGGCTGACAGGTAACCCCAGACAATCATCTCTCACTTACTTCTTTCTAAATTATCTCCTTCTGAAGGCCAATACACAGATCCCTAATTTCCCTGTTTCACTGATCTAAAAGTCTGATATGGAGGTGTGTTGCAGCTCACAGTGCTCAGGCTCCCCCCCTCTGCCAGCCCTGGCCTCAGCTGCTGGCACAAGGAGGTTTTTCCACTAAATCAGAACTCCAGTCTTATTTTTAGGAGCGATTCATTCACACAAAGCCAAGTGTCACCAAAAGTTAGCAAGACACAGCCACAGTTTTACCAACACAACCAACAGTGTTATCCACAGCCTTCTGAGGGTAATTTTGTACAAATCCTGTTCAGACTGCTCTGCAAACTGAACATGGATTCTCAAAAAGAGGTATCTGCTGTAACTTGATTTTTACAAAATATAGGCAAGTCTGAGGCAGTGCTTCCCACACAGATCACATCTCCAAAGGTGATTAAAAACATAAAACTGAACCTCAGAATTCTTCATTCCCAGACTGGCTGTGCACCATACCCAGGGAACTGAAGACTCCCTGGGAGTGCAGGGTTTGGGTTGACAAACACAGCTTTCACTGCAAGTTAAGGAACAGGAAAGCCCCACAGGCAGGCAGGAGCATCAGCACCACTGGAAACTTGGTATTTGGGCTCCCTTCTTACCACAAAAAAAACACTGTTTAAAAACTCTGCCAAGTTTCTTTACTTCAGGTAAATCCTGAGGACTAAGATCAGCAGAGAGAAGGAACTTTGCTGCCTTCCAGCTGGCTGACAGTACTTTTTGCACAAGTTGGCAGTGCAGTGAAGCAACACAGCACCACATGGCACATCAGAGGTAAGCCTCAGTTCCCCAAAATTCCCTACAATTAATTCCTGTCCTTTAGCTATCAGCTTCTACAACTTTCCCAAGAGCCTGTCATCCCCTTAGTTGACCACCTTCTCTGCAGGTATTTGGGAAGGTTATAGATTTTGACAGTACCCCTGTAACTATTCCCACTAGGTTTGCAGGGACCTGAGCCATGGGATAAGGTGGAGCACCTACCAGACTCCCTGAGAATGTTGTGAGCCTCAAAGTCAGCTTGACGTAAAGTGCTGAGGACTCCTGTGGTCAGGAAAGTGGGGGTGACATCTGTGGGGGGCTCCTTGACCGGGGGGCCAAACACATACACAACTCTGCAACAGATGGGGGGGGGGAAATCACATTTTACATTCACAGAATAAAACAAATTGCCTCCAGACTGCATCCTTAGTGTCACAGTGAGAAAACAGAACGAGGAAGCAGCATATTTTATTTTGCTCACAGTTTCTAACAGGAACCCAGCAAAACCCCCATTAAATACTAAACCTTGCTGTCAATGAAAACCTGTGTGTTCAGCACAGGGCACTAACACTGCAATTTGTAAATCTGCATAATTACATCTGTGATAAAATATCTTCTGAATTCAAACCAGCCACATCAGCTTTCCCCTGTTCCCCTCCCTGCAGAGCCAGAGCAGAGTGTGACATGTCTGAGTGCCTCGGACACGGACCCACCAGGACACACCAGTTATCTGGCTTTGTGCATACAAACCAAGAATACTTGTCTAAAATCCAAAGCAGAAAAATATGCAAGGTCAGACTGTGTATTTTTGTTTGCAACACAAAGCCTGCAAGCACAGCTGGGCAGGAGACCAACTATTCCAGTGCCCTCCTGGCTGCCAGTCTCCTGTCCCTGCAAACAGCAGCAGAGTCTGCAAACACCCCTGGGAGAGCACAGCCCCCAGAGCTGGGGGAGGCTCAGGGGGGCACCATGAAATCCAGAAGAGCCTAAAGAAGTCAGCAATGCTGTGAAGCCAGCACACACTGAAACTGCACAGGCAATCCTGATTTATACCTTCTTTTGTCCCCTCTGCATTCAATTTAACCAATTATCTTGCAATTCCAGGTCTCACCTTCCAGGATAATAGCTCTGTCAGTAGGTGTCACTTCTGTGAGAAAATTAAGGTTTGCTATAAGCAATTAGAAGCAGTTTCACCAGAAATCCCCCAGCCAGGCAAGGAGGATGTGATTCTCCAGAGCTGATTTAATGTCTAAGCAACGTCAGCTGCTGGGAAAAGTTATGGAATCAAGTAGGTAGAAAATGTATCCTCACAGAGAGCTCAATTAAGATCAAATTGCCCAGCTTTGGAGCTCTCCTTGTGCCATTAGAACTGACATCCCCATGTAAATCCCTTTTTGACACACAGCAAAACCAGACTGCAGGACAGCACAGCTCATCAGCAGGCTGGAGCCTTGCAGAAGAGATTTGCATAAGTTATATTGGATGTTGTCTAATCAAGTGCTCTGAAAAATGAGGAGGTAGGCTGGTAGGCTATCAGTTTCTTTTCAAGCTAGAAATAAATCTGTATTTTGATTTGTTGTGTATTTATAACCTCTGTATGATACACTGGCCCATCACATAAAAAATTGTACCCCACAGAGGAAAATGTTTGTGCATGCTAAACTTCCATACATTAATTAGCTCATTAGAAATAAAGATAATTCGATCCTTACCTGTTTATGTTGTGGCACATGCGTGGGATGAGCCTGGCAAGAAACATCAGGGACTCCCAGTGTGGAGCATCTTTGCTGGAGATGCCACAGACGTAGCTGTAGGAGCGACAGTCACCCTGCAAGGCACAAACAGCAATGACTGGATGGCAACTGGGCTGCCAAGATCACTCACAAGACTTTCCCCTTCACCCTGCAGGTGACAGGGGCCATATTTTGGGCCAAGTTTCAGCAGAGACCAAGTTGGTGAAATCAGTGTGGTGGGAGATGCTGAGGGGATGAGGAAACACAGAGCAAGATAACAGAGCTAACAGTGTATAAAAGGAAAAGTTCAGACTTAGGAAACATATATATATAAAGATATACATGTATAAAGGGAAAGATTCAGACTGGGGAGATTCATCTACAGCGACCAGAGAAGAGGGATTGATTGTGTGTTGGCATTTTTGTGACAGAGTGTAGAAATCTGATGACACTGCAGCTTCAAACACTAACCAAAGCTGACTGCAGAGAGCCACAGAAGCCACACACAACACTAAGCAGTGATAATAAAACATATGTAATTCAATACTAATACTGCAGAGAAAGGTTCTTTACAGCTGTGACTGCTCAGTAAAGAAATCCTCCAAGTTATTGCACACAATTCCACGGGAATGCCAGCTCAGCACTTGGTTTGGATTTCTGTCCCCAGAGGAGGGAAAAGGGAGGTAACACTGGTGCTGCACAGATCCCAGTGCTCCCTGCACTGCTCCAGGTCCTTGCCAGGATTAGTGCAATTCAAAAAGCACAGGAAGGGGCAAATGTAGGAAGGAGGGATTTTTAACCAACATAGTCTGAGACTCCTGAGTCTTATCAGGGACAACAGATGACAGCAGAGGTCAGTGGGGCTGGGAATGTTGTGAAGAAACTGCCTGTGAGTGACCAGGAACTGCCTGTGAGTGACCAGCATCACTGAACCTGGATAATACCCTCAAACCCAAGCCCTGGCACTTGCCTGAGTGTCCCTTCAGGCATCCTGACACCTCTGCACTGCCCCAGCACTGACAAAGCTCTCACAGCCATTTGGAGTTTATCTCCTTGACTCAAGCTCTTTATTCCCACATCTCAAGGCAGCAATTATGGTGTTTCTCCCCAGCCTGCCACCCCAGCAGGAAGGAGCTCCCAGACCATCCCTGGAATGCCTCCCTTTACCTGCACTCCCACAGTTTTGATTGGTAGCAAGAAGGCATTCAGTGAATGTAGGCTTGTAATCTGCATCAGCTTCTCCTGGTCTTCTTCACTTGTACACGCCTTGACCCTTTGCAGCAAAGTGTGTGGCTGTGCAAGGATGCAGAAAAATACATTTTAGTTAAATAAAGCTCCCAAGCCCTCAAACAGAACCTGCACAGTGCAAATAAAAATGTTATTGAAGTAGTTGTTTGCTTAAATTTAGTCTACATTTACCCCTTGGAACTATTTTAAAAAACACCTTTCATTTGACAATTAAATATTAGCAAAAGCACTTTTCTTTGATTAGTCTGTACTTTAAGCTGAGGCTCTCCAAGGCCACAGGGGAAGCTCTTTTCCTGTGATCACTCTTTCACAAAGCTGCACTTCTCATTTCTGTGGCACTACAATGGTTTTTAAAGGAAAAGCAGATGTAAATATTAGCCCTTCAGGATTTACAAAAAGCTTTGGGAAGTTGTTTTGAACTTACACCTCAGAGCAGGTCCCTGCTAAGGACTTTTTACCTCTGAGTGAGCTTAGAGCAATCACAAAGGTCATCACAGTTAAGAGATGTAGAATTTAAACATCACCAATTAAAAACTCCAGGTTTTGGTCCAGGACACCCAGCAAGCACCAGTTCCTCACTCCTGCACTGTCATCTACACATTCACTGGTTGCTTGGGTGTGCAAGCCCAGAAAGTTACAATCATTTCAGGGAGGGAAGACCTTTTCCTAATACTGTGTGACTTGAGGTATCTCCAGAAACCTCATCTGCACAAAGTTTAACTACAACAAAACTTGTTTACTATCTGAAGGGTGTATAAACTTCCCCTTTCCAGAAACTGTTCAACACTTGCAGCAGTCATGGCAGTAAAATTCCACTGCGCTGAACCGCTTCAAGTGAGTTGTACATCATCCCCTACAGAGCACAAAGTAGTCATTTGGACCCTTTAGCAGTTTAAACCTCACTGCAGACCACTACAGAACAATCCCACTACTTCTGTGCACATTAAAGTTCACAGTTCTCTGTGAAGTTCTCTGACCTTCTTCACACTCGCAGAAAAATCCGCAACTATTTTCAGGATGTTGTTTGTCTCTGGGAAGTCTTTGCACACATAAGGTTCTTCAGCACAGATCACTCTGATTGCCAGACCAGGACCTGCAAAGCAGCATTGGAAAAACATCATATTGAATAACAGGAAGCTGATTTTCACCCAGAAACGTGGAGCAGTGGGTCAGTGCCTGGGTACAGGGTACTTTGCTGTTGTACCTGCACTTCATTTGTCTTAACACCCTGCAAGACAAAAATACCCAACCCCCACACGTTTTATTCCAGAAGGACATTCCTGTTCAGGACATTTAAGCATCAATTTACATTTAAGCATTGACTGCCTACACCTTGAACGTGCTGGTGGTGCAGTCTGTGGTGATGAACTGCTGGCTGGAGACCCAAAATGAACAGGAACCTCCTCCCTCCCTTTGCTGGCCAACTGAGAACTCTGGGTATAACACACAAAGGAGTCTCCACTGCTTTTAAAGACCCCTGAGGGCTGTTTGACCTTTTAGCTACTTAATATAAGAGTGCAATGTGCTGGAAAAGGCAGGTCCTTGCCTTGCCTGGGATGCTGCTGCATTAGCACAGCCCCTGTGCTCAAACACACGGGCAGAGAAACATCCCCTCCGGGAAGGACTCGGCTGTGTTATCCACTCGGATGTTTCCTGGTGGAGAACTCGTGTTAGTCTCCAGGCTTTCATTTTCAAAGCAGCAAATGCCCCCTGGAAAGGCAGAGCCAGGCCATTACTCCAGGTAGGATGGGCACGTGGCAGCTCAGGCAGTGCCCACTGCACTTACTGGGAATCCCTGCCTGGCTGCTACAGCTGGAAAGGAACAAGTGCAGCTCAGGGCAAATTCACTTACAACACGTTTGCTTTTATTAAGTATATTTATTAAGCTGCTCTCAAATCTTTTCCTGAAAGAAGATCCTGCTAAAATAAAAACCTAAGTTGATCTTTTCTGTGTTTAGAGATCAGTTTTATACTCCACCACACTGCAGTTAAGCATCTGCTGAACAACACTGGTGTGATCCACAGCCCTGCACTGACAGCACAGACCAGCTCCCATACCTGGGAAGGGGTGCCTGGAAACCAGCTCTTCAGGAAGGCCAAGCTCTCTTCCCAGCACTCTCACTTCATCTTTGTGAAAGTCTTTCAGTGGTTCTATTACTTTGCCCTTAAAAACAAAAACAAAAACAAAAGGCAATTTACACTCCAGCTCACAAGTTCAAACAAAAAGCCTCAAGTGTTTAGGTTATGGCAATCACACTGGCCTGCTCCTCACAGCATCAGTGCCAAGGATTCCATAAACACTGGAAACAAATCCCATGTCAGTGTGGGCTTTGGAAAAGAGCTGCAGGACAGAGGGGGAGATAAGGAAGTTTCAGCTTGTGCCAGAAGTATCCCTGGCTCCAGACACAGCTGTAAGGTCAAACTGGCTCTGTCTGTGCAAATTCAAACCTTCCCTGTCTCTGCTGGATGTCCAAACTGACCCCAAAGCCTTGAAAACTCGTTCTGCAGTGCTGGATATTAGAAGTGTGGGTCATTAGGAGTTCTCTCCTGTGGGTGAGACTCACTGATGAGTGAGCACCTTCCACCAGGGCTGTGATGGGTTGGTGCTTTCTTAGACTATTTTGTAACACAGTTAGAGAACTAATGCCAGAAAAAGCAAATTAGGGCAGTCTCCTACATTTGCTTCACATGCTGATACTTAAGAGCTATGCACAGGAAAGGTGTTTAAAAAGCTTTTCTGGACTTCAGACTAAACAGACCAACTGGGAATAGCTCCAAAGGGACAGGACTTGGGCTGCCTGTCTTCAGACAGTTCAACCTCTTGTGTTCCCATCATCTCCAAGCTCCTGGTTGTCAGCCACAGATGTCCCCTTTGGGCCATTTCAGAAAGATCCTGGGGTTCCTAAATTGCTAACTGGCAAAGACAGTGTGTGCCACCAGCGTGCTGCTGGCAGATCTCTGAACAGGTTACCACAAATGTGAGGCAGCAGCTGCATAGGAACAAAAAGAACTCACCCCTGGAGGTACCTGCAGGAACCATCCCTACATTCCAACCCATTTAAACATGTTTTTCTCATTCCTTCTCTCTCTTGAGAACATTTTGCTTGAATGTTACAAGAGGTTCAAGATAAGGAGAATTTTGTTCTTCTCTCTCAGCAGGAGCTGATTATCTTTTTCTAAGCACTTTTTTAAAAGCACTGTCATTGCTCTTGCCTGAACCCATCATGTGCCAGGTCTGGAATATCAGTACCTAAAGATTACTCGTTGACTTGTGTCCAGAACGAGAGACAACAGAAGGAAAAAGTGACCCATTACACCACAAATCCCAGTTAAACCAGTTGCCCGAGAAGCCTAAACTGCTCTGCTGCTGAAGGCACTGGTGCTGCCCTGCTTCCTCACCACACAGGGCTTTGTTTGAGAGGGAAGAGCGAGGAAACAGCTTTTGGGTTGCAGCTGAGAACATCACTGTTCACACTGCATGAACCCCCTTCAACCCTCTGACATCCTTCCGGGTATCCAGTGCTGGACAACACCCAAAAATCTGGACTACTTTGGGAATGGAGCAACTAGGAAAGAAGTGTAATAAATTGGAGTATATTACAATAGAATCTCAAGGGCTGTCAGAGCAGGGTCCCACCAGTGCAGGACAGTCCCAGCAGCAAAGCAGAGAGTGTTCAGTCTGTGACACCGAGCCCCCCGTCCCGGTACCTCCTCCCGCAGCTTGCGGATCAGCTCCGTGTCGTTGTGGTGGGTTTTGATCACCTCAGCTTTGCCACTGGCCACGAGGGAGGCGCTTTCAATGAGGTCAGGTCTGAGGGTTCCCTGGGCCAGGAAAACCTCTTCGGGTTTCAGGTTCATTTCTCCAATAACCTCGTTGGCAATCTGTAGGATGGGGAGAAAACAAAGCAAAGAGCTGCAGTCCACTGTGGCTGCCCAAGGTCTGAAGAAGATAATGGATTGCCTGGCCAGTGATACTGAGCTGGAACAGTACAAACAATCAGGAGGACTAATTATGACACTCTCCCACTGCTGAAATAGTCCTATAACCCCTTATTTTGTTGCAGAGAAAATAGAAAAAATACCTCCAGACTACAGGAACACCAGTGCCTGCTCAATATTCTCCCTCTAACCTACCAGTGGCTCCTTAGGTCATCCACAGACTACACAAGAGCACTGATGGCACTGATCAAACAGTCTGACAGGAAAGGTGTGTCCAGAAATCACGTTATTTTAAAAAAAATAAAAATCAACCAAATAAAAAATAAAACATTACCTTCACAAAGGTGTCACCAATGATTTTTCTTTTTTCCTCAGGACTCGTGGTCATATTTAAGGTCTTGCTAATTCTCTTCCGTGGAGTTCTGTCCTCATCTGAGATGGGCAGAGTTGTTGTACCATTATAGAAGGAATGAGCTGCATTCACCACTGCAGGAAATCACAGGGAGTTTTTGACAGAGTCAGTAAAGGTTTGTGGGCAAGGTTGCAAAAAAAAAAGTTTTATTTTGCTGCTTTAAAAAAAGGAAAATAAAAATCATACCAGTCCTTTGACTATTGACTGGATTAAATAGGGCTGTTCTACACCTCAAGAATTAGTTGTAACAAAAGCCTTTTATTTCTCTTATTAACCTGTTATTTTTTCATATTGTGACTGAAAGCTCAGTTGTTGCTTCCCCTCTTAGATTATGATTTACTTGCTTTAAATGGTTTACAGGACAGTGTTTCCCCAAGGCCTTTCTGCAACCAAAATTAAATGATGCACTATTTATTCATGCTACATTATGCCTCTTAATTTAGAGAGGCTCTCAACCCAGAGATCAGCTGGGAGGCTCCCTGGCATCTTTTACCAGCACTGAACTCCCTGACCTACAGAAGGAGCACTTGCAGCAAAGGGATTCCCTCAATTTGTTCCCCTGGCTGCCTGCCAGAGCCCAGGTTTATTGCTCCACAGACTGCAAGAATAAGACATGGATTTTCCACTAAAAAAGAAAAAAGTAAAAATAATAGTAATAAAAAAAAATTTAAAAAATGTGGGTATAGAATAAAGCTCAGAGTTTGCTGCACTATTTGAGGGCCAGGCAGTGGAAAGCATTGCTCACCTAGTGCCACAATTCCTGGCCAAAACACAGGAGGATCCCTTGACAACACGCACTGCACCAGAACAGGCAGCTCTTACTCATTAAATTACTCAGCCAGGCAGTGTAAAGCAGCTCTGGCTGTTTGCACAAAATTTGCCTTCTCTGACCTCCTCACACTTGAGGTAAAAAAAAAAACCCTCTGAACCTTCTCATTGGCCATGTCAAGGTGCTTTCTGCTCACTCATAATGAACTGCTTCATAGAACCACAGAATCACTGAGGTTGGAAAAGACCTCCAAGATCACTGAATCCAACCTGTGACCAATCACCACCTTGTTCTCAACAAGCTACTCCAAAACCAACCAAAATGCACCTATTTAAAAGCAAGGAAAAATGCCCTGAAAAAGTAATGCTGGCTATAATAGCATTCAATCACCCAAATGAGCTCTCAATTTACAAAGAAAGAGATCCAGGAGAAGAAATAAAGCCCCAAGTGTTAACTAGGATACTGGTAAAAATGGAAATCCAGGGAGTTTTGCAGCAGCTGAACAGGGTCCCTCACCCATCAGCAGAGAAGTGACTGAGGCACAAACCCACTGCTCTGCTGTGCCCCAACTGCAGGTCCCAGATCTGAACTACTCCAGAGATGGGGCAGCTCACTGTGCACTCCAATCAAATAAATTAAGGCTTAACACCTCAGGTTTGAATTTTGGTAACAGGCCCAGGTGGCTCCAAAGGACCAACCTGGCTTTGGCAGGCAAGGTCTGGGAAGAGCAGCTCAATAAACCAGAGCACTGAATGCAGCTCTGTGGGAGAACAGCCAGGCTGCTGGCGGTGCCAGGCACACTGAGCAGAGCTGAGGTACCTTTGACTTGGATGCCCAGCTTTTTGAGGGCCTCCTCCACGGACTGGCTCTCCCTCTTGCGCATGAAGCCGTTGTCGATGTGCACGGCGATGACCTGCTCGCGGTTCAGGGCCCGGTTCAGCAGGGCTGTGCACACTGTGGAGTCCACCCCGCCACTGAGCAGCACCTGGGCGGGAGGGAAAACGGGAAAAAGGGAAAAAAAACCCCTCAAATGTGGGCAGCTGTCTGTGGGGAAAGTGTCAGCACACGACTCAGACACGGCCGGGAGGACGGGAACAGAGCACTGCCCTGCAGCCAGTGACTTGGAAGGAAACAAGAAGCCAACCAACACACTGGCCCAACTGTGCAATTTTTATTAAAACCTGGGTAATGTATGACCCAAATCATGGCAATTCTGCATTTTCCAAATTAATCTGGACAACTATCAGTGCTTCTGCAAATAAATCTTTCAGCCTGGAGCCAAGGCACTCACCAGGACCTTGGAGGAGCCCACTCTGTCCTTGATGTCCTGGATGCACTGCAGCTCCCTGTTCTGCACCGTGAAGGTGCCGCTGCAGCCCGCGATGTCGTACAGAAAATTCTTCAGGATCATCTTCCCGTTCACGGTGAGGCTCACCTCGGGGTGGAACTGGGCTCCATACAGTTTTTTGGATTCGTTTGCTATGCCTTCATTGGTGCAAGGAAACGAGCGTGACAAAACAGAAATAAATGAGTAAATTGGCAGTGAATGCACACCCAAGTCAAGCAGGTACTGGCACAGTGTATACAGTGATTTATTCTGCCACCTTTTGGCACAAGTCACCAGTGAAAACTAAAGATTCTCACTAAGATTAGGAACAAAGGTACTCTTATATATCTAGAACACACAATCCCTCAGAAACCAAGGAAAACACTGAGACATCCCAGGAAAATCACTGTGAAAACAGGAATAAATTATATTACTTTTTCCCCTCATGTGATACCTCATCCAACCCTGCAGCCAAGCCACACTGACCCAGCTGCATCCAAGTGTCCCTGTCTGATTTAGGAGCTTAATCTTCAACCTTTTTATCTTTTCAATGAAAGATTTTAAATAAACCAGATGAATAAATTGTGAGATCTTACTAAATGCTCAGCACATTTAAGATCTCTCCAGGGCTCCCATCTCCAAGAGGCTCCAGAGAGGGCTCTTTGGGACTCAGTAATTCCAGTGACTTTCAAACCCCAGGTTCTAAGGTCCTACATTTTTCTATGACAATCTGTGTGCAATGTTAAAACCCTGCTTTCAGTACCTCCATTATTCTTGCTCACTTGAACATTCATGCAATATTAAATAACAAGTTAATCAAGCTTTAATAATTAATTAAACAGCGTTTGACTTGTACTATTACAGTGCAGAACCCAAACCCCACTCACACTGCACACCACACACGTCTCCATCACCCCTGCCCTAAGGGCACAGGATATTTTATCCCAGAGAGAAACAACACATGCACACTTTAGAATAACATAAACTCTAGAAAATAATGTTAACTCTTACTTAAACCACATTTCAATCGGGGCCACTCCTTTTAAAGTCTATTTCTTTATTACCACGACAGCACAACATGCAAACACACACAAGGAATTGTTAAAAACAATTCCCTTGTTTGGCAATTAAATAACAAAGGAGACTACTCTGTTCCCATTTGGTTCTAACTTCTGTCTGCCATTATTGTTTCCTTTAACAGACCTTACCAAAAGACAATTTCAGGAGAAAATAAATACCTGCTATAATGTTCCCAGACTGTGCCACCACCTTGAATCCATCGGCTACTTTATCCACACTGTCGCCGTGAGTGAGGAGCACAAGCTCTTCCTTCTGAAGGCCCCTAAACAAAGATTAAAAACTAGAATCAACTCCAGAAAGAACAAAGAAGTAACTCCCTGCCTTTCCAAGAGGAGTCCTGAGGGATCACAAGAAAAGCTCATCTTGTTTGACCAGGACATTTGAAATATGTGCAGGATTTCCCTCCCAGGAACAGCCATTTCCAGCTCCAAGGTGTCTCCCTTGGAAGCTGCAGAAGTTCTTGTACACTACACCTCTCATGCAAGAGGGAATTCACCTTAATTCTGAAGGGTTTGGGTTTTTTTCCTTATAAACATCCCAATATTGAAGCATTCCCTCTTGGACACGTGGAGCCATCTGGAGTCAATCAGGATCCCGGGAGTCCTGCTTTTTATTTCAACAAAGTGAACTTTTCTTCTTCAAAACTACATGTTTTCAGGACAATTTGGGCACCCTCAGGCAGGGTATGAAGTTCTGCAGGAGCCCAGCAGAGGAAAGTTATTAAAACTGGAATACCAGGTATAAGTGAACTGTCAGACTTTTACAAGGAACTTGAGAGGCACTGACAAACTACCAAGAAATCTAATTCTGGTTTTATAAAAACATCACAAAGCAATTTCAAAGGAAGGTGGAAAGTCAATGGTTTGGGATTTTCTATGACCTTTCCAGAACTGGATGGGTGCCAACCAATACAAAAGCACTGCACAGCAGGAGACAAGAGCTTAACACAAATATTCCCAGGTCATGGTACATTTTACAGGGTCTCAATGAAGACTTTCTACTTTGAAATAAGGGGGTTACACAACATTCCCCTCTGTATTTCTTGAAAACATTTGCCTGAGTATTTGTTTCAATGAGTAACCTGCTTACTTGTTACCACACTTCTGAAAGTTTTATTAGAAAGTATCAGCTAAAAATTGATGCAATTTCACTATTTTCTTTAAAATAATGTTCCTTTCATCCACACACCCTTTCCCAGACTGGTATATCCAGTATTGCTTTGGTAACTGAAAATGCCTCTGCACCTGAAGAGTGAACACGTGTTATCCAGGGTAATGCTGAACACCCCATCTTCTCTCACACTCTTCTTGTGCACTGTGCCTCCAAACACCTTATTCATCATCTGGAAAACAAAAATACTCCATGAGAAAGCACCCCTCAATCTGGTATATCACTTTATACTCAGCCTTCATCTAATCCAGCCCTTTTCTCCTTGGCAGTGTTTCCTTGCTCAGCTTGGATGTGCAGACCACTGCAGGACCACCAGTGAGTCCACAGGGAAAAAAGTGGGGCTGTTTCTTTTTGGGGGGGTGGGAGAGTGTAAAACACTCTTAAGAACAATGCTAAAACATTCCATGCTTGAAACATTAATTCCCTTGTTTCCATGAGGGTTCATTTTTCAATACCAACCGGACAGAATCAACTAGTGACCGACAGGTTATATTTGTTATGACTAAAAAAGGGCAGTGTGGAAGTCAAAACAAAACTATTTATGCTATTGATCACGGAATGGTTTTGGTTGGAAGGGACCTCAAGGCTCATCTCATTCCATGCCATGGGCAGGGACACCTTCCACTGTCCTGGGTTGCTCCAGCCTGGCCTTGGACACTTCCAGGGCTGGGGCAGCCACAGCTTCTCTGGGCAGCCTGTGCCAGGGCCTCCCCACCCTCCCAGGGAAGGATTCCTTCCCAATCTCTAATCCAAACCTGCCCTCCTTCAGCTTAAAGCCTTTACACAAGAAGGCAGAGCCAAGAGATGAACACACCCCCTCAGTTTAACAATTAAAAGTATCTCAGTTGGGACTTTAAAAGCATCCTGCCCAAGTAGCACTGCCTCTGTTAGAAAAGCAGATCCTTTAGCACTTCACCTTCAGTTAATAACAGAATAAGGCCCAGAAGATGGTTCTGGACAAACAGATATAATGGTTGGACTCGATCTCAGAGATCTTTTCCAGCCTTAAGGGTTCTGTGATTATCCCAACAGCACCTGCATTCCATAGCAGATTCCAAGCACTGGTTTTCCTATTGTAAAGATGGCTGGGTCAAACCATGGTGCATCTTCTGCATACACAGAGTTTGGTCCTCCAGATATGATGATAGCTCTGCAGAGAAAACAAAGAAAACTTTAACTCAAATATGTTGTTTACTTAAAACCTCTTCACTTGCTTCAAACATTGACGTTGTCTCATACCACTCTTCCAACTTTATACATTATAATATATATTTTAACACAGATACCCTAACATGTAGCTCTGCTATGCTATAGCTGTCACACCCACCAGCTTACTAGGGAGGTATTTCCTCAGTTTAAACCAAGTCAAATATAAACCATCTTAAAAAGTGCCTGGATTTTAAATTCCTCATAGTCAAGCATCAGCAAGATGGTTGGGACAAAGCAGAGTATTAGCATGAAAAGATATATATATATAAATACTTGATGAAGTCTGTGACATCTGGAGGGCAGCTGCAGTCAAAAAACACATTCCCAAATTTCTAAGTCTGCTGAGAAAATGTCCCTTACTCCATTCTGATTATGCAGAGGTGGCATTAGCAACAGGTTGTGCATTACAAGTCCAAGACAGGCCAGCATGTACAGTTTGGAGTTAATACTTCACACCGTAAAAGAAAATCAAATCCTTTCAAAGGGGAAGAGAGAGTTTTCACAAACACAATGATTTGCAAGATCCTGAGCTGCAGAGGCACCAGTTGGGCAACACTTTTGGCCTCAGCCCGGGATCGAGCAGGGCTGGACCAGACCTTGGACTCACAGACTGTTTATTTCAAGAGAACATCAAACTCGTTATTCAGAGCCAGAAATGCAAAACCAAACAAAAGAGAGGTTGCATAAATGGGATTACATGTATCTAATAAAGCTTTCTTCCAGCATTAGTTAGAGTCTGTCATGCAAGCACTGACAGAACCCAGTGTCTCTGGTTCTGAGCAGCAGGAACAGGCACTGTGCTCACAACACCTGCACCACCAACAGACACAGGCCTGGAGGAGCCAGCCCATGGACCCACACAGCCCCCTGCTCCCCCTGGCACAGGGGGGATCTCCTGCAGCCACATAGCCCCCTGCTCCCCCTGGCACAGGGGGGATCTCCTGCAGCCCAGCTCCCTCTCCCCAGCACAGGCTTCTCATTCCAGGCAGGAGAGGGATGGAGCTGGAAGAGGCAGCATTTATTTCTCTGCATGCTGGGACCTCCAGGTGAGCCCTGGAACAAGGACACAGCTGACACAGGGACAGGTTTACACTGACCTATCCTGACAACCCGTGCTGTACATGCACAGGCACTTCTGCTCAAGCTGGAGACACGATGGATTCCCTAAACTCCAACACTGGGAGGAAAAGCCTGAACACCATCCATGTCTGGTGGTATTGCTGCTTCCAGTAACTCCATTTTCAGAAGCATTTGCTTCAGTGCCCTGTGTACAGGACACTATTTAATATTAACTAGACCCAGAGAATATCCTGAGTTGGTTCCAGTGCCCAACCATCCTCTGGGGGAAGAACCTTGGCCTAACATCCAACCTAAACCTCCCCTGACAGAGCTCCAGCTGTTCCCTGGGGTTCTAAGAAGGAATTAGAGGAATACAGCCACACCTAAAAACTGAACATTCTTATGAGGAGTCAAAATAGTTATACACTGTTGTACTCAAAAAGTAGAGTCTTAAAAATCTGTTTTTTTTCCGTACCAACTAAAATCTCCCAGGATACAGAAAGGTTATGCAATATATCCAAGTATTAAAGAAAGAAATTATGATCTTGGGGGGAGACAGGAACCTGCATCTTCTCAACTGTCCAGGAGAAGTTAAAATCAGCACAGGATGCAGACCCTGAATGTTTTACTGCAGTACCATGTAATTCCATGCATATCTTCCTGCCTGGGTATGAATATGCCTTTTTCTGGTTCACCCTAAGCCACTTCCAAAACAACCTGAGCCAGCTCTGAAAACCCATTTGCAATGGATTGAAGGCACATCAGCAACCACATAAAAATACCAAGAGTAAAATGTGTGCATTGATACCCCAACCTCAGGACTCCTGCCAGAGGTCAGTGCCAGAATCCAGACTAAAACCACTGAGCCTGTGGCACTTCCCAGCCCAGCACCAGGATCCTGTGGAAAATGCTCCTGTTCATGTCACACCTAGCTGACACCTGTCACTGGAGAATGTTCTGACACTATGGCAATTGAGGAGCTTTTCAAACACAACATGTGAACACACTTTAGCAGAACTCTAGCTGCCCGTGTCAAACCTCAGCACAGCCCAAAGAGCAGCTCCTCGGCCTGTTCAGAGCACGAGCTGCAACACGGGACCCTGACAGTGCCCAGGGCACGTGGAACACGCAGCAGAACCCTGCAGTGAAACAAAAAGCTCACTTTTTCAGTGGTTACTGCATGAAGGCACCTGACACCTGGCACTGGTGTTTGCTGAGTCTGTGGACACAAAGTCATCGACCAGCCTGGGCCCTGATAACCCAAACCCACCACCCAACCCTGGGGAGTGACCTTCTCAACAAAGAGGTGCTGCCACATTTCAGAGAGCAATTATTTGGAATGGCAAGTCCCACAGGTGTAATCATAGAACCTGAAGAACCTTCAACTGCTAAAGGAAGGAGGGAGAAGCTCTTCCCAGCACAAACCTGCACCAGCACAGCACAGGTCTGAGACAAAACACCACCAGTGCTGTGACTCACTCCTCAAATCCAACACGCAGGAGGTGCAGGAATTCTTTCAAACCAGTTATTAAGTACGTCCATCTTTTAAAGCCTTGACCATTGGAGAATTATAAGCAAGATCTGACAAGAAAAGCTGTTTTTCAGAACGTTTCTGAAAGAAATCCTTGACACAAAAGCTGCCTGATAGATCCAGCAGTTCCTGGGTTTTCTGTTCTCTGTGTTTTCAAGAGAGATCAATAAGTTCCTACTTGACTTACTAAAATATACTGTTTACTGGTTCACTAATTATCATTGATTGGAAAAATGCAGTTCTGCAGCAAAGCACTGTCTTATCTGTTGTCAGGCACAACCAAAAAGCACACGTGCACCATATGTCTGGATTGTACCAAACTGACAAGGAAGGTCTTGGGTGGTTTGTGGACTTCGGGGTATTTATTCTCCCCACACAGAAGAGATGCACATCCTAGAAAGCCTAATAAAACATGACAAATAAATGTACAAAATACTAATTAATTGTGAGGCCTTTTTTTTTGTTGTTGCAAACAACAAGGGGCAGTTTCAGTTAGTTTATTTTTTTCAGTTGCTTCCCAGAAACAGTCTGGCATGATCTACCACAATGTCTTCAGTATCCGAGTAAGTTAGTTTAATTTAAAAAAAATAAATTAAATAAGAAGATAATTTTTAGAAACACACAAGACTTGTTTTCTTGATTAAATAAGAAAAACATTTTTAGAAACACACAAGACTTGCTTTCTTGATTAAATAAGGAAATCATTTTTAGAACCACACAAGACTTGTATTCTTGATTAACAGCTACCACAGTTTAACAGGCAAAACAGCAAGACCACCTCGATTTTTGCAGATACATATTTTAAAACACAACCTCTTAAATTACACCTGGAAACCCAAACGATTAAAATGGCATTAAGGCATTGAGAAGAAAATACACAAAATTTCTGTCGCTGCACGAGCGTCCCCAGGAAATCTCAGGTGGGCAAGCCCAGGTGGAATCAGTGACAACACTCAGCTAAAGGTGTTGCAGGGGAACACCAGGGCAGTGAGCAGGGGAGGGGAAGGAGGGAGGGAGGGGAAGGAGGGAGGGAGGGGGGGCTCAGGGACAGGAGGGAGGAGAAGGAGGGTTGGGGCAGGATGGGAGAGGAAGGAGGGAGGGAGCAAGGGGCTTGGGGACAGGAGGGGAAGGAGGGAGGGAGTAGGGGGGGTTGGGGCAGGATGGGAGGGGAAGGGAGCACGGGGCTCAGGGGCAGGAGGGGAGGGGAGGAGAAGGGAGTAAGGGGCTCAGGGGCAGGAGGGAGGGAGCAGGGGGCTCAGGGGCAGGAGGGGAGGGAGCAGGGGGCTCAGGGGCAGGGGACTTGGGGGCAGGCCATACCGAAATCCCTGCTCCCGGATGGCGAAGGCGGGCGTCTCCAGCGGGAAGATCTCGGACTGGACGAAGAGCTCCCGGACGCGCCGGTCGATGACCTTCCCGTACTGCGCCCCCGCGTCCAGGATCACCACGGCCCCCTCGTAGTGGTGCTGCCCATCCTTGAGCTCTCCCCCGGCGTTCTCGGGCTGTGAACAGCACCCAGGGCAGCTTCCGTCAGCTTCCCAACCCGGAAAGGTTGGAAAAGGCCGTGGTGATCATCAAGTCCAACCATCAGCCCAACACCACCACCATGTACACCTTAAACCTCATCCATCCCCAAGTGCCACATCCACACACTTCTCAAACTCTTCCAGGGATGGCGACGGCACCGCTGCCCCGGGCAGCCTGTGCCAGCACTTTACAACCCTTCCCACAAAGAAATTTCTCCTAATATCCAATCCAAACCTCCCCTGGCTTCACAGTGACACGCCGCAGACCACAGACTAAGCCAGACCTCTTCAACAACCAACATCTGCAAAGCTTTGCTAATTAGCTTATGCTAATTCGTGATTAAAATGATAAAGGCTAGCCAAGAAACTTCTAAATGAAAAAAATCCTCGAGTTTATGAGGACCCTGAGAGGCACTGGCACAGCACATCCCTCCCAAACAGCCACACAAACACGGCATCCCCATCCCCCAAACCAAACAGGGCACAAATTAGGGAAGAAAAATGCTAATACGCTAATGAAGGCAGGGCTTTCCATAAATAAGAGCTCATATGCTCTGTTCACCATCTGCAGCCACTGCAGCTTTTTCTGTTTCCAGTTCCACATAAACCCCAGCACGGCCCATGGTAAGTAAGAGCATGTGCCTTTTTCTCAGGCAAACCAGCTCAAAGTCAGAAGGAAAATGCTTTTCCCCATCATAGGCTGAACTTTCACTCGACATTACCTCCTGGGGAGGATAAAAAAGGAGAAATTGAGAACAAATGTCACTGCTAAATCATTTTTAAAGAAGTCTGCATTCAAGCAGATTGCACATCAGAACAAAGCACTGGTTCTCTCTGAGCCCATCACGTCTGAATTGGCTGGCCAACTCCAAATCTGAAAGAGGGCTAAAAAACACAAGGAGAAGTTTCTTTTTAAAAAAAAAAAAAAGTGAAAAGAGGCCGCTATTCCATGGAAGTGTCCTTACTGGGGGATCTTCAAGGAAGAATGAACACAACCACGCTCTAAGACACCAAGAAATTCATGCAGAAAAAAATTTTGCTGCTTGAAGAAATTACTTTGGGGTGTTTTTCTCTTAAAGCTTACACTGCTTCCTGGCCAATGCAGTTTGATGAAGGAAAGCCTGGGAAGGGTTCTACCTGGGAAAAACTGCCTCCAAGCACATCTTGGAGCTTCATCTCAAGTTTTAACGGCGGCATGTTGAGTTGTTCTGCATGTTTCTACCATGCAGCAGAACCTCCAACCCAGGACTCACCAGTTTTCCCACCACAGGCATTTCCACCTGGGTCAGGGAATCACCCCCACCTCAACCACAGGTCACCCCAGAGAGCACCACCCTGCTGGGACACATCTCCCAACAAACACACAGCACAGGCTGCTCTGAGCTTTAGTGCTCAGCTACCACAAGACATCTCAGGTAACTGTCCTCAGATCAGCCCAGGAAGGCAAAGATGCTCAAAACTTCCAAAGTTTATAGTCAATGGAAGAGGTTTTATCTTAATTAAAGGACATGAACAGGAAAAAGATAATGCTAAACCCCTCAAATGCCTAAATCCCGTTTACAATCAGATCCTCAGATTCTGTCCTTCAGCTCGTGGCTGAGTGTGCCTGACAGGGAGCTCTGGATGACTTTTAGTCTTGGGTTACACACCAAAAAGGGCATGTGTTGGAGGAGAACAGACTTCAGCAGCATGGCCCCTTCAAACCCCCAGTCAGATGGAGAGAGGTCAGAGCTGTCTCCCTTCCAGTGGATGGGAGGAAATCACTTTTACAGTGATTCTGGGCATTTTCACCTTGCAATTTCTAAACCAGAAGTTTGCAAAAATGACCAACACCCTCCTTCTTTCCTGAGCCCTCCTTGGGGCAAAACACCATTTCCTTGCAGTTTTTATTTAAAGTCTTTAATTGTTTCGGAGCAGTAGGTTCAGACAAGCAGAACTGTAAGGAGGTTCAGGTCTGAAGGGAGCCCAAAAGCAACTCTGCCATAAATCACAGGGGAGAAGAGGAAGGCGGAAAGTCAGCACAGGGTCTGGCTTCACTTATTCAGAGGCACAATTCCAACGCTGGGGATTTTGAACCCAAATTTAACAAGGGAAACTTCATTTAATAAAATCCAAAAGGGAACAGATGCTGCTAACGTGCAGCCAACATGGCAGTTGAGCCTTGAACACCACACGTCTGCCAGGAGGGAGATTAAGAGGACACCAGACAGCCCAGCTCCTGCAGGGACGGGGCTTATGGAGCCAGCACCTCTTCCTACTGGGGACTGGCCAGACTCTAATAAAAGCTCTTTTTCCCCTCAGTAGAGGGATAACTAGAGTTATCCCAGAGTCTTCTGGTCTATTCTCACAAAAATCTGGAAAACTCGCTATTTTTGGGACCTTCTGTGGAAGCTGCTCTGACAGCTGTCCAAGGGCAGGGGCACCGTGCTGATGTCCTGAGAGTGGGACTAAAACCAGGATGGAACTGGTGCACACCAAGAGAAAAAGGGGTGGGGAAAGCCTGTATTGAGCTAATGCAAATCTCAAGGCACCCTGAAAACCACAGCCCTCTGTCTCACAGACCCGAAATGTGGCACCCAGGTCCCTCCTCCCTCATCTCAGCTCTACCCTCCCCATCATCGTTGGAAGACAAAAATCTTCCAACATTGCTGGGTTTTTTTGTGTCAAAACCAAGTAATTCTGAGTTCTGTGATGAGCTGTGGTAGGAGACCTGCCACCAGGCTTACACTACCTGCTGAGGACACCACAAATCTTCTTCCTCACGTACCTACCTTCTTAGCACTTGAAACCAAGTTTGCAGGTTCCTAACAGCCCACTTGTGCAGAATCAAGGAGGTTTTTGGCATTTCACACACCCACATGCTCGCAGGATGCTCATTAATGCAATTTATAAACCACATTACCATACAGAACAGTCACATTCCAGGGCACCAAGGAGCAGCAGAGCCCAGTCTGCAGCAGTGGCTCCTCTGTCCGAGCCCTCAGCCCTGAGCTTTCGCCCACACCAATAACTCAGGACAAGCCTAAACCAGGAGCCTTAAACTCCCGCTTTCAAGCCAGCACAGGTTTTACAAGAGTTTAATTGCTTCCCTGTGGTATTAAAATTAAGCAGGTCTAAGAACACCCACTCATATTTCAAAGTATAACAGGACAGTAACTCCCTCCAACTCAGGCCATCCCCAAGACCAAGACAAGAGCCCCCAGCCCGTTATGTGAGGGAAGCTTTAACAGAAAAAAGCATCATGCACATGTCCACGGGCTGCTGAGACCCAACCCTCGTGGAAACCACTGTCATTTTCTCCATCATCTGTGTTTCCTGTGAGAGCACAGGTTGTGGAGGATGAGCCATGAGCTCCACATCCCTGGGAGGGAGCAGCCCCAGCCAGGAGAGCAGGTTGTGTCCTCGGCTGGGGAAAAGCGCGTCTGCAAACTCGAGCAGAGACCAACTGAGCACTCAAAACCCCCCTCCAGAATCACAGTCTTCTTGCAAACTAGATAAAGGGTCCAGAACCAGGGAGGAGTCCCCAGGAGCAGCCCCGGTCCAGAGAGGAGGCTGCATGCACGGCCAGAGAAATAAGTGTCAGAAAACTTACGCAGGGACCAAGTGAGCGCCCTAAAAACTGAGCGCCCCAAAACCCTCTCAGGGTCGTGTTTTCGAGCAAAGCCCAGAACGAGGGTTTTAACGCCGCCACAGAAGCGGCTCCAGGCAGCTCGCAGGGCTCGGCTCAGAAGTTGAATTACCAACAAAAGCTCTGATTTCCCAAAGGCTCACGAGTCACCCCTGCCCATGCAGGAGCCACACGGACACGCGTCCCCTCCATCCCCTCCGCCCCCCAGTCCTGCCGGATTAAAACCGACCCCAAAGCTGGAGAACGAGGGGTCCGTCCCAGCCGGGCGCTGCCACCTTGGGGTGCCACAGAGCCCTGACTGGGTGTAATTGATTAATTAAACCGGGGAGGGCACCATCCCCAAACCCCACCGCCCTCGGGCCGCGCCACCCCGGGCCGCGGGGGCCCCTCCAGCGCCATGTGCGGGAGCCGCGCCCGGGGCACAAACGCCCCCCTCCCTTTACCCTTCCTTCCCTTTCCCTTCCCTTCCCCTCGCCCTGACCTTGGTGTCCCCGTTGCACAGGGCCATGGGGGCGGCGGGGCAGCGCCAAGGAAAAGGCCGCTCGGAGCCGCGGCCGCCGCGCCGCGATGAGCTAATGCCGCCCGCGGGAGGGACGAGGAGGAGGAGGAGGAGAAGAAGGAGGAGCCGCCCCGGCACCGCCGCGCCGGCGGAAGGGGAGGAGCGGTGGCAGGGTCAGGGGAGCGGGGATAAGGCCGGGATGGGAGCGGGGACAAGGGGCCGGGGGAGCGGGGGCGCGGCGGGGGCAGAGGCGGGATGGGGCCGGACGGCCCCATCCCGCCTCTGCCCCCGCCGCGCCCCCGCTCCCCCGGCCCCGTGATGGGTCAGGCTGGAAGCGACCAAGTGCTTCGACTGAGGAGATATTCCCGGTCACTGCACAGCCCCTCAAATCTCTTTGTCGGCTTTGCTGGCCCCGCTCCAGGAGCTCCACGTGCCTCCTGCGCTGAGGAGCTCAGAGCTGGGCCCAGCCCTGCAGATGTGCCTCCCCAGGGCTGAGCAGAGGGGCAGGATCCCCTCCCTGACCTGCTGCCGATGCTCTTCCCGATGCCCCCCCCCCCGGATCCCCTGGACCCCCCAGGGTTCCCTGCTGGGCACGGACAGGTCGATGACCCCCCGCGGGCTGCCGGGCTCGGCCGGGGGAAGTGGGGCAGAATCCCAACCACGACCCCGATCCCATTCCTATCCCGTTCCCGATCTCATCCCTATCCCATTCCCGTTCCCGATCTCATCCCGATCCCACCCCCGGCCCGTCAATCATGCTGAGGGGGCGGGGCCTCGCCAACGTAACTCTCGACGCACCAATGAGACGCGGCCACGCCTGGCGCGCGCGCGCGGGGGCGGGGTCGTTCCCTCAGCGCGGCGGCGCCGGGGCAGCGCCGGGGCCGCTCCCGCCCGATCCCGGCGCTGATCCCGCTCCCGGGGTCCGTCCCGGCCATGGCGCCCGCCATCGCCGCCGAGGAGGGCGGGCGGCAGCGCCGTGCCGGCTCCCGGCAGCACTGCCTGGCCGCGGCGGACGAGCCGCTGCCCGCGGACGCCGAGGCGCTGGTGGGCGCGGCGGGCGCGGCGCGGGGGTTCCGCGCGGAGCTGGGCAGCATCCTGCTGCTGCTGGTGCTGTACGTGCTGCAGGGCATCCCGCTGGGGCTGGCGGGCAGCGTGCCGCTCATCCTGCAGAGCAAGAGCGCCAGCTACACCGACCAGGCCTTCTTCAGCTTCGTGTTCTGGCCCTTCAGCCTGAAGCTGCTGTGGGCGCCCTTGGTGGACGCCGTGTACCTGCGCGGCTTCGGCCGCCGCAAGTCGTGGCTGGTGCCCACGCAGTACGTGCTGGGGCTCTTCATGATCTACATGTCCACGCAGGTGGACGCGCTGCTGGGCGACGGGCAGGGCCGCGGCCCCGACGTGCGGGCCCTCACCGTCACCTTCTTCCTCTTCGAGTTCCTGGCGGCCACGCAGGACATCGCGGTGGACGGCTGGGCGCTCACCATGCTGTCCAGGGAGAACGTGGGCTACGCCTCCACCTGCAACTCCGTGGGGCAGACGGCCGGGTACTTCCTGGGAAACGTCCTCTTCCTCGCCCTCGAGTCCGCCTCCTTCTGCAACAAGTACCTGCGGCTCCAGCCGCAGCCCCGGGGGATTGTGACCCTGTCAGGTACTGCCCGGGCACTGCCGGCCCGTGTGCGCTGGGGCGGGATGGGGTGGGGGTAGAACCGTGGAATGGGGTGGGTTGGAAGGGACCTTAAAGATTCCATCGGCAGGGACACCTTCCACTAGACCATAGAATCATAGGAAGGTTTGGGTTGGAAGGGACCTTAAAGCCCATCCAGTGCCACCCCTGCCATGGGCAGGGACACCTTCCACCAGCCCAGGGTGCTCCAAGCCCCATCCAGCCTGACCTTGAACACTCCCAGGGCTGGGGCAGCCACAGCTTCTCTGGGCAACCTGTGCCAGGGCCTCCCCACCCTCCCAGCTAAGAATTTCTTCCTTATAGCAGTAGTTATATCTTCCTCAGGATGCTTCTTCCCTGAGCCTGGACACCTCTGTTCAGATGGAATGGTGTTTTGGAACAGTCTTGATTTGTCCCCTGTCTGTGGGAAAGCACAGCCTGCCCAGAGTCTGGCAGACTCCACTGCTGCATGCACTGAACTTCCAGATTTCTCTGGCCTTAAGACTGTGGGAAACCTGCCTTGTCATTATCTTGGCTGACCTAAGCACTTTGGAAGGATTGTTTTTTTCCTCTTCCTAGTTTAGTGGCCATGGACAAGATTACTCTAAAAAAAACCCCAACAAGCCAAAAGCTTTGCCTCTTTTTAAGGAGCCCTTTTATGAACATCTCCTTCTGGGAGGAAGGAAAGGGGAAACTGAAAATATTTTTTGATGTTAGGGTTATTACCTTAAAGATGCACCTGGTTTGGTTGGAAGGTCGAGTTTAGGCAGCTGAGCTTGGGGGAGGACAGGAAATCCTGGGATGCCTCTGGCTGCAGTCTCAGGGTGGCCACGAGCAGCAGTGAAGGGCAGATTCTCATGGTTTTAGTCTCTTTTCCCTCTCTCACACTGATTGCCTTGCCTGTGTCATCCCAGGGAACAGGTATGCCAAACCGGGCTGGAATTGTCGTGTAAAGGGTAGTTTTTGCTTTCTGTCCTGTCCCTGTCTCATGGGTAAACCAGGACAGCAGTTTCCAAGACTGCTGTGCTTACCCTGTCTGTGCAGCATCACCACTGCTGACTAGTGTTCCCCTTCCCTTCCTGCTGCCAGCCTCCTGTGTGGTGTCTGTCAGTGGGCATAGAGCAGTCCTTGCCATCCCAGCTAGTTCCTGGCTTTCCCTGTGCTCCTGCTGTGCATCTCCTCAGTGCTGGCCTGTCTCTTCCCTCTCTCTGCAGTGCACACTGACGTCTTCACTGCTGATGCAACTTGCAGTCACTGGTGTTCAGAGAGCTTGGCTTGGCTGTACTTCCCTCACTGCCCAGGGGTTTTGTCCTTTGGGGTTTTTTTTTTTCTCACCACTGTTTGTATAAATGGATTTGTTACTGTTACAAAAATGCTGGTTTTAGAAAATATAATCCCAAACCCAAAAAGCACCAATGCAACCTGCTTGACCTGTCCTGGAGTGCTGACGTGGCTGGAGTGAGAAAGGCAAACAACTGACACTCTAGTTGCAGGATATTGTTTTTTTAGGAGATAAAACTGACTGTAAGAAGCTGCCATTCCCTGGTTTGTGTGCCTGTGGCGCAGGTTGGCGTGTCCGTGTTTCCCTGAAGCAGCTGAGGAGCAGCAGGACATAACCAGCTCACTGAGGAGCAGAGGGGCTCACTGCTCCTTGCTCCACTTGGGACAGGGGTTGGGATGAGCAAGGTCAGGCAGGTAAAGCAGCAGAAAACTTTACAGATGGAAGAAGTGAGTAGTTTTCTGCCAGTTCAGATCTCTGAGCACTTTTGTCGTAGGCTGAGCCCAGTGCCAGGGAAAGAACAAGTCAACACTCCATGATCTGGGGGGACAGGCACTGATCCCTTCTCTCTGGTGGCTGGTGACAGGACACAAGGGAATGGCTGGAGCTGTGCCAGGGCAGGGTCAGGTTGGATCTCAGGAAAAGGTTCTTCCCCCAGAGGGTGGTTGGCAGTGACCAGGCTCCCCAGGGCAGTGGGCACAGCCCCAAGGCTGCCAGAGCTCCAGGAGGGTTTGGACAATGCTCTCAGGGACAGAGGGGGGTTGTTGGGGTGTCTGTGCAGGGACAGGAGTTGGACTAATGATCCTTGTGTGTTCCTTCCAACTCAGGATATTCTGTGATTCTGTGATCCCAAGTCATCTTCGAGTTGTTGAGAAGCAACAGCATTTGTTATTCTCATTAACTTCAGGAAATAATATGGACAAATGTAAACCCATCTGTCAAACCAAGTGCTCTGTCAGGCTGTTTCAGGATAAAGGTCTGGAGAAGGAAATGGGAGATAACCTTTCTGTGGGCTGATGGTTTGTGCTGGCACGTCCAGGAGTTTATTCAGCACCTGCAGGTTGGGTGACTTTTGGGTTTTTAAAGGCAGGGGCAGGTTCCTGGCTGGGTTTGGTGATTCCTGCCTGCTTTGCAGCCTGTTCCAGCATGAAGGAGGAGAGGGAAGTGTGAGCACAGGACAAAGGTGCCCCTTGAAGGCAGGCAGCCCACACTGACCTGGGCCAGGGCCTTCTCCTGGGAGGAGGTGTGTACCTGTGCAGGTGCAGGTGGGACCTGTACCCCTGGGCGCCTTCTGGATGGTTATTTTCCAGCCTGATCCATCCCTGATCTAGTTCAAAAACCTGTTTTGCCTCATCACTATGGTTTATTTTGTTAACAACAGTGTAGGGGCAGAGACAAAATGGGAGTGGGGAGGCAGTAGTGGTGGGACCAGAAAATTTTGTGCTTGAAATCCCTTGTGTAAACTATAACTTCAAAGTTCTTTTGCTTGGAGCCTGTTAGTGAAGGTTACTGTATTTGAAGGGAAATTAACCTTATTTTTGTGTAAACTGCCTACAACTTCAAAGAAATCCCATTCTTTTAATGTGGACTATTATATATATATTTTTTTTTCTTTTTCTCCTGCCTTGCTTTGTTGCTGATGCAGCCCTTGCAGTGCTGTGCTGCAGCTGACAGGGCTGACCTGATCAAGAGTGCTCATGTGATGATGCTCAGAGCTATTTCTGTCCCCATCCTCACACTGTGCATCTCTCACTGCAGTGATAATGCCCAGGGTTGTTGTTAGAGGACTGCTCCTCTGTTCTTTGTAGCCAGCCACTGTGATTAGTGAGACGCTCTGAAAATGCATCTTTGCTTCAAAATTTGTGTTAAGGGCACCCATTTTTTAGCAGAGAGGAATCTGCCAGCATTGGTTATGAGCTCTTTAGGAAAGGGAAAAGTAGCTGGTGTGGAAGCAGCAAAAAATTAGTTTGAAAAGCCTTTTTTCTTTTACCCTGAGAATGGTGGATACACCTAGAGCAGTCCTTCCCCATTTTCTTGTTCTCTTCCTGGGCATAAGGAGCAGGTAATAATTGACTAAACCTCTGCCCTTTCACCAGCTCTCACTGCTTTTCAAGTCTCCGGGAGGATTCTGGGGTTGCTCGTGACCAGGAAGATTAAAGGCTGCTTCTGTCCTGCCCCCTGCATGTTACTGAGTTCTTTCTTGCCTCTCTTCTGGAGGCAGAGGATAGGGTTTTCTTAGATTAACCCTTCACTAACTCAAAAAGTACTGCTTGCTGTGTTTTACCCTTGCTGCTTTCACACCACAATTCAGCAGATATTGGCTGTGTTTAAAACAGAGCACCTGAACCTTGGCAAACATCCACATCAGCCAGATGTGTTTGAGGGCTCCTTATGACTGGAAGAACTTTCATCAGGCCATCTTCACACTCCCAGACCTTTGTTTCCTCCAGATGGGAGATAGATGCTGGATAGGGAGTGTGGCCCTGAGGCACAGAAGGGCTCCATGAGTACCCATAAATCACTGCAGAGCTGTGCAGGAGTTCTTCCTCTGCAGGTTTTTCCCTGTCTTGTAACTATTCCCTGTCCTTTATCAGCCTTTAGTGGTTGCATGTGTAAACCTTCAACGCTTCCATTTGTGTTTCTGTTTCTCCTCCAACGTGCTCCCTGTGGTACCCACCCCCCAAACACCAGGGAAGGGACCTGGTTTGATGCTGCTGCTCTGCCTCAGCTCCTGCAAACACCTCGTTCCTGCTGAGGGAAGAGCTGTGTCACTCACTGCACGTAGCTCTGTGCTTGTGGTTTGCTTTTGCTGCTTGGTTTTATTCAATTTTGATGATCAGGTTTATATTTAGCAAAATAACTGCATTTTTGATACTCAGTGAATTGTCAGTGAAGGCTACTACAAAGTTTTTTTTGATCTTATTTTATTTTCCCCTCCAGATTTCCTGTTTTTCTGGGGAGCTGTCTTCTTAGTTACCACTACACTGGTTGCCTTTTTGAAAAAGGAAAACAAGGAGCTAATACCAGCAAAAGAAGAAACAAAAGGCATCACTGATACATACAAGCTGCTGTTCTCAATAATCAGGATGCCAGCAGTTCTTACCTTCTGTCTCTTGATCCTCACGTCCAAAGTAAGTAAATACATCTTGGAATTGTTAAATGCTGGTGTCAGAGTCTGGAAGGCTGCTGAGTCCCCAGGATGTCACCTGTTTCTTAGTTCTGCTGTTGATTTGCATCAGAGTTGTGGATTTTCACATGGAGTTTGAAGCAGAATTGTTTGTATCATCGTGCTGAGCAGGGCTGGACAGCAGAAAACGTTTGTTTGAGCGTTTGTGTTTACACAAGTATTAAGGAGGAGCTTGATTGCAGTCTGGTGTAACAGTCATTTGTTTTTTAAACATTTTAAAACATTTTCAAACAGACTGTGTAGCCTGCAGTTAAAAGGGCAGAAAATGTTTCTCTTAACTCAAATACTATTCTCAGAATCTGCTGCTGTGTCCAGGCTGGGTTTCCATGGCTTCCTGTTGGACACTGTGGGTGCCAACAGCAGTGAAGGCACAGGCAGGAATGGCAGTGCTGCTTAATGTTCTGGGGAAGCTTTTGGCACTGATGACAATAAGAGTGTGCAAGTGTAGAACATGTAGAACTAATTTGGAAGTCAAATCAGTGGCAGAAGTGACTTGTCCTCTATCCCATTTCTCAAGTTACTTAATAGTAAACTGAATTTCTAGCCAAGCTCCCCCTGCTCTCCTCAGCCTGTTTTCTCATTTCTCTCGCAGGTTGGATTTTCAGCAGCAGATGCTGTAACAGGACTCAAACTGGTGGAGGAGGGGGTCCCCAAAGAGCACCTGGCTCTGCTGGCAGTTCCAATGGTTCCTTTACAGATCATCTTGCCCCTGGTCATCAGCAAATACACAGCAGGCCCCCAGCCCCTGAACACCTTCTACAAAGCGATGCCTTTCAGGTAAAACCTCATTTTATAGGAACACAGTAATTTGTGTGTTCGGTTTGTGTATTTAGATCAAGTGTAGGGCTTCTTGTGTAACTCTCTAACTTCCAGCCACAAGAAAGTGTGTCAGGATTCTCACGGGGAGCTGAATTCTGTCCTGTGCCTTGAAGATAATTCATGCAGTATCACCTGTGAGAAAGAAGAGCATGAGGTGTTTTAAAGATGCGTGTACAGCACCATTAGAGCAATGCTCTCCTGCTCTTATTTAACAATTTCACTGCTTGTCAAATATTTAATATCTAATTCTGAGATAGAAATAGTTGTAATTGTTTAGATCTAAACTATTTCAGTGTACTCTCTGTAAAAGTTCATTAGTTGCTTCGTGTTGAGGAAACACGTGGGAAGAATTATTTGAATTACTAATTCTTTCTTACCCCTCCAGGTTGCTGCTTGGCCTGGAGTTTGCTTTCCTGGTGTGGTGGGCTCCTAAAGTGAAGCACGAGGGGGGATTTCCCGTGTACTACTACGCTGCGGTGGTGCTGAGTTACGCTCTGCATCAGGTAACACCCTGTGGAAGGGGAGGCAGGAGGGTGTGTCACACCCATCACCTCGAGGACTGTGGCTGCTGTCACCCGCCTTGTCCTGGCTCTCACTGGAAGCCCTCCAGGCCTGATCTGTGTGGCTGTATTGCCTTCTGATACTCTCACCAGTGGTAGTTCTCCCCATTCCCTTGTGCTCCATTGGACAGCATCTGTGGAGCTACTTTGGGTTGTCTAGATCTGATTTTGTTTCCCAGGTTATTTTTTCCCCCAGAGCCAGAAGCTCAAAAGCACAGTGGAGCTGGAGAAATCCCAGCACTCTGGCAGAGTTTGACAGGCACAGTGATGACTGTGCTGGTTCTGCAGATCCATCGAGTTATGTGATCCTGCTCCTAGAAAAAACGCTAGCTTGTTGGAGGAACATCACAATGGATCTGATCCAGAGGCCTGGAAAGCCTGGCTTTGGATCAGAACTGATTGTATGATGCTGTGAGGGTTGATTTTAAATACGACAGTGTTGGGTTTGGGTGCTATTTTAGCTGTTGTGTTTTAGTTTGATAACTTGAGTCGTGCCAGTGCACGTGGGCCATGACTCAGGTCACGCAGCACGACTTGAGGCAAGTGGCAAGGCCACTCCTCCCGTCAGCAGAGGGACAGGCTGCAAGAGGAGTTGCTCCCTGGGGCAATTTTAAGCTGTTGGGATTGTTTTTCAGTGAATGTTGCTACCTTCAGGACAGTGTTCACGTTGGGGGTTTGAGCTGTGGTGCCCGTGGAGACCCCTGTGTGTGTGTTTGTCCCCCCAGATCACCCTGTACAGCATGTACGTGGCAATCATGGCCTTCAACGCCAAGGTGAGCGACCCGCTCATCGGGGGCACCTACATGACCCTGCTCAACACGGTGTCCAACCTGGGGGGCAACTGGCCCTCCACCGTGGCCCTGTGGCTGGTGGATCCCCTCACGGTGAAGGAGTGTGCCGGGGCCCAGGGCCACTCCTGTGGCACTGCGGCGGCTGCACAGGTGAGTCTGGGGGCTCTGGAGGGCCCTGCTCAGTAGTGTCACAATTAAATTGCTTCTTAGGGTGGTTTTTTGCCTCTGACAACCTTCACAGTGCACAGCTCACGCTTAAAAATTCCCACTGGTGGAGCTGATTTTCCCATCTGACAAAATTGTCTGCTTTTGTGTGTCCACTCTGACTGACCAGCATCTTACCAGGGATTTGCAGTTGCAGGGTAGTTGTCCCTTTCTGGGCTGGGATGAAAAGCTGTGGTAGAAGCACCAGATTGGTGCCACGTGCTCTGGTGTAAGGAGGCTGTAGGTGTGTTTATGAGTTGTGTAATTAGAGGCTCTGTCCTGGGCAGGGCTGTCTGTCCTCCAAGTCTCTCCATTCCTGTGGTAGGTTTTTCTTCCTCCTGTCTTCCTGGAGGTTTCCCCTCTGCCTGCCTTGATCCCTTCTCCATGATGTTGCTCTGCTCCCTGACTTTGGTGTTCACTTTCCCCCTGAAACGGAGCAGTGGGACTGGCTGCCTTCCCAGTCTGGGAGCCCTCTGGAAGAGAACAAAGAACTTGCTGTGCACTGTACACAGATCAAACAACAGGACACAAAACTGCTGGGAAAGCAAGGTTTCAAATTCACCTCCTCGTGGCAAATGAGACACTTAATGTGGCTGAAGAGTGGAAGTGTTTGGGGGGTTTTTTGGGTGCTCCTGAGTGAGATTTATTTCACTCCTGAATGCCAGGACTCTTTGGGATGTGGAGGTTCTCTAAACAAAGTGTTCTGGGAATCCAACATGACTTGTCTGAGCTGGACTTGCAGTTTTTACTGCTTGCAGAGGGGAAACTGCTTCCACAGCGGGTGCTTTTTCAGCCTCCCTCATTAGCTTGTCACTAATTGGTTCCCTGGGCCTCTACTGAACTTGAGTCCTTCCTCCTTCACCTCATTCCTCTGATCTTTTCTCTCATCCTCCCAGTTGATAACATTCCACCACCACCACCACTCCCTTATTCCTAATCTGATTTTGACATGTCTCAGAAAGTGCTGGCAGAGCCTCAGCTCAGGGGATTGATTTATCCTGGGATTAGAGCAGTGTTGAAAGCCAAACAATAGCAGAAACAGTCCTGTGCTGTACACTCACCCTTTAAATGCTGGGGGTTAAAAACCATCCTGGGTGTTTCTCCCAGACAGAGAACCCCAGAGTGGTTTGGGTTGGAAGGGACTTTAAATCTCATCCAGTTCCACCCCCTGCCATGGGCAGGGACACCTCCCACTAGACCAGGTTGCTCCAGGCCAAGCCTGGCCTTGGACACTTCCAGGGACGGGGAGACCATAACATGGATGGCTGTTTAAAAAAAAATCATCCTCTTTCTCCATGAGATTGGGATGAGTGGTTGCACTTCCCAGCCAGTGGGGCAGTTTCTGTTTCCTGGAGTTTGCCCCATGGGCCAGTGTGCTCCATTTCCCAAATTATGTTAGAACAGATTTGTTACTTTTCATGCTGCTGTTAAGCTCCAAAACCTCTCTGACTGCCTCTGTAAGAAACAAGGAAGAGTCAACAACTATACTTAGTCAGAAGCAAGAGCAAGTAGACACCAGTGGCTCTCTAATCTTTCTGAAGTCTGTGTTTGTGTCTGCCAGAGGTACTTAATGCATCAGGTTGTGCTCCTGTTTCAGCTCTGCACAGAGGCTGGTGGCTCCTGCGTGACCACCCTGGACGGTTACTACGTGGAGTCCGTCGTCTGCCTCATCCTGGGCTTTGGCTGGTGGTTCCTCCTTGGACCAAAGTTTAAAAAGCTGCAGGATGAAGGACAGTCTTCCTGGAAGTGCAAGAGGAGCAACTGATGCACTTAAATGTTGGATGGACCAGCCAGGTTGTTTTAGTTCTATTCACAGACATATCCCATAACCCACCCCCAGAACATCGGTATTTGGTGCCACAGCAGTGAGACCGTGTGGCCGAGGCAGTGGCTGTGTGTGACACCACTGCCCTCCCAGTGTCAGTTCAGAGAGTAAAGGTTCCAACCTCTGTCCTCCCTGAGTATCCTGCATTTCCCTGAGCTCCAGAGCCACGGCTGCTGGCACAACCACCGCTGATCCCATCCTGGTGCCGTGGCTGTCGAGGGGCAGCATTGCCAGCTGAATCCCAGCTTTACTGTCACACAGAAGTGACCTGACAGGGCAGCTGGCCCAGGGAGGGATGCCAGAGGCATTCTCACGTACAGGTTAAGTGTTGTACTACGGAATTCCTTGTGGGAAGATCAGTGTGAGGTGTCTGTGGGCTTTGCTTCTCACTTTCTGAACTGTGGCCACGCCTCAAAGGATGAAACGTTCCAGAGATTCTTTTAAATGTATTTTCTGGCTTTTATAAGCTTTAAAGATTTATAAGAAAATATTTTTATAAACAAATTACATTTGTTTAATTTATTTCCGCTGTTTCAAAGCATTTTGATTTACATTCAAGGTACTTTCTTGAGGACAAAATGCTGTAAGGTAGGACTGGAGTAACGCACAATCCTCTGAGCCTCGGCTCCTGCAGCTGTAACTGGAAGGTGCAGCAGCTGGGCTTCCCAGGGGAGGGCCTTTGGAGCAGGGTGAGTTTGAGGGAATGAACTGATAGTGTGGGGTTTCCCCAGTGTCACTCAAATTTGAGCATTCCTTCTCAAAATCAGTGGGAAAACTGTGACTGCTCCCAGCTGGGGGTAAGAAAAGCGAATTGGTGGTGACAAAGTTGCCAGATTCCCAGAGAGCAGGTACACCTCTCGCCCTCACATAAATCCAAGGAGCACAGTCCTGTGGTGGAGCTGCTGCAGCAGGAGCTGCTGATGCCATGTGGAAACATTCCCAGTGCATTATCCCCCCTGCCCTCCCTCCTGAGTGCCTTAGTGACCCACAGCCCGCGCTGAGAGGGCACTGGGACCTCGGTGGGTGTAAATGGTGCATTGCTATTAAACAGCCCATGGAAGGGCACAAGTCTCTCTCTCTGTGTTTCTTGCCTTGTCAGTATTTGAAGTGTTGGGCTTGGAGGAGGTTGGGGATCTTCTCTTACTGTGTGTTTGGGGGGGACATAAATCAACTCCAGCTTTGGAGCGACTGGAGGGGACGGGTGGGTGTGTACGAAGGGTCTCCGTGGCATCAGGAGCAAGGAGGGGTCTGGAAGGGTCTCTCTCCATGGCATCAGGAGCAAGGAGGGGTCTGGAAGGGTCTCTCTCCATGGCATCAGGAGCAAGGAGGGGTCTGGAAGGGTCTCTCTCCATGGCATCAGGAGCAAGGAGGATCTGGAAGAGGACTGCACACGTGTTTCTTTGGCACTGACTCCTGTCCCTTCCCCTCTCCTGAGTGACAGCTTCTCACAGTTTGTTTCAAGTACAGCACAATCAGTCAAGCTGAATGAAATCAGATGGTTTTTATTCTCCAAGCTGAAAATCTTCCTCTGCATAAGCACGAAGACAACATAAAAATACATCAGAGATTTATGGCTGCACCTTTCAGTCCCAGCCCCCTCACCTCCAGTGCACTGACCACGTGTGAGGCACTTCAGTTCTGTGTCCCCACTGGAACCACGGGCCACTGATTTAATCACAGCTTGTCCATACCTAGAGATTTTTAACTTTTCTGACTTCAAGGAAAACCATCTCAAGTGCAAAAGATGGGAAATTAAATTCCCAGGTTTTTTTGGGGTTGGCTTTTACTTTGTGATTTTTTTTCACTTTTTCGGAAGGTGCCACTGAAACTTGTTACTAATAAAGATGGGTTGAGGATTGCTTATCAGTTATTAGATGATCTCAACAATGTCAAAGTTACACATACACTCTAAATTGGTCAGAATATGTATGAAATGTGACCTAAATTAAGTAACTGTTTATTCTTCCAAACTGCTGAAACAAGTGATGGATTAGTGCTTTTAATCTAAGTAGCTATTTTGTAGGTCAGAAATGTTAGTGCTGTACCAGCCCATTAGCAGATTGCTGAAGGGAAGCGGTAAAATTTTAATATTGTTGCTTTTTTCTGCCAACCCTCTTTTGAAGTGATTTTTAGAAAAACATTACAATTACTGAGGACTTAAATATCTCTAAGATTAAAATAAAATAAAAGTAAAACACAAACCCAAGCCTTAAAAAGACAAGGAGAAAGGCGCATCTGGCAGGGCCAGAGGAAGTGTGTCACAGGTTTGGAGAGTTCAAAGCGGGGGCAGAGAAGGCTCCAGGGAGACCTGAGAGCCCCTTCCAGAGCCTAAAGGGGCTCCAGGAGAGCTGGAGAGGGACTGGGGACAAGGGGTGGAGGGACAGGACACAGGGAATGGCTTCCCACTGCCAGAGGGCAGGGCTAGATGGGATATTGGGAAGGAATCCTGGCTGTGAGGGTGTGAGGCCCTGGCACAGGTTGCCCAGAGAAGCTGTGGCTGCCCCATCCCTGGGAGTGCCCGAGGCCGGGCGGATGGAAGGGGCAGCCCGCTCTGTGGGAGGTGTCCGTGCCCGCGCCAGGGGGGGCTCTGGCTGATGTTTTCCCGTTCCCGCCCCGTTCCCTCCCCGCTCCCGCCCGGGGCGCGGCCATGGCGGAGCAGCCGAGCGGCCCCGGCCGGCTGGGGCAGGGCCTGGCCCGGCTCTCCGAGTGGGCGGACGCGCACCTGGGGCTGCTGCGGGTAACGGGGGCGGCCGGGGGGTCCCGCCGAGCCGCCCGAGCCCCCCGGCCCCCCTGACCCCCTCTCTCTGCCCGCAGGGCCTGAGCGCCGGCGCGGCCGTGGCCGGGGTGCTGCTGCTGGCGCGGAGCGTCCGCCTGGTGAGTGCGGGGCTGGGGGGCCGGGCGGGGCCTGCGGTGGGGACCCTGGGGTGGGCATCCTGGGGTAGGGACCCTGCTGCAGGACCCTGGGATGAGGACCCTGGGGTGGGGACCCTGCTGGAGGGACCCTGGGATGAGGACCCTGGGGTGGGGACCCTGCTGGAGGGACCCTGGGATGAGGACCCTGGGGTGGGGACCCGGCTGGAGGGACCCGGGTGGGCCGGGCCGGGCCCAGGCGCGTTCCCGTTGCTGTCCCGCCCGCTCCCGGTGGAAGCGCCGATTCCCGCACCGAGCTGAGGGATTGCTGTGTTTTATTCCATTCCACGGCAGCAGGAGCCGGGTGGTTCTCTCAAAGGGGTCCCCGCTCCGCCATCTTCGAGGCTTTGCACCGTTTGTTCGTTTAGCGGCATCCCTTGGTTCCAGTGACATCCCTTTCCCGTTCATGAGCGCTCAAGCCGCTGGTTGTTGGTTGTCTGTCCCTTCTCGTGCTGCTCGGTCCGCGGGCACAGCTCTGCCCTCATTTGGGTCTGTTCTGAGCAAGGGTCGGTGCTCGGTGGTCGCGACCCCACCCCGTGCTGGAATTACCTTTCCAGGCAGCCCATTCCTCTCGGGATTGTCTTCTCCCTAAAACAGAGGGTTAGCCGAGCACAGAACGCTCACGATGCAATTGCCGATACATAAGGGTCCAGCCACAGCTGCTGAGTAACAGCTGGAAAAAGCAATGGCAAAGTTTGATTCAGATCTTGGGGGGCTCCAGCCTCGAGAGGCTCGGTGTCACTGTCGTGCAGCACCTCCACAGCCCCACCGAGCTGCCCCCTCGTCCCCCCTTGTGCTCCCACCCAGAGCCTGTTCCCGAAGCCCCTGGGGTGGGTAAAGGCCCTTCCCCTCTCCCTCAGTGCAGCTCGAGCACCCTCACTTGTCCAAACACAGTACTTTCCTGACCTATTCTCACCATCCTTCCACACACAGAACTGCCTTTGAATGCTCTTAAACACCACGCAAATCTTCCTCTGCTCCCTGGAGTGGTCAGGTCACGCTGCACTGACACCACACCACCGGTGCGTGGAGAAGCTGAGCCTCCGTGGGCAGGGAGTGACCGCACTCCCCCAGGGTTCCAGCTGCTTAAAAATAACAGATACCCTCCTCTTCCCTCTGCACAGTTCCAAAGGATACAAGAGAACTTTTGTGCAGAGTTTCTGCTTTAAAATCCTACTAGAAAATATGAACTGCAAATGTTGCCAGAATTATATTTTTCCAGTTTTTGGAAAAATATAAATTTTCCAGGCCCCCCACCCAAGGGCCTGTGAAGGTGTTAATCTGTGTAGTGGAACTTCCAGAACAGATGAGATCAGCTTTGGACAGCTTCTGTTCCTAAAAACCCTCCAGGCTTCCTGCCTGAAGGTCCCAAAATCCTATGTTCCTGGTGGGAGGCCTTAGGGACCACAGAGGGGCATTGCTGAATAAATAACACACAGAGACAGGTCTTTGCCTTAAGCCTGGTGTTTGGGGGTTTGGTTCCCAGCAGTTGTACCTCAGCAGGTCAGTGGGTTTCACAGCTCAGTAGAATTAGGTCAGTGCTCTGCAAAGGCCTCTGACAGTGAGACCTCAGTGTCTTCTCTGGGGGTCTCACCTGTCCTTCTCCCTCCATCCCAAACCAGTGTTCACTCCATTCCTGTGCCACAGCCCAAGTCTTTGCTGCTGCTCAGCTTGGTTTCCCTGTGTGATCACATAACACCCCCTCGGGATCCTCCCGTGGTATCAAATTTAATCTCCTTGTGATCTTCCCAAAGCTGTTCACCTGCCTTTGTCCCTCTCCTCATTTCCTCCCTCACAGAAGGCGGGGCTGTCTCTGCCCTCCCTGCTCTGCCTTTGTGTTCAGCCAGTCTGTCCTTTGGCTTCCTTTCACCTCGTCCCAGCACCATTCAGGCCCCTCCTAAAACACTCTTTTCAGGGTGCATCCAGTGAACTTCAATAGGCATTGCTCAGAAAATGGCAGTTTCTGTTCTCTCTCTAAACCTGGCTTTTATGTCCACCCCGATGCTGCAGGTCCTGTAAGCCAGGGAAAGGCTGGCACAGCCTCTGCAGCTGATCACTATTAAGTAAATATCTATATTTACTTGTCCATGTTCTCTAATAATAGATCTGTAATTTCCCAAACTATTTTAAGAAGAAGTTGGATCTAATGTGACTGTAATCACTCTACCTTTTTTCATAAAGCTTTGTCTTGCTCTTCCTTCCATCAATAGACAACGAAGTTTACAAGTGCCTTGGATATACCTGTGGAGTTTGTAGAAAAGAATGTGAAACTGAGAGGGAAATTACATCATGTCACAGAGCAGGGCCTGGAAGTGGAGCACATTCCCATCAGCATTCCTTTCATCACAGCCATCCAGAGAAAGTGTAAGTAATAAGGAATGTGAAGAACAAGGGTAGGGATGAAATGTGCTGCTCTCAGAGTGCCTGCGAGGTTGGGAGGAAGGGCTGAAACATTTCCTGCTCTGCCAGGTGGGAAACTGGGGAATAAAAGACAGGAGGAGACCCATACATACGAGTCTGTCAATACAGTGTTTGTGTTATTTGTTACTGTGATATTTTCCAACAGCAGAAATAAGCACACAGGCAGTGCTTCTACTTGCACAGCTCATCTCACTCCTGGCAAAAAGATTTTGTTGGGTTTGTGCTTTTCTTTGCCCGTTTTGGGGGACATTTTTTTTGTCAGAAAGAAACTGTCCCTCAGTTCCATGAGTCACACACTCAGGTGTGTGTGCAAACACCAGCAGGTGTTAATGCCTCTGCCCCTTTGGATAAGTGACAGTGACTGATAGTGGGAGCAGGTCTTTCTCTCTGTATGCAGAATAACCCAAACCAGCTCAAACCACTTGTGCAAACTTGAATTTTATTTTTTTTTTTTTTTACTGAAGGAGAGATGAGACCAAATTCCTGTTTGCAGATAAGTCCTTTGGGGAACTAAAAGGGATTCTTTAAGTCCACAGGAATAAATTCATTACCAAGAGCCGAGGGTCTGTGCAAAGCATGAGGTTCCTGCAGCACCACCCTTGTCCCTCTCTGTCCCCAGGGCAGTCTGAGGGGCTCCTGCTGATCCGGCTGGCAGGTGTGGAGGTGGCTCCCAGTGGCACAGCCTGGCTGCAGAGAGAGCTCAGCCCCCAACAGCACATGTGGTTCCAGCTCCTGGGAAGGGAGGGCTCGGCCCTGGACTGCCTTGTTTTAGTGAGTAAGGTAAACAGAGCCTCCAAAAGTGGCTTTTATCTGCGGTTTTGAGTTTGATTGTAGTCGTGCAATTCCGTTATCTCCGTTCATTTAAGGAATGTTACTATTTATGATTTATCTCTTTGGATGTGAATTCTGAATGTTGTATTTGCAAATCTGACTTCAAGACCAGTATTTTTGCAGACTGACTCATGACAGGAGTGTGTGTCTCTGTCAGATGCTGACAGGGACACCTCCCACTGTCCCAGGTTGCTCCAAGCCCCATCCAACCTGGCCTTGGACACTTCCAGGGATGGGGCAGCCACAGCTTCTCTGGGCAACCTGTGCCAGGGCCTCACATTAGAGCTGGGTTTTAAGTCAGCTGGATTCCTCTTCACTTTGAGCTACTTCTGCCAGAGCATAGATTTAGCCACAATTAAAGCTTTTACCTCTGGGGGTGTTCACACAACCCCCCAAATAAACCTGTTTTAACAGTGACTGTCATCTTTATTGTGCCTTTTATAGGGTCGATTTCTCAGCATGTGCTTGAACGAAGAGCTCCTGAGCCAAGGGCTGGGCAGAGCAGCCCGGATTGAGGGGCTGCCCCACGAGTCCCGCCTGTACTGGAAACTCCACAAGAGGCTCCTTCGGGCAGAGCTGAAGGCCTTGAAGAAAAATAAAGGCATTTGGAAAGAGGAAAAGAAATCTGAAAGGATCCAAGATCACATCAGCAGCAATAAATTTGTGCAGAGGCTGAAACAGTTTGTGAGGTGGTTTAGGGGCTCCACTGAGAGGTAAAAAGGTGGAGGAACATGAGCTCCCTGAGTTGTGTGATTTGTGTCCAGGGGATGTTTGTGATCACAAACAGTGCCCTGATGTTCAGGGTCCCTGTCTGGAACAGAAGCCCCACAGTGAATGGGTTATGTAGAATATATCCCATATCATAACCCGGATGGGAGTGAAATTCAGGAGCAGTGTGCAGGCCACCAGTGAAAAGGTTCTGGTGCCAAACTCTTCCACAATAATGTCCTAAATTAGTCTCCCAGTTTTCCACCTTCTAAATCCCTACGACCTGTGTTCCCAGCAGGGAAGGCAGCACACGGAGCAGGGTTGGGAGGTGCAGTGCTGGTTCACACCTCCCTGATGTGCCCTTGCTGCACAGCTCACACGGGTTAGAAACTCCACTTCAGGCCTTTACAAAGCTCATGGGAAGTGTTTACACGTGAGCTTTTTGTTTGAATTCTTTTCTTACACTGTTTTTGGTGTGTAATTTTTGTTTTAGAAAACATTCGTCTTGAATAATGGGTTGCATTGTTACTGCTGTAAATGGTAATCTGTTATGGCTGTTAAGGTTGTAACAAATAAAGTTCCTGGGGGAAAAAAAATCACTTGGTATATCAAAGAATGTAAATTAATGTCAGGAATCCAGATTTTTAGAATCAACTTTCCCTTGAAGAAGAAAAACCTATGTTTTTTTTTTTTTCTGATGGTTCTATAAATGTCTAAAATTAGATGAAAATAAAACTTTAACAAGAAATTTGAGAAGGAGGACTAGAAGGTGATAAGAACTTAAACTCTTTTTTTTATTTTTGGCATACATGTTAAGTATATGAGTGTACTACTATTTATGTTGTAAATATTCTCAAAATAAAGATTGAATTTCTTAAGTTCATTGTTACATGTTTTATATACCAAGCACTTGACCTTTGTTTGACCTCCCACAGTCCCAATATTTATTTAAAGTGAAGTGCTTTACAGATTTCCCTTCTTTCTGTGTGATTCCTTTCCAGTGAAATACTGGAGAGAAGAGTGTGGTGAAAAAAAACCTTAATAGCCGACCACTGCCTGTCTGACAATTAGTTGCTGTGTCAGCATTTTCTCTGCTGATTTCAGGGGCAAAATTGTGACTCCTGAGATTCTAAAATAAGAATAGATGTCGGTGCTTCTTTAGTGCTTTTGTTCCCGGTCCTGCCGGGGGTGAGGCTGGTGAGCAGCGAGCCATGAAGTACCTGCAGCGCATTGGAAACCAGCGTGGGGGAGAGGGGAGGCTGGAAACCAGGGGGCTGTGCCCCTTTCAAAGTAAAAAATGAGACGAGTTTTTATGCATTGTGCAGCAGAGGGCTGGGCCAGCCCCGGCCATGGCACTTGGCTGTGGAAGCCACCCAGACAGGGATTTGGGATCGCACGTGGCATCCCCTGAAGCAAACCCCAAAGCTGAGTTTTAACCCCGAGCTACAAATTGAGGCTCAACAATAATCCATTTCTCGTGGGGGGTTATGGGTGTTCCTCTTCCTACGTCTGGGAAGTGGAGCTTTTCCAAGCCGGGCATGATCGTACAGTTATGATTTATTTTCTATAATAATTAAATATAATTCTGGACTTTGCACTTCTGTTCTGTAGATGAGTCACAGGAGGATTTATCACAAAAATCCACCATAAAGCTGAGAGAAAACTCACAGGAAACACATGCTGCATTTCTAGCAAGCAGAGGTGAGGTGTGGGCGAATGTGAACCAAGCTGTTGTTCCCTCACATTTGGATTTGGGATTGCAGTGACAAATGATTTCATGAGGGTCAGCCCCTGTAATTGTTTGTTAATGCTGTTTTCCTTATCATCCAGGGCTTATCTGTTAACGAATAAAACCACCACACACCCTCCCCCCTCAGAAAAGGCCCAATTCAGTTCAAAGCTGTGCTTTCCATCTGTGCAGGGTTGAGGGGTTGCAGATCCTGTCTCTGTGGGAGGCCTGGCTATTGGAAAAGCAGTAACAGGAGCAGACCAACAGCCCTGCAGAGCCGGGCTGAGCCTGGGGGAGAAGCAGCACTTTCTCCATTACATAAGCCCCCCACGCTGCCTCTGAGGAGCTCCTTCCCTTCCTTCACCCGCTGCGATGCCCAGCAGAGTATTTCCATCAGGGGACGCAGTTCTGCGATTAGGAATAAGGACAGGAATTAAACTGTTCAGCTCTTGTGCTTTGCCCCCGCAACTATGAGCGACACATCTTCAAAAGATCCCAGGGAGAGAAAGGACAGGCCTGGCCTCCAAATGGCCCGAGGAAAATACCCTCGGCGCTGCACGGGCTGTTTATTGCCGGTGTGGGATGTCAGGCAAATGGCCATAAACAGCACCGGCCTCCCCCGGAGCCCACCCGGCAGTGAGGGGCTGTTTGCGGCCTTCGGGAACAAACACAGCAGGGCTGGTGTGACAGGACAGGGGAGAATGGTTTGAACTGCAGGAGGGTCGGTTTAGATCAGATTCATGGGAGATTTTTCTTACAATGAGGGTGGGGAGGCCCTGGCACAGGTTGCCCAGAGAAGCTGTGGCTGCCCCATCCCTGGAAGTGCCCAAGGCCAGGTTGGACAGGGCTTGGAGCCACCTGGGCTGGTGGGAGGTGTCCCTGCCCATGGCAGGGGTGGGACGGGACGGCCCGGGGTCTCCATGGCACCCGCCGCCGGCGCGCGAGGGGCCGCCCCGAGGGGCCGCGGCGCTCCCGCAGTTCTCCCTCAGCTCCCTCGGTTCCCCCCGGGACCGCTCCGCACGGCTGCACCCGGGAGCTCGGTGAGTCCCGCCGGGAGGAGACTCCGCCGGGACGGGCGGCGGTTCGGACCGGGCGGGGCTGAGGGGGCAGCGGGGCTGAGGGAGCTGAGGGGGCGGCGGCACTGAGGGGGTCCGGCACTGAGGGAGTGAATCCGGCCCTGAGGGGGTTCGGCACTGAGGGGGCCCGGCACTGAGGGGGTCCGGCACTGAGGGGTCCGGCCCCGCGGCTCGGCGCGGACACACAATGGAACAGGTTGAATGGGAGCGGGCGCGGGGCCGCGGTAACACCGGGGGTGGATCCCGGCTCCGGCCGCTCCGCCCGCGGCAGGGCCGATCTCGGCCGCTCCGCTCCGGGCGCGGCCCCGCGCCGGGTTTCGCGGCGCTCCGGGCCCGGGGGCGGGCCGGGCCGGGCAGGGCGGGCAGGGCGGCGGCAGCGCCGGGGGTTTGAACGGCGGAGCAGGTTGTGCTCGGACCGGACGGGTTGTGGCGGTGGCGGTGCTGGTGGTGGCGGCGGCGGGGACCGGACCCAGCGCAGCCCGGCGGCCCGCGGTGAGTGAGCGCGGGGCGGGACCCCCCGAGCCCCTTAGAAGCCCCTGCGAACCCCCCGAGTCCCGTCCGTCGGTGCGGCCCCGGGGGGCTCCCGCGGCGGGACGGGGCTGTGGCCCGCGAGCCTCCGCTGGGCTTTCCCTTGCTTTCCGTGCTGGTTTTTCCCGGTGTTTGCGGCCGCAAGTTGAGGTGAGGGTTTGCAAGGTGCAACTTTTCATTTATTTATTTATCTGTAACTCGCCGTTCCGGCCCGGGCGGCCGCGCGTGCCCCGGTGCTCTCGCCCCCCAGGAGCCGGCCCGGGCTCTCTCCGAGCTGCGCCCGGGGCTCTCTCCGGTCGCTGCCCCGGCCCGCGCGTGGCCGCGTTCGTTCCGCTGGATCCATCGCGGATCGGGGGGATGAACTCCCGCCGCTCCCCGGGCTCTGTGCCCCCTCCCCTGGGCCAGCCCGGCGTTTGCCACGTGCCGTGGGCGGTTGTGTCCCCGGGCTGTGCCAGAGCACACCTGGGCCGGTGATGAGCTGAAACCAGAGCCAGCTGCAGCCGCTCGGTTCGCCCTGACCGGGGCCAGACCGTGTTAAATGAGGCTTAGCCTACAATCCTGAGGAGCAGGAGCCTCCCCCGAGGAGCAGAGGGCATCAGCCAGCAGTGCTACAGAACTGCTTTGGGAACATGCTTGGTCCCCACCTGAAAGGTTCTGGAGTAGGTGAGGGTTGAGAGGAGTGAAACCTCTCGCTGAATTGAGTTTTTCCTAAAAATACCTTTTTGGGGGGCTAATAACCTACTCCATAAACCATTTTTTTTGAATAAAGAAAGTACAGTGAGCTAGGAATCAAACTCTATGCATGTTTTGTTGTAATTAAGGAACTCTGTAATTCTGGGAACTGATTGAAGCTGATCGAAAAGTGTTTTTAGAAGTGTTATTAAATTCCAGCCAGAAAGATATAAGCCTTATCTGATGGACCAGTCATAGGCTCTTTGTTTAACGTGTGCTTTAACTCCTGAGTTATAAAGCACAATGTTTGCCTGTTTCCAGGGGGCTCTCCTGATTTGCTTGTCCTTGGGACTTCTGGCCTGTATGTTGCAAAACTTAAAGGAAACTAAAGAAAACTTAAGGTGTTTGTTCTGAAATGGGGAAGAACAACTGCAGGTAACGATACTGAAAACAGAGGCAGGATTCAACCCTGCAATGAAACACCTGAGTTAAAGATAATGTGGGATATGGAAAGAAAACAGAGTTTTTGGGAGGTGAGAGGCAGCAGAGTGCAATGCTCGCTGTTAAAAACCTTCCCGGTTCTTCAAACAGCAGCTCCGTGGAATAAGATTGAGAACATTTCTTTTTTTAATTTGTTTTTAACTCTGAAGGATGCTTTTTCTAGACTTAAAAATGCCAGTAGGCTGTTACATAAAAAAAAGTGAAGTTTTTTCAGCTGAAGATGCACGATTTGTGAGAAACCATCTGAGCGGTCGCAGGCGCTCTCTGGTTCTGTGCTACCTATTGTCTGTAAAACGGGGATCAGCTGGTGGGTTGGGATCAAGTGGTGCACAACTCATTATTTTAACAATCCCAGCCCAGCCTGGGAGGTTGCCTAGGGAATTGATTTAATGCTGCTGTCCTTTCAGCCGCCGGGGCGGGTGTCCCGCCAGGACTTTGATCAAAATCACCGGCGTTTGTGAGGGAGAATAAAATTTTCGCTCCATAAAAGCAGAGGAGAGGCCACCCCGCTACTAACGGCTCCTGGTTTTGCATGAGCTGGTCTGTAATTTAAAACACTGTCAAGAAATACCCGTGGCAGTAAAACACTTTTATGAGCATCAAAACACAGGATGAAAATCAGTCCCCTGTTCGATACTTAGCTTCCCTTTATTTCTGGGAAAGCCTTCCATGCTGAAACTGTGTTCTGTTGGCTTTACAAAGGAATCTTTTTATAAATGGAACAGTTTTCCTTTAATGAAATCTGAATAAGGTGGTTTTTTTTAAGGTGTCACCAAGGATCCAGTTCAATTTAAAGTGATAACCTAGATGGCAAAGCCGGGACCCCAGCCACATGGGGGGGGGTGGAGATTTGTTTCGTTTGTTTGCTCTGGGCTTTTTAATAAGTTTAAAGAAGTCTGAATGTTAAAAAAATATCACAAACACTCCAAAGTGGGAAAGCAGAGGTCTGTTTCCAGGTCTGACAGTGACCTGCTGTGTTATCTTCAGTAGGGCAGTTTTCTGCATGTGTCTTCAGTGCAGTAACACTGCCATGCATGATTGCCTTGTAGGGTCTTGCAGAAACTCCTTTTATTAGTGCTTCAAATGTACTTGACTGTGTTGAAGTGAGGGTGCTGTAGAAACACAGTTATTACAGTGTTTCCCTCTTGGCAGTCGGGTGTGGAGCGTGTTCTGGGAGGGTGTTAAATCACTGCCCAACAAAGCGTGGTTCCCCTGGGCGGGGGATTAATTGGTTTGAACCTCTGGGCCTGCGCTGTGCCAGGGATAAATGTGGCTTTGCTTCCCAGTGCACAGGCAGAAGGTGCTTCCTCTGGACTCCTGCTGAGGTTGGCTGGCGTTAGTGTGGCCTGATCTAATGGCCAGGAGGGAGGTGTGTGTCCTTGTGTACTCGTTTTGGTTTGTTTTCCTCCTTTCTTGTTTATTTTAGGAAGCTGGAGCTGTTGTCTGTAGCAAAAGTGGCTTTCTTGCTCCAGTCTCCATGGACACTGAGGGCACTATTGTTACTCCGGAGATCCGAGCTTGCCCTCTGCTCTCCTGACTTAGGGAGCCTTTTGCTGCTCATCTGGCATTACAGGACTATCTAGTTGTACCTGGGTGGCTGAGGGTGATGTGGAGCACGGATTTGAGAGATGGGAAGGCAGGTTGGGGGATCCACAAGGTGAGGAAACGCCTGCACTGCAGATGGGCACTTGCTAAGATTCCCACAGGGGCAGTGGAAGAGGAGAGCTGGCCAGAGCTGCTGTCTGGGAGCAGACACCTGTTGCAGAGCTGGAAAAAGCCAGGGCCAGGCGGCTGGGGATGCCAGTGCCCCTGGGGAGGCTCAGTCAGCCCCTGAACGATGCCAAAGCGCTCCCAGGGTGCTTGGCCGTGTGCGTTCCAGCTCTTGGCAAGGTGTGTCCACGTGAGTCTCTCCAACCTGAAGTAACTCAAGGTTGCTTGCAAGAAACTTCAGGTGGAGACAAGCTGTGGTGTGAAGCAGTCCATGCTCCCTTCCAGACTGGATTTATTGGAAATGACACAGAGTTCAGGTACCTCTGCACGCTGAGCATGACCAAGCGTGTCCTGAGGTGGGGAAGGGGATGAATTGAGTCTTAACAACGTGGGTTCAAATCAGGCAGTGCTGAGCCTCTTATCAACGTGTTTCTCACTCTTCGCCCAGCCTTTGTTCCACCCACAGGTGAAAAAAAAGGAAGAATATTGGCAATTACCACCTGTGACAATTCATGTCCAACACAGAGGGTCTCGTGGTATGAAATGCCCACTCCTTGGGGAACCACTTGCCCATTGATAAGTAGCCAAGTACACAAGGTGGAGATCATCCATGGGCATGGCTGGCTGTGTTGGCACATGTCCTTTCCAGGCACCTAATTTTTATCTTCACATCTTATTGTTTGAATGACTCTGTGCTGCAGCAGAGCAGCACCCAGGCTTTCCCAGGTCAGAGCAGGAGCAATAGTTCAGCAATAGCTGCTCCAGCTACTGAAGTGGGTCTTGTGTATTATCAGTGTGTCTGAAAATGACTTGTCCAAGTTGTGAAATATGTATTTCTGGTGAGACATGGATGCTCTGAGGTGTGATCTGGTGTGCTGTGTGCTCCCTGCTTTTTACAGGGTATGTTCCTGCTAATCTGTTGAGGAAGAAAAGGTCCTTCTTAAAACTGTGCAATGGTCTGTGGGAGAAAAGCGTTTATTTTAATTTCTAGAAAGAATGTTCTTAGGAGACCAGCAGTCTCCTGGTGCTGACACTCAAGTGTTCACCTTCATAGCATCAGAACCACCAGACTGAGTGGTGTGAATGGGGGTTGTTTTCTTGACCCTGTGCAGTAGTGTAGTTCTTTGGAGTCCATGGAAATTTGTCAGCTCCAGCATGGGAGGTAAAGTTGGATTCCAGGCCCACCCCTTCCAGATTTTACCTGGAGAGTCGAGACATGAGCTGGGAATCTCTGGGAATTCATGAACTGCCTCTGAGATTAATCAGTTCTCCTGACTTTGGGAGCACTGATACTGGGGTGGATGGCTCTTGGAGCTGATAGTTCTGGGCTTGCTGTGCCTTCCTCTGCCTACTTTGAAGTGCATTGTCATGTTTGTAGAAGAATTTGGAGAAAATATAAAAGATTCTCAAAAATAGAATAGAATCTGAAGATGTGTTTTTGATGCATTAAAAAAATAGCACTGCCAATGTGGTGAAGTGAGTTGTCTCTCTGTAGATTAAAATCTCCAGTGTAGAAAGACTCTTGAGCTCAACATCTGGAGTTTGAAAGGCTTTGTGCAGCAAAGCCACAAACTGATTTGGATTAGTGAATTGGTGTACAGGGAGCTGGCAAAGGCAGCAGGAAGCTGTGATAGCACTGGAAAGCTGTGTAAGGAAAACATTCATGGACACCCATCCAGAGTTTCCCCTTCCATGTCTGGTGGGATGAGTGTTAACTGAACAGGGTGTGCAGGGCAGGTGTCTCCTGAAGCTGTGCCTGCTGGGTGACAAAAGCACACCACCCTCCTGGAAATAATTCCTTAGGGAGGAGAAAAACAAATTCCATTTAGGCCTCTCGAGGAATGGGGAGCAAATGCTAATTCCCTTTCAGGGTCTGTTGCCATGGGGAGTCAGTTCAAATCCTTTCTAATGCCTTCCTCAGCAGCAAGTTGTGCTGACACATGCTTTTCATGGCTTCCCAGAAAGCAGAGAAATGACTTGGAACAAAAGCTCCCTGAGAGCTCAGAGCCCCGGGAAGAGCAGGGGCTGCTGTCGGGCCGGGGGTGGCACAGGTGGAGTTGTCCTGGGCACAGCCTGGCTCCTGCCTGCACAGGGGCAATGGGCACCAGGGAACTCCTGCCAGAGCCCAGGGACAGTGCTGGGCACTGAGCCCGACCTGCTGCTCTCCTGGGAAGGGAAAGGGTGGTTTAGAGAGCAAGTCCTGGGTGCCAGTCCTCTGGCATGACCCCAGCTGGATGAGTTAGGGTGAGGCTGAACCCCTCGTACCCCTGGTGCCCTCGGGAGGGAGGTGCAGCCACCCCTGCCTGCCTTCCACACCCTGCATGGCCCAGGTGGAGCTGGGTGCAGTGTCCTGAGTGTTCAGTGCAGGGCACAGGGAAGGGGCCTGTGGCTGGATGTGGCAGTGATGAAATGCTATTTCTGGCTCGCTGGTGGAGCCTGTTAATTGCTGTAAGATGAACAAAGATTTCAAAGCAGCTTTTTCAAACCATCAAACAACATGACATCTGAGTCTGTCTTCATCTGGTGAGCAATGCAAGTGCTCTAGTGGGGGAATAGACAAAATATCAGGTTAAAACCACTAAAAATTAAAAAAATTCTGCATTTTCATGAGGCCTCATCTGTCTAAAGACCATGCAAGTGCAATATCTGTATTCCAAATCCACACTTCTGTGAACTTTTCCCTTAAGACAACTCTAAGAGTTTCCAGTTGCTCCCAGCGAGCTCCACAGGAAATTTTTCTTTGCTCCTGTGCTGTCCTGCCCCCTCTGACACCTCCTGGCAGTGTGGTGCCAGCACAGATGTTCTCTTGGCCTTGTGGCACGTTTGATTAGGGAACTCATCTGTCAGAAAAATAAACCAAACGAAAGTCTCCTCTTTTGTTCCTCCAGAGAGGTTCCTAGAGAAATGAGAAAAGGACCAGATACTGCGTGGTTTTGTTTTCTATTGCCAAATATTGTCAGTAATATATTTTCATGCTGGTGATATTTTCGGATAAATATTTGGTGTTCAAAAGGGAGTGTAACTTTGGGGGGCATTTTTTTAAGCTTTTTGTTTATACAAGATGCTTTAACTTCTGGAAAGTAATGGTACATTTATGTAATAGTTTATACCATAGGTAGGTGATAGTTTGTTTCATAAGTTATGAAAATTACATCAATTTGTGGGGAAAAATGTCTTTTTGTGTCAGCAGCATGGACCTTCCATCTGATGCAGCCAACGTACCTTGCCTACTCTGCCTGGCTCCCATATGTGTACCTTCAGCAACGTTTGTGCAAGTTATTTTGAGTGAATGTTGATATTTGATGCTGATTAAAGAGGAGATTTGCACAGATGATGTGTGGAACCCTTAGAGCCTGGGCTTGTGTGACAATTAAATTTAAATCTGCATGAATTTAGACCAGCTTAAATGCTTAGCAATATTTGGGTGACCGTGAGTGGCTTAGTGGAATAAGAAGCCCAAGACTGCAGATGGGTGGGTGCCCCATGAAATATGGTCATATTAGGGTTTTATAATCTCTTCAGATTCGGTTTCTAGGTCTAACTACGGCTAAGCTTTTCATCCAATAGCTACTTTGGTTTTTTTGGATACTGTTTTCCAAAATACAGCCCTTGTTGTGCACAGGCTTGAGGGTTGTTCCACCCGAGGAGTTGTCACTTTGTAAAAACACAGACTGGAAATTCCCTGTTGATGGCTACTAATAAATTCACCTAGGAGAGACCCTGCAGCACATTTTAGTACAGTCCAGGGAAAGGAAGTTGGTGAGAGCATGAATTTTCCTGGTTGCATGTTGTGGTGTAAACAGAATTACAAATGGCTTCGCTCCCTCTGGTCAGTACCTGTTAGTTCACAATATCAGTACAGCAAAGGGCTGAGCCCTGGGTCTCTGGAGAACAAGTCCTAAGAGAAGTGTCTCATCTTTGGTTGCCACTGCAATGTGTTTGCCAACCTGCTGAGTGCTCCTGGAGAGCTTGATTTGGGACATTGAGCCAAGGGACTGTAGAGACAAATCAGCAGTCCCCCTGGGCAGCCCTCCCTCTGTTCCTGGGGAGTGCAAGTGAATCTTCTGCTCACTCTCAAGCTTAAGGTAAATCACCTCCCTCCCTTCTAATGGTACTGTAGGTCTGTTGTGAAGCTAAATTGCTTGGCTTTCCATACCACCTCAGGATTCTCCCAGGGAAGTCCAAAGTAGTATTTGTACTGTGCTGTGGTGTTTATTTGCTGTTTGCAGTGGCTGGAGGGTAACTGCCCGCACATGGTGGTCAGCAGGGATGCTGTGTGCCCCCACACAATCACAGCTGCCAGATTAAAGCCCAGCCTTTCCCTCTGGACTATATTCCTGCTGCTTAGTGCCAGCCAGATGGTCTGTCCTCCCTCCCATCCTGAGATCTGTAATGCTCGTACGAGTGCTCTGGCCATGGCTGGAGCTAATACAGCATTATTTCCATCACACACTTGGGGTATCCTTTGTGTGACTCCAGATTGCTCTTCTCATTTCTAACTTTTTTGAAAATTATTATTATTCTTTTCCTTTATGTCAATTGTAGGGTCCAGTATCTCTGAACTGTTTTTCATGGTAATATTTATCATTGATGGGTATCTGAAATGGGCACAATTTTCCAAAATCTGTAGCCCTCTCAATATATTCAGTGTTTTCTGGACTTTGGTTTCTGTTGAAGACAGAATTGCCAGGCACATGGACTTTATACACCATTTGGGGCTAAGGAAGAGAATCAGTTTTTAGAAATCATACTTAGAACACGTGTGCCCTGGGTAGGTGCTGGAGCAGTGAGCTCTGAGACTGGAGCTGTGTTTTTGTGAGAGGGAAGTGCTGGTGCCCTACAAGTGTCTGTCCTGCCATGGGGAATGATCCGTGGGATCTGGTGGACTCAACACTGCTGTCTGTCCAAGTGCTGCCGGAACAAGCAGGGAGGGGGCAGGTGAGAAGGGCCGATGAACAGTGCCCAGCCTGTGAACTGCTCCACTGGTGAGCTGCTAATCTGTTCTGGGAGCTGTCCCAGGACTCACACCCTCCTCTCTGGTGCTAAGTGGTGTGTGCTTAGTACCCTCTTCACACCGGGGACCTGCACAGTGTCCAGCTTAAATACTGCACATAAACACTTGGACTGTGCTGCTGCTTTCCAAACTGGTTCAGTGTGTTACAGCCGGAGCTGGGGCTGTTTCCTGCAGCTGTTGGTGTGATTGTGATTCCCTGGAATGAGGGAATTCCCTGCTTCCCTGCACGGCTCGCTCAGGCATGGGGGTTTTCTGTGTGAGGGGAAACTGCAGAGTGCAGTGAGACCTGGGGGTCAGGTGTTGTTCTGGTGCTGAGCCTCCTGCCATGAGAATTCTCTCTCACAACCCAAGCAGAGCATGTGCATCCTCTGCTAAATTCAGAAGCATCTTACACATTCAAGTCCACAACTTGTCTAATCAAAGAACTCCATAAAAGCATGCATCTTAAGGAAACCTTCCTTGTGGGGAATTTAATTATTTTTTTTATCAAACTTCTTTGAGCAATATCAGTTTACTTCCATTAATAACCTGAGCAGTACTGGTTTACTTCCACTACTAACTCTGTTGCAAGGTACAGCTCTTTGGGAAGTGTCTCTCGTGGAACACAGTGCTCAAAGCACTCAACTGAGGCAGCTGATGGGTTTAATGGAAATTTTTCAGCTAAAATAGAAGATACAGTTCCTTCAGGCTGCTGTGTTTCTGCATACCACACAATGGACTCCTTTGCTCAACTTCCATATTAATGCCCTTTATCTAGATATAAAGTTAATGGATTGTTGACATGCTGGAGTAACATCTTTTCTCTCAGCACTGATCAGCAATGATCACTTGAGATGAATGTGCCAGGCCCAGGGCTGAACCTGCAGGAATTCTGCTTGTTGTGAAAGTGATACCCCCAATCTGAGAAACCTGCAGAGCGAAAAATGAGTGTTTTCAGCTCTCTCTGAATTGGCTGCTTCATCAAGTAACTACACAAGCTGATTTTGAACTCAGATTTATATCTGGTCAGGATTTTGGTAACTTTTTTTTTCCCCAAATAGTTTTGGTGGTACAGTCCTTTCCTATTTAGACATAATTACCTGCTTATTAATACTTTTTGCTCATATAGCTTATTCTACATGTATAAAATAAATTATATAGGCATAGCCTGTGGGACATTCCTTTTCTACTGTGCTGCTGCTGTTGAAGTGGTGCAAATTTGTGTACAGTTAAGTTCCCAAGTGCACTTTCATTTGAAATGATGGTATTTAGCCCAAGTGTGGGGTTGGTTGGGTCTTTGTTTCCCTTTTTTTGTACTATGGGATCTTGGCTGGGCTCTCCCAGAGCTCTGTAAAGGAAATAACTTAAAAGGCCATCCAGAAAACTGGTGGTGTTTCTTAGGAAGGTTTTCTTAGGGGATGTTTGTGTCAGCTGATGCAGCCCCCTTGGGATTCTGCCTTCGTCCCTGATGTGCCAGGGAGAACCTTTGTTCCAAGAGGCCACCGGGGTGTGGGAGAACCCTTTGTGCAAGAACAAAGGAAGATTGTATCGGCATGAGCCGTGAAAGGCAGGGGAGGGGGCTGAGGGGCTCTTTCAGAGGCACTGCAGGGATATATTGATAGCAACATTTCCCTGTAAATCTCTCCCTTGATAGGAGTTCTGTGCGGGAGCTGAGCGGGAGATAAGATCTCTTTATTGTGTGTAAATTCTTAGTGATGAATATTTGATATGGTTTTCTTAATTAAAACACGGTGCCTCTTGTGTTTTTATAGCCTGAAGCAAAGAGCCTGACAGTGGGCTGGACCGTGGTGGTAGAATTGTTCCTACACTTTAAAAGTAACTAACAGCTTGTGCCTTACTAATTAAGGCTGGAAGAGTGGCCCTGGTTAATGCAGGCTACAACAAAGCTCGTGGCTGGCGAGGGCAGAAGCCTAAGGAGTGTAGAAGCTGAAGCCTGGCAGAGGTAGTGGGTAATACTGCTTAGCCTTCCAAATTTTGGCAAAATATGCCTTTGGTGTAAACAAAACACTCTGTAGTGGAGACCGTGGAAGTTTTAAGATGGAGCAAAACAGAAACAGGTGGTTTTGGCTCGTGCCTGCGGTGGATCGTTCAGACCTTCTCTCCTCCCTGCAGAGGCAGTGGTGCAGAGGCAAATTCCACCTCTGCAGCAAACCTGGGACAGAAATACCATGGGTGTCAGATTAGTGTTGGCCTGTTGGTCTCTAGTGCCTGCATCGACCAGCAGGGCAATAAATGTAAACATTTACACTCTGTCACCAAGTTATTGGCTTCAGCCCCATGCCTGGTGCTGCTTCTGCAGGGGAAACCTCGGCACCTTCCAGAGTGGAGCAGCCCTGGCAGGGTGTCTGTGAGCCCAGCAGCTCTCTGGAAGGAGAGGGGGAAGCTGGCTGCCCTCTGCCTGCTTCCAGGTCACAGGGTCTGCTGCCCCCTCTGAGTGCCAGTGCTGTTCTCAGAGCCTTCCCTGAGCTCATCCAGCTTCCCAGCCCTTCAGGGACAGCCCGGATTTTCCCTGGCTTTGTGAGGTGAACCGGTGAGAAGTGCCTGGTGACTGACAAGTGCTGGGGGAGAGGACGTCTGCAGGTAATTCTGGGCTCCTCACAGTCAGCTCCTTCACCTCCATCACTGCAGGATTCATGGCATGGATGCAAGGAGAAGGGAAAAAGTTCTCCAGGTTCTTCTGGTCCCTTATAGCCGAGAGCAGTGGCTGTGCCCCAGGAGATGACAGTGGCTGAAGTGGTCATTGAGGATCACGGGAGTCCTGTTGGCTGTGATTTCAGATTTCTTGCCCTTTTTGTTTAGAGTGAAGCGGATCTGTGTCCCTCAGCAGAGCTGCAGCCCAGGCACTTGCAGTGAGTGGTGTCTCATTTGGGGAGGAGGGGGTTGTTACGAAGCCCCCCTGCAGTAGTTTTCTGAGGAGACTTGAATGACAGTGTCCTTACACCCTGAGAGAATTTGCTTGGTTGAAGACAGCTGGAGTTTGTGCCAAGTGTGGGCGAGCAAGCAGCTGGCTTGACCAGAGTGAAGGTGGGAGGGAGATAAAATGGGAGATCAAAGTGGGCTTGTAACAGGAAGGGGTGTCTGGATTGCTGAAACCAGATCTTGAACTTAATAAAACAGCAAAGGGAGAAGGAGGATCCAGTGAAAGGACCTGGTGTCAGGACAGGAGATCAAGGAGTCCATGGCTTCAGAGAAATATGAAATGCTGGTGTGTCTGGCTGCAACAGAACTGTGCATAATAAGTTATGGGAAGGATTTTTGCACATCAGGGCCAAAGGCAGAATCCCAAAGGGGCTGCATCAGCTGACGCAGGGCAGTGGCTGCCAAGGGCAAGGGCACTGGTGCAGGGGCTCTGCGTCCACGTAACTCTCAAAAACAGGAGGTTTTGAGAGTTACTCACTTTTTTGTATATATAACCTTCACTTGGGGACTGTTGACAGTGACGTGGTGCTGTTGGATGTGTCTGTAGCTTGTTGACTATGGGCCAGCATCATTAAATGGATTACATTGATCGTGTCTCCAGGCCCCACTGTGGCCCAGGGTGGCTGTGACAGCAGTGGCTGTGGGTGGGGTGGGCTCCCTGCAGCAGCTGGGACTTGCTGGCTGGTGAATCACTGCAGCCTGGCTCCAGCTCCATCCAGGTGATCTGCCATGGCCCTTGCCTTGGATGTCTGTGGAGATGGGCGCGTTTGGGGAGTGAAAAACTGTGTTTGTTGTAACGTTTTTGTGAAGCCAATGAACTGTTTTGCATAAAGGGCACAAATAACTGCAGAGCTTGCAGCAGTTGGGCATTTCTTGTGGATTAACTGGCAGTTCCCCGTTCTGGTCTCCCTTGCAGGGTCGGTGCCTTGGATGGTGAGCAGGAGGTGGCCCCACGATGAGTTACTGGAGTCTGGATAAGAAGAGCTGTCTGCAGTACTGCAGGCACTTCCTAGCGGACAACGGCGTGTTCCACGGTGAGTCACAAAGTTATTGGCTGGCTCTGGTTTCCGTGTTCCCTGCTGTTGGCTGTCCCCGGCATTCCCTATCCACACGTGTATCTCACCAGTGGCGCTCCTGCCGGGACGAGCCTTCACCGTGCGGGGCCGGGCTGGGGGTGCGCGGGGACCCCCGAGAGTGCGGGGTGGGGGGGGGACACGGACTGGGGGGGGGGCACGGACCGGGGCTGCCGGCGGCGCCGCGCGGGGCCGCCAGGGGGCGCTGCGGGACCGCCGCCCCCGGGGCTGCGCGTGCCGGACCCGCCGGGACCGACAGACAGACCGACTGACAGACTGACCCCCGGGACTGCCGGGACCGACAGACAGACCGACTGACAGACTGACCCCCGGGACTGCCGGGACCGACAGACAGACCGACTGACAGACTGACCCCCGGGACTGCCGGGACCGACAGACAGACCGACTGACAGACTGACCCCCGGGACTGCCGGGACCGACAGACAGACCGACTGACAGACTGACCCCCGGGACTGCCGGGACCGACAGACAGACCGACTGACAGACTGACCCCCGGGACTGCCGGGACCGACAGACAGACCGACTGACAGACTGACCCCCGGGACTGCCGGGACCGACAGACAGACCGACTGACAGACTGACCCCCGGTACTGCCGGGACCGACAGACAGACCGACTGACAGACTGACCCCCGGTACTGCCGGGACCGACAGACAGACCGACTGACAGACTGACCCCCGGGACTGCCGGGACCGACAGACAGACCGACTGACAGACTGACCCCCAGTACTGCCGGGACTGACAGTCAGACCGACACACAGACTGACAGATCGACCCCCGGTACCGCCAGGACCGACAGACAGACAGACCAACACACAGACAGACAGACCGACCCTCGGTACTGCCAGGCTCCAACAGACAGACAGACTGACACACAGACAGACAGACCGACCCCCGGTACCGCCAGGCTCCAACAGACAGACTGATTGACCCCCCGGTTCTGCCGGTCCGACCTGCCCCTGCCCCAGTATTGCCGGTGCTGGACCTGCAGGGGTCCGACCTGAAAGTGTCGGGAAGGACTTGAGTTCCAGGTATTGATGAGACGCCTGTGATGCCTCCCAGAGATCCCCAGTCAGTGCCCATCACCCCCTCGCCTCTCAGCCCCTTGCCATTGCAGGTGATGTGCTGTGATCATTCAGTTGTTGGAGGATCCTGCCACTAAATACTCTGAAGTCATTCTGATGTAAAATACTTCCTTTTCAGGATTTCTTTTTATATGCTTAAAGCTTGATATATCAACAAGAGAGCACATGTGTTCCCCCTCAGGATTCCTCTCCCTTTGCCTCACCCCTGGGCACAGGGTAAGGAGCAGTGCTGAGCCCAGCCTGTGCTCCTGTGGTGGGTCAGGGACCAGCAGGATTCAGGAGCTGTCCCTGCCTGCAGTAGATTCCTGCACGTCTCATCTGATAAGAGAGCTGGACCCCTGCCTGCCTGCTGGGAGAGTGACTTCCTAATGCTGTTCTGAGAGGCCCAAATCTTGTATTCCTTATTCCCTTTGCGGTCAGTGATTAAAAACTGTCACTTCAGGGCACATTTATGGCACTATTAATAACAGCAGCATGGAGTGCCTATGAATTAAAGATAGAAATACTTGTCACTTTGAAAGCAAAGGTATTTTTTCCTAGAGAACATATCTCCATTTTCAGTGTGTTTGTCAGGACTGGGAGAGTTTGCAGCCCACTGTAAACCAGGCTGTATCTGCATTTTTGTCACTGTGATTATGTCACCATCGATGAAGTTAATGGCTTAGTGGGAGAATTAATCATCTGTCAGTTTGTGGATCTTCTTAATGAAAGGCAGTTCCATTTTCCCCTGTACTGCTTTTTTCTTGCCCATGGGCACTGCTAGTTTATTTGGGACACCAGAAGGATGTTAATAACTTTCTAAGTCAGTCTGACAGTGGTGTTGTCACATTAATTCATGTGTGTGCTGCATCTGGGACTTGTGTTACAGGCAAAGTGCTTGGTGAGCCTGTCATCTCCAGGCACAGCCATTCTGCTCCTCAGATGAAAGGGAGTCATTCCTGGGGTTTATCAGGCCACTCATGGAGTGCCTCTGGTTTTGGTGGGATCGTGTCCCTCCTGAGTTGTCTCCCAGATGTCTTCACCCAGGTCCCCCCTCCCTGGGTCTGGGCACTCTGGCAGTGTTTTGGTGAGTGCCTGTTGATCTCCCTTCTCTCCAGGCAGCTCCCAGCTCCCTGGCACCAGTGTATTACCTGGAGCTGTTAGATTTTGGATGTGTAGCTGCAGTTTTGCTGTTCCAGAACACATGAAGGAACAGTCTGGTCGGTGCTCTGTGACTGAGGTGATATTTTATCACAGAGCAGCACAATGTCTTTATCCTGCTAATGGTGCAAAGGCTGGATAATGATCCATCAGCACAAGGTCCAGTAATCTGTGAACAGCTACTGAGGGATGAGTGTGCAAAGTGATAATTCTCTAAAGTTGAAGGCATAATTAGCAGGGATCCTAGACCAGAAAGATTCCATGGCTTAATTTATTTGTCTTTTGTTCATGACCAGACAGGATTAATTATTTTTCCCTGACAGAATCTCTCAGGGCTTCCCATTTGTCTCTTTTAACCTAAGCAAGACCCTGCAGCAACAGTTCCTTCACTCTGAGTGTGTGGAGGGAGCTGAAGTCCTGCTGGGCAGTGACAGGGGAGGCAGTTCCCCCAGCCTGATGTGAGGGTGTGTGCATGTCCCAGGAGTTACCACGGGGGTCCTCATGCTGGAGACAAGTTGGTTTCCTTTGGTGCTGTGCTGATACAGATAAAAGGGTTGATGGAGCTTTTTGGGGATTTGCTCCCTGTCAGCGGGTGTTCCAGTGTTGAGCTGTGTGTGTCCAGCTTAGTGTCTATTAATCCCAACTTACACAGGGTTTTCGTGATTTCTTTGGTAGTTATTGCTACTATAGTGTCATATTCTGATACTGAGAGCACGGCTCTTCAGGGAGCAAGCACACAGGGTCGTTGATAAGCTTATTTTCCTACACTTCTGAATGCTAATATTCTGTAATTGTTAAACAGAAAGAAGCTGTGATGTGTTTAGCAAATGGCTGATTTTGTCTCAGCTGTTCTGAAAGTAGCTGTTCCTACTTATATTACTTATGCTAATGATCTTTTTTTCTTAACTACTTTCAGAAACACAGAATTTTTTTAAAACTCCATTTCCATAATTTTAATTAATTCTCCAAGTTTCTAACTTTATCTTCTGGCCTCTCCACCTCTTTCCAGACCTGTGTCAGTAGGGACTGGCCACCACTGGTACGATGTTGTGTTAATTCTGCCCTTATTACCCCAACTGTACCCTTTGATTTGGAGCAGAGGGATAACTCAGTTGCATCAGGGCTGTCTGGAAGGTCACATCACAGTAACTGCCTGTAACTGAACCTGTGAGCTGGAAGAACTGTTGCACCTCAGGTGCAGGGCAGCCAGGTAAAAATATCTCACAGGATCAGTGGGTGTTCTTAAAAAGCACAGCACCACCTTCAGAGACCTCAGGACTGGAAGCATCCACAGGGATGCACGAAATTTGCTGCTCTACTGCTCATCTCTGGTGCTTCCTCCCTCCCCTTGTGGCACCTGCACTGCTTTAAGCACCTGAGCAGATTCCATTTGTTCACCTCCAGCTGAGGGGTTCAAGTGCAACAGCTTGTGGACTGCATAAATGAGAATGCTGGAGCTCTGTATTTATTTGGAGTAGTTTAAATGGCTTGTTTTGTGTAAAAAAATTTAAAAAACCCACAACCAACCAACCAACCAAAAAAACCCCCAACAAACCCCAAACAAAACCAAGGCCCCCAAAGAAACAAAGGGAAAAAAAGATCAGCTTGGAGCAGAAGCACTCACATGAACCTGCAGCCCTGCTGGAGTGCACAGTGCTCTGCAACAGCAGGTCAGCACCTGGCTCCTGGATGCTTTAGTGCAGGATGTCCCATCCCTGGAAGTGTCCAAGGCCAGGCTGGATGGGGCTTGGAGCAACCTGGGAGAGTGGGAGGTGTCCCTGCCCATGGCAGGGGGTGAAATGAGATGGGCTTTAAGGCCCCTTCCAACCCAAACCAGTCTGGGATTCTGTGATTAGTCGAAGGAAGATGCAGTTGTGGGTGTTGAGGAGCAGGATGAAGGTGGTGGTGCCACGAGGCCCAGCCTAATGCAGTTCTAGTCAGGAGTACTGGAGCAAGGGGAGCTGGGGAACAGAACTGGAGATGAGTCACGTTTGTTTAGCTTGGAAAATCAAAGATTGAGAGGGGATGTGACTGCTGGCTCTGACTGCTTTGCAAAGGGAAAGCTCAGAGAGGAAAAGGCTTATTGGAACTGATGGGGAAAGTTGGCACAAGAGCACATTGAAAATTGTCCACAAATATATAAAAAAGACACAGGATAAACTTGGGTACCTTCAGCTGGTGATTGGCAATTTGGGAAAAATGGTTAAAGCATCCTATTTATGCCCTTGCTCGGGACTTGTAAATGTAGTTAGCAAGCAATGTATTGACTAGTGGGAATAGAAGGCTGGAAAACCATTTGTATGGTCCCAGTTCAGTTCCTGTGTACAGTGCACAGCAAACACAAACAGCAGTGCTCCCATTCCATTCAGGAAAAGGCTGCTGTACATGGCCCAGGCTGCCCTGGCACACTGTGATGGTGTTTAGGGACACTTGCACGTTGTTAGACAAGAGGAAGTATTGATGCACAACTGGGGCCTTTCCCCAGGGCTTTCACGGGTTGTCTCTAGGTGGTGACTGACACTGGTGTGCAGTGAAGTGCTGTGGGCATGGCACTGCCTGAGGCTTTCCCAGGATTTTATGATTTCGTTAGGAGAAGCTGCTAATGGCTGCATTTGCAGGATATTGAAATTCTTATCTGTTTATGTCTGAATTTTTGGTTACAGAAGTGGAGGTTGCTGCTGTGCCTTGTACTCTGGGGAGTCTTATCTGCCCAGGAGCAAAAGTGTCAGTTTTCCTCAGCAGCAGCAGCAGTGAGATCCAGCAGCGTGTGTGCACACGGAGAATAACAGGCTGGGGGCAGATCTGGGCCTCAGCTATTTTAGCAGTTCCTGTAGAACGGAGCAGACAAGCAATTACAATGTTTGGAATAGCCTTGAGGATTTGATGAACCCACTTTCTTTTCCTTCCTGTTGCAAGCAGTGCCAAGATACAAAGTGCAGCATCCCTCTGGGTTTGGAAAAAGAGGATTTTTTTTATTTTCGCAGGGTTTTTAAGCTGTAAATGTGGATCATATTTTGTTTGTTTGCTGGCAATAGCAATGTGGGAATGGCTGTGTTGTCAAAGCAAACATCCATCTACTTGGCTAGTGCATGTTTGGGGCTGAAAAGTGTAATGGGAAAAAACCCATTGTGTATGGAATAGCCCTTCTGTGGCTCCCAGTGCCTCCCATCAGCAATGCAAGTGTGTCCCAAGCCAGAAGATCCAGGTAATTGCACTTATTATCTTTACATCTGATAATTTTATTTTTTCCTTAAGTTTTTTTTTTTTCTGGAATTCACTCATGCTTGTGATCAATTAATTAACTCCAAAACTTATGGTGGTTGGTGTAAAGCATCTGCTGGAGGGGAAACAGGGATTCCATGCCACATTCAGGCTGTAGTGACTCTGGCAGGTTGGGTTGCTCGATTGCTTCACTTGGGAAAGACCATTGCCTGGGTGTTCTGAGCTGGGGCTGAGCCTGAGAAGTGACACAGGTCCTTAATCTCAGCATTTTAGGGCCTTTGAATGTCTCCTTTCCAATGTGAGCTATGTAAATGGGTGGAGAACTTTTCTTTGCTTCAGTGATATTGAACTTTTGTGCCCAGTGAATAAGAACATAATATGCATTATGTTTTACTTTCTGTGCAGTAAAGTGGTCTGTTTTGGTCATTGGAGCACAAAGTTTTGGGGCAACAATACTACAGCTTTGCCAGATTGCACATCTACATTTGGGCTGATGTTTGCTGGTGGGCAGGGCTCTGCTGGAGCCTCGTGCGAGCCGGGGTTTGAGGCACAGGGCTGCAGCTGCCAGATGTGGAGAGCAGGATTCAGCCTCAGATCTTCAGAATCGGCTTCAGTTGGAGTTGGAGTTTTGTAATGATGCTTGGGAAAGCAGGACAAGTTAGGAATGCGGGAATTCAAATATTGGTTCATATTCTGACTTCTGTAGTGAAGTAGCCACAATTCATTCCTCGAGACAAAGAGATGTAAGTGAAAATGTATGTGCAAGAAGGGCACTAAAGAATTTATGTGTTGAGGTCCACTTAGATTAAAAAAGAGACAAAAATGCCTGAAGAAACTGTCCTGGTGAAGAACCCTCTGTCTGTCACTGGATCCCTCCTTTGTTGAAAGGAGGAGTCTCATGTGGGATCTGTCTCCAGACGGTGTTTGGTGATTGAGGTCTAGTGCCAAGTGTTTTTCCCCTTCCATCTCGGTGTGTTTCTCAGCTTTCCATAGAACAATGTCTTCATTAACGACAAATGAGTGGATACAAGCTCTAATCTGATAAAAATGACAAGTTTTCTATGCAGCCAATACAAAGTTTTATTAATTGCTAGCTGAGTTTCCACTTGGAGTTTGTATTACAGTTTAGGTCTAAGATTAAATTTGGATGATGAATATGAAGATGTTATTGTCTCCTTATTTCATTATCAATTCACTGTGAGAGGTGTTAGTTCTCTAATCAGCTTTTCTTGCTCTTTAGCAGAATTAGGCTTTGTACTGGTTTCCAGCTATTTTGACAGTGAAAAAGGAAAAAATCAATGAGCTAGAAAATGAACCTTCTTCTGATGCTGTAATTTCAAAATTGTTAGTTAAATCATATTCTCTTTTATTGGAAAATGAGTGTTTTGCAGTAGAACTTGCAGTGTTGTGTCTCTGTCCGGTAGTCTGAGCCCTGTTAGGTATGGGCAGAAAATCTAAGTAGGAAAAACAGGCAGAGAGATGAGGCTGTTCCCTGTCCTGCCAAAGGGACTTGAGTTACTGGCATTGTGTGACACCTGTGGAACAGCAGTGATGGTTGGAAATACATCCTGTTGCCTTGTGGTCATTGATGTCAATCAATGACAGGTGATAGAAAACCAATTTTTTGTTTGGAAACATTGTTTGTCACCATCAACTCCGAGACTTTGTTAGAGCTTTGCTGTGGCACCACAGAGCATTCCCAGCAGGAGCCCCTGACTGCCCTGAGAGCAGGGAGTGTGTGGAATCACTGGAACCTGGTGAGGGTGGCGCTGCTTAAATCAGGTGTAGGTGCAGTGTCAGGTGGTATAAAATGAACGTGCTGCCTTTTCCCTTTGCAGCCAGACAAACTGTGACATGCTGTGTCCTCAGGGCCACATCGGTTCAAATTTGACTCTGACAGGCCTTGGGATTAGATGCAAAACCTGGCTTGAAGAGTTGTCATGGGGATTGATGTCTTTTTTTTTTTTTTATTTTATTTTTTTTGAAGTTGAATAAACCTGCAACTATTGTCACACCATTGGGCATGTCTTCTGAATTACATGGTCTTCATTTGTTTGCTGTAACCTTCTAACCCATATGATGTACTCGAATTTCCAAAGCATTTAGGCACTTCTGGTTTTAAAATGAAGTTTCCCTTGAAGACAAAATAATGAAGAATGTATCAATGGTTGTGCAAGGTTTGTGACAGAGCAGCTGTGCTGTTAAAGATGCTCGTGTATAGCTCGACACATAGTGGATGGAATGGTGGGAGTGTGTGTGAACTTGTACTTAGCACGTTATCTGCAGTCTGATGTTAAACTATGCAGTGGTGACAGTTTATTTTCTGTTGTTCAATTGCAACTCTAGCACATCAATTAATTTGAATGCAAATGTATTGGTAACTGTCTAGAGGCTTCAGAGTGATGGTTTGAGCTGAGAACCAGAGGTGGGGTAAGGATGGGCTGCCCCATTTCCCTTCTGCCTGGGAATGGGTGACACTTCCCTCCTCAGAGAGGGACTTCTGTCACATCCTGCCGTCCCAACCTGGAAGTGACATTGGAACCACAAACTGAGGGCAGTCAAGAACCATCCTACAGTGGGTCTGGGGTCTTGTTTCATTTTACAGGTGGCTGGACATAGTCCACAGACACTCCACGGTTCCTGTGATGTATCATGACCTGGGGGCTGTGGGAAGTCTGGCTGTGTGTGTGTTAAAAATGGCTAAGAAATAATGATTTCTCAGTAAGTGAAGCACGTCAACTCCCCTTGGATCTTGTCTCCCATCTCACTGAAGTTCTGCAGGATGTAGAACTGTGGGGGATGGGGTTTTGGGTTGCTTTTTTTTGTTTCCTCCTCTCAACCACGCTGTCTATCCTGTAACTTTTTCCTAACATGCACTAGACAAATTCTGTCCTCTTTTGTTGCTGTCACAATGTTTGGGAATACAGCTGGGAATTCCTTTGGTGTGCTGATGTAAATGTCACTGTGGAAGAGCCAGCTGAAGAGTGAAACAGTTAGAAAATGCAATAAATGAAAGATGTGAAGTGTTGTGAGCTGACTTTATTCTTTCTGTGCTTTCCAGTCCTATGTTCCCTTGGGCTCCATTGTAAGTAAGTGCAATTTATGCAAGTCTGAATGTTTCTGCGCATTGTTCCACACTGACTCTAAACCCCTGATTTCAGGAGCACTGAGTTGGCTGAAAGCAGCCCAGGATTTCTCGGGTAGCACGGAGGTTTCTGTAGCCCCTGGGAGTGTCGGTGCTCAGCATCTCTCGGGGGACTTTGGCTCTCCTGAAATGCACTGCTCAGTGATGCACAGCCCCAGCCATTTGCATTTGTGCTCTCACTGGCCTCGTTCTGCAGAGCGGCTGTTCCCCCTCGAGCCAGGGACAGACACAGGGGAGGAGGCACAAAACCCGGGGAAAAGGAGCAGGGTCCGGGAAGGTTCTCTCCTCCCGCCTCGTAGGATCCGTGGCAGCAGATGCTGGGAGTTACTTCGGAGTGAGGGTGGATTTTCTCTCCTGCATCCAGCCTGCGTCACCTCCCGCTCTCTCACTCAAGTGTGGTAATCCCTTCCCGACCCTGCCCGCAGGATTTCCTTGTGCTCCCGACTGGAGCTGCTCTTCCCAGGCTGCGGGCACAGCTCCTGCCGGAGCGTCTCCGTGGGCTGTGTGTGTGTCAGAGCCGGAGCAGCCGCTGCTCCTCATCCCTGAGCACAGCACGGAGCAGATGCTCCCAGCTCCCCTCCCAGGCTGTGCTTCCCGCCTGTGAGTGAAGTTGGCTGGTGTTGCCCCTGGATTTGCGGATGGATCACGAAGATCTCACCGTTGGTCCTGCAGAGCAGTGCTGGCAGAGCTCTGCTGCACTTCCAAGGATTGCTTCCCACATGTGTTAGCTCTGAAGACACGAAGATTGAACTGAGGCTTTCCTGCAGGGAGAATTTCCATTCTGCTTGCCAATAATGCATGAGTTACAAATTTAATGGCAGACCTTGAAGTATATAAAAATCTAAGTCCAGAAAAAGGTAAGGATGTTTGAGGATGTTTGAGTTTGGAATTGCCAAAGGATGAGCTCGTAATATTTCTGGAAATGCTTGTAGAAAAATCAGGTAACTTAATCCTTCTGATTGTTGAGTTACATACAGTATTTCTGTGGACATTGCTGGTATGAAAAATGTGTGTGTATTCCTCATTGTTTAACAAGAAAACTTGGTATTTTTGTATTGACTTGAAAGAACATTTCTCCATGAAAACACATTTTTATATGAGATACTGCTCCTGTGATAAGGACAAACCGCACTTCTTGTTAGCTTAAATTATTGCAAATGCATTTGCCTTGAACAAAAACATTCTTGACCTTTTCATCTGTTGGGCGTTTTGCTGTGGCTTTCTCTGGAGTAGAGTTTCTGTAGCTTTTTCTAGTAGTGCTTATAAATAGTATAACACACATGCAAATGACATGTAAAATTTGAATGAAACAGCACTGGATGGGTCTTTTCAAGACTTGTAGGAGATAGTACAGAAAAGGAAGACATCTTGAATAACTTTCTTCAGTAACTTGTAGTTTATAATGTCTGATTTTGTTCAATTTAGGTCAGTGCTTGATGGAAAGTGGCAATTAGCTTAAGGCTCTAAGTGGATAGAGGGTAAATGCTGTGGAGAGGAGAAATCGTGCTAGATAAAGTTAATTTTTGCATTTTGCTCATCCTTAAGGATATTGGGTTATGTGCTTTTAAAGAAAAAACTTATTTGGCAAAGTGCGGGGTTGCCAAAATTGGGTAGCTCAGAAGGCATTTTTATGACATGATTATCTGTAATTTAAAATCAAACAAACTAGTGTAAAATTAAGCCACCAAAAGTCATGGATTGTGCTTTGAAACATCATTTTGCCCAGTATAAAAAAATGTTAAAAAGATTCAGGGCAGTGTTAGTGATATATATTGATGTGTTTCTTTGTATCTGGCATTGTTGATTTTATTTGATACTTGTTATTGAGTCAAAGTGACTGGGAATAGACACAGCTTTTGTGTAAGAAATTGAGCCTGTTTGAGGCAAAAGTGAGTTATTTGTAGATCCTGAGGAAAGAGCCTCCTGTGTTGGAGTTGGTGTGGTGCAGTGCCAAACCCTGTTCTTATGTGGAGGTTTTGGTTACCCCAAGCTCTGCATTAAGATTTGATGGCCATGCTCAGGTAAAGGAGAGCAGGTGTTACTCCATCTGCTTCCCGAGGCACAGGAGGTAATGGATATGGCCCCGTTGAATAATTCACAGCAGCCAGCTCCTGGAGGGGGTGTGGAACAGGCCTGGGGAAAGCATCGGGTTTAACTTCTGAATCTCATGCCAGTGTGTGTGTGGATACCAACATTCCGTGCCGGGGTACTCTGATGGTGGAATTCAGCTCCAGGTCATTGCAGTCCCTCTCCTTCCCCAGGTCCAACACCAACAATTCCCAATCCAGTTGGTTGTCTCGGTCAGTGGCGGTGCCATCCCTGTCTGGGGAGGGCAGTGGGGCTGCAGGGACACCCCTGGGTGTCCTTGGTGCCCAGGTGTGGCTGTGCTGGTGCCACCACAGTGGTGTTGGGTCTGCACGGCGCGAGCACTGACCCGGCCTTGTGTCCTGTGGGCACAGACGTGTCCCCGTGTGGGATGGGGGAGCAGGCAGAGTGCCTGGCCCCGTGAGCAGGCTGGGGTTTGCACCTCTGGCACCCACACTGATCCCGGCAGGAGCACACCCCAAGCACATTAATGTACCTGAGGGTGCTGCAGGATAACACCTGGATAAATGGACACCTGAACAGGTGGGCACTGCCTCGGCTCCAAATGAGCTCTCCCAGGAAGCAGCAGCTCCAGCAGCTTGGCTGTGAATTCCTGGGTGGCTGCTGACCCTGAGAGCGGGAAATGCTGGAGCTCGGGGAGGGATTGGCACTGGGACGCAGCGGGCACAGCACAGACCTGCCTTGGTTGTGGATCTGCTGGTGCTTTGTAGTTCTTTGGTGTTTTATCAGAACCTCAGGGATGCAGTTGGCACAGCTAAGCTGAGAAACAGCCCCAAATCCATCAGGGCTCATTCCCGGAGACCATCACAGCAGCCTGTTCAATATTGTTATTAGTGCTGCTTTGGGGCTCATGTATCTGCAGCTGTCCAAGAACCTGGAAAACAAGAATTAAGTGTGGACTCTGGAATAGTGATATATAAAGGAATTATGGTCTGAGTGGGTATCGAAGGCATCAATCTCTTCCTGGGGAGATCTTGGTCTGGCACAGGTTTAATTCCAACAATAGCTTAAATCTGTCACAGCATTACATGCACTGACAATAAATTAGCACGTGCACGTGGCAGCTGTGAGAGGTGTGAAGTCTGGGGATGGTTTGGTGTGTCCTGGGGTTGTTCCCTGTGTGAAGTGTCTCACCTGCCAGCCTGACCAGAGCGTCCTCCCATGGCCCCGGGGAGGGTTCTGAGGATGCTGGAGCTGGATGCTGAGGGCTCCATGAGAGGCATCCAGTCTGTTCTGCAGAGCCAAGGGCACAGTGGACCAGTTAGCAACTAGGTTATGTGCTTGTTAACTACTTACTGTTCCCCTTTTTTTATGGTGCTTATGCAATCTACTCTTGTTTCAGTAGCTCTGCAGAACGCTGGTGTGAAACTGGAAAGGTTGTTGCTGAAGAACAACTGTTGCCTTTCTGAAACTATGTGGCATAGATGTAAAAATGTTCAAGTACCTCTGGCAGCACTTTGATGAAGTCTGAATGCTGGGCTGGGCTGGTGGCCCTGCCATGGGAAACCAGGGGCTGGGGAACAGAACTGGCTGAAAGAAAGGTTCCCAGCTCCTCCCAGCACTGAGCTTGCTGCAGCAGATGTGTGTGCTTGGTTTTCCTCTTTTCCAGCAGAAGCTCATGCCTTGGAGGATGGCCTGGCAGCATGGGCTGCTCCCTATGCTTTTGGGATGGCTGCAATGAGAGTTCTGAGATGCCACAAGAGGGTTTCTGTGTGAGAGACAGGAAATCAGGCAGTAGGACAGGAGCTGGAGCCTGGGCTGTGGCAGGTTATCGATACCCTCAGCACCACGACACATAATGGGTTTGGAGGTGTTTGCACGTTACCAATAGAAACATTGATCAGCATGAAACTCAGCTGCACAAAACATCATCATTTTCAGTCATAAAATCACTTTGGTGTTTGAGACTGTCAATTCATTGTTTGCCCACAGATGACTCACTGTTGGTGACTTGCTCCGAGGTAACTTAGAATAGAATAGATAAACATGTTTCTTTAGCAAAATGACTGTTTCTGAGGAGTGTGAATAAATTACTCCATATCATCTGTGGCAATGTAGTCTACATTCATTGCTTTTAAAGGTTAATTAACTCCACCTTCCGTTCTATTCTGCTTTTTCCCCCCTCCTCCTGCTGTCTAATGGAGCCCCAGATGTGGGTTTGTTTGGCAGCCCGAGGGGGAAGCAGTGCTCCCTCCAGCCCAGCTCCAGGTCCTGGCACTGGGTGCCTCTTCACCCTGCAACTCCAGCTGCTCTTGTGCCCTGTCACTGGTTCCCCTCCCCAGGGGGGTGAGATTGCTGTCCAGGTGCTGAGGTTGCTGTCACACACTGGTGTTTGCTCATAAATTTGCAGACATCAGGATTGACTGTTCTCACTGAAGCTGGGATGGTTTATCCTCTGTGTGTCTCCTGTGTGGGGACAGGGAGAAACTTTAGGAAGGGTCTTTGTGTGGGGTTTGTTTCTATTTTTTTTGTTAAATTGGAGAAGTTAAGCAGGGGGTGAGAGGTATAAAGAAACGGTGTATTTGGAGAGGATGTGGTGGATGAGGGGATCTGACCCAGCTGAGTATGCTGTGGTAGGAATTCTATTTCCCTGGGTAGTAACGTACAACAAAGGCAGGCCGAGAACAAGACAGGTTTGTTTCACAGTGTATGATCCTTATTTATGTACTTACTGATTTGTTTAGAGGGCAGATCTGGGATTCTGGAAGACAGAGAGCTGTGTTGCACCTGTGCTTCCAGAGGCACAGCTCCCGGTCTGCCTTCCAGACTGGTTGGTCTCTGTCAGTTCTGGGAGGCATCAAAGGCTGAGCTGCTGTCTCAGTGCTGCAGAGGTGGCTCAGTGGAGCTCCTGGGAGTGAGGGATTGCTCCTCTGGTGCCTGAGCACTTGCCTGGCTGAGGGGTTCCCTTTGCAGACACGGCCACAGCCCCCCAGAGCAGTGCCTCCTTCTCCCTGTGCCTGGTTACAGCAGGGTGAGGGTGCTGCCCATCCTGAGTCCCCCTCCTGAGCCTGGCACAGCAGCACCTGCACACCTGGCTGCTCTTCCCCCTCTTGGCAGGGGCAGTGGAAACTCTTCTCCATTTCTTCCTGTCTCCTGCCTTTTCCACATGCTCTGTAGTGTCATAATCAATTGCTGTGCCTTCCCTGCTGCGGGATCCTCACGAAATAAAGAGGATTAGGATGTGCAAACTTAACTGTGTTTGCTTAATAAATCTGCACTCCTTGTTCGCCCCATTGATGTGACAATGTACTTTGGCAGCTGGCCATGTCTGTGCTTAAATGATTGAGCTTTTCAGTGTGGATAAAGGACTAATTCCATGGTCTGAATGGAAAACTTACAGCCCTCAGTCCTGCTGCGTTACAGAGGCACCAGAGCTCTCACAGTGACCAGCTCTGATGTGGGCTGGTTCTGAACAAGGGATGAAACCTGGGCTAATTGCCTGAAGATAATAACTGGAAGTTTGCTGAGCTAGCAGAAGGAAGGCATCCTTGGGCAGAGGTGGAAAATATCCATTATTCCTGGTCTCTGGGGGCTGTTCTCTCAGACTTCAGTTGCTACACTGAAGGGTTGCTCCCAAAAAGGGGATCACAGCCCCTGTAAGTGAGGCACTGTGCTGGCAAGACATTCTCTGCGTTGCACAGTACTCTGTAAAGCCTCACTGAGGGAACACGACTTGTGAGGATCATTACAACTCTATTGGGATGATACTGTAGTGCCAGGGTTTTGTTTGGATGCTCCTGATTCCTTTCTGATCTGTAAGTGCAAAAGAGGAGGGGACCTCCATCTGGGAAGGGCCTCTGGGTGCTCCCATGGCAGGAGTAACCAAGGATTGACAGGGATCAGCTGTGGAGGAGACAAAGAGCAAAAACTGCTCACTTGAATGGGAAAATAAGATGAATTATTGATCATAGGCAGGAGCATTGAGCCAGCAATGTCAAAAGGGGAGGCTGGAAGAGCAGTTATGATGAAATATGTGTTACTCAAACATGACTTCTGCTTGGTTTTGGGGTTTTTTTTTGGAAGAAAAAAAGGCAACACCAAACAGTTCTCAGATCTAGGAAGAGTTGAAACTATGCTGGTAGATTTTGGTTGTGTTTGGGGTTGTTTCCCCTTTCTGGGTATTGTATGCTTTTGTTTTAAGCCTCACCCCTTTTTTGTTTGCATATTATCCAGTGACTTTCCAGGCATGAGTTGTTTTCCACAGTGATTTCCATTGCCTGCACACCATTCTGGTTGGTTTGGGTAGTCACAGTTTGTGTTTGGTTCCTCGTTTGCTTTCTCTGCATCTCCAGGGCTGAGATGTGCCCTTTTCAGCTGGGCCTGGCACCAGCCTTTGGTGTCTCTGCTGGTGCTCTGTGACTTCTTTGAGGGTTTTCTTGGGATTTGCAGAAGTGTGAGAGATTGTCCATCTCATGTCCGTGGACTTCCCAGAGATTAGGATTAAATCCACCGTAAGGAGCTTAATGTAAAATTCCGTAGGGTTGGAAGAGTTGCTGCAGAGCAAATTAAAATGTGGCATAAAGTATGAGCCGTGGCTATTAAAGCCAGTCCTGCCTGGGGCCCTGGATTCCCCGGACCTGCATGTGCCCTCTGTGCCCTCCTGGGCCCTCTGGCTGTTGCATAACACAGCAATCAGCCCTGTGCTGACATTAGTGCTGGATATTAGTGCTCTTCTGGGGGATTTAGATAAAACGAGCTCTCTGGGGCTGGAGGTGGGGACTAAATGGCTTTTAATGGCATTAGTGTAAAGGCAAACTTAGTGTGCTCAGGATGAGGGAATGATACAAAGCAGGGTGTTGAGGAGAGCACAAATAACCGAGAATGCTGGGGCTTGGTGTTTGTTCCAGGGTTTGATCAGATCCAGAGTTTAATTGTGTACTGGTCTCCAGTTCAGGGGGTGGGGGCTTTTTTGGGAAGGACCTTGATGATCATGAAGTCCAACCATCAGCCCAGCACTGCCACCATGTTCACCACTGAACCACGTCCTCAAGTGCCATATCCAGATGTTTTTTGAACTCTGCTGAGGATGGTGACTCCACCACTGCCCTGGGCAGCCTGTGCCAGTGCTTTACAACCCTTTGCAGAGTACACAGTAAACCCCAAAATGCTGAATGCAGGGGAGAAGAGCTGATGTTGCAGTTGAAAAAGTAACTCCTGTGTTTTACGGGTTCCTTTTATCTCCTCAAGCTTAATGTCAGCTTAATGCAGTCAGTGCATATCATTTAGAAATCCAGTTTCCATCCTCTTTCATAATTACACTTCTCAGTGTTTGGTAATGCTCTTTATACCTTATTTAATCTTTTTGTTTTGTCAGATGGCTGTAACATTAAGTCCATAAGAGCAAGACATGAGACCAAACCTTTTGTCATTTGGTTGCACTTTGAAATATTAATTTCTTAATGTATAGTAGTATAATAGGAAGAAAAAAAACAAACTGTATTTATGGACAGCAGTAAGAAATTTGTGTTCTATCCAGACATTGCTGTAGGCTCTTGGCAATAGAGTTTTGCTGCTAATGCTTGGGTAATAGTGCTTTCTTGAATAGCTAAACCCCAAAATATAGCAGGACAAAGTGCCCCCCATGTTTGTTTAAGCCTGGTGAAGGTGGTTTCTGGCAGTGGCTGTGGGTTCCCTGCTGGACCGGGCCCTGCAGAGCACAGTGCATTTCCACTTTGCTGAAATGCTGCTCAGGGTAATGTTTTAATTCTCAACATTTCCCTTCTGGTGGTGACTGAAGGGTCCTGCACATCCTAAAGGCGTGGTGGGGAAGCCACACAGCTCTGACTGTTGGGAATGAAATCCAATGAATGCCAACCCCTGGAATACTGGGAAAGGCAGTTAAACTGTGAGCACAGTGTAAGTTCTTGTGAGAAGGATGCTGAGCCTGGTTATTAAGGCCCTGCTTGCGTGTGGGGATAGATTAGAGCCGAGCTGGAAGGTAGCACTGCCTCATTTGGGGCGGATTAGTGCTTTTTGAGCAGTCAGAACTGCAGCAGCAGTGGGGTCACTCAGCAGTGAGGAGCAGCGTGCCCAGGTGGAGCAAACAGCACCTGCCCCACGGGTGGCATTCCAGGAACAGCCCCACTTCCCAGGGCTCCATGGCCTTCCTCCTGGCTTCAGGGGTCTCCCACGTGCTGGGGAGCGTGGCCACTCCAGAGAAAGTCGAGCTGGCACAGATGGGTTTGTATCTGGTTTGCACTTTGATAGAGAAGCAGCTCCTCCTCAAAAGGAGATGTTTGTGCTGCTGGGAATGATTGTTGTTGCTTGAACTAAAAATTAAACAGTGCTGTTTGAATTCATGTTTGGTCAGCTTCAAATGGTTATTTGGGGAGGGTATTTCAAAACTACAGGATGTCTGTGGGGATGATTTTAGACTGTCAGGTTTGCATAACTCTGGAAAAAGAAGTGACTGTAATTTTCAGATTTTTTCCACCATAAGCTCTAAACATCACAGAATCATGGAATGGTTTGGGTTGGAAGTGTCCTTAAAGACCATTCAGTTCCAACCCCCTGCCATGGGCAGGAACACCTTTCATATACAATGCATAATGATATTTTTTTATATAAACTTCCAGATTAATTTTCTTTGATCTTGTAACATAAACTACATTGTGTTCTAGTTTAATTTAATTCTCAGGCATTGGGCAAAAAATGCACAGCTAGTCCTTGTGTTTGAAAAATACCATCTAATGGGAGCCATGTCTTGCTTCCTCAAATTTTGATATCCGTCTCCATCGAATAGCTGTTTCATTTACTCTGTATTCCTGGTTTATCTACAGGATCAGATGTTTTTCTGGAACCAGCTTCCCTATTTCTTAGTGAAAGCCTCCCTGAACTGCTCTTCTGGAGCTTTATTCTGCCCTGCCTCTGCTCAGTACCCTCCCCTGATTCAGATGCTAATGTGCGGTGTCTGCCGAGACTGGAATTAGCATTTTGAGAATAGATTTGAAAAAGACCTTTTTTATTTGCGTGCTTATATTTTATAAATAGCCTTAAGGGGAGGATGGGGTGTTTTGCAAATGGTTTGCAGAGCTGAAATCCAGTGGGCCCATGATTGCTGTGGCATTTCCATTACCTCAGTCTGTTCTTTAACGTGGATTCTTTGCTGTTAACACCCCCACGGCAGGGATGATGCACTGAACTCTCTTACACATTTACTATTCTTTAAAGCTGGAGTTCTGATGCTATTCCCATGGAATTGGGGAAGTGCAAGCAGAAAAGGTGGTGGTTCCTTGGGCACTAAACTTAATGTAGGTGTGGTGTTTGAGAAGTGGAGACTGTTGAGATCCTGGGCAGGAACTGGGTTCCTTCTGCTCTTCTCTATTTGTGCAAAAAAGCGTTTTGAAATCTATTCCATATAACTTTTTGATTCTGAAGTCTGTCTGAAAGCATGACAGTGAAATGCACCTCTAACAACTACAAATGTGATGTAGAAATGTTTAGGCAATTGATGTGGTGAAGAAGGAACTGGATTGCCTTTTATGTTTGTTTTTTTTTTTTATTTCCCCCATGATTTTGTCGGCTCTAACTGTCTGAGTGTGGCCCATTTTCTGCCTTTCTTCCACTAAATGAATGTGGCTTTTCCCTTCTGCCTTTGCTGGCTGTCCTAAACAGCATATTAGTGAAAATAGAGTTTGTTTTTTTTTTTCCTCTGACAACTGAACTGATTCTAATAGAGACTTGTTTGAGAATCAGTTGGGTTTGTAAGATTTTGCTAATAACTGTTAGCCTTAGGTGCAAAGAAGCAGATTTTCCACGTTGAGTAGCTTGTTGCTAAACCTCTTACTGAGCTAAAGCCCTGTTGCAAGTGATCCCTGTTAGTGAAATCCAAAGGTGCCTGTGGTTGGTGTGCCAGGCTGGTGGAGCAGGTCCCAGTTGTGTATCACACACAGGGTACAGGGAGCCTTCATCCTGGGCTGGGGGACAAGTCTGGTTTGCTTGTTGGGAAGGAATCCAAGGCAAACTTGATCTAAACTGAGTTCCAAAGGGACAGGCTGGGTCTGCCAAGGAAAGCTGTGCCTGTAGGTATGGATGTAGGAAGTTTTAGAGACTAATTTTGTCCATCCCTCGTGGTGTAAAGGTTTGACTTCCTGGTCCTTTGTGCATCTTCAGTTAGATAGAAGTTAAAACTGCCACAGCCAATATGTTTGACTCAAACCCCTGTTCAGATCTTGAGGGGCTTGGCTTGGTATCAGCTGTGGTCTGGCATCTATTTCTGGCTTATGTCACCTTTCTCTTTAAGCACTTCCAAACTCACCTATTGGGTTTGTGTGGTGGTTCAGGGCATGCCATGTATTTATGAACATTACAAAAGACACATTTATTGCACTCATGTGATGGTTTCAGGAGAGTTTGGTTCTGTCCAGCTCAACCTGAATCCTCTCATTCCTCCCGGAAAGACAACTCTGGAAAAACGCTGCTTCTGGTGGAGTTATTCGATGTGGGGTTTGGCTTTGCTGGCTCCCTGTGTGTGAGGGAGCCAGGACAGGTCATTCCAGTGACAGTGGCTGCTCATTCCTTGCCTGACCAATGTTTAGATGCTGCTCCAGCTGCCTGTGACATGTGTCAGAGGTGTTGGGAGCTGGGAGAATAAATCCCAGCTGTGGCAGAGAGGAGTGGGAGGATGAGTTAGTCTTTGTTGTGATACTGAGGAGCACCGAAGAGAGAAGTGGTGGAGAGAGGAAGAGTGATAAGAAAGGGTGATAAGAAATAAAGACAGACCCAGAGAGTATATTTGGGAGTCAGCCAGAGTGTAAACAAATCACCCAGGAGGTGAATTTGGAGTGATACCAAATGAGGAGAGGCTGAGAATGGATAAAACCAGGAGAAGGTAACTGAAGAGCATGGATATATATACTGAGATAAGAGGAAATGTTATCTTGATCCTAGTGTTTGGAAGGCTGTAGGAGGGAAGATGTGAAGTGAAATGGAAGTGATGGGTTTATTTTAGTCAAAACAGAAAAACAAAGCCTTACCCTCCGGATGGGATGGGTGGATAAAAGGGAGTCATCACAGCTTGTGCTTGAAGTCTGGTAGCAGGATGGGGAGGGTGTGAATGTGTGTGGGGGGGAGAGATTGTCTGGGTATAATTCTGTGAGCAGCTCTGCCAACATCAAAACCACGATATAGAGCCCAAAGAAATGAGGAGTTTGAATGATGATCTCACCAGTCCAAATTTGTGGAGTGCTGGGGTTTAAAACTGCAGTACTGTGTACAGTAATATAAAAAAATTTAAATGAGAAGCATGAAACAACTATAAAATATTTTCCTCAGCATACAGTAAAGTTTTCCTTGCTTCCTTTGTTGTGAAGGTGTTCTGACAGATGAGTTATTCCATTTTCCTGTGTGGAGAAGTTAGTGAAGAAGGAATTGTATGTCTCACAGCACTGACCAGTTTGTCATTAATGGTGCAAGTCAAAAATGTTGTGTGCTTGGCAGATGTGCAGGAAGTAAGTCGTGTTATCAGTGGAATTAGATGGCCATTCAGCTGACTTTGTTCTGCTCTGCTTCACAGTTGAAAGATGCATGAGTGTCATGCAGTCTGGGACTCAGATGGTTAAGCTGAAGAGTGGAACCAAAGGGCTCGTCCGGCTCTTCTACCTGGACGAGCACAGGACCTGCATCCGATGGAGACCCTCCAGGAAAAGCGAGAAGGCAAAAAGTAAACTTCTCTTATTTCTGTTGATTCCTGGGGCAGTTCGGAATAGAATGTGAATTACAGAGGGATAATTAAATAAATTATTTTTGTTGCTGCTTTTAAATGTGATGTTAATAGTTACATAAAAGCCTTCAAGAGTGTGGGCAGAGTTTAGCCACCTGAAAGCTGAGGATTAAGGAAGGCCAGTGTAGTTCAGTCAGATGTGAGCATTTTCCAGAGGTTTGTATGAATTTTGAACAAACCAAAGAGGGCCTCGATAATTATACTGAACTCTTTTCAATGTATACATCACAAATTTCAATAAACCTGGAGGAGTTTAGGTTGAGGTTTGTTAATCCTAACTGTGATCCTTTTCTTCCGGCATTATTACATCTTGGAGTGACTGTGTAGCATTATTTCTCATTGAAACTGTTCCTGCTGCACTGTCTTAAATTGGAAATGCAAATCAGTGGTTTATTGAATACAATAAAGACTAGAATTCATCAGAACTGTCAGGGAGCCTTGAGATTAAAACCAAGCAGTTGGGAAGGCTCCAGACAGTGGCAGGTGGTGTTTGTGGGCCAGTGGGTGTTGTTGAAGAACCGTTGGGTGCCGTGGCATCGGGAGCCGCCGTGTCCCAGCACAGCCGTGGCTATCCCGGGTTCCTGCTGTGGGGAGCAGGGCTGTGATGGGAGCAGTCCCTCTGGAGCCATGCAGGGGTTCTCTGATGGATGGGAGGCACTTGGTGCCTGTCTCCCCATGCTCCCCTTTCTGCCGCCTCAGCCCTGTGCTGTCACAGGCAGCGCTCAGAGCTGTGCTGGGACTGGGCGCAGGCAAAGCGAGGAAAACCTTCCAGTCAGAGAGGGCTTTTGGATGTGAAGATGTAATATTAATAAAGGGTAGTGACTCCTAGCCTGAATAATTCAGAACTGTTCAAATCAGAAGCAGGTTGGCTGCCCTCTGAGCACGTCAATCTTTGTTTCCCCTTCTCCCCACAGTTGTCATCGACTCCATTTACAAAGTCACCGAGGGCCGGCAGTCGGAAATCTTCCACCGCCACGCCGAGGGCAGCTTTGACCCCAGCTGCTGCTTCACCATTTACCACGGCAACCACCTGGAGTCCCTGGACCTGATCACCTCCAACCCCGAGGAGGCTCGCACCTGGATCACGGGGCTCAAGTATTTGATGGCCGGGATAAGCGACGAGGACTCGCTCGCCAAGCGCCAGAGGACACACGACCAGTATCCTTGGATAGCCGGGGCTCCAGCTCCTCATTCCCTATTCCTGGTGTGGTTCTTAGTGACTCCAGTGTAGGGTGTCCTTTCACCTCCTATTAGGTGACCAAAACCCTCCCATTGCTCGCAGTGGAAACTTGAGTAACGGGTTTGACACGGACACTTGTATGTGAGATAAAACATGGGCTGAAGTCAGGGGATAGTCTTGCGTTTTCTTAATGAAATTCTTCTTGAAGGGTCAAACCAGTTATTTCTAGTTATCTCAATACATACTGACCCCAGGATGGTTTCAGCATTTCTGTCATCTTCTGTTTGCCCAGCTGTGCTTTTATTCTTCTGCTGCAACTTGCAAGGTCCCTTAGAAGACACTGGTTTGAGGACAGTACTAGCTGAAATCTGGTACAGGTGAAACCCCGACGTTCTGGGATTCTTTCAGTAAACTGACCAGTAACTCCTGGCCATCTCCATTTCCCTTGGTGTAAGTCAGATATCTGTGGTCTTCTCCACCTGCACTGACTGTCAGGAGCACAAATCTTGAAAGAACCTTGAATATTTGTTGTAGCCCAGTAATGAAAATGAACTTCATGTCCACTGAGTATTTTCTTGATGTGCTCTCTTTCACAATAGTGCTGTCTACTGTTATACACAAAGAACCCCCTAACCAAAAATCCCCAGACCAAGCTGTCTTAATTAAAATTGTAACCTCTCTATTCTTCTGCCTCATAGAAATCTCCAGTGGTCACTTGTTGTCTCCTTCTGGAGAATATATACACCGTGGGCATTTTTAATTTATGTTTTCAGTGCTAATTCGGATCCACAGTAGGCACAGATCCACTGGGGTTACATTGCATGCTCTGTTGCACATGTCCTCAGATTGCTATATTTAACCACCACTTTCCCAAGCTGCTCATATTTGCTGTATCTTCTCTCCTGGTGAAACATCACTGTGAGTCCTGTTTGCTTTATCAAATGTGGCAGCTGGGAGACTGCTCACAAATGACCCTGTACCAGTTCCAGCCAGTGTAAGGGCTTAGCAAGAGGTGCTGAGGGATCTGTGTGCAAGGAGGGGGTGAAAGGGGCTGGTTGGGCAGTGAAGTTCAAGTAGGATGAAGGGAGAGGTGGAAGAAGATATCAGAGCAAGCCCAGCAACATTTGAGAACTTCAGAGTACATTCTCAGAGGAGAAACTAGTAGCAGAAATGGGAGTGCAAAGGGGCTGCTGTTGTGAACCGAGATGTAAATAATTGACATAAACCAGCTCTGCTTTTAAACGTTTGACTGAAAATGTAGCAAGGGCAGGGAGGGGGGGAAAGGGTTATTCCCCAACCCAGAGCTGGGGCAGGACCGTGTTCTCCTGAGCTGGAGTCCTGGCCCTGCCCTGCCCAGTGCTCTGCCTCCCTTCTCCGTGAGGAGCTGTCCTTGACACGTCTGTAGCTGGGTCAAGCAGACCTTTGAGGAGGCCGACAAGAACGGGGATGGGCTGCTGAACATCGAGGAGATCCACCAGCTGATGCACAAGCTCAACGTCAACCTGCCCCGCAGGAAGGTCCGGCAGATGTTCCAGGTCAGTGCCTGGGGGAAGGTTGTGCCACTTTTGGTCCATTCCTGGGCAGATCCAGAGCAGGGTCTGCAGGTTGGGACTTAAAACTCTGTCCTTTCCAGCACCTCACAGGCTTTTGCCAAGTCTTACCTTTTTGTAGACAAAGGTGCATCAGAACATTGTTTAAGTGACATGAACCACACAGAAGACAATTCATCAATATTAGTCTTTCAGCTGCATCATTGTTTCATCTCTGTGGATGAATTGTTCTGTGCTGGCATTGATGGACGATGGAGTTACTCTGTTGCTATTGAAATCTTTTTTCATTTCCTTTATGGAAAATTATTTAATATAAACTGGCATTATGAAAGTAATTAGGGGTTTTTTTTTAACAACTTCCTCATACTTAGCCAGAATCAATTTTTTACTTCTGTTCTCTGGAAACAGTTGCCAATTTTCACCAGCCCTTTTGTTTACTGTAGGAAAGGAAAGATAAGCCAAGGACATAAAGGAGAGCAAAAGGAAGTTTTGTTAAGTCTTCCAAACCAGTACCAGCCAAAAGCTGGTTCACTGTAAAACGTAAAGAATTTTCCATGGTCAAAAATGCTTTGTTTGTCTGGCATAAAATCCACACTAGAGATACATCTTTGGAGCATTGAATTACTCCCCAAAGAGCTGAAGTGTGGAAACTGGTGGGGTTGTGTTGTGGAGATGAATTCAGGTAGTACTTGTTTTCACAAATTATAAATGTCATCTAAGATATGTAGTAGATAAAAATGATTAAAAATCCCATTCAGCACCAGATAGCTGGGAATTATTTTCTTCTCAGCTGAGTTGCTGCGATGGGAGTTTGTGGTTTGGATGACAGTGGCACTAATGAGGTGTAATGAAAGGCAGCAGAGGCAGAGTTGTGAAGCCAAGTCCTGAGAGGAAAAAAAAGTGGTTCTGTCTGCACTTCCAAAGTGTGCAGGGATGAAGTAGGGCACTGTTCCTGAGAAGTGGTGGCAGGATGAGGTGCTCTCCAGCTGGAGAGCTTGTATTTGTATCACTGTAGGGACAAGCCAACGGGTTCAGAGCCCAGGGAGTGTTAGAAGGGCTGCACGGAAAGGGTTCCGACCTCACTGGGGGGAGAACACTGTAAACAGTACCTGACTTGGGAATGGCCAGGGGATTATAACTGCAGAGGAACCCCCAGTATACAGCTCTGAACAAAGGACATGATTCAGAGGAACAACAGCACTTTTCATATTTCAGTTTGTCTCCATTATCTGCCACAGCCCAAAACTTACCCAAGTTGTAGCTTCCCTGAAGTTCTTTTTTCATGGAGACCTACTTAGTGCTTGCCTAGAATATATTCTTTGTTTTGAAAATCCAAAGCAATCCTCTTAGGCAGATGTTCACAGGAAAAAGCTTGTATTAGTGTGTGTTAAGTACTGTTTTCTTCCTACCTCTGAGGAGAGACAAAAAATCAAGACTGGAGATGTTTGGTGTATGTTTTGGTGTGGAGTCTTATTGCTGCTGCAGACTTGTCCTCTCTGCAGAGTGCTGAGGGGCTGAAAGTGTTGCAGATTAAATTGATGTGTATTTAAAGCTGTGATATTGTCCTGAATGTTTTAAAATGTCCCTGTTGTTGGGGAATCCACGGGGTGACATTATGCTCCTTGCTAGGTTTTAATCCAGGATAACTGCAGGGCATACAGGAGGGCAGCAGATCAGAGTAAAGCCCAGGGTGAGCCTCTTTACAGAGGAAATGAACTCAAAACTAAAGAGGGAAATTAGAGTTTCATAGGGAATCTGTGGCTTTAGTGTAACAACTGTTTTCACCAAAAATCCAATAGATGATGATTTAATTTTGCAGTTGTTTTACCGTTAGGATTTGTGTCTGAACAGATCCTCGCAGACTGGGATTTATTACATTTCTGTTGGTGTACACAAGTCCTGTTCTGTTTTATTCCCCAAATTCCCTTGTGTTTACCACACTTACCTGAGTGTCTGTACCCCTTAGGAAGCAGACACGGATGAGAACCAAGGAACCCTAAACTTTGAAGAATTTTCAGTGTTTTACAAGATGATGTCCTTACGTCGGGATCTCTACTTGCTGCTCCTAAGCTACAGTGACAAGAAGGATCATCTCACTGCTGAGGAACTGGCTCAGTTTCTGAAGGTGGAACAAAAGGTATGGGAATACTTTACATCCATTTGTATGTATGTATAAGTACATTCAGGTATAGGGGAAGAGTATTATGGAAAAGTTTAGCTTGAGGCAGAGCATAAAGCATAGATGTGACAGAAAAAAAAATTTGAAGTCTTTATTGTTTTTTAAAATACTTGTAGAAGGAGTTTGAACTTCTTTGGACAATTTTTGCAGTGCCCTGGATAGTGGTTTGGAGGGCACTCAGGGGCCTGGAGCAGGAAGAAGAACATGTGAGAGAGGCAGAGGAGCTGACTTTGGGGTGCACAAGGACATTATGAAAGTGCTGATGCAGCAGCAAAGCCAGGTTGACTGTCAGGTCTGGCATTCTGCATCCTCTGCCTGCCCCTCCTCAGGCACACGGGGTGGGCAGGGTTGTCTGCTGGAACTGCTTTGCTCAGCGTTACTCCAAAACCAAACTGAGGTCTCCTAGATGTACCTCTTGGCTGTGTAGTTTAGAAGCACCTTGCCCTGCCTTTGCCTCTCCCACTCCTCAGCATGAACAGCATGAGGGAGACCCACCCTTTAATGTCCCCAGTGCCAACCACGTCCTCGGGTAGGGCAGCATTGCCTCCACAAGCTGATAGTGCTTCCAATCATAATGCAGCTCCCAGTGCCTTCAACCAAACAGCATTTTGGTTTTGCTCCTGTTTGGCTGCTTGGAAATCTGTGGACAGTCTGTCCTGCTCCATCTGCCACTCATTTGGCAAGACTTTTAAATATTCTGCAGCCTGAGGATAGAACAAAAGCGGGTTGGGTTTTTTGTTAGCTTGCTAAACTGGCTTCTTTTTTTAGGAGAACTCCTGTTGCCTTCACCCCAGGGCTTGTGAAACAGATTATTTCCACTTAGGTGCAGTTAAATTCAGCTCCTTGCTACTGAAATCGCAATTATATGGCTTCAAATGTCAGAGGAGCAGAGAGCAGGCTGGTTTTCTGGGGTGACTTCTGCTCCTGCAGTTCTCTTAGTGGCTGTGAGGGAGGAACATTCCTGGATGTCCAGTTGCATTAACATGCCTGAGTGTTGTCCCTTTGGGAGTGTCCTTCATTACTTTACCTGTGTCCTTGTCAGAGCTGGACCTCCCCAGAAGCTGGTGTCCTGCTCCATGACACACTGCTTCCCAAACAGGATCTCCAGGCTCTTCTCATGACACAGCCTGTCTCATTGCTGACTTTGAGGAGTGGGGCTCAGGTGAAATAGGCTTTGCAAAGACCCTCTTCCCTGATAAAGGGCAGCTTTGCAGTTTCTTGCCCCCTGGACCTGCCCCCTGGAGTGAATGACCCCGCTGTGCCCTGGTCCTGGGAGCCCTGAGTGGTGCTGCCCCATGTCCAGTCGCTGTCTGTCCTTCCCTCCTTTCTGCTGCAGCCAGATCACAGCAAGTGCTTTTATTTCAGTCACAGCAGGGGCCTCTCTGACTCCTGTGCTGACAGGTTTTTGCCAGTAAAAGGCTGTTTGAGTGTTCCAGACCTGCCGTGTTTGGCTCTGGTTGTGTGAGCGGGAGGCTCCCTGGGCCCTCTCCCACCTGCTGCCCTGCCACGGATGAGTTGCTTTGCAGTCCAGTTTTCCTGTGGCCTGAGACAAAGGGCAGCCCGCTGAGCTGTGGCCCAGCAGCCTTGGCTGGGCTCCAGGGCAGTGCTGCAGGTTGGGTGATGTCCCTGGAGTGCTCTGAGTGACAGGGACCACGTGGAAATGTCAGTCCCACTGCAGCACCTTGGTACCAAACCACTTCCCTCCGTGGTTTAAAGGGCTGCTGTTTTATGCAGCTCAAAGGAGGCTGGTGGCAAAAATTAATGCCCCTGCTCCTTTTAATTGAACTGCAGAGGAAATGGTTTTATAACAATTACACCCTCAGAACATGCACATGTAATTATGCAAAGCTCAGTTATTCGGTATGAACCAGTGCCTTTGAGTTAAGCTTGCTTGAGTAAGTTTACTCCTGCACTAATTGTACAGTGTCACAGGAACAACCAGGGATTGGGGAATAGTGAAAATGTGACAAGTGGTAGGAAGTGAGGATTAAGAACACAATGTTTTGGAACAACTCTACCTGCTCTCTTGGAAGAAGTTTTAAAAGGATATAACGGGACAGGGTGTGCCAGGGAATGTTTTCTGTGTTTGGCTGGGAGCTGGAAGGACTGAGTAGCCCAAAAGCAAAGGGATAGTATGACAATACCACTGTTGGTACCTGGACTTTGGAAAGAGGAGCCTGTGGAGCTGGCTCTGATAGCAGACAAGGAGGACAATAGCAGTGATTTCCTCCTCTTTCTCGTACTTGTACAGTGCAGATGAGGGATGATGCTGAGCCCTGCTTTCCCTGTGCAAGAGAAATAACAGAGGGAAGGGTGAAGGGGAGAAAGGCTGGAAAAGATCTCCAAGTTTTTCAGCCTGAGTCAGCACGTGGGTGGAACTGCTTCACTTGTCCTCTGTCACTGTCCTTCTGATGGTGACATGTCTGGTTTTTCCCCTCCTCTGGTAGTTTTTCATACTTAGGCTGTAGCCTTTGAGGTGTTATGAGACATGGTCAGTCCTGGCACCCACAGTCTTTAGGAGGAACTCAGCACTTGGCAGGATCAGGCCCATGGAGAAGACCAGTCAAGCTACACCTAGATTTCCATACAGCTGAATGCTGGGAATACTGAGCTCCAGGAAATAGTGGAAAGCACAAATTCATCAAAGGCTACAGAGCAGAGTAAATGCAATGGGTTTGACCATCTGGAAGAGAAGCCCATTAATAAGAGAACAGTTCACAGAGGGACTATTCCTGGATTTAAACAGTAAATACTGGGTAATTTTCATGGTGACTACCCCCATTCCTGCCCTTGCCTGGAGCAGTGATGTTAACAGAGGGCACTGCGTGTTCCTGTGCTCCCAGCCTGCTCCACAGGTCAGGGATCTGAGCTGGTTTGGCAGAGGATGCAGAGCACAAACAGTAAACAGAGCAGTGGTACAAATACCCTGCCAAAGGTTGGAGTGCCAGGGTTGTCTGCCTGGGATTTGGTAGTGCAGGAACTGAAACACACCCAAGCAAGGGGGATGAGAAGGGGTGAGATGAGTGATGGAAGATGCTTCTTCCCTTTAACTTTAAAGGAAATATGAGTGTCAACTTATAAGTGCCCCACAAGTCAGATAGGACCTCAGCTGTGGAACTTCAGCTGTGGGCTGGTTGAAGCTGTTGACAAAACTTGTGTTTGTTTCACAAGAGCTGCTGTTTTTCATTTCAGAATTTAATTATTTCTCTCCTAGCCTATGTATTATAGTGAACTCTCTTGGAAGTAATGAAATCACAGGAGTGGAAAATACATGAAAATGTAATCAAACCCTGCCAAATCTTTTTGCATGTCTAAGAAGATTATATTAAAGAATAAAACTTCATAGTTCTCTTTGCAGCAGTATCACCAGTACAACTATTAAGGATGCTAAACAGCTAATTTTCATCTTTAAAATAAAATGGCACAGGTTTTGAGGGGTGGCTACCTCCCATTTCTATTTTTCTCCTCCAAGTTAAGAGGCAGGAGGCTTGTGCAGCACTGACAAAAATAAAAACTTCAAGTCCTTTTCCAGTAGTATTATTAACTGGCCTATTCACTGGACTCAGTGTTTGATCATAAGGTTTTTCAACTGGACCCAGAAGTCTAAAGCAGAATTTCACATGCTGGTGAGATGGTATTAAAAATAAATGCACTCACACTGTTGTTTTTGTGCAGATGAATAATGTGACACCAGAATATTGTCTGGACATCATACAGAAGTTCGAAGTGTCAGAAGAAAACAAGAAGCAAAATGTTCTCGGGATTGAAGGTAAAAGTGTTGATTTCAGAATGAGTTTTGCCTTGATATACTGCAGTGCACTAGAAGTGCTTTAGTGGTGTTTTGGTGCAGCTCCTAATGTTTGACTGGGACAGAACATCCCATAGATCAAAGTCAGGAGCGTGGGTGGGTTTTTGTGAGCCATGGGGGAGATGTGAGTAGGTGGGGTGAAGCAGCAGCTCATGTTCTCCAGCCATCCATCACAGCCATCCTGCAGCAATGGGTGGGTGCCTGAGGCTGTGTGGGTTTATTGCTCACTGTGTGTGTAAAACACCAGCCATCCCATACCCTGCAGTTTATCTGCAGCCTGCTCCAGTGACAGCCCAGTGTTCATTCTGCCCTGTCTCTGTAGTCTGTGCTCCTGCACAATCCACTGATATATGCTTATGTGAAATAAAATATGGAAAATTGCACTTTCATTGGGTTTTAATGCCTTACTCACATTGTTTGTGAAAGCAATTATAAATGGTATTGTTCAGAATCCAGCTTGGTATCAAATCAAACTCAGAGTTGAGATGAAATAGATGAAATGCCATGGTGTGTTCCTTTGCCCAGAAGGGAACTTTCATGGAGCAGCATAATGTACATGGTGATTTGGGATGGGGGAAGTAGGAATCTTCCTCCCATGGTATTTAAGTCCTGAGTATGGCCCCCCTTCAACAAGCTCCTGATGTGACCCAGGGCACTGCACTTAAACTGAAATAAGGAAAGTAAAATGAACAAGCTGTGACACTTAGAAAATATTTCTGCAAGTATTCCTGTTCCTCTTAACCTTGCTGCTGCTGCTTTTATCTCTGAGTTGCTTTTGGGGTTGGCATTGTTTGCACTGTCCTTTGGAAATATTTTACATTTCTTGTTCTTAAAGGAGATATTTTTAAAACTTTTTCTGTTCAATGCTGCTCTGATCTACAAGTATAAACCAGGTACCCTCTTCTCAGATAGATTAGAGTGAAGATGGCTGGATTAGTGAACTGGCTGTGGTGGCCTCACAGTTCTCCCTTGGGTGGCTGCTGCCCTGTCTCCTCTCCATCCTCAGTCAGGGCAGGGCTTGTTCACAGCACGGGAGCATCAACAAGAAACTCAGGGAGGAAAAAAGCATTTGCTTCCAAGTTGGGACATCAGATTGGCTCCCATTTCTGCCCTGGGCCCCGTACCCAGTGTCAGATCCCTGGCTTTGGGGGCAGTGTGTTCCCTGGCCGTGTCCCGGCCGCGTTTGCCGGTCCCACGTGTGGCACCTGCAGCAGAGCCCTTCCTCTCCTTCCAGGTTTCACCAACTTCATGCGCAGCCCCGCCTGCGACGTGTTCAACCCCCTGCACTGCCAGGTGCACCAGGACATGGAGCAGCCCCTCTGCAACTACTTCATCGCCTCGTCCCACAACACCTACCTGAGCGGGGACCAGCTGCTCTCCCAGTCCAGGGTGGACATGTACGCGCGCGTGCTGCAGGGCGGCTGCCGCTGCGTCGAGGGTGCGTCTGGGGAGGGCTGGGATGGGCTGGGCACCTGTGGTGGGGCTGCTGGAGTGGGATGGGCTGGGACCCCTGTGGTGGGGCTGCTGGGATGGGGTGGGATGGGCACCTCTGTGGTGGGGCTGCCTGGGGGTGGGACAGGGATTTCTGTGGTGGGGCTGCCTGGGGCTGGGGTGGGATGGGGATTTCTGTAGGGGGACTGGCTGGTTCTGAGGAGTGGGACCGGCATTTCTTTAGTGGAACAGGCTGGTTCTGAGGGGTGGGACAGGGATTTCTCTGATGGAACTGGCTGGTTCTGAGGGGTGGGACAGGGATTTCTCTGATGGAACTGGCTGGTTCTGAGGGGTGGGACAGGGATTTCTCTGATGGAACTGGCTGGTTCTGAGGGGTGGGACAGGGATTTCTCTGATGGAACTGGCTGGTTCTGAGGGGTGGGACAGGGATTTCTCTGATGGAACTGGCTGGTTCTGAGGGGTGGGATGAGGATTTCTCTGGAACTGGCTGGTTCTGAGGGGTGGGACAGGGATTTCTCTGATGGAACTGGCTGGTTCTGAGGCTCGATGGGGATTTCTTTAGTGAACTGGCTGTTTCTGAAGGGTGGGATGGGTATTTCCATGAAGCACAAAGGCAGTGGCAATCTTAAAGCTTTAGGGCTTCACTGTCTGATTCCCTTCAGCAGCAAACTCCTGTTTTTGAGCAGTCTAAACTGAATTTTTTTATGGGGAAGGACCATCTCAGACAAATATCATAAGCACCATAGAATCACAGACTGGTTTGGGTTGGAAGGGACCTTAAAGATCATCCAGTTCCAACCCCCTGCCATGGAGGAATGTGGAGATCACGTTGGATTCCAAAGTTCTGCATGATTTAAATAATAACAAAACATTAGTACTTTTCCAGATCCTGAGTGGAATAAAGTGTTTTGATAAATTTAAGCTCAGTATTAATTTTCTCTTACTATTAGTATTGCAAAACTCATCTCTGGAAAAGAAATTATTAATCTGAATTTAAAAATCCATTAGAAAAAGTGAACCTGAGAAAATTGAGTGATTCCCCTCTGCAGGACAGTTCACTAGAACACACAGCTGTGTGTTATTTTGCTTGACCTCAAAGCTGTTGTAGCTACCTCACAACCTAGGGAACAACTGCCTGTAGAGGTAACAGCAGTAATGAATTGGGTGTAAATCCAGGGTACAGTAATTCCTTAGGAAAAGTATCCTTGTGCTGGTCCATTCTACATGGGATGGACTTGATACTGCTCTTCATATAATCAGTGATAAAACTGCAAGTTAAATTGGGAATAGGAAAGATAAATTGTTTTAAATAGCTTGCCTTCAGAAGCAGAATCTGCTTTCCCAAGGTAGCTGTGAACGTTATTTGACCTATTACACCTTTGTAATTTTATATATGAGGGAAAAAAACTCAGTATAAGGGGAAAAACAGTTCTAGGTTGCAAGGATCTCATTTGATTTAAGAAAAGACTGTCTTGTTAGTCTTGGCTCAATTGGCAGGTCAGAAGAGATGGAATGAGCCTTGTTGACACCTGTGTGGTTGAGTAGTGTGAGAGCAGCAGGGATGTCCAGGATCGTGGGCATCTCTTACTGTATGGCTTTTTTTGCCTTGCTAGTGGATTGCTGGGATGGTCCTGATGGGGAGCCAGTGGTGCACCATGGCTACACTCTGACTTCCAAAATCCTGTTCCGGGACGTGGCCGAAACCATCAACAAATACGCCTTTGTCAAGAATGAGTAAGTGCAGAGCCAGGGCTGAGCTGCACCTGCTTTCTGTGGTTCATCCTGTGTTGGAGCCAACAGCCAGCACCAGGCAGGGCATGTGTTCCTTTAGACACAGGAAGGCTGGTTCTGTTCCCGTTTATTGTTCAACTGCACAGGCTCTTCCCATCAACAGAGGGAGAAAGTTCTGCCCCAATTAGACCTTTTGTGCACTGCAAACTCAGACTGTGAACAGTCTGACACTTGAATATCTTTCAGCTGAACTTCCCACTCGTATCCACAGCGAAATTCTCCTTCAAAATCAATGCTGTGATGTTCTCTACCTACAGAAAGTACTTTATTTCAGCAGGAAAATTGGAAAGCTGTCACATGTGTGGTGTGAGGGAATGCTGAGATGTGGGATAGTGTTCTGAGCCTGTTTCATTTGCCATGGTGCTATATAAGAGCTTATTATGGACTTTAATCATATATATATACAGTCTGAAATCATGAGTGGGGGTAGAGGATTCTGAGGAGTTTAGAGAGAATAAAGGGAAAATGCCTCTTTTTCTTTGTTAAAACAAAAAAAAGGGAAGTGTGACCCAATGATGGGGTTGTGGGGGAAAAACAAACCAACCAACCATGCCCCAAAGTTTGACATTACTGATGAGAAATAGGAGGTGGTAATTTGAAAAGTGAAGGAGGTGGTTCTTCATTTTTTATGGAGTTGGCATATGGGGTTCCTTGCCAAGGTTTGTGGGGCTGCCAAGAGTTTAGAACACGATGGGGCAAATCTGTGGGAGAAATAGGCTGTTCCATACATAGCTGGTGTGGTGAGTGTGCAGGTGTTCTCTCTCCACACACAGTTCTGACAGTGCCTGGGGTTTTGTTCCCAGGTTTCCAGTGATCCTGTCCATTGAAAACCACTGCAGTATTCAACAGCAAAAGAAGATCGCTCAGTACTTGAAGGAGATATTTGGTGACAAACTGGACTTGTCATCTGTGAGCACCGGAGACCCCAGACAGCTTCCCAGCCCTCAGAGTCTGAGAGGGAAAATCCTGGTGAAGGTAACTTGCTGCTGGCAGCATGTTCAGGATGCAACAAAAATCAGTGTGATATTTATTGTAGATTTTGGTTTTGCAGAACCAGTTCATATCCTTTTAGTATCTGGACACTATCCTGCAGTCCTCCCTTGGACAGAGTATTTTGGGGTAATATAAAAATGCAAATGTCTTGCCTTTGCCCTCGCCCTGCCCTGAGCAGTAGTTCATGAAATGAGCCTGTTTTCAGGGCTCCTCACCTGTGTTTGTGGCAGAAGAGCCCTTTGGAAGGAGCTGGAGGAGGCCCTGGAGCACTGGAGTTGGTGCTGTGGGGAGGATCAGTCCTTTGAGCCTCTCACTATAAATGGATTTGCTCTCAAAGGAATTTCAAAGACCAAGCTGGGAAGAATAAGAAAGAAGCTCAAGGCAGACTTTGGAGAGGATGATTAATAGACTTGTGGCTTATTAGATTGTCTCATTTACTTTGGCACATGGGGGCAATTACTCTGCTGTGAGCTCTCAAGATACTGTTCTTCCCCCTCTCTGCTCAGTGTCAGTCTGGCCCCAGGGATTCACAGTTCCAGTTTGGGGTTAGTTTGACCATATTTCAGTGTGTAGTACTGAGCTGACCCTGAACTGGAAATCCTTGGAGTGCTGAGCTGTGACTCTGAATGTCACTGCCTCGGTTTGCTGGGGTAACTCTGGTTAATGAGCTGTGCAAGCAGGGAGGGCTGGTGTTCCAGGGATCCAGGTGAAGTGGTGTGGAATGTCAGTCATGCTACAAACCCAGCAAACCTGGCCTGAAATACCACGTCAGTGCACCAAAGGCAGGACAGTTTTGGTGCTCTGCTGTTCTTACCTGAACTGCTGAGCTGGTTTTCCAGGCCCATTTGGGATTGTAGTTTCAGTGGGATCCTTCAGCTCTCTGTGCTGAAGCCCTATGGGTCAGTATGGACTGGAGGGGAGCTGAGCTGTTTTCAGAATGAGAAATTCTGTTTCAAGCATCACAGTATCCTTGCACAAAACTCTACCTCCTATGTCCTGCTCAATTTAAGGAGCCTTATTGGAAAAGATAAAATGAGATTTAGGAATCCAGTATCTTGTTGAGAAGCAAGCCAATTTCTTGTCTTTTTGCTATTATTTTTGTTCTTTTTATACATTTTCCTTTGAAAGGCAGTATCGATTCATTAGCCAAACAATTTCAAGCAGTGGTGTAATTTTCATCTTGCTAGTGTATATAAAGAGTGATTCTAGTAACAAACTCTTCCAGAAATACTTAAAATATTGGCTGTGATAATCTGGGTCCTTGAACCAGTTTGCATGAGACTCTGAGAATGATTTCTAAATGCTGGTCTCAATTTACATAAGAAATATTTGAGGAATGGGCAGTTTTGGTCTTTGCACTAAATACCACTGACCACAGGTGCATTTATTGTGCATGGTTTTGCCTCGTTTCAGGGGAAGAAGTTGCCCTGCAGCCTGGGAGCAGACGCTGAGGAAGGAGAGGTTTCAGAAGAGGACAGTGCTGATGAAATTGAGGATGACTGCAAGTTAAAGGCCTGCTATGTATGTGCACAAAGTCAGTGCCCAGCTCTGCATTTCCTTCATGCACTGTCCCTGTCCTATTTCCAGTCCTCAGCAGATTAGAGTCTTGAATTTCTAAGGGTTTGATTCCTAGGTCAGGTGCATGCTGTTCTATAGGATCCATTTTTAAGTGCCTTATGTAAGAGAGTGGTTTGAGTCTGTATAGTCTCAGTGTTGTTAACAGGAATTCCTTCCTTACCTTATTGTTTGGAGCAGGAGCCTAATGATTAGTTTGTCTGATATGTTGAAGGAAGTGTGTAAGTGCATTACCTGAGAATTCCTGCTCTTCTGAAAGAGGTCAGGCTTGTGAAACTTGTGAAACCAAGAGTGACTCAAGGCCAGGTCCCGGGGTGGTCTGGGGGGGACTGTACTTTGGGGGGCAGTGTGAGCTGTGTCAGGAGGGCTGGAGAGGAAAGGAAAAGGGAAATGGCACTAAAAGCCACCAGCAGAAAAGGCAGGGTTATGCAGGAAGCCTTTTCTTGCACAGAGAGAGGAAGTGTTGGGAGCACCGTGAGACTGAAGCGCGTGTAACGCTCCCTCAGGCTGTCCCACTGTGAGGGGCAGAACCATCCACTTTAACTGGGTTCCTTGGATGCCTTTCAGAGTAATGGTGCAACTGAGCACCAGGTGGAATCTTTCATAAGGACAAAACTGGAATCTCTGTTAAAAGAATCCCAAATCAGGGACAAGGAAGATCCCGACAGCTTCACTGTGAGGGCCCTGCTGAAGGCGACGCACCAGAGTCTCAACGTTAACCTGAAGCAGGTACGTGGGGCTCCCCTTCACTTCCTCTGCTCAACATTAGACAGTGCAATGCATTGCACACTATTGCAGATGAGAAAGCTGGAAACTAAGGAACAGCTTCTGAGAACTGGTTTGATCCAAAATGAAACCTTGGAACTCTTTCAGGAAAATATCTAAGGAGAGAATTTATCTGGTTCAATATGGAGAGTATGTTGGTTCAGTGTGTTCTAATCTGGTTTATTCCTTGCAAAACTTGGAAGACACTAATTCAGTAAGTACTGATATTGCAGGTGTGTGTCAAGCAGTTTGGTTTGTGCCTGGGTTCTTGGGGAAAGATCCCTTTTCTGTCACCTTAGTCCTGTCACAATGGGCCACAGTGACTGCAAGCACTGCTGCCTGTAACACTGGTGGCTGTTTTCTACAGCACTAAACCACAGGATTGTGCCTTTCCTGCCCTGAGCAAGGTTCTGGTTTTTTATAACTGATTTTTCAGAGTGCTCTACATAAGAATGGTACATTTCTTTGCACTTTTGACATCCAACTAGTCTTGTAAAACAGTAAAATGAATCAGAATTTTGAGTATATCAAGAGTTACTACCTTGAGTCGGTGGTGACCACACTTTCACCTTACTCATCACTGGATGCAAATCCCAGTGATGTTAATGCAGAGTTTTCTGGGGAGATGTGCCTGCTCTGACCAGTGGAGTCGTAAAGGTCGAGTACACGTAACTCTGCTTTTTCCACTCTGGGGCCTTAAGTATTTCCTGCCAATCTCTCTCCAAAGCTGGACCTGTGAGACTCCCCTGAAGCCAGGCTTGACTACAGAAAGCATCCTTGGCTTGTGCTGCTGCTTGAGGCACTGGGGAAGGTTGGGTTGTGGTGAGAGGCAAAGGACGAGGCATCTGACCTGGCAGGAGGGCTGTTCTCAGACTGGCTCTGCAGTGACACCAGGCTCTTCTCAGAACTGGCTCTGCTGGTTCCCTCTGGCCTTGAGAGGTCAGAAAAGTGGGATTTCAGAGAGCAGGCTCCTCACATTAGTGAATATGATCAGTTATGAGCTATTTTAGTATTATTTTGTGTTAAAATAATTACATTTGACATGCTCTCTGGGAACTGCTTGGCCCCTAGAGAGCATTTGAGGGAGTTTTGGTTAAAGAATGCAAATTTCCATCAGGTGTTGGATATGATACCTGAGATTGCCCAGTAATGTCATTGATGTGACCAGAATATTAAAATACTCCAGTAATGGGAGTGCATTATTCAAACATCTGTCAGGTAAGATCAAATGATAGAATTTTTATTTATGAAGAGATATTTAGAGGTCTCTTCCCCTGCTGCAACAGTCCTGTGAAGATTGATTTGTGACTGTTGTTTCTAAGGGTCTTAAAGCAATCCCAGTGCTGAATAATTAGGAATAATGCATTGAAACAATTGGAAGATCCATTAGCAACGTTGACCTAGATCAGAGAAATCTAAATGGGTAAACATCATGCTGGTTTGGTGACTCTGTAACTCGTTGGCTGGCTGTGTGTGCTGGTGGTGTGAAGCTCTGTTCTGGTAGTTCCTGTGTGATTGAGGAATCAGAAGGGGATCCGCTGGGATATTTTCCATTGGGATTTTTTACTGGTCATTTTCCTTTACTTCATTACTGATCTGCCTTTCATTTCCCCAAAGACTTGCTATTAAAAAAATAAAATTCTGCTGAAGTTTCTTTCTACGTCTTACGTAGAAAGCCTGAGCTGGAACAAATCTGTGAGCGGAGCCGCAGGGGTTATCGACTCTCCTGGACCCGAATGAACCCTGCAGTGCCCAGATTGCTCTGATAGCCAGAAGTGAATCCAGCTCAGCACTGAACAGGGAATAGCTGGAGCTCATAGAACTTGTGAAATGCTGGGGGAATATTCTTCAGCTTTGTTTTGCTCTTCAGAAGATGAAGGGCTGTGTTTTCTGACAGAAAAAGCGAGATGCTGCCAGGAGTTATCCAGCTGATGTCTGGGGGCATGGCTGGGAATGTGAAACTCAGACTCCAGGCTGCCTGTGAAAAGTCCATTCTTATCTGTTGAGAGATTATTTCCCCCCCCTTTTCCTTTGTGGCTGTTTTGAAGAGCACTCAAACGTGGTTTGTTGTTGCTCGCCTGGTTTTGCTGGACTGCTTTTTCTACCTGGGTTGTTGTTGTCTTGAGTGTTAACATGAATATTTTATTCTTTACTGTTAGAGGAATCTAAGCCATCAAGTACATAAAGAAATTAGAAAGGTCCTGCAATGAGATTTTGGGTTTCAATTTGTGTTCACAGATCAGACTTTAACTCCCTTTTATTCTCTCACGTGCAATCACTGTACTCCTCTAATAGTGAACGAGGCTGACATAGGAAAAACTTGTATTATATTGAAATGATGCCTTTTAGAGACTGGAGCAGATTCCTTAAGAGATTTCTGAAGGTATTTAGCTACACTTTTTATTGCACTTTCTCTGCACAGAACCTGGACACAAAAGAGGGTGGAAAAAAGTCTCACGGTCGATCATTAATGGGCAACTTCGGTAAACACAAGGTGAGTAAAGTGAGAGGCTCTGTGTGCTGTGCTGGGCCTGGGGCATTCCAGAGACCCTGGGAATGTTTTACTGTTTGAGAAGGGGTGGGTCTGGGGGCAGTAAGGGAAGCCTGTGTGATTACACTTGGGGTCTTCACCGCTGTTCAGGGGAATATGAACTGCCAGCAGGATGGAGAACCTTTAAAAGGAATAAAAAGAATCTCGTGTGACTAAGAGATCATCTTTACTAGTGAGGTGGAGTTGCTGATTTTCTGATTGAACTTGGAGCAGCAGAAGAGCAACACAGACAAATGTCTTGGCATATTCTTGTTTTCCACACAGCTGACAATGCCTGGCTCACTCAGGGCCCAGCTTTGCCCGTCCCACCCTGGGCAGTGCCACCCAGGATGTGCTGGGACTGTCTGTGCCTGCTCAGGGGGCTGCTGTGACCAAGTGCTGCCTCTGGGCTCCTGCTCTGCACAAACGTGTCTTTGCTGATCTCCTCCTGGTTTTGCTTATCCCATTTGTGTTTGTGGAGCTGCCAGCTCACACTCCCTGCTCCGCTGCCCTTCGCTGGGGCAAGGGCTGGTGGAGTCCAGATGAGTGGGAGGTCTCATTTTACAGCTGGGCAGAGCAGCCATCAAAAGGGACAGTGCTCCCATGTGTCCTCCCATTCCCATGTCCTGTCATCCACCTCCCCTATTCCCACGCTCCCACAGTGCCTCAAGGCCTGGATTTATATCCTCAATGTGAGCCGATCCAGCCGAAAGCTTCCTTCCTCCTGGAGTCAGTCAGCAGATAGAAAGTCAGTAAATGAGCAGAGGGGCATGTGGCAGGTCTGCAGCCCCCTCTGCCCCCAGCTTGCCAGATGCTGGTGTTCCTGGTCCCTGCCATCCATGGTGAGAGCTGCACCAAGCAGGGAACATGCTCTGGGACTGAGAATCTGAGCAGTGGTTTAGGAAAAACAGCAACTAAGAGATGTTTCATAGAACTTAATCAGCCACCAGTCTATCTGCCCTGAAGGCAGCTAGGAGCCATCCAAAAATCCCTAAGCAGGCAGTCTCAGGGCTCATATTTACCCTGCAGCTCCAAGCTCCCATCAGTTTAAGGTGCCCAGATGCCCTTCAGCACCTTTGGCTCAGTGCACGTTACTCAGGGGTGTGGAGGTCTGGAAGTACCTGTTGTGCCTGATAGTGGACACTTCACATCACCCCCTGTGCTCCCTGCTGGCCAGACAAGTGTGTGGAATGGGATGTCACAGGCAAAAGTCAGCCACTGAAATCTGCTGGTTATGCTGAGGGCTGGAAAGTATGTCAATAATTTAATTACTTCAGCTAGTTATCCTAATGGATACAGCATGGTGGAAAGCCCATTCATTTCATCTCTGCTGAAAGAATAAGGATAGATATAGATTTTTTTTTTAAAGTAGTGATTGTACTGTAGACTGAGGCAACAAGGACCTCCAGTGCCTTTCCAGCTGAAGGGGAAGACAGGTTCCTATTGATATTTTTGCAGATACGGAATTATCCACCCAGCAATATTGACATGTCGTGTTTTCAGGCAGCTCTTGTGCCGAGTGGATAAACTCTTTAAATTGCCAGTGGAGGGACAAAGACACTAAAGCTGGAAATTTGTGAAAGTTAACTGCAGGGAACACCCTCAGTGCAGGCCTTCGGATTCCAAAACTGAACCATGCAAATGATTTCCAATATAATCAACTTTATGTCAGCACTAAACACAGCAAACTAAATTATATTCAGTATTGGGGTGTCACAACAGGAGGAAAGAAATCTGTGCTCAGTGAGCCATATGAGTAAAAGGATAAGGAACTCTCAGTTATATTGTTAATTACCTCATGATGAAAAGGGAATTAAATTACTCTCACAAGAAGCTGTGGTTACTGTTACCAGAACTATAACATTGTTGAAATTGGAAACTATTAAATCCTAGGTGCTTATGAAAAAAATGGTAATTTTTAGGTTTTAATCTTTTTATCAAAGCTGTTTTCTTTACTGCACAACTGTAACAATACAGAATAACTTCGGTGTTTGTATGTGGCTGAAAAGGGAGCGGAAAGATGATGTTTGAAAATTCTACCCCGTCCATTAGGATTGCAGCAGGAGCAGTGCCCAGGGTCCTGGAGCAGGGGAGCACCCTTGTGCTGGTGCCAGGAGGGAGTGGGGAGGGAGCTGCAGAGCACACAGTGGGCTGGGACAGGCTGAGCACTGGCACAAATAATTTCCTTAGGCCTGGCTCTGCTCACCAGCAGCTAAACCTGCTCCACGGCTGCAGGGCTGGATCCTGGCTGTGGGAGGGAGGGAGATCAGGGCACGGGTGCTCTGTGCTGGCTTTCCTTCATGGAACCCTTGGAGTAGCAGCAGGGCTTCTGCTGTCAGAGCCCCTGGGTCACTCGGTGTCCGGGCAGGACACTGGTCCTGAGCTGCAGCCCTGCAGCTCCCCCACCTCCCTGAGCTCAACCACAGCAATGAGGATTTCTGGAGCCACCCCAGGGACTGACCCAGCCCTGCTTGACTCTCTCCCACAGAAAGCTGCCAAGGCAGCAGCCAAACACCCCAGTGCATCAGATGAGGACGAGAGCCAGCAGAACCCTCCTGGGAGGGAACCAGGGCACCCCCACAGGTGAGCTGGGAATCCCCACAGTTGTGCAGCTCAGGTGAAGCCAGAGGCTTGTTCGCTGCCATCCACAATTCCATGGAATTGCCTCGGGGAAGTCTGTGCCCGAGAGCACACGTATGACACATGTGTCATGTATGACACAGCTGGGGGAGTGTTTGCTGTACCTGATGTTTTGATTGCATTGGTTGTGACAGATTGCAAACAGCAATTACCCTTAAAGTGAAGTGTGGCTGCAACACTGTGCTGATGGAAAGGTGCCAAGCCCCATTTTGCCTGCTGTGAACAGTGCTCAGAGCAAACGGTGCAGGTTCAATTGGGTGCATCCCAGCCTGGGCAACTGCACTGCATGGGAGAGTGTAAAGGAAAAGCAGTCAGAACAGTGCTGCTGAGAATGCATTTGCTGTCACGGAAATGCTCCTTGGTTTTGTCTGGGAGAGCCATGGTGCAGCTATTTCATGATGTTTTAAATGAAAATTTTGTCTGTGTAGTGAGACTGTGGAGGTGCAGGGGAACATCACCCCAGAGGCCTCTCTGAGGAGGTTTGCTGCACACAGCTCCCTGCTCACACTTGGTTGTTTCCTTACTGATGAAAAGAACAGAAAGGGAGATTGAAGAGAACAGAAAGGGGGATTGAAATATGCCTTAAATACTGAAATCTGCTGTTTTCCTGTACGTGCTCCCCTCAGACTGGCCCGCCGGAGGAAGACGGTGAAGCTGTGCCGGGCTCTGTCCGACCTCGTGGTTTACACCAACTCTGTGGCTGCCCAGGACATCGTGGATGATGGTACAGGGGCTGGCACGGGGCCTGCACAGGCCTTGGTCACCTGGGAGAGGGAAAGGGCTGAGTGCTGCTGTTAGTGGGTCACAGGGACTAGAGCAGAACCAGAGCCCAGCTGGGCACTCCTTCCCCAGCAGTGAATCCTTTGGTCACACTGCCAGCAGTAGATTTCTCTGTAGATTCTCCAGAGTGATCATGTCTGGAGTTCTGCAGGAGAAAAGGCCCCAGCAATCAGCTGAAGCTCTTGCTTGGTTTGGCTTTCAAGTGTGAAAACTTGAGGGTAGAACATAAGACCCTCCTGGAAGGGGAAGCTGGTGCCCTTCAGTTACACAAGGTGCATGATTTGGACAGGACAGGACAATCTATCCTTGTAACTGGAGTAAACCTCACGTTTCCCTGGATTAACACCAGTGTAGTGAGGTCTGTGCTCAGCCCCACGTGGGATTGCTGTGTCACCTGTTTGTTGTCTGACCATGACACAGGGTCCACAGGGAACGTGCTGTCGTTCAGTGAGACCAGAGCCCACCAGGCCGTGCAGCAGAAGGCTGAGCAGTTCATGCTTTACAACCAGAAGCAGCTGAGCAGGGTCTATCCCTCAGCCTACAGGATCGACTCCAGCAACTTCAACCCCGTCCCTTACTGGAACGTTGGGTGCCAGCTGGGTACGTGTGCCAGGAAAACCTTGCTTCCCATTTCTTGTGCATGTGCTGAGGAATATCACCCTGATCAATGACACCTGACTTTTCTCCTTCAGTGGCCCTGAACTACCAGTCTGAGGGACGTGTGATGCAGTTAAATGAAGCAAAATTCAGGGTAAATGGCAACTGTGGTTATGTCCTCAAACCTCAGCAGATGTGCAAAGGTAATGTCCTGCCATATATTTATTACTGTAACTGTCAGGCCTTTCACAGAGTGTCTTCACAGTGATGTTTGGAAGGCATAAGAAAGGAAAGTAAAACCAAAAATAGAATCTTTCATGTTTCCATGCATTCATAGAAGAGAGTTTCAAAATTAATGGCAGCTGCCCCATACTCTGTTTGTTACTTCTGACTGAACTCTGGCTCTGTATGTGCATCTTGGGGTGATACTTATTCTGTGGATCTCTTTCCTTACCCTTCTCATTCTTCCCATCTTTTAGGCACATTCAACCCCTACTCTGCTGATCCACTTCCTGCCAGTCCTAAAAAGCAGCTTATTCTGAAAATCATCAGTGGACAGCAGCTCCCCAAGCCTCCTGACTCGATGTTAGGGGACCGAGGAGAGGTGAGAGACTGATCCTGACAGCTCCACGAGAGCTCCTGCAGTGACAGGGCAGCACATGGCCCAAAAACTTTCTCCTTATTTAAATACACCTGTAAATTTCAGATATTGTCAAGCTTTTGGTCACTAGATACTACATTTTCCCCCAGTCTGTATTCTACACATGTTGCTTAAGAACCAGTTTGTTTTGTATTAAGGGTGACTTTACTGGTCTGCAAATCAGTCATAGATGGCCATAGCTCTGGAGGCTACAAACCATACATCAGCTTGGACTTCATGAAACCATTTCCCATGATAGTGCTGCCAGAAAATTCGTGTCAATCGAAGGGTTTTGAATTCTCATATGAATTTAAATCAACTCTTTGCATGAATTTGTTAAAAGTTGACCTTCGCCTGTATCATTGGCTTGCTTTTAAAATATTTTGTTTTTAACAAATAGATAATAGATCCCTTTGTTGAGGTGGAAATCATTGGGTTACCTGTTGACTGCTGTAAAGATCAGACCAGGGTGGTGGACGACAATGGTAAGATAATCTAAGTGATTTCTTCTTCTTAGAGTAAAACACAAAGTAATTATAAACGATACAGAGTCTGTCATTACTTTCTAAATGACAAAGCTTCTTATCTGGGGAAATCAAATGATTATGTTTTAACAAATAAATTCTGCTTTATAGATAGAATTTCTGGTGTGGGGAGAAGCCAAGCTAGAGCTGGAGGGAAGGGCTGTTCACCTCATTGTCTTTCTCCTGGATTGTTCTTAAATCTCCTCTATGCAGAAGTTCAAATATCTATCTATACATCTCAGTTCTGCAGGACAACATCTTGCTGTGGTATCCCTGCCAGTTGCTCAGGCAGAACCATTTTGTTTTTAAAGCAGTCCAAGAGACAAATCTCACATTTAATGACTGACATGATGGAGATCAAGAGTGCCCAGATCTAGATGAGCAAAGAGTAATTCGTGTTGCAGCTTCTTTCCTCTTGCTATTCATCGTGAAAATTGAGGACAGCACTTGCTCTGGACTGGTTTCCCAAACTCTGTGTGCTGTTTGTTTCACAGGGTTCAATCCTGTGTGGGAGGAAACTCTCACCTTTACCATCCACATGCCCGAAATAGCCTTGGTGCGATTCCTCGTCTGGGACCACGATCCCATCGGGAGGGACTTTGTGGGGCAGAGAACTGTGGCCTTCAGCAGCCTCGTGCCTGGTGAGTCCCACTGCTTCTCCCTGAGCTGGGAATCCAGCTGAGGAACAAACAGCTTGGACCTAAAGATGGGGTTACCAGCATGAGGTGATATATGCTCGTATCTCTGTGAATTCTTGGACAACTCTCCTGTTATCTTAGGGTGGGTTATTCACCAACACGTGAAGGAGTTTGGTCATCTGTGCTTTTGGAAATTACTACTGGTGTCTTTTATAACTTTGATGCAATTTGTACTGGGGTTTTGGAGAAGCCTGTGAGAACATAAGGAGTTTACTGAAGGTGGCTTATGGTACATATATCCCTTCTACAGACAGTCACTGCCAGGTATGCACAGAATGCAAACTGTTGGTTCTTTGGGGTTATTTGTGTGCAAACATTTCTGTTTCTGTTTCACCAGGCTATCGCCACGTGTATTTAGAAGGACTGACAGAAGCATCCATATTTGTTCATATAATCATTAATGAGACCTATGGAAAGGTAGGTATAGCTGGAAATGGTTTTAAATACAGCACAGAACATCACAGGATCTGTGTTGGAGTGCTCAGGAGGCAGAAGGATGAGGCTCAGAGTGGTGGGGGATCCTTGCAGGAGATCATCAGGGAACCCACAACATACCATTGCTCTACTCTTAGTGCTCACATACTTAGATGTTCTTGCTGTCAGCACCTACTAATTAGCATGTCTGCATACAGGAAGCACATTTCTTCAGTGTGTTGAACTGATTTTGTTTTAGAAGTAAATCTTGAGAACTGTAATTGCACCAGAACATGGTCTTTGACAAGCTATTTTTAGCAGCTAATTTAATTAATTTAAATTAACCTAATTTAATTTTAGGTTTCAGTGCATACATTTTGCTTTTCTGCTAATTTTGAACCATTTTTAAAATGAAAGTAAAAGCACTGTGCTTTTTGCCTGCATTTTGCTTCTGCTACCTTTCTGAGCTGTTTACAGGCAGTCATTGGAGATAAACAGCACAAAGGAACTATGGCTATGTTCAGCAGGGTGCTGAAGTAAAACAGCACTTTTCCAGTGATTTAGGAAGCAAAGATAAACAGGAAAAAAAGCACAACCAAAAACCTGACCTTTATGAAGGGTGTATGTTGCAGAGATTGGCCCTCAGTCTTTGTCCCTTCTGAGAGAGGATGCAAAGAATGTCATGACAAACATGTTGTGCAGCACCCAAGGAAAGCTCAGAGGAACAGAGATTAAAAAAAAAACCATAGAGAAAGACCCAGGGCTGAGATTTGGTGTATTCCAGATCCTCACTGAAATCCATACCTTTATCCTCCCTGATCCCATTAGAGCAGTGAACGGGCTCACAGCTTGGATACATCTGCAGTGTATACCCAGATGTGTGCACATCTGGGGGCATCTGTGAAACCACAGCCAGCTCTGCTGATGGTTTGCAGGAGTGTTTGGCTGCTGCTCTTGGCTGATGTGCTCTTCAAAGGAGAAATATGTTCAATAAAACCAGTAGAGAGCAGCTGCAGAGGGAAGGCAAGAGAAGGAGGGGGGAGACCCACTGGGATTTGATCTCTATAACTTAGTCTGCTCATCTAATGTTTGCCTGGGTGATGGGCAATGGTATTATTGTTTCTGGTAGGCTGAATGCATGTTTGCATCCATGTGAGTGAGGAGATCTGGCCAAGTTTCTGGAAGACACTTACATTAGACTAATAAATAGTTTTTTAAATGCTTTGCTGTGTATTAACCTTATTTGCTTGTGTAGCAGTCTTGAGAACATGAGCCAAATGGATTTGCATTTTTTTTGCCTTTCAGTGGAGCCCTTTAATCCTCAACCCCAGTTACACAATATTGCACTTTCTAGGAGCCACCAAGGTAGAGCTCACGAGCATGTCCTTTGCACTTTGGGCACAGCTTTCCAGTGCTTCCCAGTCGCATGATCTGCAGCTGCCAAACTTGCATCATTCTCCATCCAGGCTCTGAGACATCTGAGTATTGCTTTGGCGAAGGCCATGCCTAGAAAACTCCCCGTTAGTGTGCAGCCTGTCACTGCAGACACTTCTCACAGCCTTGGAGCAAACCTCTGCTCTGACTGTGGCAGGCTGCCATCCTAATGAGGAGAAACACATGCATGAATCCGTGGAGACCTGAGCTGAGAGCTCCTCGCTCAGAGTGGTTGTGAGTGGCTTGGTGTGGATTTTTGCTTTGCTGAGTTCTGATCTTTGTCTCCATCGTTCACAAATGCTCTGGAAGCAGCTCTTTCCCTCGTACTCATTCTAACTGAGTCTAAGCTCGGCCCAAACCGTGGCTCTCCTTGTCCTTTCAGAGCAAGCAGCTGATAGGGCTGCGGGGGCTGTTCAACAAGAACCCCAAGCAGGGCTGTGCCGAGGCCGGCGGGAACTACGTGCGCAAGAGGTCCCTGGGCGAGCGGCTGCTGCGGCGCACGGCCAGCGCGCCCGCCAAGGGCAGGAAGAAGAGCAAGATGGGCTTCCTGGAGGCTGCTGAGATGAAGGACAGCGCATCTGAACCCACAGACCTGAAGGACAAGGAAGGGGTCGTTCGGCGCCCGAAGCGGAGTCTGCAGGCGCGTCCTGCTTCCATGCCCGTGGACAAGTACCTGCTGGTGGGACTGCCCTGCCCGCCTGAGGACGCTGCCCAGGATGCCACGGGGAAGGAAAACACCTCTGGTAAGATGCTTCCAAAAGTACTTCTGATATAGTGAGTTGAAATAGCCCGTTGAAAAGATTAGCCTCTGTGCGAGTAGTTTTATTCAGCTCAAACCAGAGTTACTGCACAGAGTTACGTGGGCTGAAGTTGGTAGGATTTTATCAGCTCCTTAAATAAGTGGCACCCTGGAAAGCTGTCTGCTCTGCAAACTGGGCAGATGAATTACAGTAATTCCTGGAAGTGCTCTTATATGGACACTTGCCAAATTTCTGTGTAATTTAAGAACCAACCTTCCATTGCACTTTATCAGTTCCTGGTTTCCTGCTCTCCATTTACTTGTGGAGACAGAGCTGCTGGCGGGGGGGGGGGTTCCTCTCCCTGTTTTTCAGGAGGAAGAGCTGCATGCAACATATGTTTTTGGTGATAGTGTCCCTAAAGACTTTCAAACAGATGTAAAAGGGGTAAAAGTAGGTCAAACTTTGTATCCAACAGGCTTGATATTTGGCTCTTACCCTAGGTCACTGACTGATCAATTTATATGGCAAGCATGTGTTAGGATAAAATCTGGGTCTTATGTAATTGATACACAATACAATTTCACTCTGAAAATAGCTGTAAAACACACAGTTTTCTCAGTGTGTTCAGCAGTAATAGTCTGGTTTGAAATCCAGGATAGACCCTGGTTTTGAAATCCAGTTATTCCCATGACTGCAGCAAAGTTAGTGTGTTGGACCTGCCTAATAATTGATTTGCTGGAAAACTTAAACAGTCTAGGGAGCTTTGAGTACAATGGCTTTGATTCATTAGACCTGCTGTCTCCACCCTGAGCTGGTCCCTCGTCTGGGGTGTCAGTGCTGCTTTTTGGGGCTGGTTTTGGTTTATTTGGGAAGAGCGTGTGCACTTCCAGAGGCTGTCCCCAGATCCTCAGATTTGGGCTGGCCCCAGCTTTGAGGGATAGTCCCAGGGGATAGGTGGAGCAGCACAGCCAGCACCACTGTCTCTCTGCCCTGGTGAGAGGCAGAGAGCACCCTGAGAGCCTCTCTTGGCCAGGGGGTGACAGAAATGCTGCTCTGTCCAAATCATTTCAGCTCCAGAGCAGCCACTTCCAGGAACTGCAGGAGCCACTGCAATATAACTACCTGGCCCTGACAGGACGTGGTGCTCAGCCACCTTTGTGCTGCTGGCCCCACATTAGTGGCTTTGAAGGAGCAGCTAATCTGCACAGCACTTGTAAAAGAAGCTCCTCAGGAGGAACAGTGAGCAAAGTCGACCCAGGGCTTTCTCTACCACCGTGAGAAGAAACTGTAGGCAGGAAGAAGGATGTTCTAGTACAGGCAGATAACTCTGAAATGCTGTGGTTTAAATTGAAAGATCCTCTAGGTAAGCCTGTGAAGATGATACAGCTCAGCCATTCCTTGCAACAGATGCAATAATTTCTTAGGCATCTCTTCCTAAAGGAGCTCCAGACAAAGACACAAGAAACACTAGAAACCTGTCACAGGGGATGAATCCTGCCCCTTCTAACTGTGAGAGAGATGGATGCTGTCCTTTAGAGTCTGCAAAAGGCTTGCTCCTTAACCCTGTTGAAGAGGCTGTCTCACAGAGACCTGTCCTGCTAAAATGCTGTGGCTGAGCATATCTCTACTGCTCCACTGAAATTGTGCCAAGAAGACAGTGTGCTATCCATTTTCTCCTACATTCTTTGTAGAAAAAGTAAATCTACAAATCAAAGAAATGTGCATCTCTTCAATCCTAGTCTGGGAGCACTGGAGAGCTTGGGAAGTTTTCAGATTTTGGAGATGGGCATTTAATGCCATGTTCACTAGAAGCAGTTCCTACTCCATTGAGGGGGCTCAGTCACTGTCAGTGGATGATTCTCCCCTTGCTGCTTCCAAGGGTACCCGATGTCTAGCAAACATTAAACCCAGCATATACTAAACCAAGCTTACTCCTATAGTCCCTGCTTAATTAAATCTCCAAAGCAGTGAGTCATGGAGCTCAGATTTGGCACATAAAGACGAGTAAGAGGATTTGGTGGAGAAAACATCTAATGTGTGTTTTTTAAGGAATTCAACCCCTTGCTCTTGTGAATGCAGCATGCTGGTGGAATATCAAAATGAAATCCTTAAACTGTAACACTTTGCAATAACCACATGCCTGGAGTCCATCTACTTGATGCTTTTTACTCAGCTTGAAGCATGCATCTTGTTTCCAAGTGTTGTGTGTTTTAACAGAGCTGTTTTGTTCTGTCTTTATTGCCACGCTTCTTTGTAGTACAAATCTGACTAGGAACACAGCTGAAGGTAATGCCACGTGCAAGCCATGCTATGGTACCTCATTAACATTACTTACAACAAATATTACATCACCTGCCTGATGTAATAGACATTCCAGGAAGTTTCAATGAAGTGCCTGCAGTTGTATTTTTCCATTTGTTCATATCACTCAGATAATTTGTACTAAACCTGCACAACTCCATGATTAAGTTCTGTCACAACTGTACCTAATTTTGCGTGCTCCATTTGTCTGTCTGAGGACAAAAGAGTTGTTGATAGACAGAACAGAGTCTTGTATGCAACTAATATGTTTCTTCTTTAATTTAGCCAACAGTGATGACAATACAAATGAGAAGGAAACAAACTTGAAAGAATCTGTTTTTCCATGTTCGGAGCAAACGGCAAATACTTCAAATTTGGGATCTCAGTGCAAGAAGGAGAATGGCCAGAAGGATTCTGCAGCTGACTGTTTGCTACCACCTCCTCAGGAGCAACCTGAACACTTAGTTTTTGCAAGTGGTGTAACTGAAACAAATCACCTCTTGGACTGTCAGGAAAATAATCTTTCTGGTGAAACTGTCCCACCAATGCAGGACTCTGAGCTTTGCACAGGAAAACCACAAGACAAAAACTGTGTGGACACTAAAGAGGAAGATGACACAAAGGGATCTGACGAGGGGAAAGTCACTCTGGTGGGGGCTTCTTTTTTTCAAAAAGCAGATACAGAGAATCACAAATCCGACCTCAAGAAAAGCACTGCAGCACCTCTTTCTTTGACTGACATTCCTTCTCCCTCTGGCTCTGACAGCCCTGACTTGCACTCCAGCCTGGCCCTGCAGGACAGTGACATTTCTCGCCTCATAGATGAGGTTTCTCTGGCTACTGAGAGCGAGCTGGACAGCGCTGTGTCTGCTCTCATCGGGCAGGTGGATGGCACAGGGGACCAAACACACCTCACCGCCGTCTCAAGCCACGGCAGCAGCAGCCAGACCTTCGGTGTGGTGGCTGCACACCCACAGGGCTTTACTGTGGGTCTAAGCAGCCCCTGTAAGCACAACTTCCCTCCCACAAAATCCACCAAATCCCCTTTATTCTCCACTCCGAATACCACCACGTTCTCCAGCACAGAGACCGCAGAGTATTCCATGTACACAACTATCCAGGGGGCAACTCCAGCTTCTGAATGTAAGACCCACAGGCAATTAGTTTCCATGAAAAAATTAAATAGTCTAGAAAGTAACTTGCCTGGCTCTCCATGTTCTTCACCTCTTTCTTTGCTAAATGCAAATCCCGAAAGAAATTGTGGAACAAAATCTGGACTGAGCTGGGAAGGCCCTGAGTCTGCTGGTTCTTTTGCTTCCAATAACCTCATCTTCGAGGAGGCGCTGTTTGACCCTGTCCCTGGTGAGAACTCGGACAGCAGCAGCCTCGTGGAAGTCGATGGGGACTCCCAGGATCTCCTGGTAACTGCCTGCGAGTACAAAAGGGAGGACATGAGCCAGCTGGCTTCTCCTTTGAGACTGAGGCAGAAGCAGGACACTGGGCACGGTGGTGAGAGGACCTCTGGGACCAGCACAACTGCTGGGCTCTGTGCTGCTGCCCACGCCTGCTCGGGCACCCTCAGGACTGCAGGGAGCCAGCTCCCTTTTCCCACGTGTGCAAATGCCAGGGGTTCGTGTGCCCATCACTCCCATGAGCAGCCCAGCGTAACGTGTGAGGGGTCCCAGCTCAGGGCAGCCCCCCCGCTGCTCCCCAGCGCTCTGCCTTTCCCCCCTCACCCGGCCATCCAGCAGAGCAGCCCCTGCAAGTCCAAGAGCCTGGGAGACCTGACATCGGAGGACATCTCCTGCAACTTCGAGAGTAAGTACCAGTACATCAGCAGGAGCTTCATCTCCTCGGGCATGCGGGACAAGAAGCTGGCTGCCATGAGGGGCCTGCGGCCGCGCTCGGCCGACGCCCTGACGGAGCAGCTGCGCAAGCTGCTGTGCCCGGAGCAGGAGGAGCCACGGCACTGCCCCGGGCAGCCGGAGCACGACTGCCCCCGGGCCCTGGTCAGGAAACTGTCCTCGCGGAGCCAGAGCCGCGTGCGGAACATCGCCAGCCGTGCCCGGGAGAGGCAGGAGGCCGGCAGGCACAAACCCCCCGGCACGGGTGCCGTGGCCGGGGTGGTGCTGAGGAACAGACCCTCGGCGTCCCCACACGTGGCCAACAGGCACTCCACGGGCTCCTACATCGCCAGGTACCTCGGCAGCTTCCCCGGGGAACCCGCGGAGGGCCGGGGCGTCCCCGAGGGCTCGTGCTCGGCCCTGCACCTCGGCTGCACAGACCGGTTCTACCAGCACGACTCCGTGGAGCCCAGCCCCGAGGACCAGCCCGAGATCTACTTCCTGCTCAGGCTGTAGGTTGGAGCCATGTGCATCCTCAGAGTTTACAAACTGCTTCACTGAAATGAAGGATTTGTAGCAAGAAACTGTTTGGAGGGTTTAAATTATTTAGAGATGCAATTTCATGCTGGTGATTGGGCCACGATTTAACGTGCCCTTTCCTGTCGGAGCTGATGTAAATAGAACCACGTTCCATCCTGAGGGATGTGCTGCTTTGATCCCTGAGCGATGAGGTCTGGGGGCTGTGCATGCAGGGAGTGTTTGTAGCATTCTGTGTCTGTGATGCTGACACCTGACACTGCAGTGAGTGCAATGGCATTGTGTCCCTCCTGTCCTGTCCTCCTGGCTGGAAAACACTCCTGGTGATCCCTTTTGGCCTTTTGTGCAGATCCTGCGGAGCGCTGTGGTGTCAGGAGCGGGGCATGGCCTTGGGCTGGGTACAGGGCTGGGGCTCGGCCCCTCATCAGCATCCCTCGTTCCTGCCTGCTGTTGTTGGCTGTACATGTTGTCATGTATGGACTGTGATTGCACAGCAAATGATTTGTAGAGCTAGGGTTTGTCCAAATCTGTGAGTCTTGTGGAGATTTGTCTTCTGCCTGCTCTGTGGAGTATGACAACAGTTGTCTTCCTCTTTGCTCACCGTGTTGAATGCTGGTTTTGGGACAGAGTGGAATGTGGAAGTAATTCTGCATTAATGAATGAAAACACTTAATTTCTGCGTATTTTATGTATTTTTGCTGTTGGGTGTGTGTGTAGCTTTGGTGCAGTAGCCGATCCATTTCCTGTATATTTGTAATTTTATTGCTAAATTGTCGATGGTCAGGGGGATGTTTAAAGCTGACGTGGGAGAGGGACTATTTCGACTGCTCACCTTTTTCTGTGAAGGCTGAAAATGAATGAGGTGAAGGAATCTCAGACACCTGAAGCTTCCCTGTAGGGAACAACATAGCTTTATTTTGGTTTGAAGATATTCTTTGCCTTTGCTGTAAGTTTTTCTGATATGTAAAAGATGTACCTTTTACCTCTTTCTTTTGTAACGCAGAGTATTATTATTCTTGAAAACGTCATTAAAATAGATTTTTAAGCACTTGTTTACATGTTTTCTGAAGCTGTAGCAAGAAGATTTATGCTTTAACTAGCAGTAGTTAGTGACTGCAGACATCTGTCTGGGCAGGAACTTGCAGTAGGATTTCAGAAAGGGAAGAATTCAGTTATTTCACGTGACGGTTCTTAGCTGGAGATTGACAGCTGAGCTCTCACCTCCTTTCTGGATCAGAAGCCTCATTTGAGCAGGTCTGACTGTTCCATTCAGGGTCTCACACAGGCTGTTTTATCACCTGGGAGAGAGCAGTGGATCTTCTTAAATAACAAGCATTTTTCCATGGAGGAACAGAACCAGATACTTGATGAAGCCCTTAAGCTTTGAACCTGCATTTCTCCCTCAGTACCTGTGGTGCAGTTTGGAAGGTGTGACTGAAGCCTTGGAGAAGTGCCTTGTAAATAAACAAAGGATAAGATTTCCATCACAGGAGATGAAAAAACTTGAAGGTTGTTACTAGTTTTAATTGGAATTAATTTAGAAACGTTGTATGGTGCTTGCAGGAGGTCAGAATAGATTAGTGAGGTGGTGTTTTATCACTTAATCTCTTACAGTGTCCCCTTAATTCCGGAAGTTACTCCAGATGGGGACAGTTCTTTGTGTGACAGTGGAATTTGGCTGATGAAACAGGGCTGGTTTCTGTAGTGCAGCCTCAAGCCAAAGGCAGGTCAGGCTCAGTGGTTTTTCCTGCCTCACTGGACTTAGCTGGATTTTTTTTTTTTATCCCTGTCTCACTGAAATTCAGACTCCATTTGGTTTGCACATGATTGTTTTGGTGGTGTAGCATTGGGATGTGCCAAGACCTTCCCCCCTGTGGGAGCTCTGAGCCCGGAGGAACTCGAGTCTGAGGATTCAGGGTGTTCAAAGGTCTTGTGGTGACCCCTCACAGGTGAGAAGGCAGAGGGTGCTGGTGTCAGCTGCCACTGATCTCCTGAGGGCATTCTGGGGGCCTGGACATGGAGAACTGGTGAGGAAGACACTTTTTGTATCTGCAAAGGTGGTGATACAACAGAAGTTTTCAGTCTGCAGAACTTGAATTTCAGTATGTGTTTAGTAATGAATTTGGGCCTTAAATATGTGTCTTAACACCTGAGGAATGCAGGAGATCCCAGGTGTGGTGGACAGGAGCACAGAAATCCCTGTCTGAGCAGCCCTCTGCATAGGGCAGCTGGGGGAGGAGGGGGTGTTCTGAAGGCTGGAAGCAAACGTGGTGTATGGAATGTTTGAACTGGAGAGGGGTCCAAGCCTGAGTCAGAGACATTGTCTCTTGCTTCTCTATCCACAGTTAGAAAAGAACAAAGATTAGCTGTAAACATCAAGCACTAAAAACTCAATGGTATTATTTTGTACCTATAATAGATAGGGATTAAATTTAGTATTTTCTATTAAAGCAAGTGCCCCGGGTCTCTACACGATAATCATCTGACCATCTCCCTCTTGATTTGCTAGAAATGGAGAGCACTGATCCTCTGAAAGGAAGAACCTGAGGCCCAGAGGAGCTGAGTCCGTGCTGCCCTGGCAGAATAGGCAGGTGAAGGTTCATGGGGCTGTTCTGTGCCTGCTGTTAAATATGTGCTTCAGGTCTTCATAGAGTTAGGAACTGTTCAGGCAAAGATGCTTGAAACCTCAACATTTCAGTTTCTTTTCCAGATGAGAGTCTGTATAAACAATAATTTATCCTTTGCTCAAAACTCTCTGTATTGCTCTGAATCTGGAACTTACAAATAGTAGGAATGTAGGGCAAGGGCAAAAGATGGAACAGAAAGTCAGAGACACCATTTATCTGGTCAACTTGTACTTTTCTGTGTGCTAAGGGGGAGGTTAAGATGAATTGGAGATGGGCAGATGTCACTCTCCAGTGAAGTCTCTTGGTGTAAACCCATTATTTTAAGAGAGATTTACTGCATTCTGTACCAGGCTATATTTTCAATTCCAATGGATTTAATTGCCATTATCACTTATATCATATGTATCAATAGATATCAATATATCATGTTTCCTCAGTTTTTAGTTTAATGAACAAGCTTCATTTTCTTTCCTGGAATGGAAGGGATATAAACAAGTTTACCTGTTGCCAATCCAGCTGCTCCAGTGGGGATGATCCTGCCATGAAGATGTCCTGGGATACCTGAAGCCCCTGCTGATCCTCCTGTACCCCCAGGTGATGTGCTGTTCCTGGTGAGTGCTGGTGCCCCAGCCCAGAGCTGTGGGAGGGGGTTGTGCACTGCTGTGTGTCACTCCAGTCAGGGCTGTCTGTGTCCCCTGGGGTTGTGCTGCAGGGATGAGTGTGGGCTCAGATCTCACCCAGGCTGAGATGCTCCATGAGTAGTGCTGGGCAGCAGTAGGAATGGGAGAGTTTGGGAAAGCTGGGAATGCCCCTTTCCCCAGCCTGGATCATAACCTGGGGGGACACTGGAGTCAGAAATGAAGCACTTTCTGAACTCGGTCCTTAAGCCCCCGTGAACATCTGGGCCACAGATCACCAGGAGCACTGCACAGAGCCAGGAGTTCAGACACATGGGGGGAACAGACCAGCAGCCTGCACTTCAGACATTTATAGGGCCATTTGTTTCTTAGTCCTTTCCCCAGATTAATTAAATTGTGTATGAACAAGGCTGCAGCTTGTTGAAAATCCATCTAGGATGGGTTTGGGGCTGTTTTGGTGCAGAGTCTGCACCACAGCAGAACGAGCAGTTATTTTTGCCTGGTAAAGGCTGGTGGCTCACAGCCTGGGTTAGCAGGCCTAGATTGCTTTGCTAATTTATGAAAGAAGGCATAAATTGAGCTGTTCAAGAATCTGCAGAGAAGAGGTAATAGCAGCAAAACTGAGATTGGAATATTATTTTAAAGAAATGACATATTTTTTAATTCAAGAGCTGTAAGAGTCTCTGATTACCTTTATATGATTGCTTACTGGAATACCTACTGCCCCTGCTTTTAACAGTGATACCAACTACTCCTGGTATTGGGGATCCATTCCACATTCCTCACTCCTGGCAGAGGAGCCCAGGTTCTGGTGCTTTGCTCAGAGGGCTTCCTTTGTGAGCTTCCCATTCTCTTCTTAAATGAGATGAGGTTATAAAATGAAAGAACAGCCCAGAGTTCCCTCCCAAGCATGTTGGGTTGGTTTTGTTCTTGGACTGATACTCGTTTGGATTTGTTTTGATAAGATTTTGATGCTGCTTCTGAGACAGAAAGAAATGAAAATGAGCAGAGCCTGGCTGGCCTGGTTGAGGTGGAATTTTGTGTGTGTAGAAAGCCAGGGCAGTGGAAATGTCATCTTTAGTGTGTGAATTTAGTCTCTGGAGGGCTTGTACCTGAGGAGCTCCACAAGCCTCTCTGCAGGTGAGTCCCACGGATCCCCTGCCTGCCCCTGTGCTTTGGTTCCATGTGTGTGTGTGCAGTGAAGACACAGGGGAAAGGAATGGTGAAAAGGGAGTTGGAGACTCTGAATGGCCTGAATTCCCTCTGGCTGCATGGCTGAGCACTTGCAAATAAACAGAAATCCCATTTTTCCTGGTGTGTGCATTTAAAAGCAACGTGAGCTTCCACTTCAGACTCTATGACAATAGTTCCTTCATGTTCAAACCAGGGAGGTCTTTTCCAAACTGAGGGATTCCATGATCTAATCCCAACATGCAGGGAACAAGCCATGTACAAAATGACACCAAGGGGGGGAACTCTGGTGTCCAACAGTCCAAAACTTTGGGTCTGGCTCAGCACAGGGGTCTGGGGACACCTCTGTACCCAGGGAAGAGGGGTGTGACATCCTTGAGGTTGTGCCACCAGGGGCACCTTGCTGGTCCCACTCACGAGAGAGCAGAAGGTGTCAGGAGAAACCCCCCAAGCTGGATAAAACATTCCTGCAGTGGGGCTGGGGTTTGTTGTTTCCCCGTTAGGAGCAGTCCTGGGGACAGAGCCCTGCATTAGATCCACTCCACAGCCTTTGTGTGACAGTGATTCCCCTGGAGCTCTGTTGTTCCCAGTCCATGTGATGTTCTGTAATGGCATTAGATGGATGGTTAATTAAGGTACATCTGGATATAGACAAATTTGTCAGTGGAGTCAGACAGTATTTGTGTGATCCCATTTTAAGGAGTTATAGTCTTAAGGAAGCACATTCTTAAGGGAGACAGATGTCTGGAAGCAGATGATTAATTCATGCTTAGTTTCCAAGCACTCATTTAACTTACAGGCTTTTTAAAGTGGATTCTTTAATTTAGTGCTTCACATCATAAACATTTATAGTCAAAATCTTAATTCAGTTAAAGATATATTTGTCTAAAGTGATACTTGTAAATTCATTGAAGTTCTGCAAATGAACACTGCTGGGAGAACAGAATCTAAGAGTTGCAGAGTGCTGCAAGTTGTGTTAGTTTGACTTTGTTATTGCCAGCACTACTAGTATTTTTTCAGTAAAATGAAAATTTAGTTTCATCTGAGAGGATCCTCTTGTAGTGCAGAGTTCAGCAGAAGGAGGGAACACAACTGAGTGCCAAATTTGGGTTAAGTTCGTGCAGATTTCGGGTGTAACCAGTGAAGTCAATGGAGTTTCTTTAGATGTGTGCTGGGGTGGGGTCTGTTTCTTGTCTGCTTGCCCAGAGTTGGTCCATCTAAAGCTGTTCCAAAGGTACCAGAGGTGGGAGTTTGATTTAAAACGTGTTTCACGTTTCATGTACTTTTCTGTATCTGATTTTCAAAGAGAGGTGATGCCGAATAAGGAAGGTGATCATTAATATTTTTGTATTTATTTTGTCTTGGGAGTAAGATGTTAAATATTTAGAATATGCCTGACTTTCTTAAGGTGAGGGTGCATGTGCTGCTTGAATTAATTTAAATAAATAGCAGTGGTATTTAACTGCACCCTCACCTTTCTCCTCTAGCTTGAGTGAGCCCCTCATTGTGCATATCATTTGCATAAAATTAGGCTTTTGCATTAATCAGCTGCAAGGCTGAAGCACTTCTGTGAGCAAAGGCTGGGAGAGCTGGGATTGTTCAGCCTGAAGAAGAGAAGTTTGGGGTGATGGAATTGTGGCCTTGCAGTGCCTGAAGGGGCTACAGGAAAGATGGAGTGACAGGACAAGGGGGAATGGCTTCAAACTGCCAGAGAACAGGGTTAGACGGGATATTGGGAAGGAATTCTCGGCTGGGAGGGTGGGGAGGCCCTGGCACAGGTTGCCCAGAGCAGCTGTGGCTGCCCCATCCCTGGAGTGTCCAAGGCCAGGTTGGACAGGGCTTGGAGCAACCTGGGCTAGTGGAAGGTGTCCCTGCCCATGGCAGGGATGGGACTGGATGGGCTTTGAGGTCCCTTCCAACTCAAACCGTTCTGAGGTTCTGTAATGATTCTGATTCCTAATCCTGGAAGATCATCCTGAGGAGCTTCTGGGTTGATCTGTGGGTGGGCAGAGGTTGAGCCCACCTGGATGTGTGTTGGCTCCAGGCTCTGGCTGCCTGCATGGGGTGTGGAAGGTGAGTGTTCTTAATTGGGTGCTCTTTAAAGCTAATTGAGAGTTCAAGCTGCTGCCTGGAGTTGTGGGAACACCGGAGCCACGAGGCTGTTCTTGCAGTGGGAACCTTCCCCATCCAAACAGTGTGAGACTTCACCTTTCCGTGTTTCCCTGAAGCCAGTGTGTGCTTCCATGAGATAAACCAAGATTTACTAATCAATATAGTTTTTAATTGGAAAGATAAATCCTCAGCAGCCTCCTTTGCCTCTGGTCTCCATGCTCAGTGTCCATGCCAGGCACTGAGCCAGCCCTGCAGCAGGAATGCTGCTGGATGTGACAGCAGGAGCCAAGGGAAAAGGGCTGATCCACACACGTCCAAAAGTTGGCTCTTTGGTTTCTTTGCTGAAAAGCCCTTTTTTTTACTCAAAAGACATGATTCTTTCACCAGTAATTCGGGTTCATCCATCCTTAGGCCAGGGGGAAGCAGGCCCTGCTCTGCTGTAGGTCTTTGCTGGGAATGGTGCAGAGGGATTGGGTCCAGAGCCAGATGAAATGGCTCCTCTCTGCCATGGGTTTGGCAGCACCTTCTGCTGCACGTGACAGAGGTGCCAAAGGCTCAGCAGGAGGAACTCGTACAGCAGCAGCTGAGTGCTGCTCTGAAAGGGGGCTTGAAAAGGGGTAACTCTGAGCAGTTGGTTGGAGCTGTGTAAGAATATAAATTAGGCCAAAATTCTGAGTTGTTGGTCGTACACACCAAATGTATTTTCATTTGTTTTCAAGTGGCAGAACTGTGGGCAGTGATGGCAGTTCTGGGGAGCTGCTCCAGGGAAGCCTTGCCAGGCTCACTCAGGGCAGAGGCTGCTGTTGCTGAGTGGGTTTATGGTCATTTTGTATTGAAATGGTTTTAGAATTAGTCAAACCATTACTGATTGATCGATGAGGACTGAAACATGATCTCCAGTTTGGATTTTGCAGAGACCTCTGCTCTGCAGAAGGAACAGGAACATAACCCCTTTACCAGCTCCCAGTTTTTACCCCCTAGCAGAATAGAATGTAAACCTTCTGCTTTTGTTGAGGAGACCATTCAGTCAACTGTTCTCTTGCCCAGCAACTTTCCTTCAACCTCTTAGATGTAACAGGATAAACAACAATGGAGTATTAATAGGGATATATATTTATCCCTTGAAGTTTCTCTAGTTTTTGTTAGTTTTTCCATACCACTCCTTCCAAGGAAGTTATTCCAGCTACACCAGCAGTGATTTTTATGGCAAGTGATCACGTTAATTTGTCAATTTTTGATAAAAAGAAAATGTTTAAATTGATCCCTTCTTACAGGCTTTCCTTCCAGGGCATTTCCCAGCAGTGCTCTTCTGCCTCCTCCCTGTATCCCTCTGATGATCCCAGCTGGGGAGAACTTTTGATCTGTGCAGACCACAACAAATCTTGTTTGTGTTGGGCCAGAGAGACAAGATTTTCATCCCCTCCACACCAGAACAAACCCTGGCTGCTCTCAGACAGTCAATTATCTAAATTGAGTTCTCTCTTGTTATGAACAGATCTTCTATTCATCCTTCACTCTCAGCTTCAGATTTCTCCAAAACCCTTCCCCATGTGTGAGACGAGGTGATTTCTATGCATGGGCTGTGCATTGAGCAGATGGATCTGACAGCAGTGCCATATCCTCCCACCAAAAATGACAGGATAATAAGTGAAGATCTTGTTAAGCTTGGCCGTGTTACCACAAGCATGTGTTTACTAATATTTCACAGCGAGGCAGACGGGCTGACAGGGCTTGGCTCGCCAGCCACTGAATGCACTGGCAGCTGCTTTTTCTTAACCTTAAAGAAATGAGGAAAAAAACGAAAGAGAGATCGTTGGAGACCTTGCCAACAGCAATCCAGAATGGATGGGGACCCTCAGAAGCTGAGGGAGCCCAGGGCTGCCTGTCTGATGTGAATCTGACCCCCCTGACAAAGGCAGCTCTTCAGCTCCTGATCTGCCCAGAATTACACAGAAAAGTTTGGTTTGGCAAAAGTTGTAAATCTCTCCATAGGTTGGAAAAGACCTCCAAGATCATCCAACTCAACCTGTGACCGATCCCCACCTTGTCACCAGCCCAGAGCACTGACTGCCACGTCCAGTTGCTAAAAGGTTTGGGGTTTTTTGGCACTGGGCTGCCCACGTGGCAGCCCTGGCACATGTCACTCTGCACTGGTGAATTTATTACACTGTCAAGATGCACTGTGATCAGCGGGGGGTTGCTGGTAGGAACACACAGCTGACCTGCCAAGGCATTCAGCACCTTCAGGAGCCAGAACCTGAGTGAGCTGTGCTGGGTGGCACAGGTGGGGCCTGGCAGGAGATGTCTGTGTCAGTGCCCTCCACCCTGGGTGACACGTGTTTCCTGCTCGTATTCACACCCCGGGTGCAGGCAGAAGGAGCCAAAGAGAGGCTGAATATGTGGTGGTAGAGATGAGCTTTGTGTCAAACCAGGTGTGCAGGGTCAGTCCATTCCATGGTGGGTGCCCCTTCCTGCCTGGGATCCATCCCAGCTCCCGCTGCTCCAGGACAGCTGGGACACTGAGCAGGGTGGGGCAGAACTGAGGCCTCTGAAATGGTTGGGGATTTGGGTTTTGGGTTTTGTTATTTGGTTGGAGTTTTTTTATTTTATTTTGAATCAGAGACTTTGTTCTTTGCCCTTTCAAATGAAAACAAAATGTGCTGTATCCTGGAGCGAGCTGTGGGGTGGCTTCAGCTTTGCAGGCATGTGTTGTACCTTCTGTGTGCTCAGCCTAATGAGCAGCTCTCAGCCCCCAGGTTTGACACAGGACTTGACTGGAGCTTTCCAGCCGCTCCCTCAGGTGCTTTTTGCCCCTGGGGGAGGTGTGACTTGCCTGGGCTTTTCTCTTCCCCCCAAGCAGAGCAGGGGTGAGGCTGGGCTGGGTTTGGGGTGCCTGGGGTGCCCTGGGGGCTGCCCCTGCTGCTGGGGGTGTGATCTGCACCCTGGGCTGCCCAGAGCAAGTGGGGAGTGTCCAGCAGCAGGCAGTGCAGGGAGGGCTGGAGCCCAGGGAGCAGAGCCACGCTCTGCTGGGCTGTCAGAGCGCGGCAGCTGAGCAGCTTTGCTTTGCGTTCTGGATGGGAGCATTTAAGGTAACACTCGATGGTTATTTTTCAACTCTTCTGTAACCATGGAGACCAGGAGCCTCACAAAGCCAGGCAGGAGCTCTCGAGGTGCAGCTGGAACTCGCTCAGACATTTCTGCCTCTTTTGGCCCCTCGTCAAATCTTTTTACTTTGGGAAACCGGAACAAAGAATCAGAGTGGCATATGCAGAATATTGTGCTCAGATTAAAATTCAGTGGGATAAACGTGAATGGATCTGCATTTGGAAACAAAGGCTAACTCTCAAAAGCCCCTCTCCCACAGCCCCTGCTCTGAACGTGGAGGGTATGTGCCAATAAAATCAGCAGGTCCAGCAGCTCCCTTCTCTTCTTTGTAAAACAAAGGCAAGAGGTCCTGTACCTGGAAATGTCAGAAACTGAGGAGGTGGAAAATATCATATATATTTGAATCTGTGAACTGCTGGATAGGGATAGAAAAGTCTGTATCCTCTGACTTCCCATGTTAGTTACTCCCATTGTGACAGGATTGCAGCGTGTTGGGTCCTGTTTGAAGGCAGGAGCTCTGCTGGATCAGTGCAGTGAACCCTGGCTTTCTCAAGGGTTCCTTCATCTTGAGCTAAGTATTTTGCTAAGTGTACTTCACACAGTCCTGCTTTAGTTTTGTTGGATGACCAACAACTTTGTTGTCATCCTTGATTCCCTGCATTCACATTCAGAGAGAATTTATTTCCTCAGCTTTTGCTTAGAGGGTTGCAGTGTGTTTAATCCTGGGATATGGCAGCAGAGAAAAATACTTGGGGTTTATTTCTTTAATTTTAAGTAAGAGCTCAGTTTCAATTCTGGCTGTGAAGCAGGAAGGCAGTGGTTGAGGATTCCTCTCAAGAGCTGGGATCTGTGCAGTGATTCCAGTGTCCAGGGTAAGTCCCTGAGGGAGCTGAGCTGCCCTGACCTCTGGCAGTCCTGGGCATCCCTTAGTGGAGGGAAGCAGACTGAAGAGGGAATGTTTCCTGGATGTGGAGCAAATTATTCTGTCAAACAGCACTAAAATCTCTCCCATAAGGAGAAACCATGGATGATCCCTGCTCCTTATCTTAACTTGTCCTGGCTCACTCCTCAGACCGTGCTTCACTGGGAATGTCCAGCACCTGTCCCTGTGCCAGCCAGGAATTGAGTGATTCTGTAGCAAAATGTGTTTTACTGAATCATAAAACCCCAAGGATGTGCAAGTGTGACTTGTATGTACAAAGATTGTTTACAGCCCCGTTGTGTGGCAGCAATCCTGGCCCAGCTGGGAGGGAGAAGGAATCAATCCATGTGTGCAAAGAAGTGCTGGGGGAAATGCATTTCTGGCAATGCAAATCCATTAATTTGTGATGCAATGAGTTGTCACGTATCAGGAGACACAAATAACAAATATGATGAATATGGATGGATTTCAGTAGGACTTCTGATGTTATCTGGAAACGATCCTCAGTCCTGCTGCAGTTCTGGAAGATTGCAGCCCACACAACCATGGTCTTGTTCAGAGAATTGTTCCACTTCAAGTCTGAGTAGCTACAGGGGAATTGTTTTATTTGCTCTGTATTATACAGAAGGCTGAATTTTATGACAGGAGAGGAAATGTCAGGACTAAATAAATGACTAATTCCTTGTAGCAGTAGTGCTGGTGCCATAAAGCAAGTTAATAAATGACAAGTGTTTAGACAGACTTGAGCCACCCTTACTCTTACAAGCATTTTACTGGCAGAGGGGAGGGTTTATGAATGTGTTTCTATAAAGCCAAGGAACCTTGGGCAGTACCTAAAAGTAAGTTGGGATACTGGACTGGAGTTGGGCTGGTTGTACAGTTCCAGGTGGGGTTTGTCACAGACACGTGGCTCTGCTGCCCTGTCTCTTCTCTGTGGGGAGCTCTGTGCCTCACTTCAGTCTGGTCCCAGCTCAGCTCTGTGGCCTGACACAGAGTTACTAAACCTTCCTTTTGCTCCTTTGAGGTATTTCCTAGGTTTCCCTGCCTCAGTGTGGGAGTTGGGTGTCCCATCACTGCTGGGAGGACACAGGCTGTGTGAAGAACTGTTCTCTCGCTGTCCCAGGAGTGGCCAGGGGTGTGTTGGTGCTGACACTCCCCCTTGGGCCAGCCCTGGCTCCTTTCCTACAGGGCAGCTTGCCAAGCCAGGGGCAGTGGGTGGAGCAGGTTGTTCCCCCAAAATACCAGTCAGGGATGGGGTCAGGGGTGTCGATGAGTCTTTGGTGCCATTTCTGTTCCCCAGAATATCCAAAGTGGCCACAGTTCCTACTCACCACCTTCCTCCAGCCCTTCTCCTACAGAACCTGTCCCAGGGGCCAAGCACAGCTGCTCCTCAGGCTGCTTCCTGTCCCTCCATCTGTCTCTGTGCCCTGCTCAGCTCTGTCTCCTTTCCTTCCCAAAACCGCCTGTCCCCGCCCCATGGGGGACCATGCAGTGCTCCATAACATATTCCACTGCCTGCTGAGCCAGGAATGACAACATTCTAGGCTTTATATGCTTACATTAATTTTTAAGATGAGATGATGAGCTTCACAATGCCTGTTTTTCTCCTTCCAAAAGCAGCTGAGGCAGGGGAGCAGTCCCGGGCTCAGGATGCATCGATACCCAAGTGTGCAGAGGGATCACTCAGCAATGGGCTGTTTAAAAAATCCAGAAGACAAGCTGGGAAAGAGATTTTTAATAAGGAAGGAAATGCTGTGGCTTTGTTTGGTTTTCGTGGAGCAGCTGCTGTTGCTGAACTCAGTGCACAGTGGGCTGTGTGAGCACCCAGAGGTAACGGGGTGGAGTGAGGGGAGTCCAGAGACACTGGGAGCTTACATTCCATGTCACTCCTTGTGCTGGGACATGCTCTGGTTTGTATTTAAGGTACTCTGTGTGTGAGGGAGGATGGACCAGACACAGAAAAGGCTTTCATTTTGGGAGTGGTCCAGCTGGATTTCCCTTCCCTCTGCAGTGACCTGTGGCCGTGACCTTTGTGGTTCTGTCTGTGCATCAGACACTGGGTCTGTCACAGAGCTGGCATGTGACAGCTGTGCTGTGCCCCTGGCACTGTGCAGGGGGGATGAACCACCCCAGGGGAATGAGCCTCTGCCTGTCTGTCAGCAGCATTAACAGGGGCTCCTAAAGCACTGAAACTAATGGGTATGCAAACGAGAACATAAACATCAGCTAAATGAGTGTGTCATTTTGGGATGCATTGTTTGGTGAAAGGCAGTCCCATAATTGAAGATCTGTAATTAGTTTGAGATCTATGTCATTATGAAGCTATTTTTCCCGAAAGAGCCAATATGCTGATTGATTTCAATACTAATGTGATTTATTAGAGACTCCTTGATATTTGTTCACATTGGCAGTGGAGAGTCAGAGAGTCTCTTTGTGTTTCTGGTATCTCCTTCAATGAACTTGGAATCAACTGTAGCAGCAAATTAGTGAACAGCTCTAATTATGCTAAAAAAATACTGTTGAGAGGATTAGGTCAGGCCAGGAAGTAGCTGAGCAGTGCAATGGCATAAGGCAAACTAAACCTGGCCAGAGCAGCACCACAAACACAGCTCACAGGCAACACTGGCCTCGTGAGTTCAGGGAGGGATAAGGCTGGAAATGAGTGGATTTGGTGCTTTCCTGAGGGCTGCCCTTGAGCTGCAGGGCAATGAGCAGTCTGATGTTCCACACCTTTGTGCTTCAAAGGAGGTGTTGGTAGAGGCTGAAGGGGCAGTGGTGTCCCTCAGGTGGCTGGAAGGGAGCCTGCTCTGCTCCAGAGATTCCTCTGCTGCTTGTTGTGAGCCTGGGGAGCCCCATGTTGACCTGGGTCACACCCCAGGGTCCTGCCTGGGGACAGCAAACCTCCCACCCATCACCCAGGGCCCTGCTCCACGGCCCTTCTTCTCATTCCTCCTTCCCCTGCAGCTGCCTGTCCCTGCTGTGGGCTGGGCTGGAGCTTTTCCCCTGGCTGGGCAGAGCAGGAGCAGCTCTGGGGGCGCCCCTGCTCCTGGAGCCCTGCACTCCCAGCCCTGGCCCAGGGCTTGTCACCACAAACTGCACGTCCACACGTGGAAAAGCAGCAAAAGAACCAATAAATGTGCCCCCAATATAAATTCATGAGCGAGGCAATGGAATAGGATCATTCTGTCACAAGGGTTGTTTTCTATTTGCCTTTTTAATTTGAAATATTCGGAACAGTTTGAGAGTTTTGACGTGTAATGAAATCCTGAGCTGTTTGCTGCCAAATTGCAGTTGTACAGCCTTGGCTTAGCAATATATTGCCAGCTGGAACTGGGGCAAAGTAAATCCACATACATTATATAACTTCAATTGGTTTATACAAGGAGAAGGGGGTATAATATCTTAAGCCTTTTAAATAAGGGATAAATGCAATGCTGGGAATTTGTTAATATTATCCCATGCTAAGTTTTAAAATGCATTTACAGGTGCAGCATTTAAAGGTGGGGGGATCATTTGCTTCCCTGTGTCTGGGAGGTGTCACTGGTGGGGGTGCTCATAGATTGTTGTCCTGTGGTTGGATATTGTGGTGAGATGTTGTGAGGAGCTCAGTGGATGTACCCAGATGGGTGGGGGGGAGCTCCTCCTTCCAGCCAGAAAAGGAAGGAAAGAAATGATTTGCCAGAGTGAATAGAAATGGTTGTGGTTTAAGGCTCAGCCTCTCCTGTAAAGTTCATGAAAGTCAGTCAGGAGCTCCAAAACCAGCTCCTGCTGTCAGAGTTATTGACCAGCCCAGAGACAACCATCCAGACCTTCTTATTTTAATAGGAGAAAATTCATTTATTGACATTTTAAAGCATGTTGACTACCTTGGGGAGATAGAGATAGTATTTTTAGGTGTCTCAGTTGTGGTGGTTTTCTTATGTCATCACTTCCATTTCAGAGTCCAGGGCAGAGCAAAAGAAAGACCAAGGCTGTGATCTTAGAGACCCCTGTATCCATATATATAATATACACTTAACTTGGTGCCCTTGGAGTGATGGGGGGGGAGGTGGCAGCACTGCAATGGCAAATGCAGTCCAGGGATTTTGCAGCAATAAGTGTAATACAAAAGCCAAATTAAAAATAAGTCACCCAAAAATAGACTGTACATCCCCAAGCCTTGTGTGTGAGCCTGGAACACAAGACAGTGTCAGTCACTAACCCCAAATCAGGGAAGAGGCCTCGTGCCACAGGTGACAATGAAGGGCAGGAATCCACTGCTGCCCGAGCTGCAGTCCAGCCAGAGGGCTGGGAATTGTTTCCACATGATGTGAGGGGCTGCTTTGGGATGAGCTGGTGGCACAAAGGCCCCCCTCTCTCTAGGTGGCAGCTGGGCAGTTCAGGCACAGGACAAAGGCCAAAGAACAGGCTTTTAGGACTATTTTACTCTATTTGAAGCAAGTTTTTTGTGCTGTCACTGCCACACATGTTGGCACATTTGAGGGTGTGACAGGATTTGGCTGAATCTGAAGGTCAGGGCTTGTGCTGCCCTTGTTCTCCCCCAGGGAGATGTTGCAGCTGCAGCATGTGGGCATTTGGGCCAGAACTTCATGGAATCAGTGACTGGCTTGGGTTGGAAGGACCTCAAAGCCCATCCAGTGCCACCCCTGCCATGGGCGGGGACACCTCCCACCAGCCCAGGCTGCTCCAAGTGTCCAACCTGGCCTTGGGCACTCCCAGGGCTGGGGCAGCCACAGCTTCTCTGGGCAGCAGTGCCAGGGCCTCCCACCCTCCCAGGGAAGGATTTCTCACCCTCCCTGTTGCTGTAGGATGGAATGTCACCTGTGGGATGTGCCAGGGGCAGCAGGACCTGGCACCAGGGGCTTCACAGGCAGCAGCTGAAGGCACAGGAGCTGCAGAAAGAGACTCCAAGGAGACAATCAGAACATTATAGATCCTTAACTTAATAACTTTACACAATTAAGAATTATATGCTAATATATCAATACAGAAAGACATGACACTGCATATTAATTGTCTCCATTTGAATGTCACATAATACAACCAGAATTTAAAGTCAATGTAATTACCTTTGCTACTAATTTAATTAGCATTCATTTAGAAGAAAACATCCTTTGGCATTTGACAGTGTTTAACTTCATGTTGCTTTTTCAGAAATAACTCCTGGGGGGGAAAATCAGTTAGGGAGTGTCTGAAAAATTCAAAGCTATTTGGAAATTTAACTGTTTTCTTGATTTCCTTCCCATGTGAATGCTCATACGAAAATAAGCCTCAGGATTTTAGAATTTTCATTTTGCATGAAGGAATGTATCCAATAATAATAATAATAATAATAATAGTAATGTTCACAGAATGCACTCAAATCAATGATCAGCAGCACCAGTTTCTTAGGAGAGGAGAAGGAAGGGATTTTGTGCTTCTTTGGGGTTTTGGTATGTTCCAAAGTGTTGCTGGTGGTTGCTGATGTTTGTAGCTGCTCGTGTAACACATTGATTTCAGTATTTTTGATGATTGTGTAATCTGGAAGACTTGATGGCAGTTCAGAGCACCTGCTGAACCAGCAAAGGTTGGTGCTCAGGTGGAAATGAATGAATAATTCTGAGCACCCTCAGAAAAGCTGGAATTCTTGCTGTCTGCCAGTGCCATGAGCCAGCCCAGAGGGTGGTTTTCCTCCACTCACTCCATGCAGCCCATGTGCAATCTCTCCATGGACTTTGCTTTAAATTCAAACTTCAAGATAACTTATTAAAAGACTATTTTTGGAGATTATACCCCTATAAAAATCATCAGAGGTATCTTTTTTCCCCAGCCTTGGGGCTTTGCTGCCTGCCCTGTTACTGCAGCACAGTCTTAAAGCACTTAAGCCCTTACAAAAGATAACATGCTCTTTATGGGGTTTAAAGATAGCTTATTTCAGATTAATTTCCATGAACCAAGAATAAACTGAATCTGAGGAAAGCCTTTTACTGATCCAGTAATTTCTGCACTTTGCAGCAATTAACTTAAAGATGATGTAATTAAAGTGCTGAGTTTCTGTGTGCAAGGAAGGGTTTACAAAAATGACTGCTGGCCTTTTATATTTTGCATGAGGATTTTATGAACCCATCTGCCTTCAAAAATAACACCAATTTTGGGGAAATTTCACTTGTGACCTCCTTTGGGGTGTGTTGCAAAACACGTTGATTCTTTGAGGAAATGCAGGTGAGTTCAGTCGTTTATTCCTTGCTCCCTAAAAACCAGGGAGGGGTTAAGAGAAGAGGTGTAACAGAAATGTGGATCATGGAAATGTTTTCCAAGGCAGAGCTGTTGCAGAAAGTGCTCTTTTCCCAGGGTTGATCTTTTCTCACAGTGTGATTATTATGAATTATTTTCTGGTGTCTGTGACTGTGACACATCCCTGAGGTGGGAGAGAGAGGAAGGGAGAGCTGGCTCTTTGTTTTCTGTCTGTAGGCTCTGTATCCCAAGGGGAGAGGTTTGCATCTAGAAATCCAGGACAAAATAATTTCTCCTATGGAAACATTATGGAATATAATTAATTGTAGAAATATTTTTTTTTATTTTATTTTTAATCATTCAGATGACTTTTTTTCTAGACCCTGAGACAGACTCTGGCCTGGCTGCCCAGGACTGTGGGAAGGGATTGCCATCTGCTGGCAGCCACCCCTGCCAGAGCAGGAGAGATTCCAGGAGAGGTTCCCACTCCTCAGGTCCTGCAGGAGTTGGGTGATTTGCTGAGAGCCCAAAGTTCAGTCCAAGCTGAGCAGTGACAAATGCCAGGAGTTCTGTGTGCCCTGGCACGGGGGGGAAGGGGTTGGTGAGTCTGTGGCTCCTGCTGAGGACACAGCCCAGCCTGTGCTGCCCGGGTTTAAGGAGTGTGGACCCCGCTGATCAGACTGTGCTGTCTCCTGGTTTGTGATTCAACACCTGTCTGGGAGTCAGTAGCACTCCCTGGGAGTGACCAAGGCCAGGCTGGGCTTGGAGCAACCTGGGATAGTGGAAGGTGCCCCATCCCATGGCAGGAGATGAGACTGGGTGGGCTTTAAGGTCCCTTCCAACCCAAACCATTCCATGAACCAGCTTCCAAAATCAAAAACCAGTCAGTTCTGGGAGCTTAGTTTGTGGCAAAATACATTCTCAGTGAAGAGCCTACAGAAATGAGAAAGGCAGGGAGAATTAATGTCAAACAAACAGCAAAATCCATGTTCCTGCCTGTAAATATTGCTCCTTGCGTGGTCTGAACAGCAGCCAAAGTGCCCGGGCTGGGTCACTGTGGAGTGTCCCTGGCAGTGCCCAGAGGTTCCCCAGGCTGAGGGCAGGGAGGTTCAGGTGCTTCATTTCCTGTCACTGTTGTGGGGTTCATGTGAACAGGGACAAAGACACCCCAGGGTGAGAAACGAGCCTTTCCAGAGCCCTGGAACATGACATGTCCCTTTCCTGTGGAATGCTTTAAATACAGCATATTTAGCTTCTTTAGAAAACCAACCCCACCCCTTCTCTGTGCATACAGACCCCGTGCCCCAGGGCTGGTGCAGCAGAGCATCCTGTGAAGCATCCTGGCTCCCTGGAAACAGGAGTTTGCTCTGGCTGTCACCAGAGGGAACTGCAGCACCAGTGGAGGAGCTGCTCTCCCTCACTCACCTTTGCTGAAGGGCTCGCTGGTTGCAGCCATATCTTGCTCCTAAAGCTGCCTCTGTTGTTACAAATTAGATAATTTTTTAATCTGTGCATGAAAGTGTCCATTTTTAATGCTTTTGAGAACTTTATTTCTGGTCAGATAAAACTCGGTAATATCTTAATGACTTTTCAAGGCTTGCAAAGCTTTTTTGAATTAAGTGATTTGTCATTTTAAAAATGCTTTTTTCCCCCAGAGAAAATGAACCCCAGAGAGTTCATTTTAAAAAGGAATATATAAGCTCTAGAAAAGGAAAGGAACAAAGATGCCTCTCATGTTCTCCCTCAGGTAGATGGACTGCCAAAGGAGAGCTCATCCCCACGGAGGTACAGATCAGGGAAGCTGATGCCAGAGCTGCCTGGGAAGGCAGGGAGAGGATGGCTTGAGTGGCTGCCCGAGCCAGTGCCCTGAGGAGGACAGTGCCAGGCCTGGCACCGAGGCCACAGGGATGCAGGTGGCCCTTGGAGTGGTGAGTGTGGAGAGTGCAGAGCTCTCTGCCCCTGGCAGATGTGTGTGCACAGGGCTGAGTCCTCTGGGACACTGGGGCATCTCTGCTGACCCCAGTGGGGCTCTGATTTATCACAAGTTGTTTTCTTCTGTGCTTGAAGTTTGTCCCAGCCTTACTTCTGCTGGTTTTGAAGAGCAGGGAGTGCTGACAGGGGCAGAGAAGAGCAGGGTATCTTGGGTGTTTCTGTGGGGAAGGTGCAGTTTGCAGTGGAGACTTGAGGGCACAGGTTCCAGGGCTGGCTGACACCCAGCTGAGCTGTAGTTTTCTCATACTTGGTGGTGCTGGGCTGATGGTTGGACGTGATGATTTTAAAGGTCTTTTCCAACCTTAACCATTCCATGAATTTATGAAAATGTAGACTAAAAGATTTTTAAGAAATGCTTCCTTTTGTTCATAAGAGGACATTGAAATCATCTTGCTCCATTTTATCTGGTGTTTGTGGTCAACTGGAATGGGCAGATCAAGAAATAAACGAGTTCAATCTTAGATAAACATGGTATTTTAGAAAGTCTTTCACAACTTATGGTAATGAACTTCTTTTTTCCTTAGCCAGTTAGTGTTTTGCCATTGTGTTCCTTGCTGGCATGAGCTGATGTTCTTTCAGAGGACACAGGAAGATCAAATAAAGATGTTTTCTGCCCATGACTGGCTTTGTCCAGCACATGAGCTGAAATCACACAGGCCAGGGGTTGTTTGGGAATGCAGCATCTTCACTCTGAGTTGTTTTCAACCTGGAAATGTAGGGCTGGACCAAGAACTGGGACACACATCCCAGCTGAGCAGTTCAGTCCCTTGTTTTTCAGGAACTAGAACAAAGAAACAACCAAAATTGTGATCCAACATCCAGCTGTTCCCATCTCTGTGCCCAGGTCCATCCTGGTAAAATCCTTGTTGGAGTGTCCCATGTTGCTCCTGCTTCCTGCTCTGCTGCCTCCCCCCCTCAGCCACCCTCTGAAGGAAGCTTTGCCTTTCACAGCAGAAGTGCAGCAGGGTAAGACTTGAGTTTTAACTTGGTCCAGAAGTTGGGATCCAAGTGACATACTAAATGCCTTTAAATTCTGAAGAAGATGCCAATTTTCCTTCAGCTGTGACAGTAAAGGCACACCAACTGGTTGCAGTAATGTATAAATCATAACACACATCCTCCAGAAAGCTGCCAGTTCTCAAATCATAAATGCTTGGGGATTTGTGGGGTGTGGTGAGCTGGGTGTCCTTCCACAATAATAATCACTGGAGAGGAAGAAATGGGTGAAGTTTTTATTTGAAATATCTGAACCTTGTCCTGTGGCTGACCCTGGCAGCTCTGGGGGTTCAGTGTCAGCCCAGCTCAGGGGAAGGTGAGTGGTGCTGGGTCAGATGTGGCTCCAGAGCTGCTCTGACTCCAAAAATGTGCAGTTCCAAATGCTTGGCTCCCCGTGCTGCCCTGGGCTGGGCTGTGCCAGGGCTCAGCAGGCTGCTCCTGCTGCAGTCACCTTGCAGTCACCTCCAGCTCCGTGCTGGAGATCCCGCTGGGCTCTGCCCGTCAGCTCTGTGTCGGGCAGATGCCTCCCCACAGCCATCCTGTGCCAGCCAGGCTGGATCTGCCATCGCTCAGCTGCCGTGGAATGGAGCTGTGCAAAGGCAGCCCCACGCTGTCATCGTTATTTTTAGAGAGCAGTGGGGAACCAGTCCAGCAGTGCTGTGGCACATGTCGAGGGGGACACGACAGAGCAGTTCCTCCATCATATTTGCAGCTGGTTTTTAGCAGGTATCTCAGCACTCAGTGAGTGGTACTTCCCTCTGCCAAGAGAAATGACGTGCAGACCCCAAGCCCTGGGAAACAGTCTGTGGAATTAAATATTTAGTAGCTTAATACATGGATTTTTTCAGGTCTTCAGTTGCATAGTTATCAAATAAATCAGCATTTATTTTCATGATGTGAATGTGAGTAGAAGTAGTGCCTGGCAATTTCTAAGGGAGCTTTCAAGTGCTAAGACTGGTGTGAGTAATAAAATGCATTTCATTAGACAAGTTTTCCACACATAAACCTATTTCTTGAAAGCAAAAATCTGATATTCTCCCATGTTAGTCTGCATGTCACAGGAGTGTATGGCAAAGTCATAAAACAATTCAAGGCATATAAATGTGGCTTTTGATTTGCTAGTAAATCAGGGGTAAGGAAAAAGCTCAACTGAAAGAAAGAAATGTGATTTAAAAATTAATGCCAATATTACAAAGCTGTAAAGATTTTATTACTTGGAGCATTCCCTCTGTGAAGATGAGTTGGTCTGTCCCCCTCCTGTCCTCTACAGCAGTTTAGCCTGCAGCTATTTATATGGCTCACGTAGAACTTGTAAAACAAAGCCCTGCTTTGCCAGCCTGCTGCACTGTGTGCAGATTTCCAGGGATTACAAGTACAGTAACGAAGACAGAAATTCAGCTTTCTATTATTTAATGTCTGGGTACTGGTGAAATGAAGAAGATTGGGACGTGCTCTCAACATAGTGGCTATTTTAACACCAAAAATGGCCAACTGGCTTTGCAGAGTGGGTGGTGTGTCAGTGAGGTTCTGACAGTTCCCTCCCAAACATCAGGCTCTAAATCACCGGGATCCAGCAGAAAGAGCCCAGGAAATGCATCTATGGGGTTGTTTCCATGCAGTTGATATTTGCTCTCTGGGCTGTGCTCCCAGCATTCCATGTGGAAACCTGTCTCTGGTGCAGAAGGGGAAGTTCTGCCTCTCAGTGAGGTGCTGTGGGATCATTTACAACTCCTACATAACCATCCTGCCTGTTCAAGGGCTCTGGGTCACATTTCTGCCACTGTTGGCTGGATTGTTCCCATTTTCTTTAGGATTGGACTCTGGCTTTAATCACCTCATTGCATGTTAACTTCCCATGACAGTTGAACTTGATTGTAGAGGTCTTTTCCAGCCTTAATAGTTCCATTAGCACTCCATGGTCCCTCCATGCTCCAAGGCAGATGCTGAGGGTCCCTGGCTGATGGAGGAGCACTGAGAGCTCCCCAGGTCCTCCCTCCCTGGCAGTTTTGGGGCAGGAGCAGTTGAAGGGCTAGGAGAGGATGGCTCAGTCTCCCGAGGTTAAACAGCTCAGACAGGATGGCTCAGTCTCCCAGGGCTGAAGGGCTGGGACAGGATGGCTCAGTCTCCCAGGGCTGAAGGGCTGGGACAGGATGGCTCAGTCTCCCGAGGTTAAACAGCTCAGACAGGATGGCTCAGTCTCCCAAAGGAAGGCTCCAGGCTCCCACAGCTCCTCTGTGGGCTGAGGGAACAGCCAAAGATAGTGATCAGTGCAGTGAAGCACTTTGGCTTCTGAGGTGGGATGCCTGTAAGGCAGCAGGGATGTTGTTCCCTCCAGCCCTTCCCCAGAGCTCTGGCACAGCTCAGACACCTGCAGAGGGTTTCTGTGCTCCCCAGGGCCGGCGCCGTGCGGCTCCGCTGGGCAGAGCAGACTTTGAACCTGCCAGCCAAGGAATGCAGCTGGGCTCTTTGTTTTCCTTCTGGCAGAGCCCACGTGGTTCCGAAGAAGAGAATGGAATATTTTCTAAAACATCAGCACTGGTTTTTCCCCTTAAAGTTGCTTCTCTCCCGGGAAGCCTCGCAGCCCTGCTGCCTCAGTTCCTCCTCCTGACTTTGGCCCTCATTCTCTTAAAGCACTGAGACATTTAAAGCATTTGAAGTGATTCCCAGCCTCCAGCACTTAATGGAAATGAAGTCAAGGAGGCTGCTCCAAAGGTTCCCGAAGTGAGACCAATCTGAGCACCTCAGTGAGCTGGGGGCTAAAAAAGAGATCTAATTCCCAAACCCAACTCCCCATCTAACTCTGGACATGGAGTATCTCAGTGTCCCAGCACAAGCTCAGAGGGAAGAACATACAGAAATTATCACGTAATTTGAAACACAAATAGAAATGAGGGAATTGTTTTTCTTGTGTATTGTTGTTCAGCAGCAAAGCAGTAGATGTGTTTTGCCACAGATCAATCTGAGTTTTTTCTTAAGCCTTGTGTCCTCTCCTTGTTTTTATTTTTTTTATATTTTGAGACTGTCCCCCTGCTTTTTTTTTTTATCTGTTGGACTGAGCTCTATTGTAGGATCGATGTGTGCAGTCCATTCCTCAGTTCCAATCAGAAGATATGTTGTTTAAAATAATGTCTATATTGTTACTCTGCTCTTTGCTGCAGTTACAACTTCGATGCCCTTGATGCCCTGCTCAGGACGTGCAGGACAGCACTGGCTGTGGGTGCAGCTGGACGGGGGCAGCAGTGCCCAGAGCTGGGCAGAGCAGCAATGACTCGCTGCCCTTGCTTGTGGCAACTGAGCCTGGAAAGATCCCAATCCCTGAAGATCAGGTGGTCTTGTCAGGAATACATGGTTCCTGGTGGAAATTATTTCCATGAGATCAGATGGATATATATAATCAGCAGAACCAAACCAGATAGGATTCTGATGGGAACAGCTGTGCAGCCAAGGAAGTCATTGTATCAGAGATGGCTTTCTCAATAAATATATTGCACAGAGTCATATTTCTTTTTGCAGCAAATTGGATCTTATCCAAAAAGATTTGCTCTATAGCAAAGCCAGACCAAGACAGCAAAGCTCACAGTTTGTTCTTGTGTCTCAGACTGTTGTGAGAGGCTGAATTGTGCACGGCATAATAAAGTGCTTTATAGCCCTGAGTTTTATTTTGGGTAAGCAGTAATGAAATCACCTTCCCTATGTGGTGTTTGGGGAAAGACAAGCAGTTTTTAAAGAGAACTGTCTTGCTCAAAAATGCAGAGAAGTGGCAGAAAACAGCTGTAGAGACATCGAGGTATATCAAGGCCAGGTTGGATGGGGTCTGGAGCAACCTGGGCTAGTGGAAGGTGTCCCTGCCCGTGGCAGGGGGTGGCACTGGATGGGCTTTAAGGTCCTTCCAACCCAAACCAGTCTGTGATTGTGTGCCATTGATGAAAACTTCCTTAGGTGACATGACTTGGCTTCAGTTCTTGTTCTGGAATCATCATCTTAGAATTCCCTCCGGGCTCCAAAGCCCAGGGAGTGTTTATAGTGTGCAATAAACCATCTCTGCAGGGCTGAATTTGTCTCTGATGTAAAACAACTGCTCAGCACAGTGTGGCCAGAGCTCAGTGCTGCTCCCCCTCTGTGGATGTCAGAGTGTTCTTTGGGCTGGTTATAGAGACTCCAAGGAAGATGTGATCCCACAGCCATTGTATGAGGGGAAGCAATTCTGAATAAAGGTGATAATTGATTTCTTTAGTGTAAAGTATTTAATTTTTAATCAACAAGCAGATAAGAAAGCGATCATCTCTTTTAGATCTGCTTAACGTGTTTCTGAGCACTGTCCTGTCTTCTGGGAGCCCACAAGAAATTCCTCTCAACTATATGAACATCCAGATCAGATCTCTCAAAATCATCCTTGCACCTGTTACCTGGAATGGCCTTGGAGCAGCTGTTTCTGTCCTTTTCCAGTTCAGAAACACAGGAACAATCCCTGATTCATTTAATCTCCAGGCACAGGTCTGAGATGGGATTATGTATAAATTGGTGAATGTTAGAGAAAGTCTCCTCCCATTCCTGAAGGAAAGCCTCTGGATCAGGGCATGTGTGCTGTTCCTCTGAGCGCTCTGCACACTTGGTTCATTTCCCCTGAACACTTTTTCCTGCTTATTGCTGAAACCCAGGATCACTCTGAGGGGTCTTCACACGCAGCTCCCCTTTGCTGTGGCATGACCTGCTGTGCAGTTTGTGCTTTTGGCTCACATCTGGCACTTGTCTCCATGTTTTTTCTCCTTTGAATTAGAGACAGTTTGCAATAATTTATCCTGTTTAGGACAAAATAATTCTCAGATTTTTTTAGGAATATTCCTTCCTGGAATTTTGTTGTCCACTTTTCCCAGGAGTGCTGAAAACCTGTGGTTGCACCCTGTACCCGTTCAGGGGGAGGGAGCTAAATGTGCCTCTGTGCTTTGTGCAGAATGAGATTCCTGGTGCTGCTTAGGAAAGAACTAATAACTGCAGAAGTATCTGAGTAGGGCTTGGCTTGGGTTTTGATAGGAGAGGGATGAGAGGAGATGTGGGGGATTAAGAACTGGGTCCCTGTCACGCTCTAAATATGTGGATGGTCATAAATATTATCTGAACTTACCATGTGGTGTTTCATGGCTATAGAGAGACCACAAAGCACTTTTCACCCTTGTTTCTCTCCCCCTTCAAAAACTGAGCTCCCTTTATTCACTTTGCTCGGAGACAGATGTGCAGCTGGAGGACCAGGCAGAGGTAACCCTGAATGCCCTGAATTCCTGCCTTTTTAGACAATTGAATGCATGTAGCCAAACCCTGGCACGAGTGAGCCAGGCAGCTGCAGCACATTCCAAATATCGCTCTATTTAAAGCATCCCAAGGCTCCCAGAACAACTGCAGAGACAAACCTTAAACCTGCCATTAAACCAGCAGAGGGGGAATGGCAGAACCAGGTAAGGTGCACTGTGAAATGTGAATGTAACAATATATTAAAATGAATAAACCTGAGCAATGTAGTGTGAAAATACTCAGCTATTTGTATTCTCGTTGAAACACTATGTATTTTACTTTGCAGTAACAGTTACCAGTTTAAAATGTGACAATACTCAGCTACTTGTATTCTTGTTGAAACACTATGTATTTTATGTTAAGTTACCAGTTTAAAAGCTAATTCTATTAACAGCAGTGAGTTAAAAGTAGCTTGTCTTCCTCCTGTATTTCTAAATCCCACCAGTTTTTTCTTTAGTGTTTTGTAGCTGTAATTTCAGGTTAGTGAACACAATAGAACAGAACTGTGTAAAATGAGATCTGTTTGACAGCATTTTTGATGTCTGTGTGTAGCTGAGCTCTGAGTGCAGTTCTGGGTGAACGTAGAATAATTTAGATTTTAACCCCACAAAGCTTGAGTGACAGAGCAAAATGAAATTTTAATAATGAGCTTTCCATTGTAAGCACACCTCACTGTCTCCAAGGAGAAAAGGCAGCTTATAAAAATGCATTTTGTATCCATTGTCATTTTTTATTTACTTCACTTAAACTCCCAGCTGTAAGTGTATCTGTGGTGTTTGCTGTGCACAGGTCCTCAGGTAACACTTGTCCTTGTAAAAGGAACTTTTTAATCCATCTTCATAGCTATGTTAAAAGTTTCTAAAGACTTATCTGTCTTTATTTCAGTTTTCATTGGTATCCACAGAAATTACACCGACACTGGTTTAACCTGGGTCTCACATGACAGACTCCCATAGTCAGCAGACACAGCAGCATGAGCAGAGCTCTGACAGAACTGCCCTGTGCACCCAGCAGGATCCAGCCTTGGGGCTGTAATTAGACCTTTAGAAAAACGGCAAGTAAAGAGAAATGATTCCCAGAGGAGCAGCTTTACCTTGCACAGTGTCAAAGCCATAACAGTCTTTAAATTAAACAGGTAAAGGAGTTTAAATCAAACTCCCCTGTGGCAAAAGTACTCCCAGTTTCAGAGCAGGATTTTATCTTTGCTGTTGTGGTTGTTTATCTGTTTAATATTTTCATGGCAGCACATGCAGGTTTTCTCTCTGTGCTCTCTCCCTCTGGCAGACACACCATGCAGTGTTGTGGAGAGAGGTCTGTTGTGCACAGCTTTAAAAGAGCAATGTGGCAATCCTTAATTATTAAGCATCCCTCTAAGTCTGCCTGCTTGATCTAAACTGTGCAAGGTGCTGTGAATAGTTTTACATAATTTATTAATCCCTTCAAAAACCTGGAAATGTATTAACTGCAGAGAGATCTGCTCTAAGAGGTTGTAATATGTTGGTAAGTTATAGGATTCTGCTTTCTGGCAAGAGACTGCTATTTGCAGGAAACTGATAGAAGAGCCTTTAAAATTCTGATGTTGTACAGAAATATATTTATATAAAGGCAGTCCTGCTTTCCATGTGCTCCGTGAAGAACCATCACCTGCACTGGGCTCCTTGTTCTAGGACTAGTGGGCAACTCACCCCTTGTTTGTGGCTGGCCCAGCTGTAAGAGTTTCCACATTGGACACTCCTGTGGTATTTTCCTGCTGGAAAGGAGGAAACAGCCTTGGAGTGGTTAATCACCTCAACCTGAGCTCCCTGTGTGGCTGTGGGGACAGGACACGAGAGGGATGCAGTGGGCAGGGAGGCGAGCTGGGAATCTCTGCTGTGCAGCCACTGCCACCATCCTTTGGGTGTGGGAATTGTGTCCCCTCAGTGCAGCCACTGCCACCATCCTTTGGGGTGTGGGAATTGTGTCCCCTCAGTGCAGCCACTGCCACCATCCTTTGGGTGTGGGAATTGTGTCCCCTCAGTGCAGCCACTGCCACCATCCTTTGGGTGTGGGAATTCAGTGTCCCCTCAGTGCAGCCACTGCCACCATCCTTTGGGGTGTGGGAATTCAGTGTCCCCTCAGTGCAGCCACTGCCACCATCCTTTGGGGTGTGGGAATTCAGTGTCCCCTCAGTGCAGCCACTGCCACCATCCTTTGGGTGTGGGAATTCAGTGTCCCCTCATTGCAGCCACTGCCACCATCCTTTGGGTGTGGGACTTCAGTGTCCCCTTCCTGCAGGTGCAGGCACACGGCTGGTCAGGCAGGCTGGGACACTCCTGGTTTGATGTGTTGGGATCATTCCCTGCCTTGTAACGTGGCCTCTCAGTCACAGCCCCTCTCCTCCCTTGCAGCCCCAGCCCCGCTGTCCCGCCTGGTGGTCCCTGTGCTCCTGGCACTTGGCTGGCTCCTGGGATGTGCCCTCATGGTTTACATTGTCTTCTCCTGATGGCAGTAAGTGACTGGCACCACACGCCACCTCTGCTTCCCTTGCTTGGCACTGCCACCTTTCAAATGGAATTTGCTTTGTCTTACAGGACAGAAGAATTTACAGGGATGTTGATTAGAAGAACCTGGAAGTTCAACTGAGATTTCTAATGGCTAAAATAAGTATAAAATGAGTTATTTTTAATATCAACACTGTAAACATGGTGTACGCTTTTTATCCACAGTGTTTCACATGCTAATTTGAGCTTTAGGAAGAGTCACCAAACCAATATTCCAGTTTCCACATGGTTTGTAATGGGGTGAGTGGTTTTGGAGTCCTGTATAGGTGGACACCTGCCTGCCTGCTGAATAGCAAACTTTTAAAATAGCTAAGGAGCTTCAAACTTGTTAGAAACAGGCAAGGGTTAATTTCTCATGGGGCCTGGGGAAGTATTTTTAGCCTTATTATGGGGAAGATCTATTGGAATCTATTGTTATGAAACAGAAATATGTACGTCCTTCGAACAGAAAACCTCAGGCTTTTTTAGGGTTGGGAGGGCTGTTGTACAGCTCAGGGTGCCTGGAATCATGGCTCAGGCTCACTCTGGCCCCCTGACTGTCTTGTACTTGGAGGGGTTGTCTTTTTTAATTATAATTGGAGATAATTATATTCCCCTTATGGATAATGTGCCTTGAGAACTTCCAGCGACTTTGCCATTTAAATCAGAAATAATCGTCAGATGATCTGAGCTGCTGCATTTTCAGACAGCCTTGAGCTTTTGAGCATGAAGGGTTTTATACTGAAGAGTTGCAGTTCTCAGAAGACAAAATCATTAATAATTCAATCCCCAGTTAAAGCAGAGAACTGACTGTGGGAGGCATGTCTGGGAGATCCCAGCAAGATGAATGTTTAAGGGAATGTGAAAAAAACCTTCATGACCCCTGGTGGGGTTAAACACAGAGAGAAGCTATTTTTTTGGCTCCTGCTTACACAATTTGTATAAGTTTGAGAATGTGAGGAAGGCACATCAGTCAGACATCCTGTCTCCATCTGTGGGCACTGTCTGTTGTCCTTTAGGAATGGAAACACAAACATATTTGTCTGTAGCGCAGCCGTGAACATTCCTTGGCCGCTCCAGCAGCCTCAGCAACAGCACTCAAGTGTGACATTCCCTTTGGGAATTGTCTCAACACCGAGTTGCTTCACCTGCAAATGACCTGAGGGCACAGGGGGATGCTGTTTCATCAGGTGTCCTGGAAGAGAGGGGACAAACCCTGCAGTCTCTTGGAGAGCTGGAGATTCCCAATCCCTGCAGCAAGTGAGGACCTCCAGCATCACTGTCAGTCACTGCCAGGTGAGAACATCCCCTCCAGCTCACCTGTACAGGTGGGCTGTGTGAGCAGACACCTCATTATCTCCTTTTCAGGACCAATTCCTGGGTTTCTAAGACTGAGCCCACCCTGACTGATCCCAGCTCTGACTGACACAGGGCCAGCAGAGACTCCATAGAAACCATGTCCGTGTTTTCACATCTCAGCTCATTTACCAGGCCTGGAGGGAAACGTTCTGAGAGATCCTGTTGGCCCAAGTGGCTCTTTGGGTGTCTCACAACACTGGAAATCGAATGTTTCCAATTAAAATGTTACAGAGCTAAAATATAAACACTACAATCTGGTTTAGCTTTACCTGATTTTTGAGAGCAGAAAGATCTGATTTGGCAGAGCAAAACAAAATAACTTTCTAGGCTGGCTTCAGTATTGTCAGACTGACTCGCTGTGTACAAAGGGAAAGTTCCTGCCAGTTTTGTAGAGTAATAAAAAGAGGATTATTCCAAGAAATTATGCATCCCCCACACTGTTGGAAGCCCACGGAGTGCTCTGCAAAGTGACCTTTTGTAACCACCCTGGGACAGCCCACTGGGGTGGCTGGGCAATGGAGCTGTACCATGTGAAGCTCCCCACATGTGCAGGGCTGTCAGAGCTGCAGCAAAAGGTTTGGGGTCTTTAATTCTTGAAAAACAGAACGAGTGTTTGGGTGCTGGGTTTTTTCTCTCGGACGCTGATGAGTGATGAGAAGAAAACCACGTGTATTCAGATTTCCTGCAGAGCTCTGGTGCTACACTACTGAAGAGAGGCCATAGCTTCGGTTCTGTCACCGTGTCAGGCTGTAGGACATTCCAGTATTGTTACAGTGTGATGGCTTTGGGGCATAACAACTGTCCCTAATGAGCTCTATCCCATCCCTGAGATCCAGTTCTCCAAGATCAAAGGACCCTGCTCACCTTTAGGGTGGGCACCTTTTCCAAGCCTATTTCTATTTTTTCCTGCTGGTGGGATGATGTTTTCTGTGATCTAAGATGATCTGTACTGTTTCATTTATTATTCCTTGTTTTATCTACAAAAGCCAAGCAGAAATGTTGGAGTTGCTGTTGCTGCAGAGCTGGGTGCCAGGTTTGCCCCACGGCCTCTGTGGCTTTCCCTGTTCCCCCTGACAGCTCTTTGAGTAAATCAATTAGGGACGAGTCTCTGTCCATCTGTCCCGGGATCTGTGTGTGGCATCCTGGAAACTGCTCTGGACTCGTGTTTCTATTCCTTTAATGCCTGTGATCCAGTTTGGGGGTGTTTACACAGGGCACAAGCGTGTGCACACAGTGGAGTGTTGGGATAACACCTGCCTAAACCAGAGTTTCTCTCAGACATTTCCAGTCCAGAGCTTCTCTCGGACATTCCCAGCCCACACTGCTCCAAGGACAGTGGCTCCGGGGTGCGTTGCTCCTGCCCCGGGCTGGCCCTAGCATAGGGAGCAGCTTAACCTGCTCTGGAGGTTCACTCTGCTTGGCAGAGCCTCCCACAGCTGGGCTTACCTGTACCAGTAACCCCGTCACTGAGCACACACCCTCCCCGGGGGGCTAACGGAGGGTCCTTCCCTCTCCTCCTCTCTGGGGTGGGAGTGCAAAGTGATGAGCAGAGTCCCTTCCCCTCCCCTTTCCCCGGGCAGTCCCGGTCAGGATCTCCCTGTGGAGTCCCCAGCCCAGGCAGGTGTCACCCCTGAGGGTCCCTCAGTGCTGGGGCACAGCCACCCGCTCACCCCGTGGGGCTGGAGGAGCCCCAGGGCACGGGGGACCCGCTGCCCCTCAAGGGAGCAGGGCCACAGAATGTTCTGGAAGGGGCGGGGCCACAGAATGTTCTGGAAGGGGCGGGGCCACAGAATGTTCTGGAAGGGGTGGGGGAATGTTCTGGAAGGGGCGGGGCCAGCATGTTCTGGAAGGAGTGGGGCGCTGAGGGGCGGGCAGGGAATGTTCTGGAAGGGCGGGGCCGAGGTGGGATGCCCGTCCCCGGGCCCCGCAGCCCCTCCCCGCGGCAGGAGCCCCCAGGGTGCCCCAGAGCCCCCCGAGCCCCCCGGGCCCTGTTCCAGCTCGGGCTGCCCGGGGTGAGCCCTCGGCCGCCTGGACCTCGGTTCCCTCAGAGCCCCTGCTCGCCTGGACCTGCCGCGGAGCCGCCTCAGGTAGGAGCCCTCCGTGTTTGTTACTGGCGGGTGTGTCTGGAATTCTTTAATCCTGCCCTGTAATGGGACATCAACCCTCAGGGCAGGGAACTGAACCGTGCCGGGTCCCACAGTAAGTGAAGGCATTCCTTCAGGTGTGCAGGGACCAGCCTGGCTCTGCCATCCCTGCCCGGATCCCCTGGGACGGATCCCAGCCTGGCTCTGCCATCCCTGCCCGGATCCGCTGGGACGGATCCCAGCCTGGCTCTGCCATCCCTGCCCGGATCCCCTGGGACGGATCCCAGCCTGGCTCTGCCATCCCTGCCCGGATCCCCTGGGATGGATCCCAGCCTGGCTCTGCCATCCCTCCCCGGATCCCCTGGGACGGATCCCAGCCTGGCTCGGGCACTCCGTGTGTCTCCAGCCCCATTCCTGGCTCCCTCAGAGCAGCTCCGTGGCTCTGTTCCCTCACCAGGGCCAGCGGCACAGGATTCGCTGGGTTTGCCTTTTACAATACCCGTGTTGTACAAAGCTGTGGGGAATGTTGGTTCCTGGGTGAAAGCAGAAGAGCTTCTCCCTTTCCCTGAGAGGCTCGTTCTGTGCAGAGCCAGCCCTGGGAGTTGTGTGGAGAGCTCGGGATGTGTTTGTTGTGGGGTTTGTTTACTAACAAAGCATGTAAGGAACGAGCCCTGGGGGCCTGCTCAGGTCAGAGGATGCAGAGCACAGAGTGTCCCGAGCTGGAAGGACCCACAGGGAGCACCCAGTGCAGGTCCTGGCCCTGCTCGGGACACCCCGACAGCCCCACACTGATGGCAGGATGGATGGCCTGGAGCTGGAGGAGGGCAGGTTACACTGGACACTGGGAATTGAATCTCCCTCTGCCTGGGGGGCTCAGGGGTGAGTGTAGACACTTATTTGCAGAGAATTTTATTTTATTGCTATTTCCTGTAAAGAACACACACTGCATTTGGCTCATAATTTCAGTTTATTATCAAAATGTTTTGATCAGATGACGAACTCAGAAAGCTAAAAGGACATAGGTTTTTAAATAGACCTATTGTAGCAGTCATCTGAGGTATCTGGTACTTGGTTTGGTAATGTCTTTGCTTTGATACACAAAGCAGTAGTTTCCTTTGCAATCTGCATGAGGATGTTTAATACATATCACTGCAGATTTAAAGCCTTTTACCCTCTTACTTAAAGCTCCTCCTTGCGATCAGCTGTGCACATTTCCTGGTGTGAGGCCTGACATCGACCAGAACACATACAGGTTATGTGCAGGATCAGACCCTAAGCACTGAGAAATCAGCCTGAAAACTCCAATATCAGTGCACTCCATTGGAGAACTCAGTCCTGGAGGCTTTATCTTATTGCCCAATACCATGCTTTACTCAAATTTCCCAGTTCTATGCAGCCACTGATAAAATATATTACAATACTTCAAGTCAAAAGTGTAGCTCAGATTTAAATATAAAAACTATGATTTATACATTACTAGAAACTTTTAAAAAGAGCAACTTTAGAGAAAGCAAGAAAAAGCTTAGAAAACTGCGAAAGGGTCTTTGATCACAATCTTACAGATTATAGGTTCAAAAATTAAATTACCTACAATTTCAGTTGGGCTGGAAAGCAGTAAATAAACTGTTGTAAATAGTGACATCAGGTAATACACGCTGGAGTAATTAGTGAGAAGTTATTTAAGTACAGCAGGTCTTTGGACTCCTCTTGTATAAATGGTTTCAAGTAAAGATGAAACATTTGGTAGAGCAGATTTCCCATAAGAGCAGAGGGTACAAAGTCTGACACTGGGCTATGAACTGTCGTTTTCCTATCGTGTTATGATGGCTAAAGCCGTGTGTTACTGAGCATCTCCTTCCTCCCCTGGCCAGAACTGGGCCCTCACCGACCGCTGGGAGATCACAGGTTGTACTTTGACATCTTAGAACGAATCCAGAAAGCCACTGGCTGTGGGGAACGGGGTTAAACTACAGTGCATGTTGCTGTACATGGTCAGTGAGTTGGATCCTACAGGGTTCTGTGGGGGAGAGGCAGCCAGTCAGCTACAGCAGCTCAGGGCTGCCTTAGTCCTCCTGGGATGCTTTGGTGGGTGATGATTTGGGGTTTGCATGTTTACCAACAATTACAGTGACTACTCTAGCATATTCCCCTTGGTTTTCTTCCCTCCTCCCCTTCTCAAAATTGGCTGAAAGTGTCTCTTTTCCTGGAAAGCTCCTCGGGGTGGGAGGTTTGCAGTCTGTCACCAAACACGGCACTTCTTAGCAGGATCCATGTTGTCTTGCGTGGTGCAGGAAAAGGCTTCAGAAAACTCTGGAGAGTTCTGCAGTGATCCGAGGACCCTTTGAAACAAAACAACAGCTTGTCAATGCTCCTTGCCTTTGTCTGAAACAGACAACACCACTGTATTTTGTAATTTGGTTTGTTTGCATCAGTTTGTGTCAACTCACACCAATGGGGAACGCCCTTATTGCTGAGCTCTGAAGCTTCATTTCCCCTCAAGCAGTGGCTGTGTTTTCTCTTGCCACTTTGTATGACCCTTATTGCAACCCCCAAAATACAGGCCCTGTCCCTTCCTCATTACTGGCCCTCACAGCCCATTTATTTCACCTGGAAGAGGTTTCCTGCTTGTCCATAGTTTTCACTGAAGGTTTTTTCGGCTACATTTTGCTGACAAGTTCCTTGGTGAAGGGAAAACAAGACCCTGAGGTCGAGGGCTGTGGTGTAACTTGCCAGTGAATGTTCATTTACATTTTGACACCAGGCAAGTTTTAGCTGAGATCCTACTCCTTCTCTGGGCATTGTCCACAGAGGTTCCAGTGAATGAGTTTCCTGGCAAAAAGACTTGTACAAACAACAGCCTTCAAGTGAATATGAGGCCATTCCAGCTAAGGCTGATTTGATATGTGTAATTGTGAACATGTGTGAATAGATCTGCTAAGAGCTGCTCAGTCCTTCAGGAATGGGGATATGGCAGCACACACCTATGGAGGACAACAATTTCAGCTTCAGTGTCATATATGGGTATTGGTGGACAATGACTGTGGAGCAGGAGTTCTTTAAAGAACTGTTTGTTTAATTTGTGGTTGTTCTGTGGATAATCTTAACCATTAGACTAGGCAGAAGCAGGACATGCCCATAGAAGCTGAGGTGAAGTTCAGCAGTTGACACTTGCATCGGTTTGTCTCTACAGGGCCAAAAGTGACCCTTGCCCACTGGTCCTGGGAGCCAGCAGTGAACAGGGGGTGGCACAGAAACAGGATTATTGAACAAGTCATGCATTTTGGTGAAGCTGTGCTTCACTGCCTGGAAGGACTGGAACTGCCAAAACAGAGCAAAAAGTATTTGGGGTGTACTAAAATTCTACTTACACAAAACAGCAGTGGGATAAGAATCCTGTTTCATTTACTGATATCCCCAGAACTACAGGGATTTGGTACCTGAGCAGATACAGGTCAAGGGCTCTTATTGTGCTTGCTGTGTTTTAATTTTGCATGTTAACACTCAGGTACATTGTCCTTCACCTGCTTTTGATGATTACCTGATCAAAGGCATCTTTCTGTTAACTCCTGATTTTCCTACTGGAACAAACATTCTCCCTGTCCAGTTGTGAACCCATTAACTAAAATTGTACTGTGCAATTAGCAAGTTTTATGAGGAGCAGCCTGTCCTGCATGGAAGGAGAAACAGCCTGCAGTCAGTGTAGCCTGTGTTAAATGGCCCATCCCACCCCCAAATAATAATTAATAAAGATGCATTGGGAGCCTTGGTGACACTTCAGTAGTATGTCATTAGGCATCGATTTTGTGGGTAGGTCTCATGTACTGAAACACTTTTGTTTTAGAGCTCTTGTGAGGCCCCATCCTGAAAATGACTCACATTCTGAAGGTATTTATGGTTTCTCATTAACACTTGTGTCATTCCAAATAGAGTTTATAGCCTTCCCTACCAAGGTACAGACAGCACAACACAGTGTAATATATCCAGGGTACACCCAAATACAGTTACACAGAGATGCTGAACTGGTGAACTCCACAGGCCTTGTGCCTCTTCCAGATCAGATCTGCAGGGAGGCTCTGGAGAGCCCTGGAGCCTCGTTAGCACAGGGACCAGACAGGAAGGACTGTGGGGCACAAACTGCCTCCAGGAGAGATCCCAGGGAGCACAAACCACCCACACTGAGAGCCAGGCAAGGAGCACTGAGGGAACAGTCGCTGCTTTCACTAAGTGTTTGAGTATGTGGGATAAACAAGATCATTCTTTGGTGAAAAGCCGTTGAAAGAAAGATACTGGAATTAATGTAGTGGATTGTATTGGGAGAGAACTCGGCCATTGTGGACATGAAGTCTGGAGATGACTCAGCCTTCCAGAGCCAGCAGATGCTGTGCTGGCTGCACTGTTCCTGAGCCCATGGCACTTGACCAAACAGGTTTGTCAGAGCACAAACCCTGTTACTCTGCTGATGAATAGGCTGTTCTGGCTTCAGAGAAAAGAAAAGATGCTAGTCTGGCCCAAAGGCTTCCACCCTGAGCAGCCACATTTCCTGCATGGCTCTACTGAGCTGAGCCCACCTGACCCTGAGAAGGCTGGCAGAGCACAGCAGGCACAAAGTACCTGTTTGCTCTTGCACCACAGCACACGAGCTTGTCACTGAGCAAGGGCCACGATCTTCCACTGATTCTACTGGGACTTCAGTGGAAGACAAAGGTCCATCCACAGCCTTTGGTCTATGAGAACCCTCTCAGGAGCTATGGAGGGAGCCAGGGGACTTCTGGAAGAGCCCTGGAATCCAGACACAGTCACTGAGACTCTGCTGTAACAATCATGCCTGTGTGATGACAGCCAGGAGATGTGTTTGTGTCTGTGGTGGTGCCTGTTCAAAGCTGCTCCACAGTGTGGACAGAATTAACCTGTATCATTTCAAGGATGAGGACAACTCTGCCTGTGGAGCTTCCTGGGAAGGGCTGTGCCTGTTTGTGCAGCACAGGGCTGTGCCTGGCTGGGAGAGGGGCAGTCTGTCTGTCTCCTCCCAGCCACCTGCAGTGTGCTCTGCCTGTAGCTGGGGGTGTGTTAACCCTGCCCTGGGAGGTGCAGCCCAGCTCTGGGCAGGTCCTTGCAGTCCACAGCAAAGAGCTGGGGTGCACTGGGAGTTGCACTCAGGACAGGGGTGTGCTCACCTGAATTTGCCCGGGCTGTGCACGTCCGTCTTGATGGAGTTCACGGCATATTCTGGTCTGTACGTTCCACACCACACCTGCCCAGGTAACAGGGGAAAGCATTGTCAGCCCTAAGACTGCACAGCAAGACACCTGCTGTCATTTAACTGTGAAGCAATTCGTGGCACGACAATAAATGTCACATGAGAACATAGAGGAAAAAAAGGTGTATTTTGTTCAAAAAAGTGTATTGTTGTCTTCAGACAAAGGCACTTGGGCACAAGAAACTCTCTACCAGACTTAGGAGGGAAGATAAAAATCACCTAACGAGACTTTTTCCCTGCTCTGCAGGGAACACTGCTCAGCTCTGCCAGCTCTCAGTAAAGCCATGGCAGTCAGCCTGCCCTTTCTGACTTACTGATAAGTGTAGCTTAGGTGATTTTTCAAAGCCTCAGCCAAGAAGGAAGGGATACCTGTGCGAAATTCAGGAAAAACAGCTGCTTGTGGTTCATGTCGAGACCAGGAAGGAGTTTTTCTTTTCCATGCTTTTTCACATAGTTTTCATAGGCCTGTAGAATGAAGTGAATAGAAATGTTAAAATTTCCAGCTCAGACAATCAGAATGAAATGATGACAAGGAGGAACATGAGTTCTCTGACATAATTAATCATGGACTCCTTGGCCGTCCATCCCACACGTGCCACCTTTAAGCACAGGATGACAGGGCCATTTCTCAGGACTGTGGTATCGATTATCTAACGCTGCATTTTGAAAAGGAGATTTTTTCCATTGTGGTTTTGTTGGGTTGGGTTTTTTTAAGCGAGTTGCAGAAGACTTTAAAACCTTTCCACAGTAGGAACAGCTGCTCCCATGTTCCCTGTGGGGCCGCGTGGCAGGGATGTGCTGTTCATGTGCCACTGCTGATGGAAGGGGCTGCAGAAATGTTCTGCCTGAAGTCAGGGCCAAGGGACTGCCCGAGTAAAGCCAATCAGTGCCCAAGTGCAGCTGAGGAGTGAGCAGAGAGCAGGTCCATGGAAAAGGCTCTGGAAGTTTCAGCGGATAACAGCTGAACGAGAGCCAACAGCGCCAGAGCTCTGCAAAAAAGGCAAATGTCCTACAGGGATGTATAAACAGGAGGGGCTTATATGAGATCCATGAAGTAATCCTTCTACTCCACTTGGCACTGGGTAGGGCTCAGCTGGAGCGCTCTGTCCAGTTTTGGGCACTGCCCTTCAAGAAAGATGTGGACCAACTGGAGACGGTCCAGAAGAAAGCAGCAAGAACGAGCAGAGGTCTAGCAAACATGACCTATGAGGAAAGATTGAAAGAATTGGGTTTGTTTAGTCTAAAGAAGAGAAGTCTGGGCCTTGAAGCATGTAAGTCTTCAAATATGTAAAAGGTCACAGGAAAGAAAGGAGCGGATTGCTCTGTCTGCACTGTGGGAAGCAAAGCCGTGATGGCACCGGGAGGGCGCGAGGAGGGAGCGGGACGGCTCCTGTGGGGTGTCTGCAGGACACAGGAATGGTTCATTCTACCTGCTGGAGAGAGGGGGTGGACTAGAGACCTCTCCAGATTCCTTCTGGACCTTTTTTACTATTTATATGAGGTTGTAATAATTTTTAATACTCCTGACCTGATTTTACTCTGGCTACTCCCATTCCTTTCAGAAGGAGTATCCCCTTTCATGGCTTTGCATTTTTCCCAAATGTTCCAGTAACTGAAGATCAGACTAAGTCTGATGCCTCTTTTAAGCTTCCAGGTCATTCTTAAAACTCTCATTAATAATTGTCTTTGTCCTCAAACATGTTCATTTCCAGTGAAGGAAGTTGCTGAGGGCTTTCCTTGCAGAAGCTGTGCTGGTAACTTGGACAAGTGTGAGTTGGGCCATGTGTCCAGGAGGCTCTTTGTTGAGCAGTGACAGCGTTCAGTTGTCAAGGTGTTCAGGGAAGGAGAGGGAGGATCATGTTGTTAGGTTTGCAACCGTCACATTTGTGAATAACAAGTTGATAGGGAAGCTACTGTCTTCCAAACCACGCTCACAAACAGAACCTCTGCCTCTTTGGCTGTCACTCTCAAAGCTGGCCAATCTGGAGAGCCCAGCATCTGCTTCAGGAAGAGAATGAAAGGAAGGCCAGAAAGCATCCAAGCTCCCATGGAAGGCTTAGACAAGGAGTCCAGATGTCACTGACATCTTTGGGTTCCTGTTCAGGGGGCCAAGTCACCTGTACAGGATGAACAGCAAAGTGTTTCACGTTTATGGGGCAGAAGAAAGCCATTCTGTCCCGCCTTCCTGCCATGAAAAAGCTGGTGAAAAAGGCAGCCAGAGGCAGACAGTTGCTGGGTATCAGCATTTCAGTCAGGTGATGGTCCAAGTGGGATTCAGGGAATGTTTTCATTCTACACATTCTTTATTCACAAAGGAAAAAATGCAAAATGGAAATCAGCTGAAAAAGAGTGCCCTAGGAACAGGTAATATGTAGCCTGACAGGATTGACAGGATGAAAGAAATACCAGAACTAGCCATTAGTTTCAGTCCCTGCCTCATGGCTCAGTAGCTCTGGTCCTGTCCCTCACACAGAAATTGTGGTTCTTCTTCAAAGGCCCTGCCTTTGAATTTTCTTAATCTCTGACAGTTTCAGCTGAAATAAAAAACTGGACTTCTTACCTTGTATGCTTGTCTCACACCCCCGTTATCAGCAATGTTTTCTCCCAGTGTGTTGATTCCACTGAGCTGTAAAATAGAAAGGAAAACTACAGTTTTCTGAAAAACAGAGCTCATTCAGGACCTCTTAGCACCAAACTGTGCATTCTTCACCTTCTAAAGGCAAGAATTCCTTTAAAATCTGAAGGTTTAGCAGATTAGGTTAACATCCCTGAAAAGTCTTTGTCTCCCTTGTCTCAAAATCCAAGTGGATGCTGTTTTCCCTAATCCTCTCTCTTCCCTGCAGGCAGCTTTGGAGGCTCTGTATCTCTGTCACCCAGATTCTCTGCTGCTCAGTCACTGGTCACTCATTCTTCCTCTTTTCTCCCTGTCTTTCATCTTCAGTTCCTAGTACAGTTCCAGTTAGGGGAAGTGGACAGAGCCTGTACAGTCTAGAGAAGAAGTTAAAATCAAAACTCCAAAGAGCTGAAATTATCTGTTAACAGACATCAGCAAACCTGCTAGAAGGTATTTTCCTGGGTATTAGGCAAGTTAGGTAGCTTTTTGGTAGCCAGATACATAGAAGATCTCTAGCTGGTATTCCTAAGTCAGTCAAGTATCACTAAAGATGATAAAGCTTTGGTAATGGGGAATCTCTGATTTTATTTTTCAAAAATCATATTTTCAACCTTTAGCCCACTATATTGGGTTTTGATAGTGAAAGCTGCAAAATCTAGAATCATACTTAGGTTGAACTTCATGTGTGAAAAAATGTCAGAAAAGTATGTTGAAATTTTCTGCTCTGTTTTTACTGGGCTCTCTCCGAGTGCCAACACTTTAACCTTTGGGTTAGGAAAACCTCAGGGCGGGGAGTTTGATCTGTTCCCTGTTCTGCATGATGGAATATATTGTCAGGCTCTAAAAAAATAGGCAGTAGAATGGAGAGAATTGCTTCTTGTGGCTTGCATTTGCCACTTAAAGCAGAGTGGGGTGTCACATAAACGTGCCGTACGTTCTGTCCCCCGGCCAGGTCCCAGGAGAAGTTCCCATACTGGTACACCATGCACTGGGACAGCTCCTTGAAGTTGGTTGCTGACTCCTCTGTCCACCAGTCCACCAGGTCTCCGTTCTCATTGAAATTCCTGCCTGCAATGATACGTTAAACAATTATGGATATGGGAAAAGAGGGTTCGGTACAATGAGGAGGGGAGTGAGTCAGTCAGCCCCTTTGGACTGTGGGTTTGGGAGAACAGTACTGTCATGCCTCAGAAGTCCAGCTTTGCTGTTAATGTGGACATTCCTCTGCCTTGCCTGTGCTCTCTGGAAGGGTCAAGCCCTGGAAGGTGTGCCCCCTGTGCCCTGGGTGTCTGTCAGCAGCTCAGCCCTTACCGTTGTCGTCGAAGCCGTGGGTGATCTCGTGCCCGATGACCATCCCTATCCCGCCGTAGTTCAGGGCCTTGGGCTGGGAGGCACTGAAGAAAGGGGGCTGCAGAATGCCTGCAGGGAAGACTGCAAAAAACCCACAGCACGGTCAGGGCCCTGCCTGTCCCCCTGTCACTGGGGACACACCATTGTTGGCTTCAGCCAACGCCACGCTGTTCCTGCAGACCCAGCAGCAGCAATGAGCTGGCACCTGGGAGTGGCTGTGGGACTGCAGGGACAGAGCAGCAGGACTGCTCCCCTCTTCACACACTTCAAAAGCACCATCGGCTTTTGCTTGTTACTGTTTTACTTTGCAAAAAGAGCAGTTTGTTCCAATTCCCATCACTTGGCATTCTCAGACTCCTGTCTCATCATTAAATAAACCTCACATCATGATGAGAAGTGGGAAGGTGTTCCCCTGGAAGAATAAGTTATTTGATCATTGCCTGCATCACAAATCAATCTCAGAGACAGGAATTTATTCTTCCACTGAAAATGCCAGTAATTCCCACTAGAATCAATAAAAATAGGCCAAGCTGGCAATGAGAGAACTGGAACAAAGCAGTTCTTCTCACCCATTTCTGTGCTCGTTTTTCTAGGCTTGTAAGAAGCAATTCAGTAAAAAAGACATCATGTTGCAATTCTGATCTTTTTATAAATGAAGAATAGTAAAATACTATAAAATATTCTGTTCTGTGCCTTTTCCCTGCACCTCTGCCCACCGCAGCAATACAAAGTGTTAACTCTCACTGGGAAGGAGATGGATGTAACTCTACAGAACTTGAACAGAAAAGAAGAATTAGGTGACAGTTCTCACACAGCAAGAGAAAGAAATCTTCTTGCCTTTCAGCATAAACCCAGTTCAGTTCTCGGGGTTTCTTTCAAGAGGAGAAAGAACCATGAGAAAATTGGTAAATAATAAACAGGTTAGAAAAAAACCTGTGCACATTGCTGCTATAGCAGTTCTGTTCATTGCTGGTTTGACTGGAACTAGATGTGCAAATGTTCTGATGTTGTCAGAAAGCACTGACAGTAACAGGAGTGTGAGTGCCATGGTGTGTGCTGGGCTGACTGGGAAAGGGGGGATCTCTGGAGCGCAGGATCGGGAGCTGTTGGCCGTGGAAGCAGTGCCAGGGGCTGGGCACTGGGAAGGATGTGCAGGCCCAGAGCCAGGGGTGCCTGAGGGAACACTCTGGGTGCCTGAGCAGCAGCCCCTCAGCTGGGCTTTGGAACCGGAGTGGCTTCCTCATGGTCCGAGTGCTGGTGGGACGGTGCAGATCAGACCACGTTCAAGTGTCAGAACAGGGCTCTGAGTTTCCTACACATGATGCACAGAACTGCTCTTCAGAGATTTTCCTTAAGCCTAGTGCTAACTAATTCAGACATCACTCTAAAGATCAGACTGCTTTAATTATCCCGTGCATGCCATAGCTAAAGGATGAGGTAAGGATTTATGGCTCACATTAACTGCCAGTCACCAGCTTCAGTCTTCCTGATTCCTGTGAATTACTGAACAAACCTATTTGAAACAAAGCCTTCTGAGCAGGTTTTTGTGCTAAATGCTCACATCAAGAAATAATAGTTTCCTTTCTGCGCAGGGCCCTGCAGGCCAAAGGTTTTCCATCTTTGTAGCCTTGTTTTCAGGAGTTAGACCTGGCTCCTGGTACCTCACTGATGGCTCAGAAAGGACCCTGCAGGCTGGGATGTGAATGGCAACACTGTGCAGAATGGAGATGACAGAAGTATTGAGAGGCATAATTAATGTTGTGAAATGTTTTGTGACTCTTGCAAGACTTGCAGCACTGTGAGGGGAGCCAGGAGGGTTCACGAGAGGAGAAACCCCAGGACCTCCACGTGGTTCTAATCTGTAGCTAGAATGGATGGGTTTTTATTTCTTTAAAGGCAGTTTAATGCTCTCTCTTCTATGTTGAGTTATTTTTAACTGTGGATGGTTTTGGACAGGCTGACATTAGAAATCTTTATACTCAAATTTGTAGTATCAAGATCGCTTCACTTCTTAATTTTAAAGACACACACATACATACATACATATAAAAATAATTTGGCCATTTAAATCTGTATCCCACTAGTAAGTTGGTAAACCTTACCTATCTGATTTCTACTTGCTGAGTAAAAAGCATTGACAACAGCAGCTCCACTTATCCACCTGGTAACACCAGAAGAACAAATGTTAGAATTTCAGTTCTTAATGGCAGAGTTAATGATTACTAGAATAAACCCAGAAACCATGTAACAGAATTGCAGAATAACTGAGGTTGGAAGGTACCTTCTCCTGGACAAACTGGATAAAAGACTAGACACAGTGTTATTAAATACTCACTCCTCTTTGTCCACCTTTTCTCTGAGCTTTTTCAACCTTTTCTTCTGGGTAAATTCTAAATTTTGAATAATGTTTTCAAAGTATTCCTCTTCTTTGTAGTTCAACTAAAAAGAAAGGGGGAGGAGTTAGTGGTGGTGTTACTGTTTGGAATAAAAGCTGTATGGATCAGGGAAATGCAGCCCTAAGCATGATGAGCTAAGGAACACATTCCTAAGGGTATTTTTTGCTCTGCAGTTAGACCTGGGTTTGCAGTGCCCTGCTATGCCACAGAGTTGATACTGTAGCTGGAGATATGGTAGCAGCTTTTTTCCAGAGCTCTTTATTCCCTCTTTATATACATATTTTGAGTGGAGTTCAGCAGCTGTTGGTGCTGACCTTAACCTGTGGGAGCTGCCTGCCTGAAACCAGCAGCTCCAGTTTGGTGAACTGGAGTGGGAAGGAACCCAGGGGTGAGGTGTGTGTTTGTGCATCCCTGCAGCCAGTGCTGGGCTCTGCAGACCTGGGCAGGCTGTCACTCACCTCCTGGTACTCACTGTTGAGCTTGTTGTCATCTGTCACGATCTCGTCGGGGTAACCAATCCTCTCTCTGATTGCTCTCGCCTGGGGACAGAAGAGTTTGATACTCAGCAAATCCAGCCATGATTTGAATCAGTCATAAATTATATAATCAAGGCAATATGGAAGCAGCTGCAGAAACCACGGCATTTTAATTATACATAGGTTTGGTTTGCATTTTTTATTCATTGAAAGCACTAGTTTGTGGCTGCTCCTGGTAGCTGGTCAAATCACCACAAGTCATTCCTTGCCATTTTCAGTATTGCTTTCCTCTAGATATTTATCATCTCCCCCTTTAATTACTGATTTGCCTGAAAGGTCTTAATCTTGTCTACAGATTCCTCCTATTTTTATGCCTCTCTCCATGGAATCTGTAAGCTGCTGTGCCTATATAAACACAGATGTTTGTGCATTTGAATGTGATAGAGTTACTGCTTATGTTTGTCAGGACAAACAACTGGCATACTGATTTTTGTAGAAGTACACATTACCAATATTTAAGACAGAGCTTACTTTTTGTTCTGCTCTCTTTTTGGTCTCTGCATCCATCCAGGAAAGTTCATCCAAGGTTTTTATAAAAACATCACGTATATCTGCAATCATTTCCTCAACCTGGGAAAAACCACCAGTGTTACAAATGCACAGAAAATGATGTTACTGTTGCCCAGCCATAGTTTGATTATTGCAGCCCCTCTTTGTGTGGGCTCACAGGTAAAACCTGTGGCTCCAGGCACAGAGCACGTTCAGCCTGTCCTGGAAGGGCAGGAGCTCACCAGGCAATGCAGCTGAGCCCTGCAGGTCACCAAACCCTGACAGACACCCCACCGGGCACTGTGCATCTGAGGGCACTGTGGGGTGTGTGAGAGCCCCCAGAATGGGCTGGGTTACACTGGGATCCAGGGGGGGATCAGTGGCACCTCAGGCTTCACTTCAGGGTCATTTTCAGCACTTTTCTGTGGGACTGAAGGCAACCAGAAATAGGCAGTTGTCCCTGTGGCCCACGATGGCGGGATGTGAACGGTGTCAGTCTCCAAGAGCAGCAGTGACTACTGGAGTCAGTGAGTGCTGCTCCTGGGACCTGTATTGCTGGTGTGCCACTGAGGGACCTGCAGGCAGCTGCCTCTCTCCCTCCAGGGGATGTGCAATCCTCACTTTTCACATGTTACTTTAACAGAAACTTCAATTTTTAAAACTTTGTACTAACTGTTATTCACACTTTAACAAAAACAGAGAGATCGAACCCACTTTGATTACACGGTAATAGAAAGTGCAATCAAAGCAGTGTCAAGAAGTGCAGGGTAGGTGAGGATGAGGTGACACTTTGATGGCACTTGGGCCAGGTTTGCTCAGAGCTTTACCACGTGTTTGCTGTCTCCAGCAAAGGCCTCCTCCACGTAGAGCCGTCCCACGGCGTTCTCCATGTTCCCGTTGACATAATTGGCACAGCGGCGCCAAACTGCCGTCTCCGAGGTCGTGCCATAAAGTGCCTGGGAAACACAACCAGCAGGTCAGACAGGGCCCCTCGGGGAGCAGAGCGGGACTGACGGGCAGGGCTGTGTGTCAGAGGAGCCTCCTCGGCCTCAAATACACACATTGAACCCCTACTTGTGTTTAGGGCACTAAGGTGGGCTCTGGGATGGGAACAGCAGCCACGGGGTGGGGAAAGAGGAGGATCAGCAGCAAAATTCTTTATCCTTTTGAAACAGGAAAGGTAGAAGAAAACTACTCTAAAAGCTAAAATGGGAGAGGTTGAAGGGGAGTGCCCTGACAGGCCACTTTCACTGGTACAGGGATCTGTGTTGCAGTTCCAGCTCTGACAGGGCCATTGTGATTAAGCAGCAGATGAATTTCTGCAGTGCTAAGATTGTGTTTTCCGCCCAAGCAGCAACTTCTGTCGGAGCCTGCCACCCCTCAGGAGCTTGTGAAGTACAATCTCCTTTACTCTGTGTGATGTTGTCACAAAGTGTGCAAGGGCTTTGTCATGATAATGTAAATATGTGATAGCACATTATCATGGTACATGATAGAGCTGAGTGGATGATACAAAGAACTTCTATGTCCAATCTGTGAAACTGCTCAGCATTTCTGTAAAAGCACTAATTATCTGTGGGATCTAATGACTGAAAACCAAGATTGGACCCGTAATGTTTGCTGAAGAGTTTGTAACAAGTCAGTCAGAACTGTAATACCCTGCAAATGAATGGGACTGTCCTGGTATCAAAATGGAGATTCATTTAGATTCAGAAAAACAAGAGCCCAAGTACCAGAGCAGTGCTTTCAAATCTACTCAGCTATCAGGCATAAATCCCATAAATTATGGATACTCGCCAGCAGAGGCTCAGCAAATACATCTGGCTTTTGTGTGCAAAATCCAAAATACATTAAATATTTATATACTACACCTACAGAAAAAAAATATATCTTTTGTGGGTCACAAAAGTCATCTTTACAACTTAGAGGTGAATTTCTGCACCTTGCGGAAAGCATTCCTGGTGTCCTTGTAGTCCCGGCTGAGGCTGTTGACAAGGTCCATCACAAACCGCCAGGTCATGTAATTTTGAAGGTCCCTGTTTAATAAAAGGACACCAGTAATAAGCTGGTAATGTTTTGAGGCTTTTAGAGTTGACTGGAAAGAAAAGGCAGGTGCCAGGAATAGCTCAGACACCTACCTGGGGGAGTATTTGCTGAGAATAGACCTGAGCTTGAGCAGGTAGTCGGGGTCGTAAACGACGACATGTTCGGTGCTGGCCACGTTGATTTGCACAGTTGACATGATGGCATTTATGAATTCTGACCAGTTGAATGCCTGGAAAATTAATATGGATTATTACATGGTTCAGTCATAAACATGGCTGTCTTTTCCAGTTTAAATATGTTTGCATGACACAAATGCTCTGCCTTTAATTTCCCTAATAGCTACACTAGTTGTAAGTGGGGTCATCATCCTAAGAATGGCCTGAGATCATTTATCGCTAGAAAGTCTGAAGTGTAAAGGGTGGAATTCAGCAGAAAGGGTCAAGACATTGCTTTGATTTCAAACTAACAAAACTTGTTGTTATTTTTTAAAGTTTTTGTTCTTCCTATCGCTTTGAAAAGTGTTGGTGATTTTTCCCAGTCTGTGGAAAGTTTTATTGGAGGAGGTAACATCTTCCATCAGGCAAACAAATGTAGCTGAGGAGGGCAGAAAAGCTTTCAGGAACAGTCACTGCAGGTCTGGAAGAGGAGCAGCAAACTTCAGGCTAATCTTGGGAATTATTGCTGTTCTATCCTTAGACCATTACAACCACACTACCAACTCCCATCATGTGTCTTTTGAGCATTTTGGAATAAATTTAAATTACTGCTGATCTCCAGCACCCCCCAGGAACTAATAATAACCAGGGCAGTGCCATTCTGTGACAGAAGCTGGTTTCTGACAAGGTGACTGTAATGGTAACCAACTGCACCTGTGGGAGAAGGTGAATTATGGAACCAATTAAGCCAGGCAGGAGGGAACTGTCAGAGAATTAGAGGTGAAGAATTTAAAGTCAATAAAATCACAATGATTATGAAAGTGTAGCAGGAATTACAGTGTTCCATAGCACCTTACTGGCCTCAGAAGCCTCCATAAAAGTCATTTAGGATCAAATATACCCATGTCTAGTAGGACATGATGCTCCTGAGGAGACACACCTGTGCTAGCAAACCTTGAGCTGGTTTTTAGCCAGACTTTGGTGCCACGAGCTGAAGGCTGCACTGCACAAACAGCACGTGGCTGGGGCTGAGAGCTGAGGCAGGGCTGGCACTGCAGGATTGTCCTGGTTTGTGGTCCTGACTTCTGGGCTCCTTTGTGCTTGCTTTGGGAATTACAGAGGGAATGTTGGAAAGTCAGGACTTCCTGTTCTGCCTCTGCAGCTCTGGATGAACAGAGAGGGGCTGGGATTCCACTGCTACATCCTTGAGCCAGCTGGTGGCTACAGGCTGGCCTTTGGTCCTGGCCCTCGGGAGCTGCCCTGGGAATTATGGGAAGGGGATTTATTGGTCCTCTGCAAAGGGTGCAGGAGCATCCTGATGGCCAGCAAGGGTTATGTGCCTGTCAGCTTGGCAAGAGTGACCATCCTGAACCCATAACTCACAGAACCACAGAATCCCAGATTGCTTTGGGTTGGAAGGGACCTTAAAGATCATCTAGTTCCAACCCCCTGCCATGGGCAGGGACACCTTCCACTGGATATTTTTTTCCTCTACTTTATGTTGAGGTAGAGGGCAAGATCTGTCAGGAGAGACAGCGAGTACAGAGGCACAGCCCTGTACATCCAGTTCAGGGACATCAGAAGTGGAGGTACAACTGTGCACATCAGGGATCCTGTTCAACTGCAAATATAGCTCAGCTTAGGAAAGAAATGTCTCTAACAGAAAAAAAAATCAGGCTTTCCTGTTTAATCTCATCAGTGATAAAGTAGGGGTTAAAATATCAGATTGTTGATCACTCACCTTATTATTGATTTCCAGTGAGAAGTTGTTTTGGAGTTGTGCCAACGTCATTTTATTGTAGAGCAAAAGCGGATCATTTCTGTCTTCAGATTTTGTTGTTGCCTATCAAAGGTAATGATGAGACAATTCCTGAGTGCACCGAGGCAGTCCCCAGGAGTTTTGGCTCTGATCAGGATGCACATGATACCCTGTGTGTTCTTTCTGGATGCCCTGCTCAGCCAGGGAGCCACAACCCAGCACTCCCACAGGCTCAGGGTTACTCTGGGCAATGTGGCTTTGCAGCAGGGAGTTAAAGATGTGCATCCAGAACAGCAGATTTTACCAACTGAAGTGTTTTGAAAAATCAGTCATGCCAAGCCTCATTTTATCCCCATCCTTCTCTCCTGCTTCCCCTTTCCCATTGTACATTCAGTGGGGTTTTTCTGTGTTTTAACAGATTCCCAAGAGCACAATGCCAGCTCTCTTCAGTCACTCTCAGGCTGATGCTGAGTTTTGGATGGAAGGTTAAACCAAGGCAGAGGCAGCTTCCCCAGCACCAGCTGGACTCCCTGTCAGCAGCAACTGCTGCAGAGACATTGCAGGTGTGGGTTCCTTTCATACTCCTCTGTAAAATCCTTCTGCAGTGAATTCATTATTCGGTAATAGTTTCCCATCTCTGATTGAGCCCAGGGCTGTGATTCTCAGGGAGATGTGAAGAAAGTCAAAATCAGATGGTTTTAGTTTGTACAAATGGTTTTCCCAAACGTGTGCCCTTACTATCAGTGTAACTTGAAAAATAGCTGAAGCTAGAAAATATGTCTTTAACTTGTTCCACAGTCATCCTCAGCTTCAGGTCCTGCTGCAATAGTTAATAATCACAAGCCATGGTTTGCTCCTGAATGCCTGAGTTTCCATTTGGTTTTTTCCATGCAAGTTCATTCTCACTATTTCTCCAAAGTCAAACTCATGATATTATTTTCCCTTTGCCCCTTCCTTTTAATGGAGAACAGTGTTTGATTAAAAATGCTCTTTCTTGGAACAATCAGCATTGTGGAGCAGCTTGTGCAGCACAAACATGACTTTGTGTTCAGGGCAGGCCAAGGGCTGGGAATCTGCTGCTCTGGGATCCAAACAGCCCACGGGGGAACAGGACAAAGGGAGGAGAGGCCCCAAAGCATCTCCCAAAACTCACACTCCAAACCACATCAAACAGAGCCCAAGTCTCTCTGTCTCCTCTTGCAGGGCTTCTGTGAACAGCTCAGGGTAAAACATTTCCTTGGCAAACAGCTAACTCAGATCCTTTCCCTTGCTCCTTCCAGGGCATGTCTGCATTGGGACGTGTTCCTCTCAGGTGTGACATTCGTTTTTGGCCCCACAAAATACCACCAGCAGGTCACTTAACAACTCAGTTTACAGTTAACTTTCTTAGGTATCATGGAAAAAGTCAGTTATGTAAAGAATACATTAAAAATGTTTTTCTTACATTGGCAATCTCTTTCTCCAGGTCCATGACTGTATTCATTTGCTGAGAAATCTCATCCTCAGTGACAGAAATGTTTCTTTCTTGTAGGATTAGTTTGGCTACAGAAATCATGAAATCAACATAGGCAGAACATGCCTGCAGGGAAAAATAGGAACATTTTAAAGACAAAACTCTTCAGAGCAGAGCATGCCTTGATTGTAGTTAAGATTTTGTCTTTATTTTTATGAACTACAGATCTTCACCCCTTACTTAAACAGTTTAATTTTATTCTGAAATACTGTTAGGTCACAGCTAGAAATTAACTTTGAAAATTCCCTCATGGAGAACTGTTGTGTAATTGGAGCACTGTTCAAAGCTAAACATGCTCAATGACTGCACTGTGTTTTCATTATTGCAGTTGAGACGTTTGTACGTCCATATTTAAACCATCAGCCCTGTTTTTCTAGCTCACTTTAATTACAACTTCCAAAAATACCGCTTCCAAAGAGCAGTGTTCCCAGGAACAGAAAACCAGGGAATTGGCATTGTGGGAAAAGCACTCCCAGAGCAGCGAGCCTCCTCTAGTGCTTCTGGGAACAGTTGGAAATCATGGCACTGTATCCAAAGTTAGGTATATCATAGACAGGATAGTACATATTAAATTAAACAGGAAAGAATTCACCAAGGATAAGAATGTAAATAGGGCAGTAAATTATCTCAGATGTCCCACTGCTGAATCACTACAGGTGTCATTATATTTTATGGAACTCAGTATTATTCTAATTCCTCTTTGATTAGCCACTTTTGATTATTCCACTTTTCTATCAACAGAAATGCTGTTTTCAATATTCTTTTAAAATGTAAATTTTAAAAAATACATAATACTAGATTAGCTCTGAAATAATATGTTTTATGCAATATACTGTGATCTCCCAAACCAGTGATTAAAGCTAGGATTAATAAGGTGTGCACATCATCAGCTTTATTAATAGCAGTATTTTGGTACGTCGTGCTCCTTGGGCAGCAGGACACACCCCTGTAATGAATGTCCCACGTGCAGCCACTCCAGAACTCCCTCCTGGGCATCCCTCCCTCCCTGCAGCAGTGCCAGGCTGTACCTGGCTGGGGTGTGGGCACTGAGCAGCTCAGAAGGTCCTGCCAGCACAGTGCCCAGAGGCAGGACTGAGCTCTCAGTGCCACTGGTAATGAAAGAGGAGAGCCCATGAAACCACAGAGCTACGAGTCACGACAGACAGTGCATAGCAAGCCTGGAAAAACACCTGAAAATTCAGTACAGATATTGCCCCACACCAGGAAGTCAACAGAGCCTTTCAGGCACCAGTCTGTGGACTTTGTTTTTGTCCTAAAGTGCAGCTCTTAGGTCAGGTGGCAAAGAACTCAGTCAGCTAATTCCAGATGCCCTGAATAGAGAGTGTCAGATATTCCTGAGGGAATGGCAGAGTCGCTCCTGTGTGAGCTGAGCTGTCCTGTATCTCACAGGACAAGATGATTTTATTGCCAGGTCCCACCCGTGTGTCTGAGTGGGGAGCCCTGAGGGAGGCAGAGGTCGAAGAGCAGGAGGCAGAGCTGGTGTTTGCTGTGGACAGTCCCAGGGTGCAGTGACACAGCAGGAACCAGAGCCAGGAACAGGCTCTGTTGGACTGTGGGCATGGAAGGGAACTGCTCTCCCTTGGAGCAGTCATGGAATGGGGAGGGTATGGGAACCTGCCTGGCAGTCATAAAGCTGGGGTTTAGAGTCCTTCCTCCTCTGCTGTGCAAAGCTGATACTCAGACAGGTCAGAGATTAGGACGGGGACTGTGGAATTGTGTCCCAGTGCTGCAGCTGACACAGCACAAGGAAGGAGCAGGTGGTGCTCCCTGAGCCAGCTCCCAAAGGCCATCCCATTCACATGTGGAGTACTCATGGAGCTGAACGGTTCAGGTGGCAATGACTGTCTTTTATGACCATGTGATCTGTAATTAAATGTAATCACTATTAACTGGTGGCAGGTCAGCAAAACACAAACAAACCCAAAATACTTTGTACACTTTCTCATTGCTTCTGCATTTAATTACACAGAAGAAAAGCAGGTAATTAAAGGTCACTGTGGTAGCAGTTTCAGCTCCATGACTTCAGCAAACACAGACACTGCAGTTCCCAAGGACTTAAAGCACATCCCAGATTAGCAACAGAGATACAGTGTCAGTGCTAACAGGTTAATGAGAGCATGTACCAGTAATGAGTAAAGAGGAATTAAAGGAGACCATGTGAGGTTTCAGGTATCTGAGCAATTCCAGTGGTATCACATACTTTAGCTACAGCTGATGTAGAGGACTGTGATCTTTTCAGATCTTTCCTGCAGAAAAGTGTGTCTTTGGCTCAGAATGGTTCTGTTTCTCTCCCCAAGCCTGTTACTGTAACCTTGGTTAAATGCTCATTATCATCACCTTTCCCTTCCAGTTTCCCTCATTCTCCCAGGGATGTTTTCCAGGGGCAGCACTGGAATCTCTTTGAGGAAAGACTGTTCTGTCCTTCACTCATGCCCACTCCTGAGGATGTGTCTGCCTTGAAAATACAGCCTAAACCTCTGAAATGTCCTCAGTGATGTGTCCCCACCTTACCTCTTTGTATGCCCCAGTGCACTCATAGTAGTCCCGGGAAGGCAGGCCCAGGCCAGGCTGATCAATCTGAAAATGCAAACAAAAATGGAAAAGTTCCTTCAGGATGACATGGCAGAGCATTGTACTCTTGTTTGGGAATTACAGGTGCTGGGGCTTCACTCTGCCCATAGGGAAGTTTCTCTCTCACCCTCACCTTTAATTCTTTTCACTCTCCCTATACTTTTTGCCTTTCTTTTCAGTCTCTTTTTCTGTTACATTGCAAGCTGCTGGTAACCAGTGTGAAAATAAGTGAAGTCCAGGTGACAAAACAGCCCCCAGAGAAGCCAGGCAGTCCCTGCACCTCTGGAATTCATCCATGTGAAGTGCTCATGGATCCATCTACCCAGCGACAGGAGAGACTGGCCCTTTGCTCCTGTAACTTCTGTGTGTATTATACATATCTGTTATTCCCCATCTCACTGAAAATAACAGGGGATGAGTGCACAGAACAAGGATGTCAACCTGGAGAACAGACAGGGCACTGGGAAACAGAACTGAAGTTGAAACTACATTGATTCACCAGTTCATCTCCAGCATACTCTGGTAAATTCAAATCTGGTGTTGCTGGTGGTTCCCATTTCGCTTCTGGTTATTTGCTGCACTTTTAGGATCAGCAAGTCCTGGCCCCCAGGGAGACTTACATGGATGATGTGTGCTGTGGAATTCTTATCGTCTGTGCCCACAAAAAAATTAATAAGGACCTTTTTCCCATATCTGGAGTTGAGCTGTGCAATAGCTGCCTCAGCTGTCCAGGCAGTACCTAAGCAAAAGGAAAGGTGTGTTCAGCTGTGATTTCTGGTAAGCAATAAAAACCACAGTAATTTAGATATTTTAACTGAAAAGAAATAAGCACAGGTTGTCTTACCATAGGAAGCCTCCCAGTCAGTTGATGCTACAGGCCAGTCAGACACATTTGGCAATAAACTGATTAAAGGCCTTCCACCTCTGCTATCAATGGCAGCTTTTGGAAAAAACAAAATGGGTTACCATGACATTTTAAACCCCACAAATGTTATATATTATAATGAGTTTGGAACAATGAAGCTGGGAACTCTGTTTCCCCCATCACCACAGCAGCAGTTTGCTCTGATGGATGACTGCTTTAACATTTAATGTGAAAACATTCCAGTCATGATGCAAACAGCATGTGCACATCCTTGCAGTCATGACATTGAAGAACTATTGTCTTTTCTCTCTGCAGAGAGCTTGAAATAATAGTTTTGAGAAGTATTAATAACATTATAAAAACTATAAATACATGATTTAGGAAGCCCTGCAAACTGTTTTACTGCTCTTTGTTCCAGTGGCAGAGCACAGCTCAGACTCTTGAATTAAATGGTCTCCCTGTCTTCCCACAGCCTGGTAATGCCACAGAGCTTTCACCTCATCCCTGCTGATTTCTACAAAAGAATTAACTCATATTTAACTGAAAGGATTTGAGTTTAAATATCTGCAGCAAACTAGTAACTGAAGAGTAATGTAATCTCCCCTAAGATACCATAGCTAGTAAAGCAGGAGATACAGAGCTAACTTTACAATTAATGTTCCTATTTGACTCTCTAGGATGGATGCACTGTAGTTTTCACTAAGAATTTCTGACAGATTCTGCACAGGCTGGGGTACAGGCAGAGCTGTGTGAGGAGGTGGGATTTTTGGCTGATGTCAATGCAGTAAACTCAGGAGACACTTACTTTCATTAATGCAGGACCTGTACAGAGTCTTTGCCTTCTGCACTGCAGGGATGTCCTTGGTGCTGGGGGTGTCGAGGACATCTGAAACACAGACAGCAAGTGCGTGCTGATGGCTGAGCTGGGCTGGGAGTGCTGAGGGAAGGAGGGCACAGCCCTGAGGGGGATGGGAAATACTCTGTGCCAGCCCTAATGCCAGGGGGGCTTGGCCTTTCAAAAGCTGAGGGGGGAAAGCTCTGGAGGTTCAATGCCTTGTGATTACATCGGTCTGTGTTAATAAGCTGAGCATAGAGGAGTCAGAAGATACTCTGTGGGTCACCCTTGGGGAAACACAAATGCTCTGACTTCCCAGGGGCAGTTTTTAGGTGGCCAGGCTATCATGTGAAGGCACAGCTGGCAAAACCAGGAGATAGGTGAAGTAAAAAAAGGATGTTCAGTGTGGAGAGAGAGGTTTGGAGAGGGTTTCTTGAGTAGTAACTGACTTCTTTGACTCTGTTATTCTTGTCTGAAAAAGGGAATTGTGCACCATTTGACACTGTTGCATTTTGTGGAAAAAGAAATGTTTGCAAGTTTATGGTGTGACTGGTTGGGAAATGGCTTGCCTGTTCTTTGGGATTTCTGATGGAATAGAGCTATGCAGGGCATAGGGCTGCTGGGGAGCAGCTTCCAGCATTCCAGCTGGTGTGGGCACGGGCAGACCTCCTCCTCCTTCACCTGCCTGGCTGCTGTGTCAGTGCATGAGGGTCAGGGTAGGCATTTCAGTGGTTATAATAAGCAGATACCAGAAAGGGCAGGTCTGGTCAGCTCTGCCCCAGTGCCAGACACAGCAGCATAACTCCCACAGCCTTCTCCAAGCAAACAGTTTGGGGCACCGAACACAAAACCCCAAAATATCTGGTGGTATTTTCAGCTTTGCTAGAAAACCACAACTCCTTAGGATAACATGTAAAGGCAAAGAAGAAACTTTATGTGGTCCACAAACAAACCCCACTGACCTTTTAGAACGACCTCTAGTTCGTCTCTCAAAATGTCAAAGTTGCTATAACGGGAGCTGGTCTCGGGGATGACGTTCCTGCGCAGCCACCCCCCGCAGGCGAACTGGTAGAAGTCCCCGCAGGGCTGGGCACTGCGGTCCATGTTCTCCAGGATCCGGGCGGCTGCGGGACACACGCACAGGCAACAGTCACACACGGACAGGGGCGGTCACGGACAGGGAATGGTCACACACGGACAGGGAACGGTCACACACGGACAGGGGATGGTCACAGGGGATGGTCACCAGGGACACATGGACAGGGAACAGTCACACATGGACAGGGAATGGTCACCAGGGACACACGGACAGGGAACAGTCACACACGGACAGGGAACGGTCACTGGGGACACACAGACAGGGAACAGTCACACACAGACGGGACGGTCACACACGGACAGGGGACGGTCACACACGGACAGGGGATGGTCACACACAGACAGGAGACGGTCACACACGGACAGGGGACGGTCACACACGGACAGGGGACGGTCACACACGGACAGGGGACAGTCACACACGGACAGGGGACGGTCACACACGGACAGGGAACAGTCACACACGGACAGGGGACGGTCACACACGGACAGGGGATGGTCACACACGGACAGGGAACAGTCACACACGGACAGGGGACAGTCACACACGGACAGGGGACAGTCACACACAGACAGGGGACGGTCACCGGGGTGTGTGCTCGGAATGGGGAGCTCACAAATACATTCGGCTCAGAACAGGGGCAAGCCCACTGGACTGTTGCAGAGCAAAGACCAAGGAATGGCTGTTCTGTTCCTGACTGAGCACGGCCTCCACACTCTCTGACTGCCTGTGTTTGCTGAGGGGTGAATGAGTCGAGGGTGCTGCTCCCTGCAGTGGCCGCTCAGTTCTAAATGAACTGTAAATGTTTCATTGTCTGACTTACCCTTCTTTGTATTGAAGTGGGGTGAAAAGGGGCATTAAAGGCACAAGACATGGCAGAGGTAAAGCTGGAATTGTTTGAGTAGGATGTAGGCTCAACTGAATCCAGGTTATTTCAGTAAAATATTGACTTTGTTGGACCTTTTAAGTTCTTGTCAGGAAGGTTTTTCCGTTGATACTTTCCTGAAGCTGCACTCACTTTTTTTACTCCACATTTTACTCTAGAATTGATAGTGCCTCTTGCTGTCCCTGTTGACCCTCGTGAAGTGCCTTGTCCAGGACAACTGGTCACTGACCGATCATGACACCGGATTCGCCAGTGAAACCCAGTTCCTTGATGGGAGTTTCCCATCAGCTGCCCATAAACCTTCTGGGCTTTTTCTCTTTCCTATTCCTCTTCCACCCAGACTGTGGTCACTGGTTTACTCAGTTGCCTACCTGTACTGAAAATGTAAAGCCTTATCTCAATTACTTTTAATGATTAATTTTACTGTAGTACTCCAGTTGCTATTAAAGCAACAGTGCCAGTTGTTGCTCTAATAGCTTACAAATAAAGTAATATAACCTGTCATAACAACTGGTGACCTGGGGAGGATACAGGAGCAACACAATGTGCTTACCTAGGTGAAACAGGGGAGAGATCAAAATCCCCTGTGCTCACCAGGCATTTCTGATGTCTGAGCTCGGGGAAAGGGGCAGAGTGTCAGCTCAGCCAAAAAGTGCTCCAGTGTCCCATTCCATGGTGTGTGCTGTGCCACCCTGCAGGGGATGTCCCCCATCCATGGGTAACACCACCATGCTCTTACTGAGATTTTACCCTGCCTATGACCAGCTGACTTCTCATTACATTTTTATTGCTGGTCATTTATTGGAAGCTCTTCTCTCACATGCTCTATCAATATCTTCATTATTTTCCAGTGGTTAAATGCTGTTAAAGCTTTTAACAGAAGCAGAAAAGAGTGAAACCATTCTGCTCAATTAGTTTAGGCACTTCTTGCTAGCTCTTCATTTTACATTGTGCCTCATTTCTCCAAACTTTTCCTGCTTATCCTTTGGAGTTGGTTCATCACCACATAGTCTATCTGAACTCCTTTTTAGCAGACATGTATATTTAGCTGAAAATGAGCATACCCAGAGATGAAAAAAATCCAGTAGATAACTAAATTGATCATATTCCAAACCACAGCACGAGCTTCCATGGTGGGAGGAAAACACCTTGGAAGTGTCATGAAAAGACAGTGATGACCACCTGAAATAAATCCTATATTTAGAGCGTGCTGGTGACAGTGTGCAGTTCCTGAGCTTGGGACTGCCTTGGGGCTTCACCAACGGGGGGCTCCAGCAGGACTGAGGTGTGGGGACAACTCCCAGGGCTGCTCTGGCTCCTGTCTAAAATGAGGCTGAAACGAAGGAAAGAGCCCAGGGCTGAACTCCCCTGTGTTGCAGAGGGGCAGTGATGATGCAGAGGACCCGTGTAAGAGCCCCACGGTGCTCATGGCACGAGATAACACGGAGCCAGCCCATGATGCTGCTCATGGGAGGTACCGAGGCTGAGCAACAGGCAACGTGTTTGCTCAGTGGGGTGAGAGTTCAGTGCTGGGAAATGAGCCATGGTATGAGCTGCTGGGTTAGATCCCCTGGCAACCTCTGTGACGGGGCCACAGCCTCTGTGAACTTGGTAGCCAAGTTATTCCACAGGGGTGGAGAACGAAAAAGGAATGAACGACTGCCCCAAGGTCACACCCAGAGAGGGATTTCAGAGGCCGCGTCTTCAGAAGCTGCCCAGAAAAACACACCATGAAAAAAGAGCCCTGTTACAGATAGAGCAGGTGATCCCACCTTGGCAGAGCAGGGCTCTCCTCCCGCCGTGGAGAGAACTCTGCAAGGGCATGATGGAAAATGGCTTGAAAGGAGAAGGCAGAGCTGGCACAGAGCCCCTGTGAAATACATGTTGGCACAGCCAGATAAATGCTCCCTTCTCTTGAGAAGTGAGAGAGAGGGGCTCCTCCTGAGCCTAGGAATGAGGTGGAGGGAGTGTTATAAAGAGAGTGGGGACATTTAATGGCTTTAAGCTGAAAGAGGGTTTCATCTTAAGAGCTGAAAGATTGCCCAGAGAAGCTGTGGCTGCCCCATCCCTGGGAGTGTCCAAGGCCAGGTTGGGCAGGGCTTGGAGCAGCCTGGGCTAGTGGAAGGTGTCCCTGCCAACCTAAACCATTCTGTGATTCTGTCATTCTGTGATCTAGAAGTAAATTAGGCAAAAAAACCCCAAAACAGTGTGAATTGATGTGGAGAAGAAAACAGGCCAAGAGAACTAGAGGTGAGGGGAAAGGGAGAGCCCAGATAACAACCCCTTCCCCTCCTACAAGAGGATACATAGCATGGAAGTCTGCATTTCCCTGGGGCATTCTCTAGCAGTTCTCTAGCAGAGTTCAGATCAGCAGGTAAATGAAGAATTTTTATGCAGTTGTTACTGAAGGATGAAGTTAAGCTTGTCAGACTATAAAATTTGTAATTTTTTGGACATGAAGGATGATTTTGTAAGATCTGACAGTTCCACAGCACAAGATTTTACTTTTGTAGGAGAACTATGCTAAGAAAATCATGTGGGGTAGCAGATGCCATGCCTGCATGTGCCATACTTGTCTGCAGAGAAGTGGAACATTCCACAGTAGCAATTTTGCTTAAAAAGACATAAAATAATTTAAAAGGTATGTATTTCCATTCTTACCTGCTTTTATGCAGTCTGCTGTCTTGCAAACCCCATCTAAAAGAGAATACAATCATATTCTTAATTCTTTACTGAATGTCAATATAATCAAACCTACTGTAAATATTTTCATTGACAGTCAATTTAACTGCAGTGTACAGTAAGATAAATATGAATGGACACTTTACACTCAGTAAGGGAATATTTATAGGATCAGGCTCTAAAAATACCATCATCTTCATCCCTTTAGGGTCATTCAGTGCTAGTCAGTCATCATGTGGAATTTTTGTGGTCATCAGAGGAAAATGTCCTATCAATCAATTGGAGGTGGGCAAAATGCTATTTTTAAAACAGAAATTCAGAGAAAAATAGCACATGGACTGGAGACAGTTGCAAAGTCAGTTTGAACGTAGCAATACCTTACAGTGACAAAAGGATCTGGGGGGAATTGTACGAAAATTCTGAGACATTCACTCTGAAGTCCTCTAAACAAAAAACAAGGTTCAGGAACATGAAAATGTTTCCTTTTGAGTCTTTAGAAATAAAACTTTTTTTATTTTTCATTTCAGAATGACATTTTTCCATTCCATAATTGAACTAGACCTCAATAAAAAGTTTAAACAAAATTATTAAGTAATTTAAAATGAAACAAAACCCTTAATTCCCTATATAAGGAAACATTCTAGTTTGACCCCAAATGGAAATTTTAGCTTCTCTGTATTGTCTTTTCCAAAGCTTGTCAGGGTATTTACCCCTGAATGGAAGTACTTTCCAGTGTTTTGCTCTGGCTGCTGAAGCACAAACCCTCTCAGGATCACTACACTCACTGAGAGTCCCTGCTGCAACAGCCTGCAAAAGGAAAAATAGGATTTTCCTACATCTCCAGGAACATGAAGGGAGCCCTGGAGTTTGTTTTCTTCCCCAGTGTTGTAACTGGTGGGGTTTTGCTTACTGAGGCATTAATTACAAACAGAAATATTCCCCAGAACAAGCAGATGGTTTGTGTTTACCACAACTTTGCACGAACAAATGAACTTACCGCGAGTCCTGGTTGGAAAGAAGCAGTTCCAAGCTTTACATTTCAGATAACATCTCAAACCCCCTCGTGCCCCCCGTGCCTGCCCCCCGGGGGTGCCGCGCACTCACCGTCGTAGGTGGCGTACAGGACGGTCATGGTGACGGCCACGATGGCCAACAGCGCTGCCACCACGGCCAGCCCCACCTCCAGGCCGCTCCAGCGCCCCTTCTTCTTCGGCTTGGGAGCGCTCATTTCAGTGATATCCAGCTGGCTTTCTGACTTGCCCATAACCCACTCTGCAAAGGAGAAGGGAATATTCCTGAGCACCCACACTGAGCCACACGTTTGGAACCGGCTCCTCAGCGACACGGCACCAAAGATGCTTTCTAGGTGAGTTTTCAGATTCTTTGTAGCGCTGCTGGATTGTCAGTCAGGAACTGTGGAATCCTGCCCTGCTGCCAGGCCCGTGCACACCCCCACCCCCACAACGTACCACGCACTCCCTGTCATTGATGGAGAGCAGCACGGGGATGTTCCTTCCCGTGGAGGAGCTTCCTTCACACCAGAGAGAAGAGGAAGGCCAACAAACCAAAAGCTGTTTTGAAAATTTACCCGTGAGGTTTAATCTGGTGTGAAGGTACAGGAGTTCACAAGCAAGTGAAAAGCAAGTCTCTCTGCTTGAATAAAAATTAACTTAATCTGCCAATTACTTATCTAATGCCAAAGGTCAAAATATGCCATTGTGCTTGGCTGTCATTTCTTAAAATATTATGTAAGCAGTTCTTGACTACAGCTCTACAGCTGGCTCTAAAAATAGAAAAAAAACTCAGGCTCTGCTGGGAGCCTGTCAAATTCACACTGAAGATAGTGAGTCTTCACAGCAATTTTTAAAGAACTGCAACCAGGCCTGTCTTTTGAGGTTAGAGCTGTGTGAAACAGGAGTCACGCAACGCTGGTGACAGTGGGAACAGGCTCGGGCTCACGGGGGGAACTCAGGCAGTACAATTTACGGTTGTATTTCTTTTGCTCCTTAGAGGTAACTGGGCCACCTTTGCAGTGCTGCTGGTGGCAGGTCTGAGTTCCCTCCAGGGCCAGAGTTCCCTCCACCGACAGAGATCCCAATTCCTACACGTACAGCAATGTATTTCTCAGTATTTCACAGTGGAAACTTGTGGCATTTCCTGGGGCTCTTTACATCCAAAACAGAGCACACACCCTTCCCATTCGCTGGGGCAGATAATGGGAACACCCACATTCACCAGACCCCTCACACAAAGGTCACCCTTCAGTACAGCATTTCCCTTTTCTAAGTCAGAGAGGGACCCTTCTCAGTCTCTGCATCCATTCCAGTCCAAGAATTGAACTTCAGTATTTTAAACTAGTTTGCTGTATTGCTGACTTCTGTTCATCTTAGTCTCCTCAAACTGCAGCAGTCTGTCACATAACCCAGTCTGTGCTTTTCATCTGGACCCCCTGTTTCCCTCACACTGTTCCTCTAAATGAAAAAAGAGACCATTTTACTTCCCTTTAAAGTGTCTTGTCTCCCCTTCTGTCACTACTCCTGGGACATCAGGATGCAGGAGGTGACTGGCAGTGCCAGAATCGCAGCTCTTCCATGGCTCAGGAGGCTGGAATCCTGCAAGGTCTGCCCAGCCTGTGTCTTTCAACACCTACAGGCACCAGTACAACTGCTTTCACGTGCCTCATGAGTTGCTGTTTTTCTCTGATGAGTAGGTTTTTTGGTCAAATGAGACAGTGGTTTGTGAGGCACAGGACTGAAATCCCACAGAACCAGGTAAAGGAGTGAGAAATCTGCCCTGCATTAACTGCAAGATAAAAGTTCATAGATAATAAAAAAGCAAATTAACTATTATCCCTTTCTCACTTTCAGTCATGTTAAGCAGCAAAAAAAGCTATTTACATGGTCTAAATACCGACCAGTCGCCAGAATCCCCTGAATACCTGGAGCCTCATTTAAGCAACGATGCTTATCTCCTGACTCGGGGGTGACTGAGCACTGAGAACACAGCTCAGTAGAGCAGCAGGAAACACTGCACCTTTCATGTGCGAATACGTCCCTTGCAGTCAGCTAAGTTTTTCCAAGTGAGCTAATCTTTCTGTCCCTGCAGGACTCTTCCTCGCGTCCTAGGCGTCTGACTAATTTTTACTTGTAGTTATTTAAGGAGTTGGTCCCATCTGCATTAACGAACACCAGGTAAAAGCTGCTTTATGTGCTAACTGCAAGCACAGCGAAAGTGTAGGAGTAATTTAAGCAGATACAAGCCTTGGTATTGTATTTTTCTTACACTTCTCTTAGTGCTTCTGTGATTCCCCTTTGCTCTGCCTACTAAAGCTTAGACACCGCAGAGAGCTGACGATATTTTGATTGATCCTGATCTAGGAGGTACGGGGAGTTAATTAATGCGTTATCTTTTGGTTTTGGGATGGGCACGTTGAAAATCGGCTTGTGGCTTACTTGGTTCCCAGCGTTCGCTTCTACAGAAAATGCAGCGCGTCACGAGAATACTTTTTTTTCTCGCTAAGTTGTGCCGCCTGTCCCGTGCAGATAGATGGGCTACGGCGGGGCAGCGCCGGGGGCAGCCCCTCGGGGGATGCACCTCTCCCGGCACAGCCCCGGCGTAGCCCCGGAGCCCGGGCCAGCCCCGGAGCCCGCAGAGCCCCGGCCCCGCGGGGAGGTGCGTGGGGCCGGGCCGGGCCGCCCAGGGCGGGGAGGGCTCTCGGCTGCAGCGTCCCGCGGGCTCGGGGCGCTGCTGCGGACCCCGCGTCCGGCTCGGGGTGCCCCGCGCTGGGGCTGCCGGCTCGGGGAGCCGCGCGGGGACTCGTCCGTCCGTCCGTCCGTCCGCCCGCCCCGCTCCCGCAGCCCCGTCCCCGCACTCACCCGCTGCGCTCGCAGGGCTCCGGCCGCGGGGCCGCCACGCACATCCCCGGGCGGCGCCGGGCGGAGGCGGCGGGTCTGCGCCCGCGGGTCCCGGGGGAAGGCGGCGCGGGGTTAGGTTTAGGCTCGGGCTTAGGCTCGGGCTTAGGCTAGCGAGGCTGTGCCGGGCGGCCCCCGGCCGCGGGGCGCCCGCATGGCCGGGACATCCGCGCCCGGGGCGCTCCCGCTGCCCGCGCCCGCCGAGCCGAGCCGATCAAAGGAGCCCTTGTCCGCCGGCCCAGCAGTTCTCTGGGTGACCTGAAGGCTTCTTCCTCTTCGCGATCATAAAAATGGGATGGGGCAGGAAACAAACAAACAACCCCCCCGCCCCGCCGAGCCGCGCTCAGCACCTCGCCGAGCCGCCCCCGGGGCAGCGGCCAGGGCAGGGCGGGGGAGCGCGGGGTCCGAGCCCCCGCAGCGGCGGTACCTGCGCGCCCGCCCCGCCCGCTCATCGCTCCCCGCCCGGAGCCGCGCCGGGATGCGCGCGGAGGGTTGGCGGCTGCACGGCTGCACGGCTCGGTGCCCGCTTCCATGCGCACCCATCGCCTTTGTCAGATTAACGCAGTCACGTACTGCTCTGCAGGATCTCATGTCCTCATTCACCGAGTGGTTTCTCCTCGGGAGGGAGACAGCTGGGACTTCTTGCGCGGAGAAGCAGCTCTCAGCTCTGTCGTAAGATTTCTTAACCAACCGAGTACCAAGAGATACTTGTTTCGTTCTTACAAAGTTTCATTGTAATTAATTTTCATTTTTACTAATAGACTGGCAAACATCAGAAGCAGCAACTCTTGCCATCGTTCCTCTCGCTCACACCAGGCACCACGCTCACTTCTGCTGCCTTCCTAAAAGCACCTTTATTACCTCTGAGACAGACATGGCAGCTGGAATTTCTGAAAGCTTTTGTTCCCAGCTACACACACGAAAACGTCTGTGGCTTGAGAGGGGCGATTTCCTCTCCAAGAAAAGTGGAAACTGAATCCCAACTTCTTTATGGAACTGCCCTGTGAGTGATCCACAGGGCAGATGGAATGGAGAGGGGAGGCTGATAACTGAGCATTGGCTGTAGAAATGAAGCACTTTTGCAAAATGAACCTCTGAAGAAGGAGGTTTTACTCACCAAAATGACAATAGAAGTCTAAAAAAAAGGGCAAGAATAATGTTTCAAACAAAAAGAGAACAAAAATACTGTATTTTCTTACAGAGAAGAGTGGGGGAAATGCTGATTATATCTTTTCCAGGATCAGTGTTCTAATTAATATAAATGTCTCATTTTCAACCTTCGCGGCATTAATTCTTGCACAGTTCCAGTCCGGTTCCTGGAACAAGCCTTGTGCTCCTGCAGGTCACTCCTGAAATTACCTGGTGCCTTAAACAACAGCAAATCTCACCAGGCAATGTAAGAATAGAGGAGTCATTAAAAATACATGTGATTTTGTAACCAGCTGCCTATAGCACAGCCTTAACTGCAACCAAGCTCGGGAAGCAGAGGGTGATGTGTGATCAGACTGAACTAAAATGGCAGAAAAGGATTTGTTTTAAAAATTTTATGTGAACCAAAAAAGCAGAACTGCCTAATTCACCACAAAGAGAGAGAAAAGGAACAAACTCATCTGGAAATCTGTAAATAGCCCGAAGAGAACTGACGTACCTGTGAGAGACTTTCCACTCTTGTAGAACCTCGTGCTTGGAAAGAGGGAGCAGACCTTGGTGTATGCCCAGGCCACGAGAGGTGTGATCTGTGAGTCAAGTGCTGGCATTTCTGTTTGGGCCTTTCATAGGGAGAACTCCCACAAAGTCAACAGTGTGATATCCTTCTTAAGAAAAATGTTATCACTGCTCCCGTGGGCAAGCAGAGGCAAGGACTGTAGTAGGAGACAATAGTGAGGTGGGGTCGGTCTCTTCTCCCAGATAACAAGTGATAGGACAAGAGGAAATGGCTCAGATTCTTCCAGAGGAGCTTTAAGTTGGATATTAGGGAACATTTCTTCAAAGAGATGGTTGTCCAGCCCTGGCACAGCTGCCCAGGGCAGTGGTGGAGTCCCCATCCCTGGAGGGATTTAAAGGTGGATGTGGCACTTGGGGACATGGGTCAGAGGTGGCCTTGGCAGTACTGGGGAATGGCTGGACTTGGTGACCTTAGAGGGCTTTTCCAACCTTATAATTTTAGGGATGAGAGACCTGAGGTTTCATTCTCTTACCAGCTCACATTGGGCTGGTGTTGAATCCAGTTAAACACCCAGTGTTTGCTTCTCTCTTAATCACCTTCCCCTGACTCTGATTTCACCAAGATAAGAAACACAAAACCAAACCAGCAACAGAAAGTTCACCCCAGAATTGAAAGAAAGAATGAAACCCTCACATTTAGAGATAAGAATAAATAGTTTGTCCTTATAACCTTCCTTTGGTGTTCTACACTCAAGTGATCCTGCTGCTTGCAGTGAGAAAGAGCAGGATAAGTGTCTCCAGGTTCATCCTTTAGGGACAAGTTTGGTGGGATCTGGCACTGCTGATCCCTGGACTCCTGATGGACAACCACCAGGTTGAAACAAATATATGGTAAATTTACAGAACCAAATAACACTCAGCATACAATTTAGAGAATCAGATAATGGGCAAAAAGAGTTAATGAAAGAGCATACGGTCATTAAATCGGTGTCCTTGAAAAAGAAAGGTGTCCTCTCAATGCTAATTAATCTGAGGGGAGATAGCAGCACTATCCCTTAGCAGTACTGTCCCTTAAAAATCTGGCTAGGGAAGGAAGCTTCTCCAAAAACTGCACCCACAGGTAGATAGGGAAACATAAAAAAATGGGTGCACTGATCAGCCATCAGAAAAACAAGCGGTGTCACAACAGCTCAGCTGGAATTCTCCATGGAGTGAAGAAAAGCCAGACCCATTCAATACTGTCTTCTCCAGTTGGTCCAAACTGACCACAGCAAAATGTTAATCCCAGAATGACTTTGGGATGGCATTTGGGACATTAGGACTCATTTACACTCCTGTGAAACCACCTGGATGATACTTGTATTTCCTTTCAGAGAAGCTCACTTTCCAAAGCAGCAAAGCCAAGGTGCAAGGAACCAACAGCAGCCAAGAGGATGCTGCCTGTGTGTGTGACTGCTCACCTCAGTGCTGCTCATCTCCTGCCCACCACAGCCTGTGTCACAGGCAGAGGGGAGTGGAGAACCTGCTGCCTTCCCTCCCTGCATGTGTGTGTTCAGTGCAGCTGGGCTGGGAGAGACAGTTGAGGTGTTAAAGTCTGAGCAGCCTGAGTGTTTCCTCACTGGGTTATGGGTTTGTTCCTCAATAAGTTTGTACTGAATCCAGGCGTGGGTAATTCCTCATTCAGGAAGGTAAACAGTCTGGGTCTCAGAATCCTTATTTCAGTGCCTAAATTATTCAGGTCTAATTGTATTGTGTTCCAAGGCTTTGTCTTTGTTAGGTGAGGGCCTCGAAGTGCAACTGATCTGCAGGTGTTTGCAAGCCTGATAAAACCCTGGGCTGAAAAGCTGCTTTTTATTTTTCTTTTGGCTGTTTCTGAGCTTGCCTGAGAGCCACACACGAGGCTGCAGTTAACAGTGGCTAACAGGCCCCCTGGGGTCCTGAACTTCTGTGCACCCATGCAGGGAGTCATCCTTGTAAGTGGTACTGGGAAGACAGTGGGTGTGTTTTGTGGAAGAAACGGGTAAAAGTGGAAGTGGTGTGAAACTGCCCGTGCCATATGCAGATGGCAGGAGAGCTGGTAATGGTGTGAACACAGAGACCAGAGGTAGGAGAGTTCAGAAGCATTAACCACAGGGCTTCCTGCACAGTGCAAACACGAGGATGAAAGCTTAGTCACACTCCTCTGGTTAACTGAAAACCACAGTGAGCAGAAACACAGAGAGGCCTTTACTCCAGCAACAACTGGAGCAGAAACTACCAGGGACATGCAAAATCCAAGGAGTCAACCCCCTGCTGTGTTTCCAAGCAGCTGTCTGCACTGGGGCCCTGCAGCTCCAGGGATCCACAGCTGTTGGCATCACCCCAAAAGCCTGCACTCTGTGTTTTGTTGGTGCCATCATCATCCTCATCACTCTTAGGCCTTGTGTCCAGTGATTTCCAGGGTGCCTTTATTGCAGAGGTGGATGTTGCCCACGAGCCTCGTGGTTGGGCAGTGGAGGCTGTGGGAGGCTGGGCAGGTGTGGGAGCAGTGGGATGACCATGTGGGATGTGTTTGGAGTGGCTTTGGGATAGGAAATGCCAGAGAGTTGGGAGCAACACTGATCAAAGAGTGAGCCAGGGGCAGGAGGTGCATGGGGACCCCAAATGTGAGAGGATGTTGATTAGGAGCTTGTGCAGTCTATGCTCTGTGTGTCTCCTGGCTCAGTGACAGCAGCTGGATTCCACTAAGGAACAAGATTAGGGCTGATAATGTGTTGGACTGCGGCGCTGTTTGAAGCTGAATCATAATGCCTGGTGTGTCTGCACGAGATAATTAAAGTTGACAAACAAAGGAGCACAGGTTTTTGGATCAACGGGAGGGTTTACAGATGACTAGTCCAGGGGTTGTTATTTGAGCAGCTTTGCTCAGTTCTGCACAGCACTTCACATGGATGCCACCATCATGGCATATTCTGAGAGCATCAGAGTAGCCCTGAGTGCTGCAGCAAATGCCTTTGTGATGTGTTTCTAATACTGGTGTTTTTAAAAAGGTAGAGAGTATGGCAGAATCTGGCAGCTGGCAGGAGGGGTTGGTTATCACTGAAAGGATAGGGAGAGCATTACAGAGTAAAATATGTCCCAGAGCTACCCCTGGCACTGCCAGCCCTAAGGATAAGGGGATTGCAGCCCTACTCCCTGCCTTGTCGTTTCATTGTTAGATAATGAGAGGAACATCACCCATTTTCTCAACAATAGAATAATCTTCCTTTTCACTGTCAAGTATCAGACTGTTGAGTCTTTTTGTTGTTTGCAGTGAAGGTGCATTGAGTGATTGGAGTTCAGTGTCTTTACCTCTGGTGCACAAATTGAAGCATCCTGTCCCTGTTGTTGAGAACATCCCATTATTTATAACTCCATCCAAGCCCCGGGGCACAGCAGTGTGTGAGAGCACTGGGTGAATACACCCCCCCAGGTGGCTCTGGTGTGTTGAGCACCTCAGATGGCTGGTGGCTGAGGAGGCTGTTCCAGCAGAGAGAGACTCTTCAAGAGCAGAGCCTGACGTGTGTGTTCCCAGCAGGCTGCAGGAGTGTCCAGAGTGCACAGCCACTGCTCAGGTTACGCTGTGCCAAAGGGTGGGATTCTTTTCAGTGCCATATTCTGTTAAAAAAAGGAGCCATTGATGGACTCCCAGCCTGATCCACATGCTCAGCACTACAGGCCGTGTTTGCTGGGAGTGCTGAGTACAGTTACATCAGGAAGACTATAAAGGCTGGAAGGTATTCAAAACAGAGGAAAGAAACATCTCAATTTAAGATGACAGATTAAAAATATCCCTAAGTAATGTCTGGGTCGCTGGAAAACAACCAACCACAACTTAACAAAGCAGGAGGTGGTACCACCTTGCCTGGCAAAGTGGCAAATAAACTGCATTTTTTGGTTCTTTCTCACTGCTGGCACCCAAAGAGGGAGTTTCTTTTCACCATCCAAATGACATCAGCAAGAAAAATAAGTTGTGTTTCAATGTCACAGATTAGCTGGCTCCATGGCCCTGCACAATGAGATCATTTGAACCAAGTCCATGACTTAAATGTCTCTTTTCGGTCTTTTTTAATCTGAAATGTCAAACTACACGGCTTTTATAACATGAGTACTGTATGGAGAATGGGGAGGAAAAAATGCTGACTCTGGACTGTCAGAACCCAGGGAGAGCTGTCCTGTTCCAACCCATCCTTCTAGGTCACACCAAGTAGTAGATCTGGGACAGAAAACCAACAGGGTTTCCTAATGTTTCCCATTAGCTTTTCTGTGTTAAAATGTGAAAGGGCAAAGCTGTGTGAACGTGAAAATGGGAAAGCAGATCTTCACTGACTGTCTCAGTGAGGAACTGTCCTGCCCTCCCTCGGGCCTGTGGCAAAGCTGGTGGTGCCTCAGTGGTGAGAGCAGAGGCAGGACGTGGCTGTGCTGGGACACGGGCCCTGGCTGGGGACTGTGCTCCCTGCGTTTGGCTGCGGTGCCTGAGCACACTCCCAGGGAAGCAGCTGTGGGAAAGCTGACTCCTCTGTGTTCAGCTGACAGGGGACAGCACACCTGAGCTGGGGAATCCCATCCCTGCAGGGCCTGGCTGTGGCTCCTGGAGAGCAGGGAGAGCTGCTCCCGCTCCTTTGGGAAGGAGAAGGGGCACGGCACCGGCATCCTGGCACCTTCATTCCTGTGCCCCTGGCCCAGGTTCCTCACACAGTGCCAGCAGTGTCTGCCCCTTTGTCCCAGTGCTCTTCCTCCCTGCTCAGTGTTTTCCCACTGCCACTCACTGTCCCCACAATTTCCCTTTGCCTTCCCTCTGCCCCTGTCTTTGCTTCTCTTTTCCTGTTGGCTCTGTCCTTTTCTGCTCGTCTCTGTTTCACTGAGGCTGTTTGTGTGAGGAGGATCAAATAATTGCAGGGTTAAAGCAGACCCTTGAACTCGCAGTGTTTAATGGGTTTGTAATTAGGCCATGTATCCCTGTGAGAATGGGCAGTCTGGGAATTTGCCAGGATTTACAGGGGGATTTAGTAGCCTACTAAGAGTTTCCAGACCTATTAAATTCCCTAAGAAGTTTTAAAGACACCACCAGTTTTGGCAGGGAACTAGGACGTCTCTAAATACACATAAAACTGAGAGATGAGAAGTAGAAAAATAGTTATTTTGTAGAGAACAAGGAAAAGTTTCAAAGATTTTATCATTTAAAGTGCAGAAATAGATGTTCAAAATTATCTTGGTAACACATGCCTGGCTTAGAGCATATGATGTGTTTTCACTGAGAATTTATATTTACATATTTGCTGAGAGGTGAATATTAAAATACACGTTAGCCAGGCACTGTGCATGCAATGTACAGTAGGTATATGTGACTACTGCTCCTTTCTGATCCTGGAACATATAATTGTGTTTAAAAAGTGGTGAAGTCTCTCCTTTCCTCCATTCTACCTGTTTGCCATTTGTAAGGGTCTGTGGCACCACACTGTTCGTGTGTTTTGGGGAGATCAGTGTCTGTTAAATGCCAGGTGATTTTATTGTGGAGTCCTGGTTTATTCTTACTCAAAACTCAGACAAGTACAAACTTCTGTTGTTTACTTTTCAGAGAGGAAGGGAAAATTACACATAACCTAAAAATACTTTCCTCCCCCTACTCCGTGTCTCAATGCCTTGGAATAAGCTTTGGTCTTGGACAGAGTGGAGGGTAGGAAAAGACAGAAAACAAGTGGGCAGTTTTGTCACAGTAGCACAGAACTGCTGGTTTTGCTTCCAGGTTAAAGAAATCCAAACCATAATTAGCATTCTTTTCTCTGTTTAGTGACTACCCTGAAAAAGGACCACTAAAAATTAGTCCACTTACCTGTGCAGCACAGTGAGTGTAGAACTGTGTGTAAAGTTGACCCGTTCGGATCCAGTTTTGGATCAGCAGTGGGTTTGACTTGTGAAATTTGAGTCCAAGCTCAAATTCAGATTTTCTCGTAGCTGTGATGTGTATCAGCATCTCTCAGACTGGTTTGGATCCATGTCCATATCTCCTGACTGCAGCAGTCCAACTGTACTTGCTCATGCCAAATTGGTTCATTCCTGTGAAAAGTTTTGAAGTTGCAGTGAGTTTAAGTCTTGTTTAAATACAGGGAGATAAATTCAGCTGCTTCCATAACCACTGCAACATCACTGATGGCATCCCCACTACTGAAAACACTTGCTTCTGAAAGTGCTGACTTTGAGAGGAGTGGGATAATGCCAGAGTCTTCCTTGGGCCTAATAGTTTGGGGTTTATCTCTGTCAAGTGGTACAATGACCTTTGATTGTTGTTATTACACAAGCTCAGAGTAGCTGTCCCCTGCAGGTACAGTAATTCCAGGCAGTCCTTGGCTTTGCACTGTATTTATGCCACTGATACCCAGCTCAGACCGCAGAGTTTGCCTTTCTGTGACAGCAGCAGGGGCTGATAGTTCCGCGTGTCATGCTGTGAGTTCTTAAAATATGATCAAAACTACCAGTCTGAAGAGCTTCTGGAAAACAAATTTGCAGTTTCAACATCAAGCACAAACTGTCCCTTCCTCCCTCCTCACGGAATCAGCTTTTGAAAGGCTGCAGAACAAGGAGGGCTGAAGGTTGCCAGCAGCTCCAGGCAGGGTGGTGACCCCCGGCTGGGAGCAGCCCAGGGACAGGGAGGCTCTGCCTGAGGCACCGAGCCCACTGCACAGGGGTTGTTGTCCCCTCTCACTCAGGGAGATGAAGAGATGGCCATGGAGGTCTCTGCTTCTTCACTGGTGGGGGAGATGGTGGTGGACACTGGATCTGCATTTGCCAAGCAGAGTTCCTGGGGAAGAGAAATCCTGACGTTCAGTTCTGCAGGGGACAACAGCACTTACCTGCCTCAGGTGTGTGGCAGTTGCTTCTCACCATGTGTGAAGATACAGAAAATACACTCGGTTAAACTTACTTGTGTGGAAATTGTGACATCCATTCTTCATTTCTGAGGACTGGAAATGGTAGTATTTATTTTATGAAGATTCTTATGAAATACAGTAATGTGCTGATGTAATTTCCACATTTTTCATAGGCCTTTAAGTTTTTCTTGTCTTAGACTACTGTTACACTTACAGTTTGACCTTCACTCTAGCAAGACTTCCTCTGGAAAACATTCAGAAAGGCTCACAACTAACAGAATGATTTTCCTTATTTTCATCCTTTTCAGAATTATTTCTGTCCCAGCTGTTCCTGCTTTAGGTGAGGGAATGGTGCAAAGCCATGGCTGTCAAATCCCACAAGCCCTCCCCGAGTGCAGTTCCCCTTGGTTCCCTTTATCCCATGTGTGTGGTTTTACAGCGTTTGGAATCCTTTGGCAGTTTCAGAAATAGTTGTCTCTAGCTAGTCTTCCCTCCTTTTGTCAGGTACAGGGATGGTGTGTCCCTCCAGCAGCCCCCTCTTCCTGTGGATGATCCCAGCCAAGCACAGCCATGGAAAATTGCCCCCTTTGCCCACAGGGAATATCCCATGGAAAGCAATCCCCCTTTGCCCACAGGGAATATCCCATGGAAAGCAATCCCCCTTTGCCCACAGGGAATATCCCATGGAAAGCAATCCCCCTTTGCCCACAGGGACTATCCCCAGCCCCCTGTCCCAGGGGAGGGTGTTCCCAGTGGAGCAGTGCTGTGTAATCCCCTCGGGGTGGGAGGTGTTGAGCTCTCAGCACACACAGTGCCCTTGGGGATGTTTATTTGGGGTTTGGCAGGCAGGGGTGACCCCACCCTCCCTGCTGCCCAGCCCCGTGCCCGGAGGGTGCCCCTGCAGTGCCCAGGGAGGGCTGGGAGCATCTCTGCCTCCACCTCAGCTTGGGCCTTCCTTCATTTCAAATGCAGCACAAAGGAACTTCTCTTTACATTCTGAGATTTCAGCTGTTTCCATTTGCAGTTTGTAATTTCTTCAGAGAGGTTTCTTTTGCCTTATATTTTATTCAAGCTTTTCCTGACAGTTTTGGGTAAATACTGTGTTTGTTTGTGCATCATTTACAGCTGATTCTTCAGCTTTGGGCAGATGTCATTTCTCACTGACTGGTGCTCTCGTGTTTATGAGTTACATTTGTTTCACCTGAGACAAAAATCCTTTGCCCTCAGCACATGTTATTGCCCTGATTATTAGTTTTTGTTTACAGATAGGGGTTTGATTTTATTATGTAAATAATATTCTGCTCTGATAAAGATGGCTGAGCCAAGTCAGAAATCACAAGTGTTTATAAATATTTATTCCTACCTTTTTCCAGGTTTTATCTGTGCTCTGAAACACTCCTGAAACACCCTGCTGTGTCTTGGATAGCCTAATGTTAGATATCTCAGGTATTCTTCTTAATTGATATGGGGTGGTAGTGATAAAGAAAAGGTATTTTGCCTTTTATCTTACAAGTGGCTTTTTTTATTCTGTGTCTGATGCAGATACTGCAGATACTGGTTTCTTAAGAAGCTGTTAAAACTGCTGGGATGACGAATTAAATGTTCTGTATCTGTTATAAGGTAACTAGGCAGAATGAGATTAAAATTTGAAGTGAGACAAGACTGAAATGTGTGCTGGTTTGGGTTTGTTGAGTGTCTTTTCTGATGAGCTTGTACTCCCTGTAAAACCCTTGCTGGTGCTCGGCTGAGCTCTGAAATGTGCCCTGATCACGGTGACATTGGCACTGCCCTCCTGCTGGGAGCACTCCTGGGCTCTGGCAGGTGCCAGGGCATCACTGCTGCTGCAGTCATCTCCATGGCAGCTAGGGGAGATTAAAGCAGGAGATTTCTCAGATGATTTTGCCAATAATGATTAAAACAAAATAGTGTTTCATTATCTTTCATATGATTTCATGGAGATTAGAGGGAATAATCCGAATTTTTGGGGGATTTAAAAATTAACCATTCTGCTTGCAGCATGTTTGAAGATTAGGAATTTGAATCAGCTTCTATCTATGAAGATGTTCCCAGCTTTAGTTAGTTTAAAGATATTAACAAGTGATACTTTATTTTTCATTTTCCTCTCATTCCGTGGTGGAGAAGCACAATAACGTTTTCCAACGTAATAATAATAATAATTAGTTTCTTGTATCAGGCTTAGAACACAGTGAAGGGGAATGTAGACCTGGGGAGTGTGACATTTCTGTAGTGTTGGTAGGGCTCAGAGCAGGGGGCAGTCAGTGCTCTTATTCCTCTTCTCTGAGCTCAGACTCAGAAGATTTAGAAGTTCTGAAATGTCAAAAGTTCTGAAGGAGTACTTGCTGACATTCTAAGGTTTACCTTGCTGGACCCTTTGCTAAATTTAGGGAGTTTGGGTCTATGGAACTGAATAAAGAAGCACCTGAGGAGGTGACACCACTGGCTTTCCATGATCAGGTTTTTCTAAGAGAAAATTAATGGATGTGTTATTAGACCTGAAACCCCCCCCCCTGAAAATGTCAGTGCCAGTCTCTGCTCTGGTTACAGCTGTGGCTGACTTAAAAATCCGGTGTTAGAAGGAACTCCTGGCACATTTCCCTTTTAAATACCCACCAGCCTTCCCAGTGACAGCCAGTGCAAGATGGAAGCAGATGGAACTTGGAGGTTTTGGAAATAGAGTCACAGTTGTCCTTTGTTTTGAAGCGCTGATATTTTCCTCTTGCCAGCAAAGGCCTTTCCCCAGTGCATCCCCTGTGGAAGTGGGTGAGGGCACTGCCCAGCAAAGGCCTTTCCTCAGTGCATCCCCTGTGGAAGTGGGTGAGGGCACTGCCCAGCAAAGGCCTTTCCCCAGTGCATCCCCTGTGGAAGTGGGTGAGGGCACTGCCCAGCAAAGGCCTTTCCTCAGTGCATCCCCTGTGGAAGTGGGTGAGGGCAGTGCCCAGCAAAGGCCTTTCCCCAGTGCATCCCCTGTGGAACTGGGTGAGGGCACTGCCCAGCACACCTGGGGCACAGAGGGTGGGCTGAGCTGCCAGACCCCAGTGTGTGCCAGGGGGGCAGAGACACCAGGGAGTCCTGGGAGCTGAGTGCCCACAGGAGCTGAAACCCCAGTTCCCAGGTCTGAGCACACTGCTCAGAGGGGGCTGCACTGTGTTCCCCCCAGCCTGCCCTGTCTGTGGGTCTGTCTGTGCCCTGTGTGCCTTGGCCCTGCTCTCTCTGGGGACATTTCTGCCTTAGGGGAAAGCAGCAGGGCAGGAATGTCTGCAATGTTACAGCAGTTTCTAACACAGCACGTACTTCTGCTGTTTGTTTCCAGGTGCTGCTTAGGATCATACAGTTTAACATGTTAGAATTATGCTCTGCTAAAACAAAAATTCACTTTTCTGGATTTTCTGTTTTCTAAGGGAGAGTGTTCTGTGGTTACCTGGCAGGTATGTTCAGTGAACATCTCAGTTTTCTAGAGCTGCAGCCATTTATAGTACAAGTCCCACCTGCTTTCCATTAGAACTTGAATTTATAAATTATTTACATGCTTTTGGAAAAAAATCTCTTCTGTCTTATAAATTCTTTCCTCCCCTTTACTGTACCAGAATAATGGGTTTAATTAGGGCCCTGTGAACATGCTAGTTGTGTATCAGTCAGCTGCAGTTCTCACCAGGGATTTTATTCAGTTTATTCCATTTCCCATGTGACTTCCAGAGATGAAATCTCACAACTTGAGTGTGAGCCGACCACGAAGGAGGGGACAGTGACGTGTCACTGTCTGAAGAGAGATGGAAGCTGTTTGAGACTGTCTGAGAACAGTGCCTGGGGTTAAATGGATGCTCTGGGACATGGAGCCCTGCCAGAAAAGCCCAGCAGTCTGGTAAAGGATGTCCTTGGGTGGTGCCATTGCCTCCCTGAGTGCAGGAGGAGGTGGGGAGCAGCCCCAGGCACATGTGGGGTGGAGCCCATGGCAGGCGTGTCTGCAGAGCAGGGCTGGCACAGCTGGAGCCACAGGGGGAACTTGGGCCCTGAACAAATTCCAGTACATCTTTAAGTGGGAAGAGTGGTTTGGGACAGGAGGTGTGTCTTGGAGTTTCAAGCATTCCTGGTCTCCTCTTCAGTAATTTTTGGAAGGTTTAGGTTGGAAAATAGGCCCAGTAGAACATAAGCTGTGTCTGTATCTGGCAGTGGGGAAGCTGTCTAAGATTTTCTGTACGTAAACTATGAGAGAAAACAAAGTGCAGTCTTGTGTTGCTCATGATCCAGTTTGAGAAATATGAAGAAATACTGAACTTCATAATCCATCCACATTTCTGTCATTCCTAACGAGCCCACTCTCCTAAATTAAAGGTGCTCTGTATGTAATTTGAATATATCTTATTATAATAGAATCTTCGCTCTTCCTAGATTTAGCAACTGTAATTTAGATTTCATATTTCCATCTGAAGTTAATTGTTATTCCTCCTAGTTCAGGAGAAGCTGCCAGTGGTGCCTAATAAAGAGCACTCAAGGTAAATTATGCTTCATGTCAATTAATTTAAATTTTGTGCCAGTGTTCAGAAGAGATCCACCCCATCCCATAAACATTATTAGCATTACAGCACTGTTTCTTTGGGGAAATTATTGTGTATATGAAATAAGATTTTTGGAGTGAAAATTTCTTCTGGCCAAAGCCCACAGTGCTCTGCCTTGCTCTTACTGCTTTCAAATTGTGTACTCCTGGCAGCTCTTTCAATACATGTTTCCAACATAAGAATTTTCCATACACACTTTTCCCAGAATGACAGTTAGGGATTGGGCATAGAAAGGGTTCTTTTAGGACACGGTGGTGGCAGGGAAGGAATCCTGCCTGTGTGATGCAGAGGTTCAGGAAAGCCCTGGTGCAGTGCAGTGCACACAGAAACCAAACCCACCGTGCTGGGCACTGGGGCCCAGCCAAGGATCCCAGAGCCCTTGGGATGAGCAGGGCCCTGTTTGCCCTCGGAACAGGCTCCAGGCACACGGAGAGGAGGGGCTGTGAGGTGTCCCCAGCACCCAGGGAAACTCCTCCTGCAGAAACCAAACCACTGCCCTGTTCCTGCAGCACCTCTGGGGATGTTGGATCACATGTGCTGACTCCAGGGTCGGTGGGGCACAAATGAGCCGTCAGGGATGCAGGGCAGGGGCAGGGATGGGATTGAAAAGGTAGGAGTTCAAAATTTAAATCTGTATATTGTAAGTCGTGTGAGGAGCAGCTGAGGGAGCGGGGGGGGCTCAGCCTGGAGCAAAGGAGGCTCAGGGGGGACCTTCTGGCTCTGCAACCCCCTCACAGGAGGGGGGAGCCGGGGGGGGTCGGGCTCTGCTCCCAGGGAACAAGGGACAGGAGGAGAGGGAACGGCCTCCAGCTGTGCCAGGGGAGGGTCAGGTGGGACATCAGGAGGGATTTCTCCCTGGAAAGGGTGGTCAGGCACTGGCAGGGGCTGCCCAGGGAGGTTTGGAGTCCCCAGCCCTGGAGGTGTCCCAGGAAGGCCTGGCTGTGGCACTCAGTGCTCTGGGCTGGGGACAAGGTGGGCATCGGGCTGGGAGGGCTTTTCCAACCTCAGGGATTCTGTGATAACCTGTGTTTACAGGAGAGTAAATAATAATAAGTAAGCCCCAAATAATGAGATCTTTGGGCCATTATTAACATGATCTGACTTGCACCAGTTCCTCAAAGTGGATTTGAAACTTTTTCATGTCAATCCTAATGGAAGATCAGAGCATTGATCCTTTTTATTGTCACAGTGGCTTAATTTGGCAAGTGTGACAATCTGACTGAACTGTTGAGTATCAGGGTTCAGACCCCTGGGGGGTCACAGAGTGGAACCCCCAGTTGTGCAGGTGCTGTTCACTGCTGGGGTGGAATGCAAAGACTTGAGAAAATCTATGTCAGACTTCAGAAACAACTTGAAGTCTTTAAGCCAAATGAGCTATATTTGATTCTGCTATAGAAAGTCCCAATTTCTCCTGATCCCTTCCATCATTTTTCAGATTCCCTCTCAGTGGAGCAGGGTGGGCAGTTTACCCTCCAGGTGACAAGGTCGGGTCATTACATCTCCAGAAAGGCCAAATATAGAATTCTTTTCTTTCTGAGAACTCCATCAGGAGCTTTATTCCTTTTGATGTGCAGCTGTATTAGGTTTTTCTGCAGTATTCTGTTCCCAGTCCTTCTGTGCCTCCTGGTTTTTTGGGCATTGCAGAGGAGCTGTTCTGTTCCCAGCTGCTGCACTTTGGTGGGGGTGATTGTTGTGTTTGTTTGGCATTTGTACTGAAGGTTCCCCAGCAGCTTGTTTATAATTATCCTGCACACTACAGTTCAAATAGATAATATCAGATGTTTCTCAATATCTGACAGACCTGTTGTTACCACTGTGACTGTGTCACATGAAAGGCAGCAAAAGGACACAGCCTCGTTTTTGAGATGGAGATTCCTGTGGTGTGTTGTGGTTCTGGGGAGAACAACCCAGACTACAGTTTTTGGCTGCTACACACCCTGTGTTCTCCCTGCCAGGAGGATGGGATTTAGCTGCAGTTATTAGTCCTCTGCTTTTCCCACTCTGGCATCAGGGATATTTGGAACAACATATTTGTGTCAGTGGAAGTAGGTGCCCCAGTTACAGATCTCACCTGCCCTGCGCTGTTGTTGAGACAAGTTCCTGTCCTGAGGATTATTCTGAAAAGAGTAAATCTGGTTGGATCCCAAGTCCAAACCTTCCCCAAGGGCCCACCTGCCCCACTGGCCGTGTTGTGTTGTGTGTTGGCCAGTTTGCTGCTGGGCACACGAGGAGGACACGGGCACACTGCACACAAAGCCCTGGGGGCAAACACGGGCTAAAGTTACACATCATTGTGGTGTCTGGGAGTTCTGGGGGCAAGGAACAGGTTGCAATACCTGTGGGACACGTTGTATGGGGTCAGGAGTTAAGTTTGTCAGGCACTTCGGACCAGTGTGTGTGTGCAAAACTAATAACAAAGTGTTCAGGCAGACATTCGGGTAACATTTTTTTAAGATGTTCTTTTTTTCCCAGTAAATGTTGATTTCCCTCCACATTGTGCATTTATTTGAAGCCTCACCAAGATGATATTAAATGCTGGATCACTTGTGTGTTTTGGTCACGTGTTCTCTGATTTTTGAGTCAGGAAACAGGATTCTTAAGGGTAGTGGCCTGGGCGTGCTAAATAAATTCTAGTGTAAAGTGAAGGTGGGATCAGCCTGCATGTTCTCTGGGAAAGGTGTGTAAACTCAGCTTCTGTGAGGAGAACCAGGAAAACTTTTGTTGAAAGAAATCAGAGGAGGATATAGCTGAGTCATGGATATCCAGAATACAGCCCCAGTTGTACCAAGTGCTGTGTGTGAATCCCAGCTCAAGCTCCAGTTCTCTGCAGTCAGGCTCAGGATCAGTGCAGGGTGGACATGCACTCATTGAAGGTGACAGGCTCACATTCTTTCCCACACAGCTGACTCTGATCCAGCCACCCAAGTGATTGTGGATGCTTTCTGGAATTGGTAGCAGATTAAGAGCCCAGGGCTTGCTTGTCCAGATTTGATGTACAGCAGTGATGAAATGCCTCTGCCAAAGCCTTTGTAAGAGGATCCTTTTAGGGCTAATCTGAACTCCTGTTTGAGCTCTTTTCTGATTTCACGTGCTGTAGGAGCAGTGATTGAGTTGGAGGAGCTCTCAGCAGCTCTCAGCAGCTCTCAGTTTATCTGCTGTGGTTCTTGCTGTGCTGACAGTCTCCCCTCTCAGCTGTACCACTCCTGGCTGGTTCTCACACACCCCTGTGCCCACCGTGCTACCACTAATGACCACTAATGACCACTAATGACCATGCCCGGGGGGGCACCAGGTGTGTTGAAAGAACTGTTTCTTGCAGCAGCTCTCCCCCCTCAGCTCTGCCTGAGCTGTGATTTAAGGACAGTGTTTGGTGTCACTGCTGGCACAGCTCGACTGGAATTTCAGGGGCTGAAGGAGCTGGTGACCTGCAGCATAACTGCTATTCCAGCAGTTCTACAGGAAAGACAAGCTCAAGATCCAGATTCCCTTCTGTGCTTCATCTCTACTGCTGTATCTGAAGGCAGTGTTTTGGGGTGTAACACCAAAGGCAATGCTGAATTTTTTCTATAGCCCTTCTGGCATCATAAGTGAACTGGTAATTACAGCTGGCTGCTCTGGCAGGGGCAGAGCACAGCCCTGTGCTTTGGAAAGTCTCCTGTTAGTCTCTCAGCTGATAAGATAACTTCAGCCTCAACAAACAGAATAGGTCAGGTGAAGTCTTCCTTCCTAAAATACATGTATTGATTATGTTATCTATAATAATAAAATAATTAAATAAAGCACACCCCTTTAAATAGAACAAAGGGGCGAATCTCACTAGCCAAATAAAAGGAAGCAAGTCAGAACTGACATTAAAATTGCGAAAGAAAAAGCAAAACTGAATAAAGAGTGAGATTTCCCCCCAGCACACTGTGCAGTCCCATTGCTGATGCAGGATTGCCCTAGCACTGAGCCAAACAGGCTGCTGCTGGTCCCTCCCTCACTCCCCTGTGCTGCACAGACACTGGAGTGAGCGCTGGAGCAGCTCCCAGCGGGGTTGCCCTGGGTGCCTCCTCGGGGCTGGTGGCTGACACACAAACGGCACCGACAAAACAAGCTCCTCTTGCACTTGTGTCTGAATAAATGCAGGTGTTTGGCAGCAGGAGCGTCCCAAACCCCAAACATACCGTCCCAACAGAGCAGCTTTTGTTGAGCAATAAGGAAACCTTAACTCCCTCCGTGTGCACGGGGAGAGCAGCTGCAGCTGGTGCTGCGGGGACAGCGGGCAGAGAGGGGAGGGGATGCTGGGCCTGATGCTGGACCTGCTCTGTGTGCAGGACCTGCTCTGTGTGCAGGACGTGTGTGGCTGGGCCAGGGCAGCCCTGCTGGGGTGTGTTCACTGCCCTGCTCTGGGTGTGGAGGCCCTGGCACAGGTTGCCCAGAGAAGCTGTGGCTGCCCCATCCCTGCAAGTGTCCAAGGCCAGGTTAGACAGGGCTTGGAGCAACCTGGGCTAGTGGAAGGTGTCCCTGCCCATGGCAGATGGTCTTTAAGGTCCCTTCCAACCCAAACCAGTCTGTGACTATATTAAATAACCCCAAGGATTTGCTGCTAATTCAATATTACTATTTCATTCTCCTCTAATTTATAAATTTGTCTTTTAAAGTGTTGGATTTGAATCTCACTGACGTTATTGTTTGTCAGGAACTAATTTTTGGGATGATCTTGGGATCCACCTGTTGTGGTTTGATCTCAGTACAGACCATGACAGCAGGTGAAAGGTTTGGTCCCTGCAGTCTGCTTGCACAAGGACACACATCAGTGTCACTATCTCAGCAAATATGTGATGCAGGTCACATTCTGTAATGCCACTGCCTGAATTTGTAAAACAGGTCTTTTCTTAGACCTGATTAGATATGAAAACTGAGAAGAAAACAGGTGGCTGAGGAATATTTGATAAATGCTTCCTGACTGAACCCAGCAGAGGACTGGTGGGGTCTGTGAGTGACCCTTCTGGGGTTTGTCCTTCTGAGTGTTTGGTGTTGGCAGAACCTGGCTCCTGCCAAAGTCAGTGATAAAACTCCTCTGGAATCAGAAGGGGTGGGAGAATGAACCATGACACAAGTGCTTCAAAAATCCTGTGGGTTGCAGCATTTTGTCTTAGTCCTCCCACTCCTTCAGTTTTATTACTCTTTGTTGGAACAGCAGTTGTTGGTTTGGTGGGACCCATATTCCCACAAAACAGTCCCTGAGGTCCAACTAGGGGAAGTTACAGTGACTGACCCCTAAGGAAAAAGATTCTCCCAGATTCTCATTATTAAAAACCCTGTTCCAGGAGAAAGTTTATTTTATTCATTTTAAGAACCAACCTACTAATAGGTGTTTTGGATTGAATTCAGCCCAGGAGTGAGATTTGCTCACTCTGGAGGGGTCACTACTCGTACTCATCTTGGTGTGGAGAGCAGAACCCTGCCTGGATTATTAACATTGCTTGGTGACTTGGTGATTAATGTGCACGTCAGCATCAGAGACTCTTCCATTGTCTTTTTGCTTTTCTCTGCTCAAAAGACAGTTATATTAATAAAATGAACACCACTCTGTTAGGTTGTTGGGTTTTTTTAAAAAATAGGCAATCCATTTTTTAAGCTTGTGTGGAACCATCACATTTATTCAATTTGGTCAATTTGGTTAATAATGGGATTTTGTTTTTCAAAGGAAAAACAGGCTTTAATATATGGGTGTGTATTTCCATAAAGCCAGAAGCCCAAGGCAGCACAGAAATATGATGCATTCTCATGTGCTCACCACATTTCCATGCACAAATCAAATTAATTGTGTGCATGTTTTTGCTTGGGGCCTTGTGCTTCTGTTTTAAAAGGAGGGTGTCTTTTATTTTGTTTTATCTGAAAGCAGAGTTCCTTAGGAATTCCTGCAGATCGGTTTGGCTCTGCAGCTTGTGGTTGCCGTGGGGCACTTTGGAGACAGTGGGAAGGTCAGGAATGAGACTGGATTTGTGCTCTGGGACTGTAGCAAAGCCAAAGGTGCCACAGAGACTTGGTTCCACAAATCCACGGTGCTTCAACAGCCAGGCTGAGCTCAGGCTGCCAAAAATCCTGCCAGATCATCTTGCACCCCTTCTAAGGAAAATGAGGAGAGAAAAGTGCAGCAAGGGCAGATGAGAGGCACAGAAGCAGGGATGCTGTTCCTGAGGCAAGGGTGTGTTATCCCAGACATTCCCAAGGCACGGGGGGGGGTCCCAGGGATCTCCACTCCGGTGCTGGAGCACAGCTGGTCTCAGAGCCAGCAAAGGTGTTTGTGGTTTCCTGGTGTGTCTTAAAATACAGGCAGAGTCTGTCCTGACTCACATCTCAAAGTGCAGCCAGGAAAGCTGATCCAGCCCACGGAGTGTTCCAGGCTGAGGGGTTCGTTCTGCAGGGGTAGAAATGGGAGTGTAAGATGTGATCCCCTGGTTTGGCCTGAGTTCAGCACAGATAAAGCTGTGAATGGAAGGACAGAGCCAGGGGTTTCTGGAGTTGCAGGCTGGATGGTGATATATCAGCCACAGGAGAGGAATCTGAGAGAGTTCTGTGAGAGAGAGGGAATGTGACCTGCACACAGCACAGTGTGACCCACCTGGGACAAAGGGGAAGGCAGAGACACAGATCCACCTGTCTGGGCTCACAGTAACTCAGGAAGGATTCCACTGCCAAAAGAAAACTGGCTCTTCGAGGCTCCAAGAAGCTGCCCCTTGGAAGTGTCCCTGCAGCTGGGAAGCCCTGAGTCCCAGAGCCTTCCAGCCTGGGCAGCTGTGGAATGGTCCCAGTGTCTCTGTGTGCTCAGGAGAGGACAAGGAGAACAGTTGCTGTTATTTGTGAGGTTCTGCAGAGGATGGTGCTCCTCCCTCCCAGCTGTGGGCTGTGCTTTGTGGGGCAGTGGTCAGTGCAGACCTATATCCACATTAGCTGGAGGAAGGGGAACTCTTCCCAGTTTTCTTTGACAGTTCATTGTTTAGTTGCCATCTGGTTGCTGGTGTCAGGAAAAAATGGATTTTGCACCAGGAATAACTTTTTTTTTTCTTGTAATGAACAACAGTATCTTTGTTACATGCCTCTGATTAATTGAGTGAGAGGTAAGACCTGGAGGTTCTTGGTTCTTTGTTCTGGTATGAAGTATTTTTGTTAGGAATGGCCAGTTGCCAGCTCAGCTGGTTGGACAGGAGTGAGGAGCAGTTTTCATGTCGGGTGTGTGCATGGCACGTTTGGGTTTGGGTTAATCCTGACTCTTCTGTTCATGCACAGTTCATTGATGTGGCTGCTAAAATCTGCAATACACTGACAAGTTACTTACACCCAGTATCCAGCAGGGGCTGGCAGGATGCCTGTGTGTATCCCACAGAAAAAGTGTGCATTCAGAAGTGGAGGAATTCCATCAGCCTTCAGGAATGGCCCTTTGAGGGAGAGGATTGTGTAAGTGGTGTAGGAATTGAGTTGGGGAGACTTCAGGGTAACCTCTCTAAATTTTTACTCATGTTGTAAGGTTTAAATTGTTCTCTCAGTCACTTTTGTGATGCCAGGTTATGCCACTCTCCCTCCCCACTTCCCCTGGGATCTGAGTGGCTCAGGGGGGGTTTTCCTGGTTGGCAGCTGCTCTGACTTCATCTGGTGAGGGGACTGGCCCCTCTCCCTCCCTCCCTCCCTGGCTCCAAAGGCCTTGTGTGTGAATTCTCCTTGGCTCCCTGTGTTTCCCTGCAGCCTCCCTCCTTCAGCCTCCTCCAGTGCTGCCTTTCCTGTGCCTTTACTGTCCCTTTCCCTCCATTTCCATATCCTGAGCAAGCTCCCATCCCTGCTGTTCCTGTTTATACAAGCTGGTTCACGTGAAGGAAATTAAGATGTTGTTTAGCCAAACTGTCTCACTGCACATTTTAATTCTCTAGATTTATGATAGAGCAGCTGTGGCTCAGTCCCATTTGAAAAGCTTCTGGGATCTTTTCCTGTAAGTGTGAAGTGATATAAACCCTTGGAAGGGGAGAAAGGTTTTATCTAAAGCAATAACAGTAAAATCTGTTTATGTTCATGCTGTTCGTAATACAGGACTGATGCATTCTTTTAGCAGGGAATTTGTACCTATATGTAATTTTAGCCCAGTTGCCATAAGGGTTGGAGTCTCCCTAAAAAGCCCCCAAAGTGCTGCTGTTCCCCAGCAGTTCTTTTAGACTTGAGGGGAAGGGGGGTCAGGTGCAGTTTAGCTGACATGCCAAGCAGGTCTAAGTGTGTATGAACACACTGCTCACAAGTCTGGTGCAAAACCTTGGTACAGAAGCAGTCACTGCCTGATCCAGTCAGTCAGTGCTGAATTCTGCCCTGAAGGAAGAGGAAAGGAAGAAAATTCCCTGTAGAAAGAGTTCAGGAGTGAGAGTGCAGGAGGATTTGCTGTAGAGGACAATTTGGGTTTGTGATGCTTCCCTTGCCTGGGGAAGCATCCTGGTGACATCCAAAGGAATTCAGAAGAAAACTGACAAGGCATTATTTTATTAGCTTCTTGGATCAGCTACAAAATCCATGTGACATTGTACTCTTAGGTGGCAACAGACAGTTTATCACTGAGGAGGATCACAATCTGAGTTTTTCCTCTAGGTTCTCCTGTTCTGTTTGTCACTGTGGGGACTGAACCAAAAGGGATTGAAACCGGTGCTGCTGATTTTTATCACTGCCATCCCTGAACACTCTGCCCAAGCTGCTCTCCAAGGGGGCATTGATTTCTTTAACAGGAAAAAGATTGTGTACAAATTAAGTATAAATATAGTGTGAAAATGAAACAAATTTCCATGGCTGCTTCTATGTGATTTTACAGCAAATGCAGGAATGTTCTCCCAGTGGATTCACATTTGATGTATTTCTTTTTTCTACATAATGAAATGTTAAAAAAACCCAGAAGCTCTAAATAATAGAAGAGGAAGACAGTCATACTGGGGCTGAGCAGAGCAGTCCCAGTTTGACTAATGTAACTGTACATTCACTCTGGACCTTTGTCAACACACATTAAAAATACCTCATCAGTTTAACCCATTTCCCTCTCTAGGAGAATCCTGGGGGATCCTTGCTGCTCACTGTGTTGGGAGCCCCAGCCAGGCTGGCAGAGGAACCTCTTACACAATGTTTAACTTGCCCATTGTGTGGTGGCTGTGCCACGGGCTGGCTCAGCACAGCTCTGCCTGGCAGCAGCGGGGGTGGAGGGAGGTTTGGGTGCTTGTTTGGGGCATGTGGGGTTGGACAAGCCCTGCAGGTGCTGTGCCTGGCCCTGGACTGCCCAGAGGGTATTTACAGCTCCTGTGCCTGCCTTGCTCTGCTGCCTTCTCTGGGGGGGCTTGGCATCTGATCTGATCTGCTTTCAAAGCTGGGAGCAGAGTTTCAGGCAAATTTGACTCAGCCCTTTGGTAAGAACACTGTGGGTAAGTGTCAGATTCGTTCCTAATCCTCTGGTGGGCACAGCCATGCCAGACAGAGCTTATGGAGGAGCTGGACCTCAGCTCCTCTGTTTGCAGAGGGAAAGCTCTGAGGAACTCCTGGAAACCAGGTGAGGCAAAGACCATAATTTTCTTCCTGCTAGAGTCTGTTTAAAATGCTGAAATTAATGTTTCATATACCAGTAAAGCCAAATTCTTTTTATACCCAAGGACTTAAAAGGAAAGTATGGACTTGCACCAGCTGGGCCTTTAAGGGTGTCTTCATACATATTTGAAATCTGGCAAGCAGCAGTGTTTCACTGTGGGTCTTAAGGATAATTTTACTGAAAAAATTTACACCTAGAAAGGAAAGAAACAAATTGGTCACACGATTTTCTCAGCTTACAGTTCTTGGCCGTTGTCACAGGGCAGCAGTGGTGCCTGCACTGTACCACACCTAAAAACCACCTGAGAGGTGAGCACACTTATCTCACAATGTTATTGGCCTTAGATTCTTCACTTGGATGTCTTTCCATATGGGAAAAAGGTACAAAGTGTTCAGCTTAAGGGAGAATGGACATTTTCTGGGTAGCAAACACTGTGTTTGCACTGCTTTCAGCTCTGAGACCCACTTAAACAGCTGGACTTCAGGACAGGGCTGAGGCTGTTTTGTTCTGACCCACTTTGCTGCACTTGTGCTTTAGTTCTTCCCTGCAGGTACTCAGGGGCACTCTGTGAGTGTTCGGGGTGGGAAGGGGAAAGGTTGAAGTGTGGGCTGAGGGAGGATCCCCCCAGCTGTTCTGGGCAGTGCTGATGGCATTGGCATCAGGAGGCATCACATTCTGCTTGCTGCTGCTTTATGGGAACTATAAATAGAGAGCTGGGGCCCTCCTGAGTGAAACACTCCCCCTCACTGCCATTAAATCCCAGGTTTGCCCCTTCCCTGTGCCACACATCTGTCATCAGCCTGCTCTTTGTCCTCTGGTGTCTGTGCCCATCACAGACCTTTCACCAAAAGCTGAAGGAGGTTGCTCAGCAGGTGTTACATTCCCGTTCTCAAAGTTAATCCAATGCTTTCTCCTTTCATTTCCCCCCCTTTCTTTAAAATTCTGACTTTAGGCTCTCACTTGCCCCATTCTACTGAAATCCGTAGTTTTGTACCTGGAGAAGGTGCACCCTCTGTGTTGGTTTGCTTTTACCTGGATGTGCTTGGCTCCTGTGGGACTGGAAGGCAAATGGGAAGAGCTAATTGTGATAGAGAGCTCTGTAAAAGCTCTCTCAGAACATTCTGTTAATGCATTGAAATCCTGGAGGTGTGAGTAGCATCCACCTTCCTAAATCCTGTGGAATAATCGTTCAGACTTCCCAGAGAGCTCACAGTAGGACCTGAAGTTGTATTCCACTGACTTCTTTTCAGGCTTTCTCAAAAACTCAGTGTTTGGGTCACACTTGATAAATATTGAGTTCTGTGAAGCTTCATGAACCTCTGCTCTTGAGCTCTGCCTTAAGTGGGCTCCTGTGAAGGGGTTTGTCTGTCAGGGTTACTGGGCAACCCAGCTGAGATTTGTCTCAGAAAGGAGGTGATTTTAGATGGAGTGAGTGATTGACTGAATGTAGTGAGCTCTCAGCTGATTCTGGCTCTAAAGCTCGGAGTGAATGGCAAGAGGGGCATCTTTGCACCACCAGAACACCCTCTGAGGTGTGTCAGGGCCCAGTGCCAGGACACTCCTCCTGCTCCTGTGATACAGCAGCACAGGCAGAAACAGTGGGGCTAAAAATACTGGAGTCTGAGTTGTGCTGAGGAGAATCATTCCTGTTAAAGAGCATTAAATCTGTGAAAACCCAGCAGATGTTGCACAGCAGTAAAGGATTTGTGACTTTGCTTGCACTTGCTTTCCCTCAAGTGCCATCTCCAGGTTTGCATCCACACCTGCACAAACACAAAGCAGAGTTAATCTGGGCAGGGTTTGGGTTTGGATCCTTCCAAAGAGATGATGGGATTCTCTGAGATTCAGTGGTCCCATGTGCTCTGGGGGCTGCCCCTCCACGTCCCAGCACTCTCTCTGGGAGGGCAGACAGGATCTGCTGCAGATGTGCTTTGGTGAACCAGCTGTTCTGTGTCTGTCAGTGATGCACAGGATCCTGGGATGTGAGCTCATGGCACTTGGAGGACAATAAATGCTATATAAATTATTGTCCTATACTTATAGAAGTCCAGACAGGACATTTGGTTCTCTGCTATTGCCAAGAGAGTTAATCTGGACTTGTGTAATGATTCCAACTTCCACCTTCTTGAACTGTGGCTGATGAAGCTGATGCATTGGATGTACCCTTAAACAAAGAAAAGATAAAAATTAATTTAAGAATATTTTTAATCCTGCTATAAGAGATTGTATTTACACTGGTTTTTATAACTGCAATGGGTTGTTTTAAAAGTATGAGTTGGTTTAATGGGCCTTAGTTATAATCACGTATTCATTGTTATGAATAATGGATTTTGATGGAATAACATTTTCATTTTTATAAATGAAGCATTGTAGCAGTGGTCACGTAATGCCACACTGTCCCTTACACTTTTCTATAATCAAAATTCTTAATTTAGATTTGTTTGCATTGGGCTAAAATGCTGTTTGATTCCTTTAGTACCTGTGCTTGGCAGGAGTACAGATCTGCTCCCTGTAAGCAGAGGAAATTACTCGGGATGCCTTGAATAGTTCTGTGTGGGGAGGTTCAGATGCTTCCCACGAGGAGCCAGCTGAGCCTGGGGCTCTTCCCGGGAGACAGCTCCTTCTTCCCCCGGGATGTGTGAGACTGAATCCCTGGGTCCCTGGGATGGGGGCTCTGGGTGAGGAGATCTGCAGCACTGTCTAATTCTGTGATCAAATATATGATGTTTAGAAAGAAGTCCTTGCATACATTGTCACAGAAAGCATTAAGCAGGGAAGAACTCTGGCTGCTAAATATGGCAGATGCACTGGGCTGAGGGGGTGCACTGGGCAGGAGCACTGTGTGGAATACTCAGCACTGTGTGGAATACTCAGCACTGTGTGGAATACTCAGCACTGTGTGGAATACAGTTTATACAGATCTGAAATGCTGCAAGTCAGGAACTGTTTCCTGCACAGGAGCAGAATAGCCTGTAGCTCCTCTTGGAAATGAAGGACACATCACCAAATTCATGTGTGTGCAATTACAGGCAAAATATTTGCCAGCCTATAATGAAAACAAACATGGCTGGCAGAATTGACAAAAGAACTGTACTGTAGGTACAGTGAATTTCCCCTAAATAGAAAAGAGGTGATGCCAGAACTCAAAATTCTAGGCTCTTACTTGTAGGCAGCACAGAAGGGCAGGGCAGCAGTGGTGTTTCTGGGATCACTAACCCAGTTGGGATTGGCACAAATGGCCTGTTTGTGCTGGAGACTGTTAGTGCTTATTGAAAGTGCCCTTCCTTTGAATGCTGTGTCCCTGCATCCATAGCATTCCACGGGCCAGTGTGCAGCCAGGTTCTCTGTGGGGGAAATGTGCAGAATGTCCCTGACAGCCCTGGGAACTCAGGATTGCAGGGATGCAGCCTCTGTCACCCAGCATAGAAACAGGCACTTCAGTGAACTTGGGGCTGGAGATGTCTTGGAACAGTCTTTGGAGATTTTCCTTTGTTTCAAAATGAAGGAGTGAAGAGAACTTTTGCAGGAACTGTGTTCATATCTGATAGCAGAAGAGATTGTCACAGCGTGTTCAGAAGCACATTTCTGCCTAATTTTCATGTTATTAGTGAAGCTAAAATAATTCTTCCAGTTATATTTCCAATAATCATTATAAGGAATGGGCCAGATTCCTGTTCCTGGGCTATTTTTATACCTCTCCAAATGGAGCTCTAAGTGGGTGCAAATTACCTCTGTAACTGCACAGGTGTGAGTTCCTGCCCCCCGCTATTAGAGCATTTAAAAGGAGGGTTGGTGGAGAAGCACTTGCACAGCTCCCTGCATTTCCATTATTCCCAAACTTGGACTTTTTTCCTCCTTCCAGAAAACAGTGGAGAGAACCTGATGCTAATGAAAGGCTGATTTCCCAGCCCTGGGGACTCGAGCTGTGCCTCCCCAGTGAACAGCTCTGGTGAGTCTTTCTCTGCCCATTCAGTCCTCGTGCCTCAGCTGGAATTGTGAGTCTGGGTGCAATCTCTGCCTACAGCCCCGGAGTCCTTATGCAGCTTTTACTTAAAACTTCCTCAAACAGATTAAGGTCAAAATCAGCTGAAATTCTCTTGTTTAACATGTGAGTGAAACATTCAGTAGCCTGTGCTGAGCCCCCAGTGCAGCCTCTGGCGAGGGCTGTGCCTGTGTGCCACTGGCCCTGGCCACCCCAGGAGCCCTGCAATGGCAGCTCTGTTTGCTCTGGGGCAGCTGGGGCAGTGATTCCCCTGTGCCACTGGCACTGGCCACCCCAGGAGCCCTGGAATGGCAGCTCTGTTTGCTCTGGGGCAGCTGGGGCAGTGATTCCTGGCACACTGTGATGAACTGGAATTAAAAGTAAAGTCAAGTCATCCTGTTTTCAAATCCACACACATTCTCCTCCACTCCAGCTCCCACATGTGAACACATTCTTGAAGAAATCTCTGTTTGAAGGAGAAATAGTTTGCAGCAGCATGGAATATTTAATCCAAGGCAGTGCTTGCTTAGGCCACACATAAATGGGTCGAAGTGCAGCTCCCGGGCCCTTCCCTGAGCCTGTGCAGACCCTGCTGGGGTGGATGATGCTGATGGAGCCCCTGCACTGCTGCCACGTGCAGGGGGGGAATGAGGTGTAGCTGTGCCCTTGTCCTTGTGAGCCAAGGGTGCCCTTGGCAAGGCACTGTCAGCAGGGAAGGGGCTCACAAGGCACGTTACAGTGCAGGTCTCCATGCCCAGGGGTGGGGTGGCCCCTGGGTGGGTACTCAGCTAATCCCCCCCCAAAACCCCAGTGAGATGTGACCTCTGCAGGGCAGTGCAGGGCCAGCTGAGGTCAGGGAGGGTCGTGGCTGCCCCAGCTGAAGCTGCTCAGAACTTGAGAGAACAGTAAATTCTCTTCTATGAAAGACGACCAGAACCTGGGGAGGGTTTCTCAGATGAGCTGTTACAGACAGGCTTGAAAGGCAGAGTTCTAGAAATCCCGAGATTTTTTGTAGCATGCTGCCAGGGCTGTGGCTTTCCAGTAGCTTTTCCAGAGCTATCAAATCTGAGATTAAGTGTCATGTAATCAAAAATATTCGTGTGATTCCAACTAATTTAAACACATGGGTGCAGTGTGGACCTTGATATGGCAAAGAGAGGCCATTGCAGTGGGCTGGGCAGCCTGTCTGGGGACTTCAGTTGCTCCTGAATTTGGCACTGCTGTACTGACAGGGTGACAAAGTCAGGGAACAGTCTCTGTGTGACTGCAGCCACCACAGCTGCTCTGGGTTGGGCACTGCAAGATGACGTATTCAAGCAAATCAGTCGTGTGAACTTCCACTGGAAACATTGGTATTTAATTTTAGCCTTTTTTTCACTCTGGAAGTGAACTCAGGGATGCTGCTTCTGCATTTTAAGTCTCCAGTGAACCAGGTCTGAGGTTTTGATTCAGCCCTTATTCATTCTGATTCAGTCAGGTTCCCACACAATTGTGTGAGAAAAAACGAGTGATAATCTGTCATAAAAATTCCTCAGGATATGTGTGCATCACCACAGTTAAAGATGTGTTCTGTCTGTTTAAGCCAAGCTACACAAGTCCCTGTAGCTTTTGAGACACTCTGGCACTGTATGAAGGCATTTCAGGGAATACTGACCACATGGATTTTGTTACTTCTAGTCTTCACACTAGAGCTTTAAACTCAGATGAAAGGCAGGTGGAATCTGGCTTTGGAGAGGTCAAAAAGAGAATTAAATCTTACTTTCTGTCTGGTACAGCGAATGTCTGTGGAAGAGAGGGATTATAATGATGTCCCCTCGTCATTAGGACCTCCTGCAAACACCCATAAGGGCTGTGGGAATGAATGCAAGGAGCTGGCTGGAATGCCCGGCCAGAGCATTGTGTCTGGATGGATTTCCACATGGAAAGCCACCCCAGATCCCTTTGTTCCGAGAATGCCTCTCTGGGGACCCTCCCTGCAGTGTGTGGTGCTGCCGACCCAGAGCTCTGCAGCCTTACCCTGCAGGAGAGGGGCTGGGCCCAGGATCTGGCCTTGCTGTCACTCTGTGTTCCATCCTGGCCCTCTCTGGGGCAGTGTAATATCGAGCTGCAGTAGAGCATGACCCTGAGGAGGAGTTCAGTGAGCTGCCTCCTGCCTGGCATGAGGGTGTGCAGCTCCTCTCCCCCACCTCCTGCCCGTGCTGTTTGTTTCCCGTGCAGGATTTGTGCTCACCAGCTCTCCTGAGCCCCCTGTGCTGGCTGCAGCTCCAGCTGCTCCCATCTGTGCGTGGATCCTGCTCTGGGCGGTGCTGCTGCTCCTGAGACAGCAGATTTTAGTGTAAATAAATTCACGTGAGAAGTACACAAGAGAGAAGGACTTGGAGCAGGCGAGGAGGGAGGTCCTGAGTGTTCCAAAAACTCCCCAAAGCTCTCGGGGGTTGCCTTTTTACAGCACACACTGACTGCAAACTGACAAATTGTTGACAAGAACAACTCCCTGCCCCCCTGGAAGTGCCCACGACCACAGATGCTCTACAAAGACTTCAGGGAACTTCACTGAGTGTTCATTACTGCAGATGAGGAGGAACTATCACCTTAGAGTCTGGGTGAATTCGAATTGTTTAGGATAGAACACACAGTTTAAAACAGAGGTTCTAGGAGATGTTTTTCAAATATATTAACCTTGATCCAACTGAAGATTTAAGTTAGACTTAATAACATGGCTTAGAATATTGTTTTGACATCAAAGACACAGAGTCTTTGAGTTCTTTATCATCATTTTCAAGGTCTTCAAGCCTTTGTCAGTGCTTTAGCATTCTTTTAGGACTGGGCTAAAGCACAGGCAGAAACTTCCAAGGTTTTATTAGACACAATTGCTCGTTCCATAATGAAGTGTAAAAAAAGATTCCCTGTTAAAAATATAAACACATGGAAGCATTAAGAAAACCTGTGTGAGCTCATTGAGTGCAGATTAGATAAGAAAAATGCTGACTGGATCACAGTGGTGAGTACTGCAGTGCTTCAGAGGGCAGGGGATATTTTAAAAATATAGGTATTTTAAGAAGGCAGGGGGTTTTTCCCTCCTTATGAACACCTTTGTCTGTGCTGCTGCTTCTGCCCAGTCCTTGCCATGCAGTGAGACACCACAATGTGCTGGGGAGCAAACAGGGAGTACACGGAAAATGTGGATTTGAAAGAAATCTCTTTTACTATCCAGGCTTATCTCAGTTCTTGTTTACACTTGATTTTGCCACAAAACACCCTCTGTTCTGGGCTCCCAAGGGGAGGGAAGGGTTACTGGCAGTTGTGCTTTGCTGTAGGAACTGAAAGACGTGAAAGGTCTCAAAGGCATCTCTGGGACACCTGGATTTGGAGATACATCCCCTGGGCACTGTGATCTGCCAGGAGAAGCTGCTTTCCCCAGTCAGTGCCTTTGGGGATGGGGAGGGAAGAGAAATCCTGGTGGACATTGTTCTCCTGGAACAAAGGGGAGTGCATTTAAAACAAGCACTTTTTTATATGGCTGAACTCCCCCAACTGCCTCCAGAACTTGCACAATAAAGGCATCTCTGACTTGGCAGGGAGGAGTTTTTAAGAATCGACTTCACAAACTGGTTTTGTTCTGCTCTTGCTGTGGGGTGAGCAGTAGGAATGCCACAATGGGACAAAAGAAAACACTCCTCCAGCCAAACTGTGCTCTCCCAGCCATGCAGACCCACTCTGGCCAACTCAGTAGCAGGAGCAGAAGTGAGATTAAATGTTTTAACCCCACAGATCCCTGAAGTCTGTATGTGTATGTGGGCAGGATTAGGGACACAGAGGGTGGTTCACTGTCTGATCAGGGCCACACTTCCAGGAGCCAGGAGCTGCAGTGCAGACCTGCTCTGAGCAAGGAGGTCCCAGCAATGTCCCACCATGTCCCAGCCACAGGCACAGTGACCTGTGCTCTGCTTCACAAACAAGGCAAGAGAAAACATCCCGAGATCCCTCCCTCAGCCTGCAGGCCAGGGAAACACAGCAGGTGTGTCACAGGACCACCTCTGAGGTGTTGGGATAGGAACTCACTCAGCCCTTCCTCCTGATGCCCTTGGCTGAGCTGGAACCTGAATGAATGCTCTGCTTGGCTCTGGGTGCAGAAAATGTGTTGAGAAACTACACCCTGTTAAAGCATCTTTGATAAAGCAGCAGAAACAGTCCTGCTGAATGTAACGTGTCTTTGTTCTGCTGCCTGGGCTGTGTTTGTGCTGGGAACCAGCCCCGTTGTTGCCCGTGGAAGAGCAGTGGCTCAGCTGCAGTGGGGATGCAGAAGGGTCTGAGGTTAGGGATGGTTCTTGTGTGCACGAGGGAAGGCAGAAGTGTGACCCCAAAGTGTGAGCTCTGGAAGTGAGAGGAATGAGGAAGATGTTACTGTTCATGTTGGGCATAAATCCCTGGCCCATTTCCTTCTGTTTTGCCAGTCTGAGCTGTCCCTGGTGCCAGGGCAGGACACACAGTGACCTGGGACACACAGTGACCTGGGACACACAGGATAGCCCGGGACACTGCGGGACTGAACTGAGCAGGAGAGACACGGAGAGGGAGAAATCCCACAGCTTTATCTTCCTAAAGCCTCTGTTCAAGGTCAGCGAACACAACGTTGTCCTTGGGCCGGAGTTCCCCCTGGGCCTTGTGAGCCAGAGCGGGACCTGCCCCAGGTATCCCGCTGTTTCCTGTGGCTCTCGGTGTGTTCTGCGGGGCAGCGGCTCCCTCTGCCGATGGCAGACACTGCTCACGCCCCGCTCCCGAGGCAGTGCAGCTGAGGACAGAACGTTTGGAAGCTGTGCCTTTGTCCCCCCAGATGCCCGCACAGCTCTTTCATGGGCTGGTGTGTCCTGAGCTGGGCTGGGCTGGGCCCCCGGAGCTCACGCTGCTCAGCATTGATTAACAGCCCCACAGTGCTCATGCAATTTGAAAAATCACTTAAAGGGCAGTTTTAATGTATTAACACTGGGACACAAATCTTCAGTGCTTTTTGTACTTTCTGTTTTACTCCAGTTTCTACAACTCAGTTCCTGGTTTTTCTCCCTCTTACTGCATCAGTAACCAGTGGGGTTCTGCTCCTGTGCTTGCTGTGTTGCTGAGGTTAAAGGTGCCAGTAATTCTCATTCCTCATTTTCCATGGAGCACAAGCCTAATCTGGACTCTCAAGAACCATAAAACCTTTGAGGACTTGGTGCTGAAGGCACTGGGCATTCCATGTGCTTCCAGCAAAGAGCCAGAGGCTGCTTGGGTTTGTCCTGTGCTTGACTTTTTCCCCTCTTACAAACTCAAAAGAGGGGAAATTTACGTTCAGTATTAGGAAAGAATTGTTCCCTGGGAGGGTGGGGAGGCCCTGGCACAGGTTGCCCAGAGAAGCTGTGGCTGCCCCAGCCCTGGAAGTGTCCAAGGCCAGGTTGGACGGGGCTTGGAGCAACCTGGGACACTGGAAGGTGTCCCTGCCCATGGCAGGGGTGGCACTGGATGGGCTTTTAGCTTTTTCTTCATTTCAAAGCAGGTTTTTCATCCCATGTGTATTTATTAGCAGTGCTTTAAAACACCATTAGTCTTTGCTGTGAGTGCTGCTCCTCTTCTGTGGTGTGCCAGTTGCTGATCCACTGCTGAACAAAACTAAACCACTGCTCAGCTGCTGTTAAATGGCAGGAAAATGTGCAGGAAAATCAAGATCAGACACCTGCTCTGGAAAATACACAGAGGAAATACTTGAACTGAGCAGACACTGAAAGTGTTTTACCTCATACTGTGTCCAAATGCCATTTTTATTTCATTCTGTGAAGTCAAACCTGAGAAGTGTGTGTTAAAATGACCCGACCCATTAGCCATGCTGATAACTAGCACTGATTCCAGAGGAAGCACTTCAGTAATTCCACTGACTTTAATAGGATAATAATCAACAATGATTGTAGCTTAGTCTGAGGATGTGTATAGCTGTTTTGTTACAGTAATGTGGTCTGTAAAGCAATAGTTGCTCTGTCAGTCTAATGAATGTGTTAATTACTGACTGACTGAGCTGGGGAGGAGCAGCCCCTGGCTCTGCTGCCCTCACTGCCACCCTTCCTCCAGCCAGCTCCCACCACCCACCCCTGTGCTGCTTCCCACCCTGCTGAGAGGTGGGGCTGCTCTGTTATCCCATCAGCAACTCACACAATGTCCTGGGAAAGCTGCTTTTATCCATATCCCTTCGTCAGTGTGTGTGGGAATAGCCCTTGGTTGGGCTCAGTTGACCTGAGCAGCTCCTTCAGCTCCACTGCTACTTGTCATTTCTCAGTCGTTCTGCCCTCGAGCCCTTTGAAGTGAAGCTTCTTCACAGAACATTTCCAGGCTTTGTGGCAGTGCCACACTTCACAGACACTTGTTCCCCTTGTCCTGGCTGTGCCACATGGAAGGGCTGTTGGACTGGAGTGGTTACTCTGCACTCAGGATGTCAGGTGACCATGGCCCACTGGAAGGCTGCCCTTGGAAAAGGAGCATGGCTCAGGAGGAGGGTTTTGTGGGACTGTCAGCAGGGTTTGTTTTCCAGCCTCACACCTGTTGTGACTGGGGGATTTCATTTGAGAAAAAGCTGCCTTGAGTGAAGAAATGCCCCAAACTCTCACTCTTCCCTGCCTCGGTCAGATCTGTTCAGCCCAATTTACCATTTAATCATGAAAATGAATGTGAACTCCATTGTACCCAGTGGTGGTGTGTTCCAGCCTTAGTTGTCATTTCTGTCACCCCTGTGAAGAGGTGACAAGGAGCAGAACTTGGCTTTTTTAGCACGAGCATGTGAGCAAGATCTCACAGAGTCATTTAAAGTGGAGTATCACCAATATAAATTTTCATGTAATTAAGAGAGATGGAAAAAAAACCCCAGAAATTCAAGTTGGAAAATGAGCCTCTCCTCTGTGCCAGGAGTCCTGGCAATGTGTGAAGACAAGGACAAACATTGCAATAACCTGATGCTCATCAGCCACCAAACTGGGACAGGAATGAAAACAAGTGGGGAAATGGCCTGTTGTTGTTGTCACAGCTGAGGCTCTGTCCCAAATGTCCATCACCTGTATCTGTGTGTCCATCACCTGTATCTGTGTGTCCATCACCTGTATCCCTTCTCCTTCCCTGGCAGAGACTCCACTGGATACACTCCACAGTGCCAGAACCTGGGGACAAGTCACAGCTTAATGGCAAACCCAGAGCACTCCAAGGGTGCACTTCAGAGAGGAAACCCCTCCAGTACCCCCAGTCACACTGTGCCAAATGCTTCCCTCCAGCCTTCAGTTTTGCCTCTTTTTTTAATTGCTTCCTAAGTAAATTCAATTAATTTAAGGAGTAAGGATTTCCCTATTTTGGAAAATGCTGTAGCCTCTTCCACATTCTGTTATAAATAGTTCAGGACTATCTCCAGCTGTTTTCCCGAGAGGAAGCCTTTCCTTGGCTGCAGGAACCTTGGCTCCAGGAATCTTTAGCAGCCCATATCTCCTGACAGGATGCAGGTTTCAGAGTGGCTGCTCTGGGCAGGAGCAGAACAAGATGCAGGTCTGAGAGCCATTTCTGGCATTACTGCATGTTCTGGGGAGCTTTTTGCAGAGACTGGGTTCTGTGATTCCAGGGGCTGAGCTTGGGCTCTAGGAGTTGTTTTGATGTTCTCACTCTGCTTTTAGGGACATTACCCTGTGGTTTGAGGAGGTAAAAATAGAACAAAAGCTGCTCGGGGTTGTCAGGAAGGACTGAACTCGACGTATCGGGGCTGAAGGAGGCAGAAGTGAAATGTGCTCCTGTCTCCCCGACCCTCACGTGATCTCCAGCTCTTGGCAGAGGTGGCTGTAGGTGATGGAGATAAATGTTTCTTTAACTGCTCTGTTTTGACCTTTACTTGGAAGTGCACTGGGTGTGCTGAGAATACATCATCAGCCTCTCTGAAGGCAGGGACATTTTACACCAGTGAAAATGAGGAGAGCCATGAACTGTGAATCCCTGAACAGTTACAAAGGCAGCAAATGAGGTGGATATGAGTAGAATGGAAGTTAAAATTCTTAAGCAGTGTCATGTGAGATGCTGTAAAGCTTTGATTTTCTTCCTTTGATCATAACAGAACCTCCTCTCACACACCCCAAATTCTTCTGTAACTGAACAATCCCGTTTGGAATCCCAGCAAGGGCAGATGTTCAGAGTGAGAAGGAATAATGACAATTAGTTCCTATTGGCCCATTGTGGAACAGGCAGCTCCTTCTGAGCACTAGTTTTGAGCTTTAGTGAGTTCTGAGGCTTTCTGAGTAAGTTCTGCTGTAGAAGACAACCACAGGTAATCCTTTCCTCTCTTATGGCTTTGTCATTAACAGGGAAAAGGTTTCCTGCTTGTGAAGGTGCTCTGAGGGCTCTTTGCATTCAGCACAAGGGTGTGACTTGTCAGAGGTGACAGAAAGTCATTCCTCGAGCTGGATTCAAAGGAGACACAATTCTGCACTGTATGATTTTAGTTTATTCTTACTAATAAAATAACGGGTCAAAGATTGGATTAAATAATGTCGCAGTGATGCTGCTGAGAAGCCAACACTGGTTTCCTGGAGGAAATGCTACTGGAATAACTGAATTTGGCAGTTGTGTACCTGGAGCAGATACAGGGATGTGTACTAAGTGTTGGGATACTGTGAGTTTTACAAGCAATTGTATTCCAATGGGTGGAAGCTCTGGAACTGAGAAATATCCTGATGTCCTACTACTTAGGAAACAGATAAGAAAAAATGAGACATTATGGGAAAATCAGTGGGGATGAGGTTAAGTAGAAGTGTTCCCCCTATTGCTCTGACACAAATACAAGCCCTGCCTGTGTGTTGTGGTGACAGGGAGAGTCTTCCCCAGTCCTCCCCCACCCCGTGTGTGAGCAGGTGAGGGAAGGAAACAGCCATCACTGGTAGTGACTGCAGTGTTTGCCATCCCAAATGTAAGGACAGGCATTTTGGTCTTGGTTTGGAGAATGCAGTTTATAAAGGCAGGGTGGGTGTTTTCTGAGGTAAACAGTAAATAAGTGAAGGAGCTTTCTTTCCAGTGTTCTTGGCGTGTTGGGGAACCTGAACTTTCCTGCTGTAGGTGTTTCTGGGCAGTGGGATGAGGGGTGCAGGGGGTGGGGGTGGGAAGCAGGACTGTGCAGCAGTTCCCTCCCCATGTGCAGTCCTTGGCCAGCTGCAGGCAGGAGCAGTGGGAATTTCTCACTGACGTCAGCCCTCGGTGCTGACGCATCTGCCTCTCATTAACTACTCAAGATGGGTCATTACTCTTCCAGCAGGCAAAGAATTTTCTTTAATCCCCAAGCGTGAAGACAAGTGTTTGTTCATTTTCACTACAGATGTTCCTTCTGTTGTTTCACCTGCAACTTGTTTTGCAGCTTCCAGTTGCGTGGGGAAAACACGGGCAGTTGCTCTGCCTTTGAGAAGGCACCTGCTTCGATTTTTTCAGATTATGATGGAATTTCCACTGGAATCTGGCATAGCTATTTTGTTTCTATTTTTCTACTTGAATGTCTTGTTTCTCTTGAGTGTCCTCATAACATTTATACAGAGCAGTATTTACTGCCTGCTCCTGACTGTGGTGCTGCACTTGCATTAAACACCACAGGGATTGCTGCTCTGGTCATGATGTGCACTTACCATTCCACAGGGACTGCAAGTTTTTCCATGGGAGGTAAGCAGACAGACATTTAGGATTCCTTCTCATCTGTCAGTGAACTTGGCAGTGCTCAGTGCTGAAATCCATCCTGTGCTTGGGCAGTTTGCAGCCCCCACTGTCACAGTGACCTTCGCTGTCCTCCCTGTTCAAATGTGGCAGTAGATAAAGGGTGTGACAGTTCTGAGAATCTGAGGAGAATGAAAAACCCTTCATTAATATTTCACTGGAGAGTGGTGATGTGAAATCACACAGTTACTGTCAGGAATTCTCTGATCAGTAGGGAAAATGGGATGGGCTGGATCCGGCCATGGCAGACGTTTTCTTGTAGAAAAGGATTAGGTGACAATTTCTGTTTGAACAGACTTTGGGGATGTTTTAAAGACTTGTTTTCACTGAACAAGGAGCCAGGCCAAATTTGACCAGCTCCCAGATTTCCTGGTGCCCATTGTTGAAGGTTAGAGATAGTCAGGGAGTGACACCAAAGCACTGCCCAAAGATCTTTGTTGTGTTCTCATTGGAACTGAGGACTGAGGGGAAGCTGGGCATTGTCAAAGAAATGTGAACCTGGACAGTGTCCCCTCCAAATAGGCAGGATGGCACAGAGGACACTGCCAGGGGCTCCAAGACCAGTGATATCTTCACTTACAAGGCTTCTGGCTGGTCTTTCAGAGGCAGTGACACATGAGACACTAAAATAATAAGAGACTCTGATTCAGTTTAGGAACATTTTGCTACTGGATGTCGTCAAGTACTTGGTTGAGTGCAGGAGTGAATAATCCAAATTCTGTAATAAAAGTACTGATAAAACAAAATCATCACTCCTTTTTCTAGAAAATAAATCTCTTTTCTGTCCCTTAAGGCTTGTTTTCTGTCATTTATGAGAAAAGAAGGCCTATTTTGCCACCTAATGCAGCTTGCACCAAATAAGTTTTAATTTTCTCTAGGCTGTGATCCTAACAACTTCAGGAATTCCAGTAGAAAAGGCTTTTGCCAGGATACTGAAAAGGGGGTGGTCTAACTTAGGATCTGCAGAACAGGGTCTATCTTACCTGCTTTCCAGGCCCAAGGCATCTGGCAGCATCTGGGCATGTCATCCTGGGCAAAAAACGGTTCCAGGTGACTAAAAATAATACCAGCACTCCACTCCCCAGAAAGTAGCCATCATCTTGGCCTTGGAGGTAAGTTTTCTAGGTTATCTCTCGGGTTAATAGTTGTGGGCTAAAGAAAGTGTCCTATTTGCATTCAATTTTGCACACATAGCAGTGAAGTTAAATTTAGTTTATCAAAAAATACAGAAAACACTGTTAAGCATCCAAATCAGGCTGGTTTGTGAAGCTCAGTAAACGTAAAGGAAGCAGAATTTTAGTCCAAGTGAGGAATTGCATCCTAATCACCCCTCAGCACATGAATATTTCATCAATACATGCTCTGCAAAGCAAACACCCTGGGAGGGGTTGCTGCTCCACAGCTCCTGATCTCCTCAGCTTTTCCAGCACAAACTAGACTGTCACTGATGAACTCATGGCAATGTGAGCCATCCTGAATTTATGTGGGAAAGAGCTGGGTAAAATAAAGCAGCACTAAGACTAAGAACACAAGTTCTGAGTCCTCCAGTGGCTGGCAGCATTTGGGTTGAGAGCTTTCAGTCTTTCATTAGAACTCCTTTTCATCCCAACTCCTGGGGCTGAATTTCCCAGTCTGCCCATCCCACCTTCCTTGGAGCTGAGTGGGGGACAAGGTGCTGAGGAAGAAAGGCTGGGAAGGGCGAAGGAGGACTGAGACAGCCCAGCCCTGGCACTGTGGGCGGGCAGTGGAACGTGCCCACAGTGCCACACGTGGCTCCTGCATCCCTGATTCTGTCACTGTTGCAGACAGTCCTCACATACAGCTGATTTTCTGCTGCTTCCACACGGGGTCAGAGCTGGGGCACTCAGAGCATGTGCCTTCCTTTTCCCTGCCTCCCTTCAGAAAGGGATAGCTCTTTCTTCCCAGCAGGTTGGGCTCTCCAGTTGCCCCTCTCTGTGCAGGGTCCCTCAGTGGTGTGGTGGCACAGCCTGCACAGCTTTGCCTCTTCCCCCAAACCCCCCATTCCCTGGGCAGCACCCAAACCAGGAGTGATTCCAGAGTCAGAGCTGCTGCAGCCCAGCCCTAATGAGCACAGGAGGAAAATCATCATCTAGGTCTAATGGAATTAGTCCTGATGTACATTGCTCCAATTGCTCCAAATGGGTCAGTGTAGGAGTATCTGCTTTTATTGGAAGCCACAAGTGATTTAATTCTCCTGAGGCAAATAACGAGATGGAAGAATCAGCTGTAATTTAACCATCTTGTATCTGAAAATGATATCTGAGTCCCATAGACCAAAAATGGGCATTTCTTCAGACATCTTTTTTAAACTCTCTAGAAAAAATTAAAACATTTTATTTCACATGCTATTGAGGAATACATTCCAAGACTTTGAAGGAATTTTATATAGAGATACATTTTAGCCTAGCACAGACCTTACATTACCTTCTGTAATGAACTATTGGCACAGCTGCTGTAATAACCACATCTCTCTTCAGTGACAAAAGGAAGCAAAGCTCCAAGTCAAAGCTTAGCTTAGTGCAAGGTAAGAAAGTAGAATGTGACTCATACACTAAATAGGATACAATTTTAATAACATATTTGTTGGCTGTATTTTATGGCTGGTGACTACTTGATTCTCTTCATAAGCATTTCTGAACTGTTACATGGAGTGTGTCAGAAATGCTGTCCCAGACTGTCAGCAGTGCTGACCCATCCTCTGGGGAGCTGTCGTTGTGCAGGGCTGTGTGAAAAGAGGCCACAGGGGAGACCTCCACCCCGGTGTGTTTTCTCTTGGGAATAATTCCTTAGAAGAATTCACACCAGAGAAGGAAGGGAAGAGGCAGGAAGGACCTCAGTGTGCAGGTTCCTGCCTGCCCCAGCCCCAGCAAGGAGAGCAGAGCAGTCCCTGCTGTCCCTGCACCCTCAGGGCTGTGCCTCGGGGGCAGTGCTGTCCTTCCTCCTGGCTCCCTGACCTGGCCCTGCAGGGGTTCCAGAGAACCTCGGGAGGGAGATTACCATGGAAAAATAGTGCTGCTGTAAATGGGGAAAGATTACAGTGTAAACTCATCCTGGAGATCAGAGAGTCTGACTGAGGATTATTTGCCCCAGCCACAAGAGAAGTTTCAGAGCCCACAGCTCACTGGACGTGCAGGTCACTGCCTGCACAGCTGTGGGGACAATCCTGCTGCTCTTTGTAGAGTTGCTTGGTTTTTACTGCAACTCAGTTTTCCCTTTAGTTTTGGGATGAAAATGCTCTTTCTGTACATTTTTCATTGGAATTTATCAGTCATATTAAAAACAAATAAATGAGAAGGGGAGCTGCTTGAATTCATCACTCCAAGACCTTCTGTTGGTAACTGTTGTAACCAGAGGAAGTAACATCTCACCATATTGTAAGTTATGGTAAAAACTGCCACAGAGCAGTAGCAAGGTGCAATTCAGATAATAAAATACACTGTGTGGGAAGATAAACTGAAGTGAGTAATACGTCACCTGCCTCAAATGGGCAAGAATAAAAGTGACTTTCTTCCAAGAACACTGATGAACGTTTAATTCCAAACACAAACGGGAAGCACAGGATGGGCTGTTCCCACCAAAGTGTCCAAAAAGCTGCAGAGAGGCAGAGAATTGAATAAGGCAAGGGCAGTGAGGTGTGTCAGGAGGAAGGTACTGAGGGAACTTGTAAGATTTGTGGTTGCTCTCTGCCATCGAGGCTGTTGGACAGCCAGTGTGTGTGTGATGGCTGAGGGTACAGGAGGACAATTTTCCAGCCTCTGATGCAGCTCCGGTTGGAATCGTGTGAGGAATTAGAGTTTACAGATCCAGGTGCCCAGGGCGGTGACCCCGGGCTCGCTGTACACAGTCCCCGCCGGCAGTGGAAGGTGTCCCTGCTCCGTGGGGATCGGTGATGCTGGAGCCCCTCCTGCAGCTCCGCAGGGGCTGTGCCCTCGCCCAGCCCGGAGCACCACCAGCAGCGTTCCAGCCGGAGCTGCACGGCCCGGGAGCAGCCTCGGGATTTACGGGAATGACATCCTCGGCTGACATCAGCTCGCAGCGTTTGCATTGGATTCCGGTGTGCTCGGAGGTGGGGCTTGGCGGGGACTGCTCCAGGCTCCGATCCAGCCGGAGGGAGCTGGGAGCATCCTCACTCCCGGCTCTCCATCCTGCACCGGCTCCTCCCTCCTGCAGCTCAGGCAGCGCAGGGTGAGTCCAGCAGCCTCTCCTCCTACTATGAGTCTCCAGGAGCTACTACAGCTCGAACAGCCCTGGTGCTGTGCCCTCGGTCCAGCCCGGCTCGGGAGCAAGGCACGGTGTGGGTGTCGTCAGGAGGAACGGCTCGTGCTCACCTGGAGAGCCTTAATGAACCATCTTCCAGCACGGAGAGGATTTTGAAGAGTTGCATTTTTTCCAGCACCTTTGGTACTTCATTGTTGCCTGGTTTTTGTTCTGGTTATCAGGGGTGCTTTCACCTGAGTATTTCTTCATCGGATGCCACAAAAGAGTGTCTAGGAAAACAAAGAAACTTGTGATGTGGAGCTGACAGTGCTGGTTTCAGCCAGTGAAAACTTGCCGAGTCAGTGAGAAGGCAAAGAAAAAGGAATGCCAAGGACAATGTCAGTGATGCCTGGTAATTTGTCACTCAATGGGACGAGCTTCTTCAGTGAAAATCCTGGCATCGAGGACAAACCCAGTGAGCAGAGGACTTGGAATGTCTTTCTCTTCTGCTTGACTCTTACCATTGCATTCCCAGCCCTTCTGAGCAGCATTTATTCACTAGTTTCCCTGCTGAAAATGCAGAACAAAACCACGGTGTCGATGATTGTGACCTCCTTGGCAGTAGATGATTTGATCAGCATCGTGCCACTGATTATTTTCATGCTCATGCAGTGGTCGAGTGAAGGCCTCCCCCAGCCTCTGTGCACCACCTCAGCACTTATGTATTTATTCCAGGGCATTTCTAGCAACCTGAAAGGGTCACTTTTAGTTTCTTACAACTTCTACACCATCAACACGGCTGAGATGCTGAGCTGCAGCACTTCCAAGCGTCGTGTGAGCGTGGTGTGGGCCATCCTCATCACCTGGATTGTGGGTTTGCTGATCTGCATTCTGCCCCTCTGCGGCTGGGGCCGGTACATCCCCACCTCCTGGGGCTGCTTCACCGACTGTGCCAGTTCCTACATCCTGTTTGTGTTCCTCGTGTACTCCCTGTGCGTGTCCCTGCTGGCAGTGCTGGCTGTGCCCCTCACTCACCAGCTGCTGTGCTCGGCTGGCCCGCAGCTCTCACACACCGACTACCTGGAGGTCCCTGCAGGCTTCACCTCCCCCGGCACACCCGCGGCTGCCCCGGCGCTGTCCCCGCTGGACCCCGCGGATAAAGCCCTGCAGCACTGCCGGGACTCGGGGGCAGCTTTGGGGAAGGGCGTGGCTGGGAGTGGTGCCCTCATGAGCGGCTCACAGAGCAGGAGCTCCACGGTGGGCTTTGCCCAGAAACGGTTCTCGCTGATCCTTGCGCTGACCAAAGTTGTTCTCTGGCTCCCAATGATGGTAAATTGTCAGCTCACTGTCCAGTGTTCACTCACATTTCAGTGGGATGTGGCCTGAGGGCCGTGGATTGAAACAGATGAGCGGTGGCCATGGCAGTTGTTCTTACAGAATAGTTGTGCCAGCCAAAGTCCTTTCCAGCAGGTCTGTGCCACTGCGTGAGTTTAACTGGTGCCCAGTGGGTTTGACAGAACTTTGTCCACAGGTCTGATACTCTGTTGTCACATCATTCACCAATAAAGGGGGGAGTAAGGTCCCAGTTTGGTGTTCCCAGCTCTGTGATGAGGCATCTGCTCAGCATTTTGGGGTCTGGGAATTGTGCCAAGCTAATGGCCCCTCCTCACAGCTCTAGGTCCCCTCCTTTGGCAGGTGGGTTAAAAAGCAGGAGTTTGTTAAGAAAATGTGGTTTGTTTCTATCTTTGTAGCCCCTGTAGTACTGGGGGTGGGAGGAGTGCTGTCCATGGATGTGCATTTGGGAACAGTGCAGTAGAAAGGGCCCTGCTGAGAGCAGGGACATGGGTCTGGGGCAGTGTTAGCCCTGCCCTGGGCTGTGCACGGACTCAGCACCTGAGCTGGGGGTCCCCAGTGCCACAGGAGGGGCTGAGCCAGCAGTCCCTGCTGAGCTGCTTGGGTTGGGAGCTGTTTAATAGTGCTCAGCATCTATATTTAGCTTCAGCAAGGGTTTTTCTGAGAACTGCAGAGCGAGGGGAAGGGCAGTGAGGGTGTTTGCTCTGCTCCCTTTGGAACCAGAATCGTTGTGCTCAGCAAACACTAATGACAACCTGTGTCTTACAGCTGTGTCGTGTTCATGGTGAGATGTTCTCTTTATTCCTGGAAGTGCCTGAAGTGATTCTCATGTGCCTGAAGTGATACAAATTTCCAAATGCTCTGCCTTGCAGGTACAGATGGTTGTCCAGTACATCACTGGTGTGCAGAGCCTTGTGTTTGAGGCCCTGAGCTTCCTGCTGAGCGCACTGGCTGCCACGGCCACCCCGCTGTTCGTCCTGTCAGAGCACTGGCTGCACCTGCCCTGCGGCTGCATCATCACCTGCAGGAGGGAGCCCTGGGCAGGGCCTTCAGGACATCTCACAGGTAAGTGTGGAGGGGTTGCCTGGGTGTAACAGAGGATGCCACACCTTCCCTGGTAGCCTCCTTGGAACCTTCTAGAGCTCTGTTTATCTCTGGGTCTTATGTAAAAACAGCTGGACAAATGGAATGGGTCGGTTGGAGGGGACCTACAGAACTCAACTGCATGAGTTAAGGGCTAAGGATTTCTGAGGATGTGGGAGTTGTTTCCCAGTCTCTGGAGTGAAAGTCCTATAACATCAGGGGATGAATTCCTGACATCTGCTTCATGTTTAGGGAGAAAGAGCTCCTGACTCCTAGAGAGAAGCCATCCCCTGTGCATGGCTTTCACTTGCTTTAAACACACTCTCCAGGTGCAGAAAGGCTTGTGCTGCCACTGGTGCCCTTTTAGCCACTTCCCTGGATAGAATGCAGTTCATCCACGAGGCAGTTTCTTCTTAGAAGTCTTTCTTCTCAACAGTTCATTCTGTTTATGGACAGAAAGTTGGCTGTTTGTAGCAGTGGTTGGATAATTTATTCCACGTTCAGCGTGTTGTTTTCACTGTGTGTGTAATCTCATTTTTCTTCTCGGTGTTGACTCTCAATATGGTGTTTCCTCCCTTCCTGCTTAGCCAAACGCAGGGGTTTTGAGTTCAACCTGTCCTTCCAGCAAGGTTATGGAATCTACAGAATATCCCAGGAGAACCACCCCCACCACAGCAGTGATGGTAAATCCACGTCCTGCCACAGCCTGGTGGGCTCTGACTGCGAGGCCCCGGAGCCTGGCAGAGGGAGTGGTGGTGGGCCTGGGCCCAGCCCCCCGTCTGCAGGGGCCTGCAGGGGCGAGCAGGGCACACACTGTGACCCACCAGCCATCCCTGAAGGACCAGAGTGGAGGTTGTCCCACGAGGAAAGCCATAAACCTGAGCTCACGGATTGGGAATGGTGCAGGAGCAAATCCGAGAGGACCCCTCGGCAGGTAAAACTGGGATTTACCCCATTCTTTTCTGATAATAAGAGTTACCTTATAAAACAAGAATGATTTTTACTTACATTGACCTTTCTATTAGTCCTATTGGCAGTGTAGTTCCTTCTAGTAAAACTCTTACTTAGCATTGTGTGATGTTTAGTAACCACAGACCTGTTTGCAGGTGCTGATCCTGCAACAATTTCTCACTTTTATTCTTAATCTTGGAGTTTTCTAATTACTATTTTGTGTGCACCAGCATGATTTGTATATGGTAAGAGTTCAGTATGAGTGATGCTGGTTCATCTTAGTGAATAGGAAGTTTCTCTCCAAAAGATGACATTTTCAGGGGTATTTCCAAGCATCTGGTGACTCGTTTTGGGTGGGGGAAAGGCAGAATCAAACCTGAATGTGCACTGTGGCACTCAGTGGACATTTGGCATTACAGTAGGTGGGAGTGGGGTAAGAGCCTGTGTGAAGTCCACAAGACAGGAGCTGTAGAAGGCTTTAGGTTGGAAAGGACCTCTGGAAGTCACCTAATCCAACCTCCTGCTCCAAGCAGGGTGACTCCAAGCTTGATCAAGTTGCTCTTGACTTTTGCACATACATAGGTGAGGTGTATTTTCCATCCCAGTAAGGGAGTCCCTCTCCACCTGCTGAACACAAGTGTATGATCCCTGTCAGAGTAGGAATGTGTCTGCTATTTCAACTTGGACTGACCATCCCTTTCATCAAAAGCTGGGGTTCACTCTGTTGCAGTGAGCAGAGATGAACTTCTGCCTTTGGGGGCAAAAGAGGGGATGACTCAGCCTGGTTTTAATCTACCAGTTCTTGCTGAGGCCTCGTGTGCCATGTACAGTCTGGTTAATAAAGTCACTATATCAGTAGGTTCATAACTGTGGCTCCTCACAGGAATTTCCAGATGGTGTTTAAAACAAATAGTAATAATTTCCTTTCCCATTTCCTGTGGCTGCCAGTTCAGGTTGCAGCCCTGTGACTCCCCTGGCAGCAGGTATGAGCAGCTCTTGGTGCAGCACCTGGCAGTCACTGCCTGGGGATGCTTTCTGTGCCCTGGGGCTCTGTGTGTCCCTTTTGGACATACCCTTCCCTACTTGCATTACAGGGAATCACCTTTCATCTTTTTCTGACCTTTCCCAAGGTCTAACCCTGTGTGCAGTTCCCAGGCATTGAGGCTCCTGTGGGGTGAAAGTTCCAGGCTTTGGAGTCACAGCTCTCCCAGGTTCTGACATTCAGCAGGAGCTGCCAGAGCTTCACAGCTGACATTTGCTTTGCTGCTGGGAAAGGGCAGGGGGTGAAACCCAGCAAGCTTGGTAAAAAAACTTCATTGCATTGCTCAGGTGTATGGTGAATAAAAGATCAATTTGTGCCACACATTAAATCAGTTGTAAACCATCCTGGTATTCATCCTGTCTGATGTCCTGAAGTGTCTGAGAAAAGTCACTTTGTTCTCATCACTGCATTTCTCACGTGTGTTAAAAGAGGAGTCTGTCCCTGGCATTGAGTGGCCATGTCCTTCTGCAGGAGGTACAGGGGTTCTTAGAGGGTACCCAGAGACAGGTGTCATTACCAGAGTGCTTCCAGCTTCCTTTTCACTAGGACAACCTGTAAGAACTGACAGGAGGAGGAGGAATGTGGCTGCCCAGCTCAGCTCCTGGGTGATGTGGTAGATGAGTCCTCCCGTGCCCAATTCCCAGCCAGCTGGGAGGGGTGGCCTGTCCAGCTGCCCTGCACGGCTCCCCTGCCTCGGCTGCTCCAGGGAAACCAGGGCTGGGGAGTCTCTTTGTGTTGGGAAAGCAGTATTTTGTATTCTGTTGTTTTCAGACCGTAAATAAGCACGGGGGAAGGTGCCAGTGAGTTTGGTTGGGCTGTTTGAAGAGCAGGATGGCAGGCGTACGTGGGATGCTTTGGTTTCCTGCTGAAGCCCCCTTCCTTGGAGTGATAATACTCATGTCACAGCTGGTTGTCTCCTCATTGTCTGTTCTGTGAGTAAAGAGTTACTCCATCCAAGTGATTTCTCTGGAACAGAAGTGGCACGAGGGAGAATGAGGCAGCAGGCTTTATTTAATACCTGTGGAGAGTGGCTGTAATTGAGAGGGAGAGAGAAAATGGTACTTGTCATTTCTAACTCTGCTCGGCTGCATTTTTGAAAAAATATCTTTAACATCTCATAAAATACCCATGTATCTCCCTTCCTAAGGAGATGGAGTGTAAATATGTCATGTCTTTTTTGCCTGCACTTAAGTGCCTTCAGGCAACACAAATCTCCAGGCTGGCAGTGTGTTCCAGGCTTGCTGGTGATGTTTTTTCTCTCTCACTCAGTACCTCATCTGAGGGTTGCCTCAAGCAAACTCTTTGAAGAGACTCTGTACAGAACCTCTTTCTGTGCCCTGCAGGGAAAGAGGGGGAGGCTGTGTAAGTGACTTCTGTGAGGAGGAGAAGTTTGTTTGACATGATAAATACTCAGGATGTCCCTCACTCCAGGAAAATTGTGAACATTGCAGCAAACAGCAGGCACTGCACAGAAGCTCAGTCAGGAATGGCCTTGCAGGTTCTCTTTGGTCCATCTGTACCAGCAGCTGATGCTCTGCCCTGCTGTTCCCATCGAGGCTCTTCCTGAAAGTGGTGCTTGGAACCTGGTTCCTGCTTTCCAAGGAGGCTCCTGTGGCTGGAAAATCAATGTAACAGTTCACCATCATCTCCTGGCTTTGGTCCCCATGGGACAGAGGGGTGTGTGCTCCATGTGAAGTGAGAGAACAGACCATGCCTCAGGCAAAGTCGATATCCCGCTGTCCAAGGGGCCCTTGTGCCTTGTCCCTAATGCCACTTAATGGCCTGGGAGTTACAGGACAACTGGGACACCTGCCCATAAACCATTACAGTCCAGGCTGATATGGGCTTGTTTTTTAAAGGCTTGTGCTGTTCTTCAGCCCAGTTTTCTGCATTGTATTTTCCTGGTAAGCAAACCCACCACTTGGTTTAAGTTCACATGACAGCTCGTGGTGTGATGCTGGCAGAGGCACCCAGAACCTTCTTGCAGGACTGGCAATACCTGTCACATGAACTTCATGGAGTGTGATGAAAAGGGTGAGGCCCAGTTCCATAGGGGTTACAGGAGACAGGAGTGTCAGCAGATCCTCTCCTGTCCCAGCAGTGACCAAGGGAGCTGGGCCAGACGTGCCACGCTCTGATTTCTGTACCCACCACAGGCAGAGGACTCCCAGGAAGGAGGAGAGCCCTGGACTTACCTGAGCAGCCTCAAATCCAGATCCCTCTGAGCTGTGTCCAAGCTGCACCCACAGGGGTTCGCTAAGGGTGCCAGGGGAATTGTTTGTGGAATATTGCAGGGCTTTCTGTTGACCTCAGTCACTTCAGCCCCAGACAGCTGAGTACAGAAGCTCTGGCCTGGAGATGCAGGTAACCTTACCTGGATGCTCTGTTGCACTTTCTGTTCCTGATCCATATAAATAAAAGTCTGTCTGCACTGGGCAGGCCAATGGCAGGTGCTGGGCTCAGGTCACCTGAGGTGAGCTTGTCTGTTCCTGTCATAGCCTGTTGGCTCTGCATTTACTGCAGTCAGCCTCTGAAGAGGCAAATCATTGCAGTAATTAATTTCACTGCAGCCAATTTTAATTTTTAGGGAAGTGGAAGACTAAGCTTCTATTTTAAAACAAACAGAAAATTCATTGTCTCTGGAAAGAGACGTTGGGATCCTTACTGGAAACATTCTAAAAATAGATCTTTTCAGCTCAAGCTGTGTTTCACCAAAGTAATCAGGAATGCAGACTCTTTGGAGCTGACTTCAGCTTGCTGGATTTTGTGTTTGGGGAGGCAGAATGGCCCGGTGGGGGTGACATGGGACACAGCAACCCCTGTCAGCTCTGGGGCTGCCACTGTGCCCTCAGTCCCTCTGGGACCTCACCCCAGGGCTCTGCTGCCTCTGCCAGAGACACAGACTCCAGTGTCACCTGTGCTTGGCTCTGACACTGATGTCACACCTGTCTCCTTATTCCAGGGCCTGTGATTTGTGAGGAAGTTAGGGATGGTGAGGGAAGGTCTGCAGAGCACCTTGTGCTTGAGTCCCTCACCAGGCACAGGTAGAACCAGCTGTGGTGCCTCAGGATGTCCCACTTGGCCTCCAGCTGCTGCTCCAGGAGGCTGTAGGTCTCCCATCAGTCCCCTGTTACATGTAAAGGTGTTCTGAGGACATCCTGAATCCTCTAGGGCATCTCTGATGGCACCACACAACCCTGTCTGGGCAGCAGTTTAGGGTCTGAGCTCAGTTGGGGGGGCAGCTCCTGCCCAGGTGCACTGGAGTGGCCTCCAAACAGTTTTTCTTCTCCCCCCCATCAGGTAGGCATTCTAGGCTGTAGGCATTTCCTTTCTTACCCCAGTTAAGCTTTTGTTTCTGCATTGACTTTCACTGTTTCAACAGCAGTTTATTACCTTTAAAATCAAACTGAGCTGGGAGCCACGGGAGCCACCACCCAGGGTGTGTGGCTCTGAACAGCTTATTTCTGATTTCAGTTGTTACCAAGCATTACCCAGCTAAGGATCCACCTGACACAGAGTCAGCTTTGCTCTCAGGAGATGGAGGATTGATCGATCACCATGTCTGGAGAATAGAGCTGTTCATGCTTTTCTTTCCCTGCTCTGCAGTCATTTGCTCCCTGAAATAAAAAAATTCCTGGAAATCCCAGGAACTGTGTACTTATCCAGCCTGGATGATGGTCTTTGAAGGTGCTAAGTGCTGGAGAAATTGGACCACTGAGTTTAAGGTCCTTAGAACAGGGATGAATCCAGTTACACTTAATATAACGTGAAAAGTGTGTAAAAATGTTTGGTATTAGAAATACTAATGTCAGCCTTAAAGGATGGCCAGGCTTCCTCCAGCACTTTCATCACTTGTAAACTAGAGTTTGAAATGGTTCTGAACATCACCTGTGAAGGCACCACAAGCAGAATTCAAAGCTGCCTGCAGTCACATTCCTTTTCCAGTAAGCCCCCAGCTCTGCAGGTTACTGATGGGCTCCTGCAGCTGCCAAAGGGAAGCAGAGGGAATGCCACACACCCCTGGGAGGCACTTCCCAGCAGGGAGAGTCAGGCTCTGCTTTGGCAAGTGAGGAAATTAAGTATTTCTTGTGTATTTGGCAGCTTAATATCCTTTATTAATATTTGATGTAATTTTAAGTGTTTCATGGCAAACCAGGCAGAAAAGGGTGGGGTTCTTTGGTTTCTGCCAGTTTGCAAGGAGAAACACAAGAACAGATTCTGCAAAAATTACCTTCTCCTTTCTCTCCTCTTTCCTTCCCCTTCCCTCCCCCTTCAGGAAAACCATAGGGATCAAGAACTTTTTTTCTATGCAGGAAAGGCCACAGAGTTTCTGGATTCTGTTTCTAGGATAATTTAAAAACTAACTCAGATGGCTCTTGGTGGGCCCTCCCTCACTGCTTTGGGCATTTCCAAAAGGAAACCTTTCTGCCAGGGGCATTCCCAGCTGCTGTGGGGCTTGGATGGGTCAGGAGCCTCCCCCATGGACAGTGTCCTCCCCTATGGACAGTATCCTCCCCTGCAGACAATATCCTTCCCTATGGACAATACTGTCCTTGGTGAATCCAGGCTGAGCTCTGCTCAGGCAGCTGGAATGGGGCAGGGGAGCCCAGTCCTGACCCACAGTGATGATGAGGAAGGTTTTGGCTCGTGGCAGCTGCAGCTGCCTCCTGTCTTCTGTGAAATCTGGCAGGTGGATAATGTAATTAAATAATGAAAGGATCTGTTTATCAATTATGCAGAGATTTCTCTGCTCAGAATGCAGCAGCACTCCGTAAGGAACAGGGACATTTGTGATTTATTTCGTTGGGATTTTTTGTCCTTGCTTGTTAGGAATGCATGTGCTGGTACATGGAGTTCTCCAGTGAAATCCCTGTCCCAGCTTCTGACAGAACATTCTCTGGGCAGGGGCTGCACAGGGGGATGTCCTGGGATGGGACAGGATGGACACAAATCTTCACAAACATGGAAACTCGGCAAGGGAAGGGCCAGGAGGGAAAGGAAGCAGCACAGCCTTGGAGATCCTTCAGCATTCCCAAGGGATGAATATACGTATATTGTTATTATATATGATGTGTATTAGGCAACATTTAGACTGGCAGCTTTGTGTCTCTGCACTGCAGAGCTGCACAGCCCAGCCCTGCAGAGGCACAGCTCCCAGGCAGTGCTGGGCTGCAGCTCAGGGGGTCCTGGCTCATGTTTTGGGGTGTTCAGTTCAAGTTGGCCTCAACAGAAAGATAGTGATTTTGGCTTCCAGAATGGTCTGTGTGCAGAATGCTGTGATTTTGTTAGTTGAAACATCTGAGCATTTCCAAATGGAAACCTTTCAATGCTACCAGAAATCAAGAAATTGTTAAAAGGTAAATACTGTATAGAATCCCAGAATGGTTTGGGTTGGAAGGGACCTTAAAGTCCATCCAGTGCCACCCCAGCCAAGGGCAGGGACACCTTCCACCAGCCCAGGTTGCTCCAAGCCCCGTCCAACCTGGCCTGGGACACTTCCAGGGCTGGGGCAGCCACAGCCTCTCTCATACATGTGTGTATATATATAGGGAAAAAATGTCTGTAAGTGGAGGAAGAACCAGAACAGAGTGAATTTTCAGTCTGCTGTGTTGAAGCAGAGAAGTGTCTGATCCTTCCTTCCCCTCTCCTGGCCGAGAGTGAGTGAGGTCTCTGGGAGAAAAGTCTTCCCTTCCCAGGATCAGAACAAGGCTCCCTTGGCCCGTGGAGTTGCCATGGATACCACCCTGGTGTGGGATGGATGATGCCCTCCAGCCTGGGGTGTCCTTGTGCTGTGCTGCCAGTCCTGCTGGAACTGAGGGAGAAAAGGAGCTTAATGCTGGAGTTGGAGGGAAAGTTGTTCATTTTATTTAGGATTATTGGTGATGATCTCTGTGTGTCTGATCTGTTGCAAAACTGCTGAGACACGAAAGCTGCAGAATGGCACTTTGGTTGAAAAGACAGGGTTTGTTTTATTTCACAAAGCTCTTTACCTTTGTGCCTGGTTCCTGCTTGCAGTGTCCAGGCCCCAGAGCCAGAGCACGGTGTTGTTGGGCACAGTTTGCAGGGACAGGTGAATTCTCTGCTTTAGAAACAGGTAAAGGTGTCTGGAATTGAGCAGTGTTTCTACTGGAATTGTAGTAACTGCACAGTGATGTGGAGGACTTAATGCATCTTTTTTACTTCTAACAGTAAATACTGATTTCTCAAGAGAAAACAGACTTTTGGAAAGAGCCACTAAATCATTGGGAAATGTCTTATTCTCCAGAGCTGGCGTGTTCATCGCAGCGTGTCAGGATTGCTCATTCTCCCTGCAGGTGCCTCAGACATCCCCTCCATCTTCCTGCTGTTCAGCCTGACAAATCCACAGTGGTTTATTAAGCAGGACCTTGCACTGAAGGAGTCAGCTTTTATTTCATATTCTGTAGATGTCCTATTGAGTCACAGCCACTTGGGACTTCACTTTTTATACTAGGCTGTGTAACTTCTTTCTGCTCTTTCAAGTCATAAGTACCAGGTATCTAAAATTCTGCAAGGAAAAGGCAGTAAAATCAATTAACAAACTGAGCATAATTGGCTTATTTATAATGGATTCTGACTTGAAACCCTGGCCTCAGGTGATGGTCCCTGTTTGTGTTGCAGCGCTCGGGCGGGGCCCTGGCCATCCCTCTGTGTGCCTTCCAAGGGACTGTGTCTCTGCAGGCTCCCACCGGGAAGACCCTCTCGTTATCCACGTACGAGGTGAGCTCTGACGGGCACAAAATCACCCCCATGGCCAAGAAAATCGAGGTGTTCCGGTCCAAGAGCGTCGGGCACGAGCCCAGCCCGGAGGGGTCCCCTCACACGAACGTTAAGATTCATCTGGAGGTGCTGGAGATCTGTGACAATGAGGAGGCCCTGGACACCGTGTCCATCATCAGCAACATCAGCCAGTCCTCCACCCAGGCCAGGTCCCCCTCCCTGCGCTACTCACGGAGGGAGAACAGGTTTGTGTCCTGCGAGCTGGGGGAAAGCGCCTCCTACTCCCTGTTCATCCCGTCCCACAGCCCCGGCAGGGACATCAGCATCTCCATCCCCGACACCGTGGAGGGCCATCGCAGCAGCAGCAGGCAGCACGTGGGCACGGGGCACCAGGAGGAGATCCAGCTGCTCAACAAGGCCTACAGGGAGCGGGAGGGCCAGGGCAGCAGCGGCTGAGGGGCTTCTGTGCTCTGCAGCTGCTCTGCCACTGCTCCCCTGGGCTCAAGGTGCCCACACAAATGCAGGGTCAGCTGGTTTTCCTAACATGAATTTTATTTGGGTACACTGTTAAATCCATTCAAACTGTTAATGCTCTGTCAAGGGGATAACAAACGCTCAAGTGCTTTACGGCTTTGCATAGTGAATTTCAAGTTATTTATTTATATACTATTTATTTGAGGAACATACATGTCTAGAGGGAATCCTAAATAAAGTCTTACAGTCCAGCTTTGGCGTTTGTTGGCACTGGGTGCTGTGTCTGTGGGACCCTGAGGAAAAGAGGGAGCAGCTCCACAGCTGGGAAGTTACAGTAGTGTTGACTCACTTGCAGTTCTTTTCAGCATCTAAATCAAAAAAATCCTAAAAATATTTGAATTTATATTTCCTTTAGAACGTGTGTTTTTCACGGTGTTAAAGGAGATGATGGAAATGCAGGAGGTTCGTGCATGGAGATGGAAATTGCTCTGGCAGCAAAATCCCACTGGTTTCAAACATGAGCACTGCTTGGGTGTCCAGATACACTGTCATGGATTGTTACTGGAGCAAACAGGAGCAAACTGTCAAAATCACCCAAGTGACTCAGCACCAGGCACATCTCTGTCCTGGACATCTAAATAACAGAACCAGAGGTAACCATTGCCCCAGTTTAGAGGCACCTCCAGGCTAGAGGGGGTCGGGGAGACCAACTTGTCTATGTGTGGGTGCATAAGCCACTTTGTGAGGGGAAAAGAGAAAACAGAAATTTCTAACTTGAGCACCTGCTTCTTCTCTCTTCATATGGCCAAGTGCTGGAGTGTTGGACTGACTGTCATCAGCTATGGGCAGACAAAAAAGAGAGAATGGTTTCCTTTGGAAGAAGCGATCCTTCAACTGAATATTAAAAGTCAGTATGTGATACTGTGTGTCAGAGATCTAAATGCTGGAAATCCTGAAATGTGAGTAAATCACACCAACAAGGGAGAAAAGGCAAGAGAATACGTAAAGAAATTAAGTTGAAGAAGCATTTACAGCTGCACAGTGGTGTTCAGGAAAACAAAATGTTAATTCACTGTTGTAAGAGTAATACTGATGTGAATAATTCTCCCTAATTTAAAAGGTTGAATGTCTCACTCTGGAGAACCTGGGCACGGTGTATCCCACACACGAGTGATCAGCCCACAGACCCAGAGCAGGGGCTATTTAAATATGTGTATTGTCTTTTATAAAAGAAACTATGGGAACAGTCTCCGTCCCAGAAGGGGCACGAACCCTGGATGTGACGATGGAGACCAGTATTTAGTGTAGCCTTAAAATCTCCTTGCAGCTTGAAAGCCTACAAAGATCAAACATCAAAGAACATCCTTTTTTTAAAAAATGTTTACACATTCCCCTTTTGCCGGGCGGGGACTGGAACCGGTGTCCCCGCGGGTGCGGGACTCGAACCCGCGGCCCTGCGGCGGGCGGAAGTGCGGCGCTGCCGGGGCGGGCGGTGCCGGCGGATGAGGCGGGGCCGGGCCGCGCGGGGCTCTGCGGGCCGGCTCCATCGGCTCTCTCGGCCCTGTGCGCTCCCTCGGCCCTGCCGCCCCTCCGAGCTGGGCTGGGCCGGGCCGGGCCGCCGCGGCCATGAGCTACGAGCACCGCCGGGACTGGGGCCGCGGGCGCGGCGGCGATGGCGGCTCGGGCTCCGGCGGCCCCTCGGCGGGCGGGCCCGGCGGGCGCGGCGGGCGCGGGCGGCACCCGAGCCACCTGAAGGGCCGCGAGATCGGGCTGTGGTACGCGCGGAAACAGGGCCAGAAGAGCCGCGACACCGACCGGCAGCAGGTGAGGGACACGGGACGGCGGGGGCGCGGCGCGCCCCTCGTGAGCCTTGGCGGGCGGCACCGGGCTGTGTGTGTGTCCCTGTGCTTGGGGCCGCCCCGGGGAACCCTCACTCGTGCCGGGGAACCCTCACAGCTGTGACCGCCCCGCGGAGCCTCCCCGGCTGCGGGCGCGTGTGGCGTTAGCGGGGGGATCCCTGTGCCCTGCACGCTCCGGACAGGCTGTGCTGTTCCCGCAGAGAGCCGTCGTGCGCATGGACGAGCGCAGGGAAGAGCAGATCGTGCAGCTCCTGAATTCCGTCCAGGCTAAGAACGACAAAGAGCAAGAATCCATGTCCTGGTGGTCCGGGGATGAGGAAAGGTAAAGAGACACTGGTTCTTTTAAACTTCCCACAGACTGGCAGGAAGATGTGCTGGAATTTACCTTTAGCGAGTGAGTTGACTTAACAGATATCCTTAGGCTTGTCCACCTGTGTTGTCACACTGAAGTGGTTGCAGTCATTGCTGTAAAACTCTTTTCCATCATTGCTGAGCTTCGGGTGTAACATTTCTACTTAAAATCATAACATCTTGTAACTGATCTCAGGGCCTACTTAGGGTGCATATGTGGGACTTTTAAGCTTCCCTGGTCTCTGGAGTTACTCTTGCAGAGATGGCATTTGACTTGTGTTTTCAGTCATTGTGCAGTTTTGGAGTCTTTTGTCCCCCTCTGTGGAGCAAAGTATGTTCTGAATTCGCTGAGGATTTCAGGTGCTGGAGAACTGGGCAGGTGTGCTGAAATGAGGGCATGGAGGAGCCAGTTACAGTTATAGGGCGCTGAGTCAAGCAGTAATTTTCTGAAAATGTTTTGTTGCTTGGTCGCTTAATTTGTTACAAAAGAACATGTTACTTTTCTAGATACCGATGTAAAGTTTTTGGTGGCTCATAATTTCAGACTTTAATTGGTTCTAGGGCATGCACCATAATGACAGGCTGCAAGAGAAACTGTGCCTGCCCCAGCCCTGGGAGTGTCCAAGGCCAGGTTGGACAGGGCTTGGAGCAACCTGGGCTAGTGGGAGGTGTCCCTGCCCACGGCAGGGGTGGGACTGGATGGGCTTTAAGGTCCTTCCACCTCAAACCATTCCATGATTCTGTATTCCTACGGGCTGGTGGTTCACTGACTGATGGACATCTCAACCCCAAGTTCATGTGTTCCTGTAGTGGCTCCCTGCACGTGGCCAGGCTTAGCTGGGATCATCTCTGAGGTTTCTGTTCTCTGATTCCAGCCCTACAGAACAGCCTGTGAAGGTGAAACCAGATGCTGAAAAGGCTCCTGTAAGACGGAGACCGGCCTTGGAAAAAACATCCCTGGATCGGGATGTGGAATATCTCTTTGAAAAAAATGAGCAGGATACTGATTTAGATGAGCAGCTTAAAGAAGACTTAAGGAAGAAGAGATCTGATCCCAGATATATTGAAATGCAGGTACTTTTTGTTGGATTTTTTTTTTCAGTTGAACTGACCTGCAAATGTACCTGTTTGCAGTTTATTTACTAGGAAGTTGTCATGATGTTACTTTTGTTAAAAATTGCCTTCAGAATTTTATAAGTGCCTATTGATAAGACAATTAGAATCTATAGTTCAAAGATGACACATTGTTTTATTGGGTGGGGTTTTCTTTCTTTTTATGGGTTGTGTCCCTGCACTTATGTCTAAAACTGAAAGCACAGCAATGGGCTCTGAAGGAATCGCTCCTTAGAAACAGAGTTTATGTTATTTTAACATCCATGTATAGAAAGCTGTAAAGTAAAACAGTTGCCATGAACACCAGTTCTCCCTTTGGTACCGGGCCCTGCTCTTGCAGCTGTGTGTGCCTTCCTCAACATGTGCTGAACTTCTGGGTTTAGATCATTTTGCTGAATTTAATGAAACTGAAAACACACATGGAAATAAAGTTATTCCCCGTGGGCCTGGGTTTATATAAGTATTGCTGAGGAGTTTGTCATTATTTCGCAGTTTAGCCTGGATTATAGGTGGAATCTGTTATGTTGCTTCAGTTAAAGAGGTGTTTAAAGATACTTTTATTTTCTATTCCCCAGAGGTTTCGAGAGAAACTCCCCTCCTATGGCATGAGAGAGGTAGGTGTGTGTTTAACTACAGAGATACGTGTTTCTGCTGCTGTGTTGTAAAATAGTGGCTGTACTGCTGGCTCTGACTGCCATTAGTTTCCCAGTCACAGGATAACATCAGTGACAGTAAAGGCTTTTATTAATTGGTGTTAATTCTTCATTTGGTGCCCCTTATGTGAAGTAGAAAGTGAGTATTCTGATAGGTTTGCTTTTGCAGGTTCAGTGACTGATTAGTGAGCTTTGTCCTGAAATTCATCTATTTACCATAATGTCCTTTCTATTAGTGTTTGTTTCCTGAAATTGTCATAATGCCCTTGACAGTCCTTGGGTTTGGGAGGTAGGGGCTGGGAAGCTGTTCCTGGTGGTACAAGAAATGTTAAAATACTGTGCTAAAAACCTTCAGTTCATGCAGTCTGAGAGGCCAACAGGGTAAATGGTGGTTTTTAGTCCCCAGAGACGTACAGGAGGCAAGCAGGAGGCAGAAAACTTTAAAGTGTATTTTAGGTTTGTTTTTTTTAGTCCTTTCATGTTGTTTTCATATGAGATTTAAAGCCAGTGCTCAGGTTGGATGTGCTTTAAACCTTACGCATGGAAAGTGCACATGAGCACCTCCCGTGAGGTTTGAACTAAACTTTAGTTGCAGCGTTGTGACAAACAGCTCAGTGTTCCTTCAGCTGCTGGGACTCTGCTCAAGGGTCACTGCATGGTAGCAGAGAATGGTCAAAACCCTCTAAAACCTGATTTGAACAGTACCTCAGTGACCGTGTTCTCTGTGGAACCAGGAGCTCGTGAACCTGATCAACACCAACCGTGTGACTGTGATCAGCGGGGAGACGGGCTGTGGGAAGACGACGCAGGTGACGCAGTTCATCCTGGACGACCACATCGAGCGCGGGAAGGGCTCCACGTGCCGCATCGTCTGCACCCAGCCCAGGAGGATCAGTGCCATCTCCGTGAGTGCCCTCGGCAGACTGCTTCCTGGGGGGTTATCCCTGTGAATCTCAGCTTTCTGTGTGTTCCTTCTCAGTTACCTGAGGTTCTGTTACAAGCCACGATTTTGTTCCTGTGCACTGATTTGATATTTCACAAGTGTTGGTTGGGGTTTGAGTACTGGCACTGCAGGCTCGTTCTCTGAGTTTAGCCATGTGTTATATCTGGGATTTTAATGGATTTTGCAGTGCAAATGTGAATTAAGATAAAAACTAATGCTGTGTCAGGCCCTCTAGAGGTGGATTAATGACAGGAAAGAGTTTGGCTCTCAAGTGCTCAGTAAATACTCTTCTTGCTAGTTCAGTGTCAAGTGATGAGAGACCCTTGCTTTGCCCTGAGGGAAAGCTCACCCTACTGAAGACGAGTGTGGTTCTGTTCCTCTCAAGTCTGTCCTAGGACACAAACCTGCCCGTGGGTTGCTGACAGGAAACACTGTTCTCAGGGGAGGAGAAAAAGTGGCTTTCAGGGCGTTTCTTTGTTATTTACAGAACTTCTCGGTTCCAGGTATTTCTTGCTGATGAGTAGCTCAATCACAGATCAGCCTGTGGGATTTTTGAGAGTTTTCTTTGTTTTCCCCAGGTGGCTGAGAGGGTGGCTGCTGAGAGGGCAGAGGCCTGTGGCAGTGGCAAGAGCACGGGGTACCAGATCCGCCTGCAGAGGTGAGTGGCTCCTGGTGCTGCTCTTGGGGAAGTACCAGCTATTGGTACACGAAGGAGACAGTTTGAAAAGCAGTCCTTAAATAGCTACTCTCCTGCTGATATTTTCTCCAAAAGGAATTCTTGTGAGTAGCTGGTGTAGGGAATGAGGTTTTTCAGTTTTAGCAAAGAGTTTAAATGCAGTTGCTGTGTTTTATGCAGTATGTGACAGTGACCAGCACCAAGTTGTGCTTTGTCTAGTATGCCCTTTTTTCAGATCTTCTAAAAGGTTCTGCTGTTGGTTGAGCTAAAAGTGATGTCCCTAATCCAGGAATTGCAAGGCAAAATGGAAATCCTAAAGGAGAGAATGGTCTGAGCCATATTTCTGTGGGAAACTATGTAATTGCTACACTTACCTATGGACTAATCCCCTGGGATCAGGTAATAGATGCATTGACAGGAGTTCACAGAGCAAAAGCTCTTACATTTGGAGTCAGCTGTAGTTTTAAAAGGTACCTGAAATGTTACCAGCAAATAATGGAACCTTTATTGTTGAAACAAAACTGCTGGTGAGAGAGGACAGCTCAGCCCTGGCAGCATTTCAGTTAGAGCTTAGAGAGTGTCCCTGCTCTTTCTCTTCAGTGCTCAGTGAGGGCTGTCCCACTGCTGAGCCTGGGCAGCTGCAGCAGTGGGGTCAGCACTGCAGTGTGCAGGTGATGATAAAGGATGTCTGGGCAGTCAGGGCCTCTGTCAGACCCCTGGGTCCTTCCCCAAAGGGATGCAGCTGTGGCCTGGTTCCTGTTCCTCCCCTTGAGCTGTGAGCAAGTCAGTGAGGCACCTTCAGCATGACTGTACTGGCATCTGCACCTGGATCTTAAGCTTTTGAAGTGTTTTTTAAAATACAGAAGAGAACTGAGGAATTCTTATTGTGTCTCTTTCAGTCGGTTGCCAAGGAAACAAGGTTCAATTCTGTACTGTACCACGGGAATTGTCCTCCAGTGGCTCCAGTCCGACAAGTGAGTGTCCCTGTGTGATGAGAAACTGAGTGCAGTGATGAGAGGAGTCCTGACTGTTCTTTCATTTTGCTAAAAACAACTGTTTAAATTCCTCCTCTTCTGTTTTAGGCACTTGTCCAGCATCAGTCACGTAGTCCTTGATGAAATCCACGAAAGAAATCTTCAGTCAGATGTTTTAATGAGCATTATTAAAGATCTGCTAAATATTCGACTGGATCTGAAAGTCATACTAATGAGTGCTACTCTAAATGCAGAGAAGTTTTCCGAGTACTTTGGTAGGTTAAATGCTTCCTAAAAATGTTCCTCTTAAGTAATTTAGGCTTCTACAGTAAAATGCAGTTCTTAAATTATAGAATTGATTTTTATCAAAAGAGGAAATTACTTCGGTTTTCCAGAGAGTTGGCAGCTGCTGGAGATGCTGATTCTCTGTTTTATCTCATCATGAGCAAGTATTGCTTCTGGTTTTGCTCTTCAGACATGCTGTGGAAGTAGAATCCACAGAGTATTTTCCTGTTAAATATTTAGTCATATTTACTGCATTTTAGAATTCTTGGTGTGAGTGGGCAACCAGATTGAACTGTTAGTTGTTCAGTCTCCCAGCTTTATCCTGTGGCTGGAGCCAGGGGAACATGCTGGTGTGCAATACACTGCTTGCTGCCTGTGCTTTTTAACTCAACAGCTTCACTTGGGGGTGAATTTGGTGTATTCCACGGGAATTTGAAAATAAATAATCAGCAAACCCCCACAGACATGACAGCTATATTGCAGAAATAGGCAAGAATTTATTGTCTCTATTACTTCAGTGCAGTGTTTCATTGGTGGTTTTAAAGCTGAGTTATGCCTTCCCCCACAGACCACTGTCCAATGATTCACATCCCTGGGTTCACTTTCCCGGTGGTGGAATATCTGCTGGAAGATGTAATTGAGAAGTTGAGGTAAGTGGGTTTTCTGAACACCATTTCAGAGAGTATTTTGGGGGGGGTTGGCTTAGCATATATGTTCAAAGACTACTTGGAATAAAAAAGAATTGCTTGTGTTTTTGAACAGAAAACCTTCCAAGGGAAGTCTCATAGCTTGTACAGTAATTACAGATGGCACACGGAAATGTTGGCTTGAGGGGGGGAACAATTTTGTTTGTCTTTTGGTGTGGTGGGTTTCAGGCCTCTAAATCAAGCCCATCTTTGTGGCTGTTGAGGCTCTTGCTCTGCCCATTCCCATGTTTGCTGGGGTTGGTGCCTGTTCCTGTAAGGAGGATTTCTGCCTCAGAAGAACCTGAAGAGCCTCCCCTCTGTGGTGTGGCTGAAGCACAAGTGCAGTGCAGTGCAGTCCCTGCAGGTGCCAGTGTGGCTGTGTCTGTCCCCACTGGCAGGTACAGGTGCCAGTGTGGCTGTGTCTGTCCCCATGGCAGGCAGTGCAGTCCCTGCAGGTGGCCAGTGTGGCTGTGTGTGTCCCCATGGCAGGTACAGGTGCCAGTGTGGCTGTGTGTGTCCCCATGCCAGGCAGTGCAGTCCCTGCAGGTGCCAGTGTGGCTGTGTGTGTCCCCATGGCAGGTACAGGTGCCAGTGTGGCTGTGTGTGTCCCCATGGCAGGTACAGCCCCGAGGGCACGGAGCGGCGGCCGCGCTGGAAGAGGGGGTTCCTGCAGGGCCACGTGAGCCGGCCCGACAAGGAGGAGAAGGAGGAGATCTACCGGGAGCGATGGCCCGAGTACCTCAGGCAGCTCAGGGGCAGGTGGGCCCAGGTTACTCCTTTGCTTTAAGTTTTCAGGCAGTTCCTAACATAAATTGGTGCTGTATTGTGTTGCTGGGCTTTAGTAATGGTGGGGCAGCTGCTGCCATGGAAAGTGATGATGGAATTCCTGGCAACCAGGGAAGTGCCTTTGAGCTGTCAGAATTAGCTCCCTTTGCCTGTGCAGACTGTGAGAGTCAGTTGTTCAGTTTAAATTTAAATTTGTTACCTAAATGCAGATTGTTAGTCCCTGGCCAATGCAGGAGGAGGAGATGTATGATCAAAGTGCTTCGAAGGCAGTTCAGTCATGACATGGCAATTCTTAAACTGACAATAATCACACTGAAGTAAATGTGGAGGGGCAGGAATTGATCACAGAACCAAACTGCTCAGAGGTGGGTTAGTGACTGTGTGACTGAGACCTGACAGCAGCAACAGGAGCACGTGGCTCTGTGTGTTCCAGGTTACCAGTGTCTGTGCTTTCCCTGCTGCAGGTATTCAGCAAGCACTATTGATGCCCTGGAAATGATGGATGATGACAAGGTGGACCTTGACCTCATAGCAGCTCTGATCAGACACATCGTGCTGGAAGAGGAGGTACAGTCCTGTCACTGTCACCACTCTGGTGGTGGCACTGGGCTGGGGCCAGGGGCTGTCACACTGTCAGAGCCAGGGCTTACTTTGGCTTATCACACACAGAGAAAGGAAACTACAAATCAAATTTACTTTTAGTTCTTTCTGTGACTGAGTATGTGCTTGTCAAAGGAAGTAGTCTTTGCAGTTTGTAGTAACAGTGACATTTAGTGAAGCAACTGTAGAAAACTCTGAAGGCCATTTTAGTGTACGACTAAATCTCCATTCCTAGTTCCTCTGCACTGGGAGGGAGAGGGCAAGAGCCATACTCAGAGGTGTGTTCACTGCCTTATACCTATATTATTAGAAATATCAAGTAATTTAATGTTTCAGTTGATAGATCATTGAAACTGTGGATAATGAGGATGGCTTTGTTTTTTGTTCTTTCTGTCTTGAAAATTACACAATAGTTCCTCTCTTTTACTTGCACCTTAAATTCTAGTGTTGACATGGCTGTGTTTAAAACACTGCAGGGGACAACATTTAAAATCCAGTTTTTACTTCTTACGTTCAGATAAATACATGTAGCTGGCTCTTTTATAGAAAAAAAATGATTGAACTGTTCCAAATGGGAGTCAGTGAGGTTTCAGGTCTCACAGGTCCAGCAGGTGTATCAGTGTGCAAGTAGATGGCTCTCTGCACAGTGAGTGGTGTGTTCTGACCTCTCTTCCTTCTCTCCCTCTTTTCCCTGTAGGATGGTGCAATTCTGGTGTTTCTGCCAGGCTGGGACAACATCAGCACTTTGCACGATCTCTTGATGTCACAAGTCATGTTTAAGTCAGGTAAAACCAAAATTTTCATGGGAATTGTAGCAGAAGCACTAGTGGCAGACTCTTTTTGCATGGAATTGTTGCTGTTGCACTGGATTCATTTTTAGCTCATCTCTCCTCAGAATAATTGCAGTGTTCAGCAATTTTTGTGTTTCTGTAGTATCCCTCATCTGCTAATGACAACAACTCGTTTTCCTCAGTGTGGGAGTGACAATGGGAAAAACAACCTGACCTGCATCTCCTTCCTGCTGTCCTTTCCTGTGGCTGTGAGAACCCCCCTCCCAAACTAAACTCCATTCTGTGTTTCCTCTGCTCTGGGTTCTCCCGCAGCTCCCGCCCCCTGCTTTGCTGGGAGCTCCCTCCAGCCTGTTTATCTGAGCTTTGTTATGGGCACTAAAGTGTCTGTGCCTGTCTGATACACTTTAACTTGTCCTTTGGCCCATCTCATCTTTCCATCTAACCTCCCGTAGCTGGGCTCTTCACTATTCAGATGTTGCCTTGCAGTATGTGGTGTGTACAGTCCATAGATACAGAATTTCAGTTTATTGAAAGATTGTGTCAGTTTATGTGTTAAACTTGTGCAATTATTAAATAATTTGAGAGTCTAAAAATAAATATAAATTACTGTACATAGCTTTATATATTTTATTAAACTTGTCATGTCATCATAGCATCATAAAAAAGTCCTTTATACCTTTTTACTTTAGAATTTGCCATTATGATACAAGCATCTGTGAAATCAGAGCAAGAAACAGTAGCCTAACTTGCAGCCTATTTTCTCTATTCTGCATGATTGATTTTCCTGTAAAGTTAAAGTTTCTGTGCTTACACCATATCTTTTACTGATTTTTAACTTCCAGATAGGTTTATTATCATACCTTTGCATTCACTGATGCCTACTGTTAACCAGACTCAGGTATGCTGCTCTTTTATTGTAATATTTCACAACTGCAAAAAAAAAAAAAAGAATGAAGCACATGTGTGGTTTTGGCAAACATATAAATGGGCCCTGGCTGATTACAGGTGTTTAAGAAGACCCCACCAGGAGTAAGGAAAATCGTGATTGCAACCAACATTGCAGAGACCAGGTAAATACCTGGCTGTACACACCCAGAAAAGCTGTATATTTATCAAAACAAATGAAAGTGGTAATTTAAAGTATAAACCTGTTTGATGTTTCCAAAAATATATGTTCCTGTGTTTGTGCCATTTGTTTATAACACTATCTTTAGAAATGTTTATAGACTAAACAGAGTTTTCCTAGAATTGTTTTAAACAGACCAATTCAATTGTTTTGAACAATGAAACTATAGGAATACTAAACAATTACTATATTGACTTGCCTTTGTATGAGATAATCTGAGCTTCTCATCCTCTGTGCACCTTCAGAACCCACGTGGGGGCTTCTGCCAGACCCAGCAGAATAAATCAGCCCTGTCTTGAACTCCAGTGAGGCAATTCTTAATGACATTCCAAACACAGAGTTTTTAATTGTTTACTCACAATTTGGGAAGGGATAAAGAGAAGCCAAACCCCTTTCCAGTCCTAGGTCAAGCTTGCAGAGAAGAAGAGTTGAATTTTTTCTGTTTTCTTCCACCAGCATCACAATCGATGACGTCGTGTTTGTGATAGATGGGGGCAAAATAAAGGAGACTCACTTTGACACCCAGAACAACATCAGCACCATGGCAGCAGAGTGGGTGAGCAAAGCCAACGCCAAGCAGAGGAAGGGCCGGGCAGGAAGGTAAGAGCAGTGGGGATGGGGAGGCAGGGTTGGCATGGGGAGGTTTCCATCAGTCCTGGAGCACGTGCTGGGGCTTCTGCTTTGTTCCTGCCATGCCCAGCAGCAGGGCTGGCACAGCTGCCTCCTTCCTGGGGAAGCAGTGGTTCCCTGGTCCTTCTGGGAAGCTGAAGTGACCTGTGCTGCATTTGAGTCCTGAGTTTCCCCCCTACAGAAGAATAAGTCCCGTATTTTATTTTAATTTTTGTTGGAACTGTTTGCCTTCACACCTGATTTATGAGGCTGATCCATTAAAGTGAAAATGGCTTAAAAGTTAATTTCCGTGCTCTCCATGCCTTTTTGCTGCTGATGGGTCTGTGTTTCAGAAGGCTGAAATGGCTTTAACAATTGGATACACTTCAGTTCTAACTCCTTTAGGTGTTTTGGAAAGCTGTTTGTAAACAAACACAATTATAATGTCACAGTTTCATAGAAAAAAGCAAAAAAACAACCGAAGCCAAAGCAGTTGTTTGTTGAAATCACTGCAGAGTTCAGCCAGGCCACTGCTACCATCTGTACAATGGGCTGCGTGCCAGCCTGCTGGATGATTATCAGTTACCAGAGATCCTGAGGACACCCTTGGAGGAACTCTGCTTACAAATCAAGGTAAACAGGACTCTTCAAACATATTTATAATCTACTTTTCCATTGGAATAAGAGGTTGTGAGAACAATTTAATGCAACTGTGAGCCTAAGATTGTCAGATGAAATTTCTGTTACAGCAGAAATGCAGAGTATTTACCAATAATTGCAGCACCTTTTGGAAAAGCACACTTGTACCTGGGTGCATCAAACCCAGGGAAACAGGGTTGTCTGGTATCAGTAAAAGGTGAAGTCTAGGCTGTGCTTTCCCCCAAATGTCACTCAGTCAGAGGAGATTCAGTGAGAATGCCAGTGAGTCAGGGGTGTGATGTCTTAAAAGAATTTTACTACAAAGTGATTTTAGAACTGAGACGAGCTTCCCTTTTTGGCAGTTTGTATTGAATTCCTCATGCAAGCAGAAGGAGTGCCACGTGTGTGTGAACTGAATGAAGAATAGATCCTTCTGTTTCAAATTTCATCATTAATGCATTTTTTCCCTTAGTTCTTAATTAAAGAAATTCTAACTCCAGCTGTGAGGTAGTCACACTATTTCAGTTATGAGGTAACTGCTGACTGATTTTAGGCAGCCATCTTTCTCTGGTTGCTGTAGGCTTTTGTTGTTTTTTCTTGCAGATCCTGAAGCTTGGTGGAATTGCCTATTTTCTGAGCAAACTGATGGACCCACCATCTCGTGATGCTGTCATGTTGGCCATAAATCACCTCATGGAGCTGGTAAAGTGTTGTTTCATATGCAAGGAATACCTGTGTAGAACCATGTTACATGTGTGTTACCAGACAGGTCTGGCTGCACAGGCCTGGACACTGCACCCCTTCCTTTTGTGTGGAGCCCTGATGTGTCCTCACTGCACAGAGGGAGCAAATTCCCGTCACCCAGGATGGTTATGGGCTGCACAGCTGTGCTGGGGCACTTTCTGAATGACTCAAACCAGACACATGGCCCCTGCTCTTCAGTTCCCTGCAGGCATTGCTTTCCCTCTCTGCTCTGCACTGCCCTGCTCAGCCCTCCTGTGCCTGAGGGCATTCTTCTGGGGGCAGACCAGGGATGTGGGAGAAAGGTGTTGTGTGTCATTGGCCCTCTGGATGCTGGAGAAGGAGAGATTAACGACACATTTGTTCTGCTGACTCCTTGCCCTGGTGTTATTTGCACAAATGAGTTGTAGCCATAAATTGAACCCTCTGATTTAGGTACTAGTGGGTGATAGGAGTGTGCTAGTGGCTCTTCCAAGGAAATCCTCCCCATTTCACACGATGTGTTTGTTCTTTCCTTTTTCCCCTGTCCTGGCAGAATGCTCTGGACAGGCAGGAGGAGCTGACTCCCCTGGGTGTCCACCTTGCACGGCTGCCAGTGGAGCCCCACATTGGGAAGATGATCCTCTTTGGGGCCTTGTTCTGCTGCCTGGACCCCGTGCTCACCATTGCAGCCAGCCTCAGCTTCAAGGACCCCTTTGTCATCCCTCTGGTAAAGGGGAATTACAATGAGTGGGGCTTACTGAAATGCTATCGTTTAAAAGCACTTTAATCTGATTTTCCTGTTAATTATATTTTTATTAGTAAGATTGCCATCACATACTACAAATTATTACCTTTGCCTACGGATTATTGGAAGTAGCTATAATTTTCATACCAGTTGCATATGAAGTATTGCTGCATCGATGTACCTTAATTAGGAAAAGAGAACTGTTGTGTCAGGCTGGATATTTTATGGGTTCTAATTTTTAGGGCAAAGAGAAAGTTGCAGATGCAAGAAGAAAGGAGCTGTCAAAGAACACGAAAAGCGACCACCTGACTGTGGTGAATGCTTTCACTGTAAGCACATTTTAATGGGTTTTTTTTCTTCTAGAACTTTAATTCGGGTAATATAGTTGAACCTAAGGAAAAAGTTGATCAGTTTGTGCTCTGTAGGATTTCTTACTTGGCTTCTAAAGAAACATAAAACCAAACTGATTGTCACCCTTCTAGTGTTGAGGAATCTTGTCTCCAGGCTCAAATACCTGATTTCTGGTGGATAAGTCTGTCAAAGAGACTTAGAAAACTTAATCTTATAGTTTACCTTGCTAAGTTGTTCGTTCTTGTCCTTCTGGCCTCTATGAGAGGCCAGAGCTGACTTTAGAAGTGTTAGAGATTGAGCTGTGTTTTGTTGGGTTGAGAAGAGAAGGAAATAAATGGCCTATTGAAAAATGCAGTTTCTGCCCAGGACTGTTAATAACAAATGATGTTGTGGCAAATGTAGCCAGATTTCACTGCTCCCCATGAAAACCACAAGTTTTCAATTCAAAACATGAAGTTGTGTTTTTCTGCTCACTGCTGTGTACACATAAACAAAGAGATCCAAGGATTTACTTTCTCTCTTGGAGGGAAGGATGTAACTGCTTTGTTTGTTCACCTCCAGTTTTTGCTGGCCTTAATTTTGTGGTGTGTTTCCCTTACAAACCCCCTGGAACTATGGTTTTTATGTCTAGGGCTGGGAAGAGACTCGGCGTCGTGGCTTCAGGACTGAGAAGGACTATTGCTGGGAGTATTTCCTGTCCTCCAACACCCTGCAGGTAACAGCCCCTGGCAGGTTGAGCTGTGGGCTGTGGGGCCCAGCAGGGCTTTGCTCAGCACCGCTCTGGGGCCGTGGCTGTTCTCTCCTAGATGCTGCACAACATGAAGGGGCAGTTTGCTGAGCACCTCCTCGCAGCTGGGTTTGTGAGCAGCAGAGACCCCAAGGATCCCAAATCCAACACCAACTCGGGTAACTGTGCAGGGACATGGAGCCTTTCTGAGGGCTGGAGCCTCAGCTTGCAGAGCTGCCTGACTGACTGCCCTGTCTCCTACAGATAACGAGAAGCTGCTCAAAGCCGTCATCTGTGCTGGCCTCTATCCCAAAGTGGCAAAGATCCGGCCCAGCTTCAGCAAAAAGAGAAAAATGTGAGGGCTTGGTTTAATGCTGGTTTGTGTTGAGGGCGATTTGTGCATGGGGTGGTTTGGAAAGGTGAAGCAGTGGCTTGAGTGCAGGAATGAATCTCACTTTATAGCTCAAGTCATGCCTGTGGGTTACTCCTTTGAGAAGGGCAGGTGAGAGTGTGGGTTGTTGATCTCTTAACATTTAGATACCTGCTGGTATTGGAATAATTTGTGTGACCTTATCGTGCCGTGGGTAATGTTCCAGTATATCAGTAGCACTGCTCCAAAGGGCTCCTGCCCTCATCTGTGTTCTGCAGCAGCAGTTCAGACACTGACATTTCTGGTTGTTTGGCAAGATAGAGCACAGAAATCCTGGTCTGTTGATTTATCACTTCTTATAGTATCAGACTTTTTTTTTCCTTTGAAGGGTGAAAGTTTGCACCAAGACAGATGGATCAGTTAATATTCATCCCAAATCAGTTAATGTGGAGGAAACCGAGTTCCATTATAACTGGCTCGTGTACCATCTGAAGATGAGGACCAGCAGTGTAAGTGAGGGGTTATGTTTGTGTAGGTTAATTTGGTATCCCTTTGTAAATGAGGTTGGATCAGGGTTCAGAGGGGATGTGAGCAGCCTTTGTTCTGGAGCCTTCCTGTCCCGGGCCATTTCTTTTACACACCATCAGTTATGTTCTTGGTGATATGGGAGTATTGTGCCACAAATAACTAACTTTTGTGGTTTAGTGGTTGGGGGTTTTTTTGAAGGACTTGGATTTTTTTTTTACAGTTCTGGCAATAACAGGTGTAAATTTTATTTGAATTTATTTTTTTCATTTCAGTCCAGTCTAACACTTAATCAATATGCTGAAATATTCCCCCTTCATCGTTATGGAGCAGCTGGTTTGATTTCACCACTGTGTGAAGGACTGTATTTGGGACCATTTTTGCTCCTGTTCAGTCTGATTTTATATAAATTTTTTTGAACTGAGTTGCTTCATATGTCTTGCAGATCTGTGATTGAATCATGATTTTCTGGAATTCTGTAGGATTCTCATTAAGAGTTACTGGTGGCCCTTAGGATGTTCTGAGGGTGATCAGCCAACTTTGCTGTCGTGCAGATTTACCTGTATGACTGTACAGAGGTGTCTCCGTACTGCCTCCTGTTCTTTGGAGGGGATATATCCATCCAGAAGGATAAGGACCAGGACACCATCGCTGTGGATGAGTGGATTGTTTTCCAGTCTCCAGCAAGAATAGCACACTTGGTGAAGGTGACTATGTTTAGTAATAATAACGTACATGGAAGGCTCAGGAACACTGATCCGTGGGAATTTCTGGATTTGCTATTACTGTGTGCCTACGGATTCATCACTCAGGGAGATAGTGGTTGAAATGCACTCCCAGTGAACTACACAAAGAAAACAAAAGAGATCAACTTTTCCACAGCAGAAGCTGGAGGATGACTTGGTCAGTCCACGAAAACGTGAGGATGGGGCTCCTCAGCTAGCAGGAATGAGTTCTAATAGAGCTGTTTAATATTAGATCCCAGAAATCATACCTGACTTTTTTTTTAAATGTTATTTTTTTTATTTTTTTTTTTAAACCAGTATTTTTAATCCTGAAATAGTCAGCTAATGGATGTGTGGGCTGAGATGGGCATCTGCCATGAAGGGTAATGCTGCTGGTTTTTGAGGGACAGTGTTTGATGGCAGCAATAGCAATGTGGGAATGAACTGGTGGGAGAAGAGCAGGTGTAAAGGTCAGGAGATCAGGGGGACTGAACTCCTGTGGCAATGTTGTGTGTAGCTCTAACTCCCTGTCTCTTTCCTTTTTTCTTTTTTTTTTCCTTCCACAACAAACACTTTCCAGAATCTAAGACAAGAACTTGACGATCTTCTACAAGAAAAAATTGAAAACCCGCACCCCGTGGACTGGAACGACACGAAATGCAGGGACACGGCCGTGCTGACAGCGATCATAGACTTGATCACCACGCAGGAGAACGAGGGGCTGCGCAACTACGCCCCGCGCTTCCAGGGCGAGCGCTGCAGCTGACACACCGGGGCTGCCCCGCACACAGCAGAGCCACCTTTTTTATCATAGCATTTCTTTAGCTAGAGGAAACACTTTTCTAGGGTAAGCTGGCATTTTCCTCATCCTGAAGAGCAGTTCCTTGGGTAGTTGGCAGTGTCTGTATATGCATGTGTTCTGTGTCCAGTGTAGCTCCTGAAGTGAGGGAAGGGCACTGTTGGGTCATGTATGGTTCTTGTCCTGACGTAGCTGTTTTTGTTGGGTTTTTACCCACCAGGTAAGAGATATTTGAAAAGCCTGCTAAAATACTGCTTAGTAATACCTAAACTGTTCTTGCTGCTGGAGAAACATCTCAAAAGACTTTTTTTTTTTTTAATTGGGGGTGGTGAGTAATTACAGTGGCTGTGTTATTCCAGCTGTGCAGCAGTCTGCTCACCAGCACTTCCACAGAAGGTAATTACAGCTTAATTAATCTAAACTTGAAAACACTTGTTAAATTTGTACTGTGGGAGGAAACAATCTTCAGAAATATTCTCTTCTTCTGCCTTTCATCCCATTCAATTAATCTTTATTCAGTCCCCATCCAACCTCACTACTGGCAGAAATTGCAGCTTACAGGAAGTATGGTTAGATAAAAGGCACGGTGGAATATGCTTTAAGGTTCGTTGCATTCGAGTTTTTTGATTTTTTTTTTTTTTAAAGTCCATGTAAGGGTTATATTATTACATTAAAAGTCTTTTCTTTAAAGTGCTATTTCATCTGTTCTCAATGTTTTGAATGTTATTCTGTTTTGAATAATTTCCAGCTATGGAAGAACATTTGAATAACAAAGCTTGTTTAGGATTTTGAGGTTTATCCTCAAGAAATGAAGCTCTTGTGTTGCCTTTTATTTGCCTGGAAATATAACTCTTCTCTCTTCTGTGGGGTTTTGGGGTTTTTTTCTGTGCAAAAATGACTTTGGATCATCAAGCTTGGGAGGATTTATGTGCTTTATCCTGAAGAAAACAGCAGATCAGGTGAAATTAATTTATTTTTTTTTTAACAGAAGTAAGTCGAACTTAGTGACTAGAAGGTGCTTCCCATTGGGTTAACAAGGGATGGAGGATGTCAGGCTCATTGTTTCCCCCCACAGCTGAAAATAATGCATAGTTTAACCTCCCTCCTGCCAACCGTTTTACCCCCAGGTGTTCTAGATAATGAAGGGGGGGAAGAACATCCTGCCTTGGGGGTCCTGGGTGCACAAGGGAGTTGGAGGGAGAAGCAGCACGGTGGCTGCAGGGAGTGGGGAAGAGCCGGGCCGGGAGGGCTGTGAGAGGTGTGGAAGAGCCAGACCGTGAGGGCTGTGAGAGGTGTGGAAGAGCCGGGCTGGGAGGGCGGCTTGGAAGACAAGCTGCGCCGAGAGCAGGGAACAATGGTGCTGCTGGAGGTGAGCCCTGGAATCAAAGTGGGGGGAAATAGGGGTTAAATTACTGATAATTGTGTGGAAAAAGGAATGAAATGAATTCCAGAGTGTAATTTCGGTGCTGGGGACAAGGGCTGTCGTGCCAGGGAGGAGCGAGCAAGATGGCGGCGCGGGGAAGGAGGAGGGAACAAAATGGCGCCCGGCGCTGAGGGGCAGCGCAGCAGGGGCTGGTGGCACCAGTGAGCCCAGTGTCAGTGTGTGAGTGTGGGGCAGGAACTACAGCTCAGCAGAGGGTCCCACTGCAGACTGGATTTATTGATGAAAGGTTAGTGGTAATGCTGTTACTGGCAGTGCTGGATTAAAAATCGTGAAAATACAGGCTGGCACGTGGTACCTGCTTTATTCTCCTTGTCCGTTGTTTTTGCAGTACTTAAATGATGGTTAAATTTTTAATTAATAACAGAAAGAGCAAAAGGAAATGGTAGCAGAAGCAGAGCCTGGGTGAGAATGGCAGCGATGTTTGAAGGAAGGTGCCTGTTCTCTCAGACCCTGCATTTGGAACGATCCGGGCCAGGCAGCCCAAGGGCCACCCCAGAAGGGACACACCTGAGGGTCACGGGCTGGGGCAGTCACATCTGTGCTTAGGAAGTGTCTAATGTCTAAATAATGATGCTGACTGTGCTTGAAACATAGCTTAACGTCCTTTTAAGTGGAAAAGTATCAGAAACCTTTGTTCTTTGAGTTTGAGCCTGTTCCAAATGCCAGGTGAGCTGGTTTGTGCTGGGATAGTTTTCCTCACTAGTGTGTCTGGTGCTGTGTTTGGATTTGTGATGTAAATACCATTATTCCAGGTATGAAGTTTTGATAAAAATCATTTGCAGACTACAGCAGATAAATCCTTGGATTTCCTCCATCTTGGTGTCAAAATTTATTCTAGATTTATTTCCAGCACTTGTGTTCTGTCCACTTGTTTTCCCTACGTGTGTTACTTTAGGAACAGAAAATACAGGTCCAGAGTGTAAGGGACATGCCTGTGAGTGATGCTGAGCACAGGCTGTGCTCTGTCAGGGTGTGTAGGTTGACTAAAGTGTGCTATTTTTACCTTTTTATTTTCAGCAAATTAGCTTTGCATAATGGGAACAAATGTACTCCTTGCCATGGCAGTCAAGAACAGCACTGCATTACAGCATGTCTTAAAAGTTCAGCAGATAAAAATATTTATTATGTTGTAGGGCTGATATAAAGAAGCAGAAAAGAATAACTGTTCCTTATGTGTGTCACAAGTAGGAGATGCTGAGACAGGCTGGAGTCAGGTGGGCACTGGATTTCTGAGCAGGTGCTGGGTGGCCCTCAGGAGCCCACAGACACACCTGGGCACCTCAACTTTGAATCAGGGAACAGAGAGCATTTTGTTTTTTAAGCATTTTAGTTGCTTAAAACCTGGCTCTAGAAGTCAGAAGGAAGGGGTGCACATTCCAGGCCTTCCAAAAATGAGAGTTTTAATTTTACAGTAACAAACTCCCACCTCTATTCTGTCACTGCTGGGTGCTTAATTGAAAACGAGATACTGGTGTCAAGTCCACCTCTAATTAAAAAGGAGATGCAGGAGAGCACGTGTGTCTGTGCATGTGCAGAGTGCACAGGGTGTGAAAGTGCTGAGTTTTTTGGATCACACTCTTTGTAATTAGAAGTTCTCATCGTTTAGCTCCAACTTGCTCTAAATTACTTTTTTTTTGCTAATGAAAATATTGTGCAGTTGCTGTAAGGGAAAAAAACCAACCCCAAACCCCTGAGGTTTTGAAAACTTGTTTATACAAATGTTCAGATAAATTGCTTTTTATGCCTTAAATTTCTAAGCTCTCTTTAAGCTACGCTGGAATTTAGAGTGCAAGTCCAAGGCAGCACTAGTAGAGCAATCACCCTGTGTGCCACCCCCAGGTAAGGTGTGCATTGTAACTAATGCCACCTTGAAAATGTGATTTAACCCTGGGTCAGCCCTGCAGTGGTTGGACCAGGCGAGTGGTGCAGGTCCCTTCCCCCGAACTGTGGCCAAATTATAGAAAGCAGAGGTAACTGAAGGCTCTTTTTCCATCTCCTGCTTCTCGTTAGCCATCAGCTGTTCTCCCAGGCCTGTGATCTACACCATGGCTTCAAGGCCACACAGGTAAATTGGATCTGTGGCAGATGAAGTAGGACACAGGATGGTGCTATTTATCTTTACAGAACAGGAATAGTTGAAATGTGACAGCTTCCCAAAGAGTTTTCTTTGACAGGAATGACATTAAACAACTGGCATTTTAATTCACGCCATTAAAAAAAATTCAAAGCTTTTTTTAGTAAGGATTTAAAAGCATTTTATTGATTGTTGTCCTATAAAATCAGAGAAGTCTTTAATTCCTGAAGAACTGTGTCCAACGATAGGAAAAATGAAAAATGTCTTTAAAAAACATTACAGCATTTTTTGAAAAACTAGGTATGAAAAATATATACAAGGTATTAAAAAATCTGAATAAAATTAATGCCTGGATTTATACATTCAGTTATGTGTTAAACATCTGCCTGTGTACAATAAATTTGTTAAAACAGTAGCAGTCTTTTTACTATGTTAAATAAGTCTTTGTTCAATTTACAGTTTCTGTCATTACCATTTTATCAGTCCTCTTTTAAATTAATTTACAAGGCTGTATAACCACTGTCAGACTGTCCAGGTAAGTACTTTTGTACAAAATTATTACCTTCCTAATACAGTTTAAATTGTTAGAGACAGACATTTACAAACACCCAATTCACTCACCAATGAAATCAGCATATTACAGACTATAAAACAACCTCCATCCAGCCCCTGTTCTGAGGCTGGGGAAGGCAACAAGAAGAAAGCCTTGGTACTACAAGTTGTCCCCTCGTTTGTATGAGCAGTATTTAGCTGCTGAGTCAGCAGCTGGTCCTTACCCGGTGAGGGTTTGCATCCCACAGTCCCCTGAGCTCTGCTGAGCACAGGGCAGCACCAGCACAGCTCCTGCCAGGCTGTTCCTCCGGCACTGCCCGAGCTCTGATGGTGCCCACAACAGAGAGGAGACCTGGCACCTCAACCAAACTGTGCAGCTCTTCACTCTCCCTCTGCTGTGGATCCCACAGGACGATAAAGGTGCAGGTAAGTGGAGTTCAGCAGAACACGGAAAAACTATCTCCAGTACTGAAGAGCAGAAACCCCCCAGTCCCAGACCAAAGTACTTCATGTTCCTGCAGCCCATCAAACTCCTGCTCTGAAACAGTAATTGAATCACAGGAGCTCGTTAAACACCTGAGGAAACCAGGAACAAATCGGCCCCATTTTCAGCAGTTACTCTCTGCTAAAATACCTGGGCCAAGATGGATCAGCACCACCTGCTTTGCAGAGTGTGGTACCTTGTTTTTGCTTTCAGAAATCCTTTCACCACTGCAGAACTAAAAGGAGACAGTCTGAGCTGCCTGACAGTGTTTAACTGTTAAGAGACCACTCCAGCTGGAGGCACAGCTCTGGATTCTTCTGGAGCTTCTGCCAGCTTTGCTTGTGCCAAGGCCCGGGCTGTCCCTGGATTTGCACTGGAGAGGTAGGTTGGCCTTCCTGAAGTACAGAGCTGGTTGTTCTAGTTTAGGTCACACAGGTTCTGACACAAGTGGGAAGTATCCCATTAACACCCTGGCTGGTACTGGGACTGGCCCACTGCAGCTCTTTGGGACACCCCAGCATTGCTGTTCACCTCCAGCTCCATGGATGGGGCGTGTCTGCTGTCCCGTGTCCTGTGCAGCTCGGGGGAAAGCAAGTCAGGATGCTGGAAAACGGAGGGAGCAAGAACAGAAGGAGGCAGGGATGGAGCAACTGAAGCCAGAACTGGAACGCGAGTGAGAAGGATGCAGAGCTGAGCTCCCAGGACACTGCTGTGAGCTGCACTCTGCTCCTGGTCTAACCAGGCTTCAGTTCGGAGCTCTCGGAAGGCAAAGCGAGGACGGACACGAGTATCCAATCAGCAGTGCTCTGGTGAAGGGGGTGTGGGCTCCAGTGCCCCCCATCCCACAGGGAGCCCCCAGCAGCGGGTGCAGAGCGTGGTGTGGGACAGGAACACGCTACACGTTGGTTTCCAGCCCCAGCAGGCGCCCCATGCGCTCCATGTTCTTGTCCAGGGTGGCACGGCAGGTGATCTCCTTGGCACACTCCATGGGGAACCAGCCCCGCTGCCCGTCCCGCAGCCGCTCCCCCTCGTACCAGCCTGCAGGGACAACAGGGACCATCACAGCTCTGTCACACCTGGCTGGCCTGCACGGAGGGGACACTCACAGCCATCACACACCTTATACACCTGCCTTGGCACTGAATAAAGGACCACATTAAGGGAGATTTGGCAGCTTTTTATACAGGCAGACTAGGGAAGAAAGTCTACGTAAAATGTATTACACAATTTCACTGGTTTTTTTATATTGTAATTAAAATATAATTTGCAATAATGACTATACTATCACTGCAATCTAAAGAGAGCAGCACAAGTGACAGCATCTTGGATTTCATACGTAACACTGAGTAACATCCAGCTGGGATTTATCCCTCAAGTTCTGGCAGTGTCCTGCCTCCCTGAGCCAGCACATGGTGCTGTCAGTGGAGTCACAGACATGTCCAGGCATGAACCAGTTTTGATCTTGGGGTGCTTGATGCTGTGGAAAACCTCAGCAAACTCCCTGAGCCAGAGCTGTGCCTGTAGCAGGCAGGGAAGCTCAGGCCATGGCACTACTCAGACTGGGGATGCTTCTCGTGGACAACCCTGGCACTCACTGGAGTGTCTGAGCTCCTCATTTTTAGATAAATGCAATTTCTTATTTGTGGACATATCAAAACCAGGCAGCACACACGTTCTGCAGCTGGTTATACTCTGCTCATCTGCTGCCCAACAGAGCCTGTCCTTTAGAAACCTGAACCCAGATGTCCAGGCTTTTCTTGGAAGCTGAACCTTTTCTCAGTTGAAGCCCATGCTATTAGAACCAATTTTTTCCAGCTGGATCCCCTGCAGAGGTGGTTATGACTGACAGCCAAACCTTCACTCACCATCATTCACTTTTTGATAAACCAGAACGACATCAGCCACTTGGAGGGACAGTTCATCGGCCTGCTTGGCTGTGTATGTCCTGATGATCTCCACCTGAGCCAGAGCTGGGGAGGAACAAGCCAGGCTCAGTTAAACCAAGCTCAGAGCAGTGCACCTCATTAAAGCACACAGACCATTCATTCTTTTTCAAACCTCCAGGGTGCACTCCCCCCGTGCCCCTCCCCTGGGCAGTCCCACCCCCGAGGGTCACTCACTGGTCCTGTCGGTGTGCAGCCCGTCGCTGTCCTGCCCCAGCGCTGTGATCCACCGCGCCCTGTCACTCCTGCAAGGCAAACACAGCCCCGTGTCCCAGATCATGCTCTTGAGAGTGCCAGCACTGAGACTGCCCTTATCTCCTCCAGAGTCAGCACATATCTCCTGAGCACCTGGGAGTAACCTGGGTGTATCACCAGTGTGTGTATTTTGTGCCTTAGTGACGGGACGATACAAAGGTCTAACCTAACCCCGGTTCTTTTGTCCTCAGGAGCCACACACCACAGGAGGTGACAAAACTGAACAACTGTGCTGGAAATCTTTGTGTCAGAGAAAACATTTCAGTTTTACCTGCACAAACCCCTGCTCCATAGGCACTCTGACCCACCCAGCTTGGCCTTGGAGATTCCCTTCCCAGCCTGCTCAAAGTACAAGATAAGACTGTAAAAATAGGTAATTTTTAAATACAGGAAATTCTTTTCAGCCTCTTCCTCTGAGTGATGATCCACTATTTATACTGCAAACAGTACAGAACAAATCAATAATAAATCTGAAGAACAAAATGTCTTTTCATCCAAAGCCCAGACAACTAAAAATGTCCTGCATTTTTTCCCCAATAAAATCGCATTTTCAAACAAGTCTGAATCATCTGCTGCCTTCATAATGAGTTCTTTCATAGAAAGCATTGATGATCTTTAGTTTCTTTCAGGGTTATTCTAAACTTTGAAAGCAAACCTAAAACTATCGATTTTTCCAGGCAGGGATATGTCTGGAGCTCTCCCTTTCATGTGTCTGTCCCGCCTCCAGCTTCCCCCAACAAACAGACCCTCTCAGTGCTGGGGAGGTCGTGCGGAAGTTAATGGCCCTCGGAGCCACGCTGGGCACCCACAAACAGGACCCTGGTTGTTGCTGCTCACACTGCCCAGGAGAACAAGGACCAGGCTCTCCCAGCAGGGACAGCTCTCCTCCTCCCACTGCTGCCCCATCCACACCCGCAGCTCAGTGCCAGGGACTGGGCTCAGTGTCTGCCCGCTCCCACCCCGGGCATGGGACACTCCTGTCCCCGTCCTGCCACGGTGGGACAGCCCTGACCCGGGTGAGGGACCGGACACAGCTGTGACACCACCCGCCGTTACCGCAGCCCCTACTCACTGAGTCTCTGCTCCCAGCAGCATCTCCACCCTGTCCCCTGCGTGGTTGCTGAGCACCAGCAGCCTGAAGAGGTGGGCGGCAGAGCCCCGCGAGTGCAGCACCGCGTTCCTCCCGGGAGAGCAGCCGGGCTCCTCCTCGCAGGGCTGCACCACCAGCTGCTCCCGCAGCGAGTGCTCCGTCACCGTGTAACTCTCCTCACTGCGGGACAGAGCGGCACAAACACACCCCGGGTTAATGGCTGGCTTCCACTCAGGAGGTCTGGGTGCAAACACCATCACAGAACCCACATTTCATTCCAGAGTCCAGGATGGTTCTTCCAACACCTCATCTCCACGGGTGGGGGAACAGCTCCTGCCACTGTGTTTGGTGTGAAAACCAAGCTCTTATTGGGCTCTGTGGGATGTGTTTTCACTGTTCTGCAAATTAAATACTGAAATGTTCTGGTTTTTTGCAGAACAGCTTTGTATGTGATGGACACAGAACATGCCCCAAATGGAACCCCTCCTGCTCTGCTGCTCTGAACCAGGGAAAGGTGGGGTGGGTTGGGTGGGGTTTGTTCGGGTTTTTTCTAAAGAATCCAGTTCAGTATTTTAGTCTGGACAACTCCTGCTTAGCCAAGGACAGAACTGGGAATGCTGCCATCATTACCTGGAAGACTTGCATCTGAGAAAGAAATGTGTCCATACACTTGTGTAATGAATAATAAATGCATTCCTTGCTAATTATCAACTAGTTTGCACATGTGCACAGCTAATCATAACTGCATTTCTTACCAGTTAATCAAGAGAAACCTTTACAAACCCCTCCTACTCCTTAACCTCCATTCCACAAACCAGGGGGATCAGCCAGGGCAGGGCAGCCCTTTGCCCTCTGTGCCTCTGGTGCCCACACAGTGTCTTGTGCTGCCTTTGGTTATGGAATCCCCCTGGCATCCTTAGACAAACCACAGGATTGCAGGTAACGCTCCCAAGAGCACTGACCCTCTGGCAGGTAACATTCCCAAGCAGCAGTGACCTTTGGCCTGCCAGCACTGACTGCTCCTGCCAAGAGACTGCATTAAACCCTCAGAAGTATTAAATCTTTTTTAATGATATTTGAAAATGAGTTGGATTGTGTCTACACACAGAAGGAGCTACAAGGACAACTGACAGACAAAACGTTCCCAATAAACTAAAGCTGGGCAGTGAGTGGGGAGAAGCAGAGTTTTACTGCTCTCCAAAGCCTTGTGTGCAATGACACATCCCAAGTTCCCATGTCCCCTCCTGGCCCGATCCCAGGGAGCAGCCCTTTGCCTCACTCCCTCACAGGGCCCGTGTGACAGAGCAGCTGCTGCTGCCCCGCAGGTCAGAGCCTGTCCTGGCAGTGCCACCCCACAGCCCCGCAGGTCAGAGCCTGTCCTGGCAGTGCCACCCCACAGCCCCGCAGGTCAGAGCCTGTCCTGGCAGTGCCACCCCACAGCCCCGCAGGGACCGGTGCACGGAGCCAGGACAGAGCTGGTGAGGACGGGCTGAGCCAGGGCTGCCCACGGACTCTGGGCAAGGACCAAACTGTGCCACTGCAGCGCTCACAAAGCTCTATTTTTAGCACAAAGTGATGTCTTACTGCAATGTTAAGAATCTTCTGCTCAAGGAAAAACACAAATATTTAACCTCAACTAGCAACCAACATTTCTGTCCAGTGCTGCAGTGCTGTGGCAACACTGTGGGTGGGAGCACAGAGCACCCAGAGCCCAAACTCTGTTAACAAGCTTTGTCACTTGGGCAGGGGGAGCTTCCTGCTCAGGGTATCGGGGGCTCAGAGCTATCAGTGCTGTTCCATCACATCCCTTCTACTGGATATCTTGGGACAGCAACTGTGTGAGTGTGCCAGTAACACAACAGGTTCTGTCACCGGCCTCTGGGCCCAGCTGGGATATCTCCCTTCCAGCAGCTGGAAGGTGTTACAAATCCAAAGCCTGAGTTTGGATCAGAGCTGCTGTTACACAAATCTGGTGTGTGACTGGGACAGCGACAGGGACCAGTGAACAGGGACCAACAGGGATCAAGGACCTGTCACTGCTCCCCCAGCCCCAAACTGGCACAGCACAGCAGCCCCACGTTTAACCCAGTGTGACCCAGCTCTGCAAAGAGCTGCCAGGGAGGGGACAAGGGACTGTCTCACAAACATCCAGCACGAGCTTCAATAAACACGGAATCTCAGAGACCTTCACACCAGCACAGCAGACAGGGAGAAATCCAGGCACATTTCTTCCCAGCTTTAGAAAAAACCTCCACTTAAATAATTCTCCCCCTTCACTTTGGTTTCTCTTTGCTTAAATATTACCATTTTCTTCCCAAATGTTATATCATACCCCACTCCTCAAAATTTATTTCAATTACAGGTTTGCAGTCTCACAGAAGGGTTTGGCTGAACAGGCCAACCCAGATGCAAAAATAGTTCTTCAGAACAGTTCTCAGCCTCAGGAATAAGGTTCATTCCTCAAGTATTACCCAACAGCAGCAGCAGAGGATATAAATTCCATCCAATTTGATTATTCTACACCTCCCCTCAAATCCAGTGATAAAAATGTAAATGGCAACTGCTGGAAGTTGTACCACATCTGCCATCCTCAAAAACCACCCAAGCGTGGGGAGCGTGGAGGGGAATGGACATTCCTGCTCCTTTATCCTTCCCAAACTTCTCCCTTGGCTAAGGCATCAAGAATGAGCTTTTTAACTGGTTTGACAGTTTGGAATTTCAATTGTGTTTGCCAAAAGTAAATCCTGTTTAATGAGCAGTTACTCGTCGTTTGCACCCAGGGGCTGATGGACAGAGACTCAAATAACTGCTGAACTCATTTCTCAGCCACCACCGCGTTACATGTCAATGTTCAAGGAGTTGAACACAAAGGCAGTTTTATACTGGAGAAGCTCTTACCTCTTCTTCTTGGTGATGATGAGGACATCATTGAAGAGGAAGAAGTAGACCTGCTGCTTAGAGGTTCTTTTGGAAAAAAGTCCAGTGTCTTCTACATACGCTGTTAATTCGCCCCTTTTCACCAACCACCGTGAAGAGGAAACCAGTGGAAAGGGCTGCAAGGCAAGAAAATCACATTTTAGTCCTTCAAATGTAGAGATATTTTAAAAAAATCAGAGACTGAAGTACGATGTTTTTGGGGAAGATGCTTGAATAAACTCAGAGCTCAGAGATCACAAAGGGGTTACCACGGTTTAAGGGACCTCCATCACTCCTACAACACACAGGTAACAGCTGCAAATACCTGGGAATCACTCGGGCACCTGATCATTGCTCAGCAAAAGTAAAAATGAACAGACCTGACTGGTCACACTTGGGGTGGGACAGACTGTGAGACCTCCCAAGGGCAGTAAAACCGAGCCTGTCTTCCAGGAATGTGTTTGTGGATGGCTCCTGAGGCACCTGTGCACACTGGACGTGCTCCCGGTGCCTCCCGGCTCTTCCCGGAGCGCCGGAGACACTCCCTGTGCCAGTGTCACCCGGGACACTCAGCCAGGTTTGCACAAACCTTCACCCCCCAGCAGGTGCAGGTAGAACCTTCTTCCTTCCAAGGCTGTTACCACCCCACACCTCTGATGTGTCCCCATGGACTGCTGTTCTCAATAGGAGCCCCTCAAGTCCTGTCCACTGGCAGGCTTCATTTAATATGGAGAATGAAGGATTCTACAGTTTCTCTCTGGGTGAGGACCAACACCTGCAGCAAAGCCACAGAGGGTCTGAGCTGCCTGATGTGAAGGTCTGGATTTATTAACCCAAATTATTCCCAACTGCAGGAGAAACAGAGCCCACAGAAGGCCCTTTTGTTTCTCTGTGCATGAACACGAAGGGAGATGTGAGACTGTGTGTCCTGGTCACACAGAGCCTCTCTGAGGCTGTGACACAGCCCAGGGAAGGGCCACACTAATGAACACAGCTGCCTGTTTCCCCCTCATTTAAGCACCTCTCATGCTTTTAAAACACCCCCGTCCTGCAGCCTGTCAGCTCCTTCCCATTCTGCATGAGCTGCCTTTGTGCATCCCTTAATCCCTGTGCTGAGCCAACCCTGCCTGTACCTGCCCAGGGGGCTGAGCCAAACCCAGCCCAGCTGGGACTGGGACCCTGCTCGTGGAAGAACAAAACAGGAACTCCCGAAAATAACCCCCCACAACTTCTCTGCTGCTAAAGATGAAAAGTTGAAGAACTTCTGAACCTTGGTTAAAAACTCAGTTCTAGAGATGTGCCACGCACAAAAGTGACACAAGATCTGAGTTGCTTCTCTTGTGCTCCCATGAAATTTTCCACAGTTACATCTAACAAAATAATAAACAAAAATTTCCAAACACTCTGAGGCTGGGCAAGTACAGAAATACTTTAACTAATTTATAATGGTTATAAAACAGAATTACAGCCCCATGATGATTGGTTTACAAGCAAAAAATACTTTACAAAGTTCTATTTGAGGATGAACTAAAAATTCCTCTAATCTGTACTCCAAGTGAGTTCATCCCATTTTCCTAATTGACTCTACTCCAGAGGCAGCTTGGTTTTACTTTAATTTTTCCTTAATTGCCAAAGGAGCACATCACGTGCACCATCTCCCTGCTACAGAAAACAGGCTCTCAGAACTGAAAAATGCCTTGAGCCCTGGCCAAAGTGGGGCTTCCTCTGCCAGCTGGCAACTCCCCCGACCAGACAGGGCCTGAGCCACCACAGGCTGCATTTGGGATGCACAAAGGAAAATTCTCCCATAAAAGCACAGAAGGACAAAGTCCCCAGAGCTGCTGTTGCTGCCCCAGCACCAGCACGAGCTGCTCCCCCAGGGAGGGGATGGACAGAGCCCCCGTCCCGAGGGAAGGGACAGGAACCCCCGAGGGGCTCCTGGGATTGGGAACTGAGTGGAACCAGAGAGGGGCTCAGCCCCAGCACTGGGCTGGGCTCACCTGAGTCTGGTATCACCACTGTCAGGAAATGGCACTTGGCCAGAAGTGTTTTATTTGTTGTTGCTGTTGCTCTACGTAAATATTAGTACTGTTTCAATTTTTAGTCAAAATTTGAGAATAAAAATCCTTTGGACAAGTTGAAAAACCTCTTTTTGGAGGCAGCGTTTCCCCCAAGCCCGACCCTCACAAGAGCCACGATTTTAAAACCATGAACCTCCACTCACTACACATCTGATAATGAAACAATCTTCTCTCAAAGGAATCCTCACTGTGTAACAGTGTCAGACACTCAGGACAGAAATGGGATTTCAGCAAACATTGAATAGAAAACAATAAATGTACTTGAAGAAAGATCTTCAATGTCCAATAAACCCCCTGTTATATATGACTGGGTCTGCTGGTTATTCCTACCACAAAGACTGACTGGAGATGATTTTTTAACAGAAACCTGAGATGTCCCACCCTTAAGAGAAAGGACAAACATCCCCAGGATCCTTCCCTGGCCTGGAAGCTTTTTCCCAGGACATCTTGCCCATCAGGTACATGAGAACACCTCAGCACTGAGCAGCATCTCCTAATGCCAAAACCTTCACAGCAGCTTAGTTTTTACAGCAGAGAATACTCTTATTTCAGTATATATTCAAAACCCTTGTGTTGTAGTGTCACCTTCTACTAGAAATGATCAAAATACTTGACCAAAATTTTAATTTTTGTCCTGACACATCAGGTGGTTTCTTTGCAAGAATCACTGTGGGATATGACAACATGGTAAGAATTCCACTGCTTCCTGTGTCAATGAAATGGTCAGAAATATCCTCCTGCCCATACCTTGATTTTGAATTCCAGCTGGGAGTTAATGGTGTACATCATCTCCGTCCTCTCCATCTTCCGAGCGCCCTCGTTGCACAGACGGACCAGCTGGGAACGAGACAGGGCTGAGCTGAGCTGGGCTCAGGGACTGCACCAACTGCTGTTCCCTCAGGAAAGGCACTTCCAGGGAGGCACAACCCCCCAGCAGTGACACTCCAGGCTGGCTCACCCCCAGAGGGTGTCTATGGGTGCCCAGGGCTGGCCCCACACCCGGCCCTGACCCCGAGACCCCCTGACCCCCACAGCCCCCCAGGACCCTGGGAACTGGTTATTCAGGGGCAGTGGTGCAGAGCCCAGCCCAGGTTCTGGCTGAGCAGGGCCACAGTGCTCTGCTCCAGGGGAATGATCAGCTCTACACACAGCCCTCCCCTGCTCCAGCCACGCTCTGCTCCCACACACTCACCCAGCAGCACCAGTGGCACCAGTCTGGGCTCTTTTCCCAAGTAATAACCAGTAATTCTGGTGTAAAACCCATCCCCAGGGGCCCTTCTTAAATACAGCAATGTGGAGGTTTTATGCCTCAGTGCTCCTCCCACCTGCATTATTATTGCACAAAAACCATCCCTTTTCCCTCACAGTGCACAGGAATGTTCAAGGGCCAAGGTAATGTCCAGCCCCAGCAAGCAGAGAAGCAGCTTTTTGTTCTACTAAACAACACCTAGCACTTCCCATCTCACATCAGCCCATGATACACTACAGCTCCTGAAATGCTGAGATCTATGGAGGCAAAAAAACCCTGACTAGAGGAGAGCAGCTCTGAAGCACTGACAGCAGGGCAGTTGGTTCAGTTAAGTGCTCAGAAGATTCAGATTTTCTTTACTGTCAGGACACTGTTCTGGGGTTTTGATACACACAGTCCACTCTGGGCTTTCTGTTGGAACAACTGGCATAAAACACAATACATTTGTCCAACTACACAATGAAACAGGTGAACGATAAACATGAAAATTAATTCTCAAGTGACCAACAAAACCCCAAAGCAGCCACTTCTCTGGTGGGTTTCTGAAATGACAGAGGCCTGGAGGGTGATTCAGGAAGGAAAACAGTCAAAGCAGGAAAAATTCTGCAGAGAAAAATTTCAGTGAGCACTTAAGAATGTACCTTGCTGACTTCTTTTAGAGCCTGCTTGCAGTTCTCATATTTTGCTGAATCCTTGGGTGTTTTCTGGCAAATGGTCTGAAATAAAACATCAGTTACTTCAGAGGACCAAGCAGCACAGACTGCAACCCACAGAGAACTCAGAGTCCATGAACAAACTGCCCAGGTGATCAAATTAATCAGTGTCCAATTTGCAAACCTACAGAACCAAATCATCAGTCCTGTCTCTGGCTCCTACCAGAGCTGGACTCCGAGTCTGGATCCCAGTTAGGTGGTTCCAGCTCCTCCTCTGGTTCTGGCACCTCACCTGAACTGCCACGAGCCCTGGTGTGAACTGTGGCACCAACACTCCTGGCACTTCCATCACACTCCCGGGCTCCCCAGTCACTGCACAGGGAGGGACAGCTCAGTGCCACCCCCACACAGCTCCCCTGCCCTTGGGAATGGAGTTCATCCTTCGGGAATGGAGTTCCACTACAGACAATTTCTGTGCTGGAGCCTCCTTGGTTTCAAAATTATTGTGACCCTTACTGTACAATTTTCCTTTTAGAATGTCCAAATCTTTAACTTGTGAATGGGGGTCAGGAGCAGGAGGGACCAGTCACAGCCAGCAAACAAATGGAGCAGGACTCCATAATCCACAGCCCAGGACATACAGCCCTGGACTGGCACAAGGGGGAAGATATGGAGAGACTGGAACGAACCAGGAATTGAGTGAGAGCATGTGAACTGAAGGAACATGTATCAAGGAAAAACAGAGGAATAGGTGTTCTCACATCCATCAGTAAGGGGAGACGAGTGACTCTCTGCATGGGAAGGATGAGGAAGGAGATCATGGGCAAATTCCTGCAATCCTCGTGGGACTCGATCCGGGACAGCACCTCCTTAAACGCTGGATTTGTGGCTCTGGGGGAAAAGAGGGAGAGGATTCAATGGTGTGTTTTACCAAATAACTGTGCAAGTTGCCAGATCTCAAATAAATCCTGGTTTCATTGCCAGGGAAGTGTGATTTGCAGGAGCTGGATCACCTAAGCCCGGCACTGACACCAAACTCAGGCACTGCCACCCCTGGCCGTGAGGGCAGACCCAGGGGAGCCCGTGGGACACTGAACCGATGCAGGAAAGGGAACCAAGCCCTGTGACCACGGCAGGGTTGGGCTGTGCAGCCCAGCGAGTCCCCACTCCTTGGAGGAGCGTGCAGGGACAGTTCAGCCTGTCAGCACATGCTGGGAGCCCCAGGTTTTGCACCCAAGTGCAGAGCCTCCCCCTGACTCCCAGCACGGTGCAGTGGCAGCCCCGGTGCTCACAGCAGCCTCTGCAGGGTGCGCTGCTGGTACACCTCGTTGGTGCAGTACTTCACGTAGGGGTCGAAGGAGGAGGCCGCGTGTTTCTCCACGATGTCACTGATGTCATCGATGAAGATGTTGTTCTGGTGCCTCGCTTCCAGCTCTTCAAAGAACCTGGGAAGAGGAAATGGGTTCCTCACTTTGACAAGAAAACAGCGTCTCACTCTCATGGCATTTCCCACTTCACCTGCCACGAGCCGGGACTTTACAAACTAACGACAACTGGAACGGTTGGTGACAGGGTGAGATCATCCCTCCTTTGGCAGGGCAGCGAGGGAAATCCTGACAGGACACAAATCCAGGGGTTGGTGTCCCCTGGCAGCTCAGCAGCAGTGTTGGCAGAGGCAATTCCCACTCTCCCAGTGCCAGAACCCAAACAGCATCACTGAGCTGGTCAGACCAGAATTTCCAGAAATGGGGTTGGAAAAGAAATGAAACTACTTCAAACACACATTAACACATTTCCTCTTGCAATTAAAGGCAGCACAGCACCAGAAGTGCTCAATGAAATCAAGGTCTGTGTGACTGCTGAGCCAAAGACAAAAGCCATGGTTGGCAGAGGGGGACATGATGCTCATGTTTCACATCCTCCAACCCACCCCTGGAACCAAACACAGATTGGAAACACTGAAAACGGGCACAGAACCCAAAATCCTCTGCTGGCTCCTCCCCTAACCATGCTTGTTGTCCCACATGGAAGTCTCTTTGGCCTCTGGAAGCTTCCCACTCCTTTTGGCACTCTTAACTTTCCCACAGCACGAGCCTTGATTTCCACCACACTCGCTAGAAACCTCTCCCTGTTTGGGGAGTAAGAGCTCACACAGACCAGCTCTGCAGGCCCCCACAATTCCCCCCACAGCACACCAGTGCCATCCTCACACATGCAGAGCTGCTGACAATATCTCACTAGCCCTGGCCACAGCCTTTGTACATCAGGATTCAATGCCAGAATCCTCAACTCCCTGGAGTCAATGAGCTTGTTAAAAATTCTCACATAGTAGAGAAAACATTGATGAAATACTTGGAACTCATGATCCTACATCAAGTTCAAATATTTTGAAATCTGTTTTATTTAATTTCAGCCCTTTATTCCATTTTCTCATCACTAACAGTGGCTCTTCAAATCTGTCACCTTTTTTCAAGTGTGTCACTGATGTTCTCCAGAGTCTGTTTTGCAAACACACCTCAAACCTGTGAGAGGAGGAGAACAGGATGAACAGCAGCTGATCACCCACGTGTGTAGGAACAGGGGTTAACTAAGTTTAGGTATTTTCCAGAGGCAGCTGCTGCACTGAGTGGCTGCCAGGCTCCCACTGGGTCAGTCACAGAGTCAGGACAATCCAGGGGATTTTGTCCCATTTTGGATTTTGTCTGGTTTTGTTAAGTTTGGACACAGTAACTGCACATGCACTGGCTGATGTTTGTGTTGGCATTTCATGGAAAACAGGGTACCACAAAGAGGCACCACCTGCCCTACTACAGCTTCCCCCTTCCCTTCCCCTCTCAGCAGTGCTCTTTAACAGCCTTGTCACCTCTGAAGGGCACAGTCCCCACACCCTCTGCCCCCCCATCCTCTCAAAGCACAACATATTCCAAGTTGCCACTGACTCTGCTGTGCTGTGGATTTGGGTTGAGTGTCAGGACATCCCACTCACTGCTCCCAGAGCTCCAGGGACACACACTGAAGGGAAGAGCTGCCTCAAGTGTCACCGGGGTCCAAGAAGGTAAAAAAACAAATAAAAAATGAAATAAAAGAGAGTCTCCAAGTCACAGAGTCTGCAATTTCTCATGAACCACAACAGATTCCCACCCCTGCCCACCAGGAACTGGGATTCCTCACTCTGCTCAGACATATTTACAGCTGGGAGAACCTCCCACTGCTGCCAATTTACTGTGCTCAGGAAATGTGGAAATGCAGAGTTTCCTGCTGGGTTATGGCACCCTGACAAGGTGTTGGACCCTGCTGGGCCACAACTTCCACTTTTAGAATTTATCTGGTGCTTCATCAATGACATCAGACACAGTCACCGTAAGATTCGTAAAAATCTGGGATAAAGAAAAAAGGGAATAGAGGGGCAGAGAGAAGCAGCACCCCCAAGTCCATCCCTCCAACATGTACTACAAGGAAATCATGCACTGAAGTTTGAATCAAAGGTTGTGGTTTTTCACATCCAATCTGCTAATTCCTAGATACAATCAGTGAATCAGACACATCATAAACCCTTTCACTTATAAATTTAGGACATATTCTGTCACATGTCAGGACCGAGGGATGGAGTGATTAAATTCAATTTAACCAACTAGGAATTAGCTGTGCTGTGTGATGCTTTTTTTGCTGAATACCAGAAGGATTTATTTAAAGAATCTGTTTCTGTTAATTCCAGAACTTTTCTGGTTGAAGTTACATCCAATTAAGTGGAAGTCAAACAGCATCACAGGACAGAATTTGATTTCCCTCATCTTGCCCTTATGTTGTTTAAAAGAAACGTCCAATCTGTACCACTCCAGCCCCTCCCCTAAAGGCTGAGGGCCAAATCCAGGACTGCAGGTTTAGCTCATTCCCTGTTTGTTTGTGTCCAGCACAAGCTCCAGAGACACCAGAGCTCTGGCAGTGCTGGCTCTGCCCTCTGTGGCAATAGTTTCCTCCTCACAGCTTGGTGGCTCCTGGAAAGGTTCTTCCCATGTCTCAGGGCAGATCAGCTCCTGGAATGACCCCCAGGAACAACTTCCTGACACTTGCTCAGGCAATTCCCTCAGGCTGTTCATTCCTCCTCACTGGCACTGCTTTATCCAGGACCAACAGCCCCCAGCTCCTCCAGGACTCCCGTTAATTGGGGTGTTAATTGGGGTGTACAGTCTCAGGAACTGCTGAACCTCCACCCACTTTACTGCCAAAGGAACACCCAGATAAACACACTGTTGCTGTGTTTCCTGCAGCAACAGTAAATCTAAATACTGGTAAGAGATCCCTAAGCTGCTCCCACAACAGCCCTGCAAGCCCCACCAGCAAAGCCCAGTGGCTTCAGAGGGTCTGTGTGGGCAGTCCCAGAGATTGTGACCCCAGTGCTCTGCAGGAAGGGACCTACAGGACAAACACAGTTTGGGTTACAGCTGGAAGGCTTTACAGGTTTTAAGTACTTTTATTCTACTGTCCTCAAACACAAGTATTCACATCAATCACTCTGTGCAGAGGGTGGGCCACAGAAGAGCCACAGGCTGCAAGAAATCAGCTGCAAATGCTGCCCTGGGATGATTTCTTTGTTTTCTTCTTTAAACAGAGAATATGTTTCCATCATACAGGAATGGGTTTCAGTACAAACAGCTGGCAGCTCCACACCATAGTTCTGGCCACGGAGCTCCCACAGCTCCTGTCCCTGCCCCTCCTCTCCAGGCCAGTCCCCAGCATCACTGTGGGCCCACACCTGAGCACACTGGAGCTGCTCTGGCAATGGTTCAGCTCAAAATAAACTGGGTTTAGCTGATGCCAAAACTATCTGTTGCTGGGTAACAGAAACCATCTTAAGTCACCACTGAGGGAGACTCTGGGGTTTGGGTGTTTTTATTTTTAAAAAACCAGCTATTCTGTTAATGTTAAAACCAGCTCTTGCAAGGCAATTAGAGGGAGAAGTGGCAGTTCACGGGCTGAGGGCCTGAGATAGAGAAAGAAGAAGAATTATCTCCAAAAATACCTAATAATAGACATAAAAAAGAAACTGAACACAAAGGACTGAACTGGAACTAGAGCAAGGACTGACAGGAGAGTTTTGAAAAGCAATCCAGTGAGAAGAGGAAAAGTTCTGAGGGGACCTGACAGTGAGTCTCCTCCCAGGAATCTGGGACACAGTCACAGACCTTGTGTGCTGCCTCTGCACAGGAAGATCAGTGACAGTACAGAGCTTTGGAGTCAGAGAGGGACACAGAGACAATTAATTTGTCAGGATAATTCTGGCAGCAGTAACACACAGAGACACTGAGAGGACACTGTGCAGATGAAGAGCAGATAGGCAAGAAAAAGTTCCTAGAATTCCTGAAAGAGAGAGGCAAACCAAAAAAGACTCTAATGGTCACTGTTCCAAAATACTGGTTTTGTAAATTTAAAATAGCAATTGAACCACCCTTCATCTGACAAACACTGATAATATTGCCAAGCTTCAGCAACTGCAATTAAAAATCAACTAAAATGCACAGCTACAGTCACACAGCTGAGATGAGCTGAGGGCAGAGCAATCCTGGTCAGATCTGCTGTTCCTGAGTAATGTATCTAATCCTGTCTCCAACAAAGAAACCAAATTATAAACAACAATCCCTGGGCCAGGAATGCAAGTCCCAACTACACATCCTTGTAAAGCTGTTGTTCAGCACCCCAAGGGAACAGTGCAGGGCAACCAGAGCTATTCCAGCTGCCAGGAGAACCCTCTGCACACACAACTCCTACAAGTTAAAGCCACAGAGTTCAGCAACAAGTGCAGGTGTCAGAACAACCCAGAGAGGAAGGAATCAAAGGAAACAGTAGGATAAATGCACTGTCCCAAGTCATCAGCATGATGCAAATCCATAAATGTGTTCTGTGGGCACCTAAAATTTAAAGGGGGGGAAAAAAAGGTATTTTGGACTCACAGGCTCTACTCACCATATTTTTCCTTTTTGTATTATATGCAGGTTTTGGGGTGTTTTTTTGCAATCTGTCAAAGAAACTGAGCAACAGAACTCTGCTTTCTCTAAAAGTAATGTTTTTAATGCTTGTTAACTGATTCAACACATACACTCAAATGATCACAAGGACTGCAATGAATCTCTATCATATAAAGTATGTGGGAAAGAGGTGATATGTTAATCTAATTTACAAAAAAAGTGCTGTGAGGAAGCTTACCTGGTTCCTAACATATATTCACACATTTAAAATTAAATTAGGATACTCAGACAAGCTGTAAACCTCCCTCACAAACACACACTAAAGAAATCAAGACAGAGTTTACAGTTAGAACCTGTCCAGATCCTTTTGTTACTGTCTTTTTCTGCCAAAGCACATCTGAGACCACAGAAGTTTTTTGCCTTTTGTTGGTCTGGTGGCAGAGGCACAAATGCTAAAGCTTTCCTTTCTCTTAGGAGCCTGGTGATTTAACCTGCCAGACCAACTGTTCCTCAAGACATTTCCCCGATTTCCCTGTGGCTGCTCTTTCCCCAGGGAGGCTCCTGGGGAGCTGTGACCTCTCTTGCCCCACATCCCCACACTGATTTCTCAGTGCTCAGCCCATTCCTCAGGGAGCTGTCCCAAGGCATCCCCACAGCCCAGTCCAAGAGCTCCCCTGGATCTGGGGGAGTTCAGCTCCAGCACCTCTGAACTCGCAGATCTCACACCCAGGCAGATACACAATGAAAGACTGAAGCTCTCCAAAGCACCTTCCAAGAGGTTTCCACAAGCACACCCAGTGAGTGCTGCCCAAATTATTCAGCTCCACTCTCTCTGTCAGAGACATTCCAGTGAGCTCCCAGGAGCAGGGAGGACTGCTGTCTGCATTCTGCTTCCAACAAAGGCAGCTTTGTTCCCCCAGGAATGGCCCTGTCATGCACCAGAGGCCTATCCTGGTGTTTCTGGACAGTCTCCTCTAAACATGTTCCAAGGCAAAGTTCCTAGATAGAAGCTTTTAGCAATTTTGACTAAAGTACTTTTATAAAGTATTTTTATCAGCTCAAATTCTTCAGCTCAACTTTTGCCTGAGCAACCAAACCCACTGGTAACTACACCCATACTCAGGTTTTATGTTTTTAAGTAAAGGCTGCTTAAAATACAGCAGAATGGGACAGATGCTCACTTTTATAACAAAAGCATAGATTTTGCTGCCTTGAAAGACCTTGAAAATAGAAAGAGACAGTTCAAAGACACCAAGAAAGAGGCTTCTGGTTTAAAATCACTTCCATTATTTACACAAAGGATGTTGGTCAAAGCCAGCACAAAGTTTTGTTACAGTTTAACAGTATTGCATAATTCAGGAAAGAAAATATGTTTTCATTTAAGTGTAAAAAGGAGTTACGACTTCTGTTTTTACTCCAAGTTATAAAAAAAGCCAAGCTCTTAAACCATTGGGCTTTACAGACAAGAAAGAATGAGATTATAATTCTAGGCTAGTGGGGTATTTTTCCATGCTTTCCTTTTTTTTTTTCTCTCCCCCTCCCACTTCCTTTGAAGACCATTAATCAAAAGGGTTTTAAGAGTTCCCCTAAAAATATTGCTCTCCCCACCCCCATCATACTCTACTTTTACAAAAAACACTTCATGTAAGGAGAAGCCTTTAAAAAGTACGTTTCCTTGAAAATACAGACTTTGATAATCTGCATTCCCTGACACCACTGCTGGGGTACAACCCACTCCTGAGGTGGCTGAGGGGTCACACAACACCCAACTGCTGGCAAAAGACCTCAGCTACAAGAGAGAGAGAGAAAAGGGAACAGGGGAAAGGGAAAACACCCCAACCAAATCCAAATCCTGTCCTATAGCTCCTACACTGGGTTTGCACTTGGCACAACACATCGGCCTCTCTCCCAGGTACATCCATGGAACAAAAACCTTCAGAAGACAAAGTCAAATTGCTGCCCAGCACATGCCAAATTCCACAGACTTTATGGGGCTTCAGAGAAAATGCTAAAAAGGACTTTACCACAACTGGGAACATGAAACTTCACAAGTTCCACAAAGGTACATGAGGGTTTAATGCTAAAGAATTCAGATTTCAACATCGCAGTTTCTACAAGAAGGACAATTTCTACACAGGAGACAAAAGAAGAGGGCACAAAGAAAATATTCAGATTCCTTATTGAACCCTGAGCCCCTCTGTGAAAGAAGGCCAACACTTCTGTGTTCCACAGGTAGAGACCCACGCAAAGCTGTCCAGAGAGACAGCTGAGAGCACCCAGTGCCTTCCCCAGGCCACAGCCTTGACTTCACGAGTTTGGGAAGAAATGGTCACCAGTAAAATGGTCACTTCAGCTTCCAACAAGAAACCTGCTTCTATGTTAAAGCTGTATAATTCTTTTAAATGCAGAAATGCTGCACTTACTTTTTGCTTGCTTCGTAAACATCCGTGATGTTGGAGAAGAGGTGGTGGCTCTCTGTTTTGGTCATTGTGAGGCTCAGTTCCCTGGAATTTTTAAACATCCGGATCAGAATCTCCAAGCTCAGCAAGTAAGAATGCTCAGAAGAGATCACTTCAAATATTGCCTGCAAAGTAGAGGGGGGAAAGAAAAGACTTATTAGTGACTGGGCTTTTTTTAATTAAAAGAAATGTTGAGGAGGGGTGCAAAGCAAAGTTTTTGCACATAAACTACAGATTATGACATAAATATTCACTTCTATGATAGTTGCATCACTTACTTTGAAATAAGTGATTTAACACTAGAAAAAAGGACTTTTTTAAGAAGTCTATATTCAGAGTTTTCAATGCAACTGCAAACAGAGGGTTTGAAGACAACTCCAGACCAAGTGTGACCACTCCCCACTCATACTCCTGAGAGGTGGGTTTGGGGGTTTTTGGTGTTTGTTTTTTGGGGTTTGGTTTTGAACACATCCATTCCTGTGGTCTGTCTGGAAGGTTCCCATCAGTCCCACGACTGCTGGCCAGGCCCTGTTTGCCTTTGCTCTTCCTGACCAGCAGCTGCTCAGTTCCTGACTGCCCCTGGGGCACAGGCCAAGCCCTGCAGGAGAGGAGCCTGCACCCAGAGCTGGGTCAGCACTGACACTCTGGGTCCCTCCAGCCCCAGGATCAGGCACAGGAGGGGCCAGGACAGGGGTGGCAGCCGGTGTCCCCTGGGTGGGCAGTGACCAAACACGGGACAGGCACAGCTCCAGGGGTCCCTGACCCCTCTGACCCATCACCCTGCACTCCATGAGAGCCCACTGGTCCTCCCACCAGCTGGCACACAAAGCAAACTGGTGATGGACCCTCTGACTTCGAAATCCATACACTTGTTCCAATGGAACTTTTCATCTCTGATGTAAAAACCTATTCAGCTCTCAGACATTTATAGTTGTCTGAAGGTACATGGGTAATAGAACTTTATAGTTCTCAATATAACCAATGTTGATACTTGCATCTACTATTTCATTACTTATCTGCTACTAACTCCTCTAAAACCAAAGGAGAAATACCCAAACACAACAGCACAGGGGTGAGGTTGGAGGCACGAGGCTGAGGTCCCTCATGGGCTTCTTCCCAGTTTGGTAACAATAAATTAAATAAATGGGACAAAGAAAGACACTTTGCTTCTAAAGTGTAAGGAAGGGAGTATCATCTCACCATGACCCAAACACATTCTGGAGAATAAAAAATAAAGAAGGCTTAAGAGTGACACACAGGAACCCCAGCACACCCAGGGGCTGGGTAGCAGCTCCAGGTGATGCAGAGTTCCTGAATGGCACTTGCAGCCAGGCTGTGGTTCATTCCATGATATCAAGGTCAGCAGATGTCCACCCCAATGGACAGGAACTCTCAAGAGGCCAGGGGCACACTGCACTTTGTACACACACACACAGCTTCAGCTTGCAAGGAAAGAAGATGTGCTGAAAATAATTTTAGTTCCAACCTATGACATATTTTCTTTAGCCAAAAGATGCACAGACCCATCTCACTAATGGGTTCTGAAAAGTGGGATGTGTATGAACACAGGACATGGACATTAATCAAGGCAGAAAACAAACAAATGTATTTTTCTGCAGTGACAATGTATTATGGTATAATTATAAAATAATCTAATAGACTCTAAAAAGCAGTTTAAAGACTAGATAAAGAATAGTTAATAAAAGGCAGTTTAAAAGAAATACAGCTATAGCACAACCTCGTAATGCAACTACAGCTTAAGAATATTTATTTAGGCTCCCTCTGAAAGAATGGGCCTCTAATATTCAAATAAAAAACCCTCAGGCTTGAAAACATTTTTGGTTAACATTAAAGACTTTACATGTAAGAGGCATCCAAAGAACTTGTTCTCTTTGAAAAGATGCAAGTATGATTGGGCTGCAAGTATGGCTTCAGGAAACCCAGACTAAAGGTTCCTGAAGGGTATGACTGAAACCAGTGCCTTGTGTCTCAAAAGCCTTCCAGCAGGAGGAGGTTGAGGTATATCCTGAATTGAAATGAGGACACTGGGACAGATTACCAGGGCAGGTACCAATGCTACCGTGTTTCTACTGAAAACACCTTGGTTTTTCCCTGCTGCCGGACATACCTCAGGAGCTGCAGGAATACACTTGGCTAGGCCAGGCTATGCTTTCAACACCTCTCATCCCCTTTGAAATAGCCCCTGTAGGTGAGGAAGGAGGGTAAAGCAGATAAAGTGGACACAGGGAGCGCAGGGGAAGAGGAAAGTGGACCAAGAGGACAAAAGGAGCAAAGGGGCAGGAGACAGAGAGAGAACGGGTCAGTGCATTGGTGGCGGCACTGCCAGGGAGGCACCGGCTCTGCCAGGGGACAGGGGCAGAGCTCACAGCAGGGACACAGTGCTCTCGTGTCCAGCAGGGTTAGTTACAACTCAGGGCCTTTGTAAAAGCTGCTCTTTGTTCCTCATTGCCTTTAAAAATTCATGTGCCACCTCCTCCCTCTGTGATCTCGGGGTCAATGTCACACCTTCCCTGGCACAGCAGTGACTGTGCCACTGCCAGGCTGGACCCCCCCTGGCAGGGACACAGCACCTCAGCAACAGACAGGGTTTGTGTATTTACTCTCCTGGGGACTGGGGACACTTCACTCCAGGGCAGGAAGCCGAGCAATGAACTTATCTCCTTGTCAACAGAGCACTGAAGCAGGTGAGCAGTGCAGCCCCAAGCAACCAGCCCCAAGCACAGGTTACTGAGATACCTCCTGCCTCTTCCTCTCCTCCTGGCTGATGGCTTCTGACAATCCATTCTTCTTCACCTGCAAAAGAAATAAAGTGCTATTTTTAAAATCTCTTGGGGAAAAATGTGATTTTAGAAAAATAATACAGGATTATCAAAACATTGCAGCTAAATAATCAGTCCACTCCAGGGACAGCAATGAACCAGCAGAAATCAAAACAATGTCTGTATTTGACTTATTGAAAGAATTGTATCATTTCAGTAGAAACTATCCCAAGACACAAACCCAGGAGCACTGCCACGAAAGCAGGCACAGTGGAATCCCTCAGGTTTATTCCTTCCTGGTGCAAATCACCACATTGTGTCATTTAACAGGAGAACGTTAAAAAACGAAAATCCAAGAACCCAGAAAGCAAAGCACCAAGGATGGCCTGGCTTCCTGCAATTCCCAGAGTGTTAAAGCCAGGACCCCAGATTAGGAGGGACACCAGGGAAGGCAAAGAGCCACAGCACCACACACATGGAACACAGAGACATGCCATGGCCACGAGACCTCACATGCACTTCCCTCCTCCCACTTCCCTCAGTCTTCTCCAAAAGCTCCTAATGTTCTATCAGCAACAGCTTTCTCTCCTTACTCCACCTGTTCCCTGGAATTTTAAAGGATATATTATTCCTCACTTTATTCCTGCCCAGCAAGCCCAACACAGCTGGACAGCAGGCTCAGGAATAAAGGAGGAGCAGGGTAAGAGGTGCCACACTTTTTTGTATGCACACCAAAGCAGAGACTCACAGGTGAGTGCTTATGAAAATAATATCAACATTCCAGTGCTGGAGCAGTTGTTCTTTGGAACACAAGTCACAGATTCCCACGGCACCACAAGCAGACACTCCTGGATACCCAGCAAGAACTAATTAAATGCCTGTCTATTAAACATTAAAGCACATTTCAATCAGCAACCTGAAAGTTTCAGAGCCCTCCCCAGGAAGTGCAATGGCACTGGCAGGTACACCACCTTCTTCTGGATGCAGTGGAAGACTTTTCTAAAAGTACACCAACACAGGAAATACCTGGGAACACATCCCACAGGTGCTCCCTGCTGACACACACTGCTCAGGCCCAGGGAGCTCCACGGGCACCCAAGTGAACTCATGTTCCCAAGGGCAGCTGTGCCCCGTGCCCACCGTCTGTCACACGCAGGTGTGAGCACACAAAGTACACATGAGCTCATCCCGGGAGCAAACGGCCCAACCTCACACTCCCAGTCAGCAGCAACACTTCCAAAGAGACAGAGGCCCAGACATGGAGACTATTTCAGGCATTTCTGTGAAAGGAACTTCGATTCCTAATTTTGAAGTGTCCCAAATGTTTTAACTGAAATAGCCTTAAAAAAAAAAAAAAAAAACACATTTGTGACACTATGCAAACAAAAGGCTTAAGGCAAGAACATGACCAGAAGGACTGGAAGAGGCCCAACAGCACAGCTACTAATGCTGTGTGTCATCACATTGGACTGGCTTTTCCTCAGCAACTCAGTTATGACTGATTCAACCACGGAGATGAGGAGGAAAGGATGAAAGGACAACAGGTGAACTCTGGTAAGGAACAAGAAGTTCCCTCAAAATAAGGAGGTGGTGAAGGGAGGGAACGTCACTGGAAATATTTCTTTGAGAAATACAAAAAGTGGCTGCACCATAAAGCAAATTGAAGATAAGCCCTTTGGTACAGGGAGAGAAATGAGAGCCCCTGCAGAGATGAGCCCTGAAGATCCCTGACAGTCAAACCAGGCAGATCCCTGGCAGCCAAAGCACAGAGAAGCAGCAGCCATGAACAGGACAGAGTGTGCTTCTGTAAAGCAACTCACAGCAGCTTTTCAAATCAAGGAGAAAACAATCACAACCAAGATCAATCTCAGTTTTTGCCTTTCTGCAGTGTACACACACATGTGAAACACCCTTTTTATTACTATTATCATAAAGAATTTGACAGCTCCATGCCTGAAGTTCACTAGTCCTCAAACAGAGCCTGGTCAAAGAAACCTCCTGCAGAGAGAGGGGTTCCCTCTGCCATCTCCCCTCCATCTCCCAGCACAGGCACTGCTAACAAACACCAGAAACATTATTCTCCTCCTTCCCTAACATATGCTGAAACCCAGGACTGACATTTTCCAGCTGACTTCCTGCTACAATTCCAGACTCACTTTTTCACTTTTTAATACCAATTGACAGCACGTAATTTTTCCAGAGTTACAACCACAGTCACTGTGAGACTCAGATTGCCAGATTTTGGGTTCTCCATGCACCTTTTCCCTCCTACTCCCCACTTCCAACCTTGGAAACCAAGTACAGACAGTGCACAAGTTGCTGTGCTCAAAGAGCACAGAACAAGTTGGTTTCTGTAACTGAAGAATGGGACAGTTCCCTTCCTGAGATGGTCTCTGTGCTATTTTTGTCTCACAACAAATTAGTATTTGAAATTATCATCATTATTATTACTGAATAGCATTCTTCCAAAACACCTCAGCTGGTGAACATTTAACTGCTAGTTTGCCCAGAAGCCAGAAAAAACAATTTGACTTCATTATACCCAAACTTTTTTGCAACGTTGAGCAAATGAACTATATTTAAAGTATTTGATTTGTTGAAAAAAAATTTAGAGCAAATCTTTTCAAAACCACATCTTCTTGCCTTCTTTATAATCATCAAATCAGGGGGATTCATATTTCAATATCTTACACTTCAGAAGGTCACCAGCATCTGTAAGACAGCTCTGCTAATCAGGCCATCTAAAGACCCGTAGGGGATCTCCCTGAGGCTTGATCACTCATTGACTGGAACGTGCACAGACATGGACAGCCAGCAGCCCCAACACTCCATGGTGATCATGTCATGGCATCATCTCTCTAATGGTAGAGATGAGGATTGGCAACATTCTACAAGTTGCATAAACAAAACCCAAAAAACAACCCCAAAGCCTTCATTTTAGGGACATCCCTCCAGAAGCCACGATCAAAGGATAAAATTAACCCAGAAACACAGAATTTTTACAATTTCTTTAGTCTCAAAATCATGTGTAGGGCAAAAACCTGTAAAAATATCAACTGTTCTCAGTAATTTGTCAGTTTATCAGCAGGGAAGGCAGCAAGATTGCAGTACTGATTAAACCAGCTGAATTTACTTTGTTTAATAATGCCATTAAGCCAAACCCCCTGCAGATGCTTCCCAGCCTGTGCTGGGACAGCAGAGCACCACCAGCTCAACACCCTGCTTTTCAGAATGGTTTCCATTAAACATCTGCACTCGACTCAACTTAAGAGCTGGTGTGGAGTGATTTAGAACAATTCAGCAGCAGCTTGTTTGTAACTAACTTTTCTTCAGTCTGATTCACCCTGATAGTGAACTCACACAAACCCTTTTTTTAACGAATTGGTGAAGTTGTGTCTTAGCCAAATACAGGGCCCCAAAATGAACTCTCTCGGTTTCACTGCTTTCTGTGTGAAACAAAGACCAGTAATTGGTCAGGACTCCCGTGTTGTTCTTATGAAATGAAAAGGAAGATGAAAAACTTCAGCCAAAAACTGCAGCAGCAAGTAAGAAGCGTTAGCTTGAGCCCACCCTGAGCTCTGTCTCTGGCCACAGCAGGATCACACACTCACCACAGAGAGCTGGCTCCACGTGGACCTCAGGGGCTTGTAGTGAAAAACAACCTTGTCATCCGATTTCTGCTCTCGGGGCTCAGACTCTTCATCAGAATCTATGTCCAGAGCCTTTTCCTTATAGTTCTGATATAAAACAGCATTTTCTGTCAAACAACAACAGTGTGTCAGTCATCGCTAGAAAGTTGGTTTAGTTGCTCTCTTAAGAATTATAAGTAACAATTAAACAATGAAAGAAAGCAAAGTGTCACTGTGGCCTCCCCACTCCACCAGACAAAGATAGCATCTGATTTGGGCTGGACAATGGTGCAGTACAGTGACAATGGGTCACTGTACCACTCCCAAAGATCCTCACAGACAGAATTAAAGAACAGACGTGGCCTTTGTCAAGAAAAAAACAAAACACAATTTTTTCTTCCTTGGTTTGCTGTACCCTATTTTACAATTAGCCAGCAATTAGAAAACAGGACTGTGTGTCAGTGAGCAGTCACTGATCTGGAGGTCTAGCTATTTTCATCTTCAGGACCACCACAAGGCCACTGCCCATAACCACCTTTCTGTCAGCTTTAAATAACGTCTTTGCATTTCACTAAGAGAAGGAAACGATCCCAGTTTCAGAATTAAGGTCAGAACTACTCCAAATAGAAAATTCAAAGCTTTCCTGAGTAAGCACGAGGCCTATGAACCTTAAGACAAAACACCCTATTTGAGTTGTCATCATTAATCCAGTACTATCAGTGGCAAAGAACCCCAGGTGTGGAGCACACCCTGGGCACTTCCCAACCTCCCTGGTCACACAGCCTTTGCAACAGCAGACAGAAAGGACAGAGAAATTCAACACCACAATGACCCACAGACAGATTAAGCCGTTAAGCAAGTGGGCTCTGAAAGGCACTTTTAGATGGGCCAGGCTTTGGATAACATCCAATCCTCTCCTAAAAGGGGAAAGTGGAAGGTCTGGCTGCTCCACACACAGCCCCAAGCCCATGGTCCCACACCTGGTGGGGTGACCTGTCCCACCTGCTCAGCCCCTCCAGCCCCAGTGTTACACAAGGGCTGGCCTCTGTCTCAGCTCTTTGGGAAGTGTGTACAGTCTGTACAAGAGAGGAAATTGTGTACAGCCACTGCATTCTGAGAGGCACTGCAGAGAAAGTCATTAGCTGGGATCAGTCAAAGGCAGAAGGGAACCACTGGAAGAGAATTTAGAAAACGTCATTAGGAGACAGTGGAGAAGAAAATAAGAGTAGGAAAGGGGATGATGCAAACAGAACACAGCGGGGAGTTTTGAAAACAGACACAAGAGGAAGGTAACACAGCAGCTGAGATGAGCTCAAGGAGGCATTAAGCAGAGAAAAGCCAAGTGAGTAGCAGTTATTACAATAAAACTTCCATAGCTCATAGCCAGGAAAGATTTTTTTTCTTGTTGAAATATTGGGAAAAGCAGCAAACTTGGCAAAGCCCAGAATTAATAAGTACCACAAAAATGCTAATACATGGATAATGTTTTTCTGGCACTTAAACTTGAAGCCAAGGTAGCACAAAAGGAAAATGATGGCAGAGCCAAAGGATTTGCCCCAGCACTTGAGGAAAAGAGAACAAGCTGTGTGACCCAGCAGCTCAGAGCCTAATGACTCAGGTGTGAGCTGCAGGGGTGACCCCAAACCTGCCAGCCATCCCTAATGTCCTGCACCTGGGGAGAGCCTCAGGGAACAGGCCTGAAGGCAGTCCCACCTGGAGGGGCCACCCCCCAAGGAACTGTACAGAACTGTCAGGGCTGAGACAGACACATCCAAGAGCTCATCTTTTGGGAGGGACAGGAGGTTGAGAGGAAAAGAAGCCCCTCACATAACCCCCCATTTTTAGCCTGCCATTTTATAGTCTTTAAAATACCCCTGAAGTATATTTAGGGCCAATATTTCAGTCAGTTTATTGAAAAGCAAGGTACTTAGTCTTTGACTTCCTAGGAAGGAATGTGAAAACCACCCCTGAAGTTCCTTTCCCATGGGACACGGGGATCAGCCAGCCTGTACAGAACAGGGCTTACCTTCCCCATCGAATGTCCCTTGGCCTTTCAGCATCTTCTGTAGTTTTAACAGAAAACAGAGAGATCTGTGTTAGAAAGAGAATGCAAAAGAACCACAGCAACAAGAACTTGTTTTATTCAACACTTAGGCACCAAATCAACAGGCCCTAACCTATAAACTCTGGATGCTGGAGAGGAGTTCAACAAAAACAACTGTTTCACCACAGCACGTGGAAAGCTACTCTAGTTTAATTCCTCTCATGCATTGTTTATATGCATTTTCCCAAAATGCTTCATTTTCCCTGTGTTTCAAAAGCACAATATACTGGTTTGAGAGGGGTTCAGTGAACCTGCACCTCATCCCACTGTCTCGGCCTTTCCTAGGAGGCCACAAGGCCCAGGACTGAGTGGCTGCCCTTCCACACTCTGCACACAACACCCACTGTAAGTACTTTGTAAGTGAACGTTTTGAGAGCAAAACAAACCTCTGAAATCAAACAGCTGTTCTGGTGCAACATGTCCTGTGGGCCAGGAGTCTAATAAAACACTTCTGGCAGAGAGCTCTGTGTGTTAGGACAGGACAGTGAGACATCCTCCCATTCTAAACATAACTTACTGTTCAAGTCTATTACCAAACCAAATCACTTCCTACTCTGCAGTTGTTCACAACTTGATCAATTCCTATTTCATCACTTGTAGCATTTTCACAAAAGCTTCTATTACCATAATTTGGCTGAAAACTGTCATAAAGCTGATCATCATTTTAATAGCTACAGCATCAGCCCCCAGCCTGGTATAGTTTATTACACAGTTCTAAACACTCCACAGATATCTGTGAATGTATTTCATAAAGTAACAAATTCTATTTAAAAATAAGGAAATACAATATATGAACACTATATGTTCAAGCAAAAAAGTATTTTCAGTAAGTCTTTATAACATAATTTTAATGCATTAACATGCAATTAAAATCTACCTACTTCTCCCAAGGGATACAACCAAGATTTAAAAACAGGCATTCTGCTTTTACTTGCAAGCATTAAAATTAAGATAACTGAAGTGGTCTCTATCGATTTAAAAACCACACAGTGATTTTTACAAGTAATTTAGAAGCGATGTCTCAGATAGAGGAGAGCAGGAGGAAGTTCATTTTTCTGTCTCTACTCTAGCAGGCAGAGTTTATTAGGACAATGTCTCTTTTTTTCCTGTTTACTCCTTTCTGGGAAGCGGGTTTTAAGCCATGAGTTCGGCTGGGAGAGCAGCCCTCCGTGTGCTGGGGAATCCAGCAGGAAACGCGAGCAGGAGCACAGTGCTGAGCTGCCCAGATTTCAACAGAATCGTGTCCCTCCAACACCTCGCTAAGAAAACAGCATTAACTAAACAGCAGTAACTACGAGAAGTTTTGCGTTAGCATAAAGCAAACTGAAAAAACCGTACAGTCAGCAAATCACGCTCCCGCGGAGCCGCAGCATCACCGCCCAGCGCACCTCACCTTTATCCTGCCCAGGCTCGAAAACTTCTCTTTATCCTCGACCACGGCTTTCAGGATGGGCTGGGACATTCTGTTCTTCTTTTTGCAGTTGGCGGAGCCGTCCAGGTCCACCCCGCTCACCACGGCCCGGCGGTAGGACGTGGAGCGGAGCCCTCGCCGCAGCGTCCCCGGGCTGCCCGGGCCGCCCTCGGGCTCGTCCTCGGCGTCGCTGCCCGGGGGCAGCCGGGCGGTCTCCACCATGCTCCGAGCCTTCAGCAGCCGGTCGTGGCCCTGGGCCCGGCCCGCGGGCCGGTTCTCCGCCAGGCTGAGCGGGATCAGCTGCTGCGAGCCCACCTTCCGCGCCGCAGGGCTGTGCGTGCTCAGCAGCGCGGGGGGCTCCGCGGGGGGACCCCCGGGCACCTCCGCGGGCTCGGCAGCCCTGCCGATCCCGGGGGATCCCTCCGGAGGCTCGGCGTTCCGGCTGACTCCAGGGGATGCCCCCGGGAGCTCGGCGGTCCGGCCGATTCTGGGGGATCCCTTCGGGGGCTCCGCTGTCCGGCCGATCCCGGGGGATCCCTCCAGGGACTCGGCGGTCCGGCTGATTCCAGCGGATGCCCCCGGGAGCTCGGCGGTCCTGCCGATTCTGGGGGATCCCTTCGGGGGCTCGGCAGCCCGGCCGACTCCAGGGGATCCTCCCGGTACCCCCGGGGGCTCGGCGGCCCGGCCGCACGGCGCGGGCTGAGCGCTGGCCGCGAACACGATGCGGTCCCGGTGCGGGGCCAGCCCCGCAGTCCTGGGCGGCCGGGCCCGGCGGCCCTGCCCGCTGCCCGGCGCGGGGACGGTGCCGTTGGCGGTCGAACCGACACGGCTGTCCGGAGCCAGGGCGAGCAGCCGGGAGCGCTCCGGGGACAGCCCGGGCGAGCGCGGCGGCCGCACGGTGCCGTTGGACACGGATCCCATGTCGGGGCTGACGGTGCCGGCGGGCTGGGTCACGGTGAAGGCGCACCTGTCCTCCACGGGGAAGTCGGTGACGAGCAGCCCGCTGGGGCTCTGGTACGACTGCGGCCGGGGCTTACTCCAGGCGAGGGGCTGCGGCCGGGGGGTCGCCCGCCTCCTCCAGCGCGGCGCGGCGGGGCCCGCCGGGCGCTGCCCGTCCATCGCCGCCCGCCCGGCGCCGCTCGCCCAGGGAGGCGGGCGGGGAGCGCTCTGCGGGCGCGGGGCCAGCGCGGGCCGGGCCGGGCAGGGGCGGGCCGGGAGAGCAGCCCCCGCTCGCACCACCCGCGCTGCGCCGTTCGCTGCCGGGGCCGCTCCCGCCCCACCTGAGGCTCGGCCGGGGGCGGGCGGAGCGGCGCTTCCGCCGCCGGCACAGCCCCGGCGCCCGCCGGGCTGGGGCCCTCCCCTGGCCGCAGGTAGCGGGAGGAGCGGGGTCCCGGGGCTCTCCCCTGGCCGCAGGTAGCGGGAGGAGCGGGGTCCCGGGGCCTTCCCCTGGCCGCAGGTAGCGGGAGGAGCGGGGTCCCGGGGCCTTCCCCTGCCCACAGGTAGCGGGAGGAGCGGGGTCCCGGGGCCTTCCCCTGCGCGCAGGTAGCGGGAGGAGCGGGGTCCCGGGGCCTTCCCCTGCCCACAGGTAGCGGGAGGAGCGGGGTCCCGGCTGTGCCGCCCCGAGGGCGCGGGCTGAGCGCGGTGCCGGCAGCTGGGCTGACTCACCGCAGGGTTACGGCAACGCCGCGGGCGGGGCGGGCTGGCGGCGCAGCGCTGCCCCAGCCCCGGGCTTCTCGCTGCAGGACCCACCATACCCTCCACATGGGAAAAAGGTTGGAATTTCCCCTTGACACGTGGCCGTGCCGGCAGTCGCGTGCGGCAGTGCCATCCCCTGTGCCCTGGCTGCGCGGTGATGCCATCCCTGTGTCCCACCTGGGCTGTGCAGTGGTGCCATCCCTGTGTCCCACCTGGGCTGTGCAGTGGTGCCATCCCTGTGTCCCACCTCACTGTGCCCGCCCAGGCAGAGGCTCGCGGGGCCCCTGTGCCCGCCACCTGCTCGTTCATTAGGGAACACGTTGCACCTGCCTGGCTCGGGCTGGAGTGCTGGGAGAAAGCTGGGAAAGGAGCAGCTTTGTGGTAAAAAAATAGGACGTAAACCATGAATCTTCTGGGAATTCTGACACATCAGCCGGAAACACTGTCTGTAAAAATGGTGAAAGTTAAATGTGACTTTGGTAACTTCACCGTACATCTGAGGAGAACAGAGTAAGTTTTAAAAAGCAAAACAAAGGCATACTCATGTTCCTGTGCCAGCGGCTGCACAGGCCCTGTCTTCTTCCATCATGGGACACATGCTCTGGCAGCCCAGCCAGGGGTCCCTGTGCTCCACAAGGCACAGGCTCAGCAGAGTCCCTGACAGAAGTGACATGGACGATTTTCTGTTCTATTACATTCAGTAATAATTACAACATGCCCTTGCTTCACTGCCTGCTCCTCTGCAGTTAAAATCTGCTCTGCTTCCACTGGAAAAAAATAATGATCCCTATGTTTTAAAAACCATCTTGTCAGAGCATGTGGAGCATTTAGCATGAATAATTATTTAGCTCCACTATTAAATGTCACATTGGCCATGAATGTAAAATAAAATTTTAAATACTTCCCTGGTATTACATCACAAAGCTAAACTGCTTTTCAAGCTTCCCTCAAGTGCATGAAAGACAAAACCTAGGCCAGATTCTGTTCCCGTGTGATTAACACATCCCCTCTGGACTGGCAGAACAATAACACCTGGAATATTTGGAGACCCTGGAGCCCAAGCTCTGCCTCCACTGCGGTGCAGAGCTCTGGAGCTGGGCCAGGAGGCACCCAAGGACACAGCTCATACCTGCTGTGTTGGTCCTGCCCTTCCCGAAGAGCTCTGCTGCTGGAGCTGGGGGAACCATTCAGGTCCTTTCCATGTGAGTGGCCCTCAGGAAACACTCTGCAGGGGGGAGCAGGGAAGGCTTTGTTAGGCTGAGCAAGTTACCTCACCTCTGACTGGCAGGGCCCTCCTTTCATCACCTGTGAGATGCAGACTTGATTTCTGCTGAGACTTGAACTGAAAGAGCAATCCCAAAAGCTTTGATTAGAGCCTGGACTCACCGGTGATGGTGTATGGTAAGTGCCTGGCAGGTGCAGGACTGGAGAATTCCTGGGGGTGGAGGAGAGAGTTTTGGGGAGTGCTCAACAAAATTACTTGTTTTTTTTATGGATGGGCACCCACTTGGACTCCTGGATAAACTCGCAGAAGGGCCAAAAAAACATTAGATTTGTAACTGTTCTCTCCAGACTTGCAAGAGTTCATGTATCACCAAATCAGAAAAGAATAGAGTAGATTAGAAGTGCTCTATGACATTTTCAAAGGTATAAAAATATTATTTACACTAAGCCTGTTTAGTAGGTAATAAACCATCAGACAAAAATACAGAAGGAAACATAAGGAACAGCCAACCCCATGTACATGCATACAAACCTCAGATATATTAATTCTTCTCCCAGGAGATCCCAGGGAAAACAAAAATCTTACTAAGAATCAAATTAAGCAAAGCACAAAGAAATTAAAATGGGCAAATTTTTATGTCCCACAGATGAGAGAAAACTGCAAATTGCCACTCCAGCTTTAAACAGCCAAAGCACAGGGAGAAGCCACAGGCAGACCCTAAAATGCTGGTTCAGTTGTCAATTGGGATTTCACACTGGATTATTTCTAAAATTATCTCTCAGCTGTCTACATGAAATTGCCAAGGAATTGGATATAGCTGCTCCATATTACTTAACTCACAAATCCTAATTATTAATAACCAAGGTAATCAGCTTTTACAAGATTATTCTCTTGCACATACTTATTCACTGTGCTGCAATTACAAGGGTAATTTTGGTTGCACCTCAGTGTTCCATTTCATACACAGTAAAAGAGAAGTAAAACCTTACAATAAAATTGCCATCATAAGAAAAGTAAAATCAACTCTATAATTTAAGAGAAGAAAGAAATGTAAACATAGTAATTAACCCATCCTTCAAAGCCAGGTCACAGTGTGAAATCACTGAGGCACTTATGTAGCAGTGCCCAAACCTGATAACAAGCCCACAAATAATAGTCAGATTAAACATCACTTTGGAAGGGTTACAGGGTTCAATATATACTTTTGTGTAAGATCTGAATGTGAAAATGTAAATGTTCGTGCAGTAACTTACAGGAGATGTGTAAAGACTCGGGGCCGGGCCTGTGCTTTCTGTCAAACAAGAGAAGAGGAATCCGTGGGCACTTTGTACGTCCAGTTTCAGAACCATCTCAAACCTCCCCTCCAGCTCTGGGCTGTCTCTGGCGTGTGCTGGGCTGGAGCTCCTCAATGCTGCAAACACCTGGAGATGTTGGGACACATCTGTAATTCAGTGTTTCTAAATAAACTGACTCAGTTTGCTGTGTCAGTGCTCCCTAACCCATACTTTGATCAGCCCTCTCTGTCCCTCAGTTTTGGGATGTAAGGAGGTGTGGAGCAGAACCTGTGCAGTGGGAACTGCAGCAGAGAGAATTCCCATGCAATGCTGCATCCCTTTGGAACCTTTCCCAAAGCCCTGAACTAGCCATGAACACCCCTACAGCTTCAGAGCTGTGCAGGTGACCCTGGCTGCTGGTTGGGCCCATGGTCCCCCACTGCCTCCAGCCTCCTCAGGGGCATTTCCATCAACATCTGCCCTCTGTGCCTCCAAGAGAGGGGACGGGTCAAATGGCTCCAAGGGAAGTGCCCAGCTTTTGGTTAATCCCCCAGGAATCACTGCATGTCCCATCTGTGTTAACTGACAGATAGGAAATGATAATAATAATAATACAAGTAACATTCTTTTGAAACTCCTGTCTTTCCCTGGCTTTGGGCAGCTGAAGAACAGCCAGCCCTGCTCAGATCAGAGCAGAATTAGCAGGTGGGGGAATAAGGCTCTTACTGCCCCCCAAAACCCCTCCACAGCCCCAGCAGGGACAGGGTCAGCACAGGCGAAGAAAGGACGAGCTGTGAGTGTGACAGAGCTCTGCTGAAACCCCCCTGGCACTGCTCTCACTGCCTGTCCAGGGACATGAACCAGGGCAGTGGAGCCTCTTGCCAATGTGAGGAGCAGAGTTTTCCCAAGGAGGACACGGTTGCTCCAGCAACACAGGCAGTCCCAGAGCACTGCAGCCGTGGGGCGCAGGAAGGGTCAAGCCTTCCGACCTTGTGCCCCCTTTCTTCTCCATACAATGGTGTGTAGGCTGGGAGAGATTTTGCTCTGAACACTGCCCAGCCAAATTTTAACCATAAATCAATCCAAGAAGGCAGAAGACAGGTTCTGTAATTATTTCTGTTTTCCTCTGAATTTTGCTGTTGTTAAAATAATCAGCAGTAGTAGAAAGCTTTGCAGCATTAACCAAAAGCTTTTAGGGGAAAACCACATCACATTGCACTGCAGGAATAAAGAACCTGTTAGTGCTCCTGGACCATCAAATTTGAAACACGATGCTCTTTTACTGTTACACTGGGATGAAAAGACAAAAGAGTAAGAAAGAATGTGTAACCCGAGAAGTCTGACCCTCCCTCTCCAGTTTAGTTATATTCATTGGTTTTCCAATTTTACAATTCCATTTACACATGTAAATTCTAACAGTGAATTTCCTCTCAATAATTCAGAGACCATCCTTTCTATAGGATAATGGTTAATGGAATGTCCCTGAAAATGTAGATATAAATTTTTTTATCTGATGACTATAGTTCATAAGAGGTTGCTGTTTAAAGAGTTTGCAGGATTTCAGACATCTCCCAACAAAAGGATCGAGGCACTGCTTGCCATAGCTGAAAAGTTTTGGTGGTTGCCATTAGAAACTCAAGCAAGGCTGGGAGCCTTCAAGGACAGTCTGTGCAGCTCAAGGATGGTGACTGCTGGGTCTGCTCTCTTTGTTCTCCCTGAGGCTGCACAGAAATGTCCGAGCAAGTGACGGGGGTGTGGGGGGGTGAAGAGTGGATCCTTACTGTGGGTACGTTTCCAAAGAGCTGCTGCTTATTGCCTAAGTTTGGTTTCTGCTGGGATTTTTGGTCTGGTTTTTAAGGAACGAACATTCTGCTCATATAGGAATTAAAATATATATATCTAAATGGAGAACTCCGGTGGTTTTTATTTGTTTCCTGAAGGCTAGGTGATGATTTCTGTGTGTGATACCCACTGTCACTCTGCAGTGGGAGCAGGTGAGTCACCTGCTCTCAGCCCCTGCAGGCTGTGACTCCCCAGCCTTGTGGTGCTGCTGGACTTTGCCAGCCTGCCCTGCCCTTCCCGGGGGGTTCCAGGGACAGGGTGCTGGCTGTGAACACACCAGGGACTCCACAGGCCTCTCTGGCTCTGCACAGGGGGCAGCTGTTGCAAACAGAGGCAGAGATTTTCAAAGCTGACTCTCCCGGGTGAGACACCTGAGCCCTGGGGAATGGCTTGGCTGGATTGGATGGCTCACCCCAGTTCTGCTTGACAAGCTGGAGATGGGGCAAAGGTTGGACTCCATGATCTTAGAGGTCTTTTCCAACCTAAATGATTCTGTGATTCTGTACTTGGCTGATTTTAGAAATGCTGAACCTGGTTTAGTTTCAAACACCTGATTAACCCGCAGTTATGTACCAAAGGCTGGGATTTTAGGAATGCCATAGCAACAGAATCAGACAGGGAGGGAGTCTGGAGTGCGGGGCAGGGAAGCTCGTGCCTGTTTTTCTCTAATGAGCTGAAGCTCTGGAGTGTGCCTTTCCCCCTCACATTCCAGTTTCCCATTTGTGCTCCCTCTGTGCTCCACGCCTCCCTTGGCTGCAGTCCTGCAGTGGAAACTATGCATGGATGCGTGTGGAGCCTGGGGCTGGGGGCTGGGGGACCTTCATTCTGAACTTCAGCAAGCCCGTGGTTTGGCCTAATTGGCCCCAAATAACCAGGAGTTGGACAGAATTCCCGGATCTGAGGCCACTCTCACATTCCCCCCCGCCTGGCCCTGGGCTGTGCACAGGGCACTGTCCACACAACACCTCGGCACCCTCGTGTGTGTGAGGATGTTTCTCTTCCAAACATTCTGAAAAATTGGCACTTCTTTTATTATCTTTCCTCTCCAAGCTATTACAGGCGTTCCTAATTCAACTCTGATCCCACTAATTAGCTCAAATACATTTTAATTAGTGGAATTCATTCTGCTGTTAGGTGTGCCAAAATTCATCTCTATGGTTTCTTTGAGCTCAGTTTCTCAAGTTGTCTCCTTTCCAGTCGAGCTCTTATTTTCTAGCAGTACCTTAAGTGTTCTTCGTAGTTGGAAATAATTTCTATCCCATCATCTAAGTCCTTTTTTCATCCTTCACCTTACTGTGACTTATTTCCTGACCTACCACACAAAACAGTCGAAATTCTAGACCTGATAGGTGCAGTTATCAGGGAGACAAAGGGAGTGGGGGTGTGTAAAGCAGGATATTGCAGGAGAGAAAAGCCCTTCAGTGGGAACAGCAGCAGGTCAGGAGCAGAGTGAGAGTCTGAGAATTCATACAGCACTTCTAACAAGACTGAAAAGAGAGAGAAGAGGGGGTAGAGACACTCACTGAGCCAAGAACAGATTCCCAGAAGAAAAGAACTCTGATTTCAAAAGGAAGGGGGAAAAACGAGTGGATAGAGCAAGTCCTGCTTTGCCAAGGACTCTGATGCAGGAGCATGGCCAGTGCACTCTGCCTGTGCAGCCAATCTGGCTGAGAGGATTCATTTTATCTGCAAAACAAGTCCCCAAAGACAAAACATTTTTATTGCTTTCAAGTTGGCTTCAAAATTAGTCACGGACTGATTTCATCCCTTAAATCAAACTGAAGGTGATCAAGACTTTGCAAAAGGCTTTCATCCAGAGAGGCAGTGCTGGACCCAAAATAAGCAGAAACCTTGCCCAACATCGCTGCTGTGGAGAATAAACCAGTTTATAAATGTTAATAAAGAGTTGAAAAGCTTTTCAAGTTACTCTGACAAAGCTCAGCACAAGAGGCACGTGACAGGATTCCTTCCAGTGGGTCTGGCACGGGCAGGGGCTGCCCACGGACTTTGCCTAGTTGGGAAGAGCTGGAACAGTGAGAGCCTCTCGGAGGACAGGGACAGACTCATCCCAGCCCCACGGGCTTTGCAAAGGCCTTACAAGTACCTGGAGCTGGAAGGGAGCACAGCACCCGGGTGATGGCCATGGAAACAAAACACGAGCTGCCCTGAGTCACCAGGACAGCACCGCGAGGTGTTGGTGATCCCTCAGGCCAAGCAGAGCCATCAGTGCTGGCTGGCAGCAGCTCCAGGGAGCTTGGAAAACCAGCTGGAAGCACTGAGCCCCCCAGGTGGTTCCACAGCACGGCTGACAGTGCTCTGTGGCCTTCTGAGTGATGAGAAAGAGTCTGTGGATCGTGGCTCCTGTTCCAGCACCGCTCGTGTTTGTACATGGTCTCACTGTGCTTTGGATCTCATTTTTACAGGCTGCTTTATGTATTTGGAATGGAGGGGGTTTTAATGTTGAATTATGCTCCTCTGGGGTATAAAGAAAGAAGAAAGGAGTGGATTAAGGTACCCAGACATACAGCAAGAATGTTTCTTTCTCAGAAAATGTTGCCTGGCTTCTTCCTCTTGAGCTCTGTGCTGTTAAATACACGGCCTGGATCCATCCCTGGTGTCAAAGTGCTTTTGTTTCATCTACAGTTTTATTCAGTTTCTCAGGAGATGAAAGACAAATTAAGAGGCTGAAAATGTTTTCAAATGCAGCCTGAAAGCACGAGAAAAAACATTAACCTTTTGTTTCATTGCTTGGAAACCCCAAAAAGAGAACTGCAAGCAGCAGTTTGCCCGTGAGACTGTCAGTGCTTCCCGTTCTTGTTTCTGCATGTTCTTTCCCTCTTAAGAAATTAGACAAAGAAGAAAAGGGGCACTAAATTGCTGGCATCCCCTGCCCCAGAGTCCTGAATTCAGCTGGCACTGCTCAGGCCCACTTTCAGCACCTCCCCATGCAGTGTCAGAGCGGCCACTGGAGCCATGGATAACATTCCTTGGGAATGCTGTGATGCAGCTTATGATCCCCTGTTTTTCAGTGATAAAAGCCAGACACTAGAAGGAAACAGAGAACATGTTTTTCCCTCTAAGACAGAAGAGAAGAACATGTGTTACAAGCCAGTTTACTCAGCTCAATACCTACTTGCTCGGTATCATAATTAATCAATTCCTCAAGTAGCAAATTAACCAAAATACATGATTTAGCCATCTCACAGTGAGTTGTGTGGTCTCCTTGTAAAAAGCTACTATTTTAAGTTCAGACATGTTAAAAATCAGATAGAAATGCTTACACAAGGTGACCTATCGTGCTGAGGGGAGAGAATGTTAATTTTACCAAACAAGATGTTTTTCCATCCAGATATTTCTATGGATTTCCCTGGGTGCTGATGTGCATGTGCCTTATGGACTCCTGGGACTTGGCAACAGCCACACAATAAAGCTCAGGGGAAAGGAATTCGGTCTGACAGTCCAGCCTGGCACTACCCACACCTCTCTGGCTGTACAAGGAATGATCCTCAATGATCCCTGCAGTTAACTCTGTCCCAGCTCCTCTGTAAATGCTCCTAAATGAGTTTGCCAATTTAGAATTAATTTTTCAGCTCAATTTATACATGCCAGCTTTAGAAAAATGTAAGCTTAAACTGGAATATGACAAAAATTGTAGTTCCCCTTGTCCAGCTGGGATGTGAGGGGAGTCCTGCAGCAGCTTCCACACTGACCTCAGGCCATCAGCCACCATAAACAGTGGGACAGGTTTTTTTAATAGTGTCATTTTCTTAGTGGGATAAAAACAAATAATTTTTTAGAGGAACTAACGATCTGAAGAACAAAACACTAATTGAATGGATTTTTTAATGAAACAGGCAAACAACCCTTTTACTTGTACCCTGAATCTCTTTACTTTGCTGTTGATGTTTAACTTGATTCCTTTCTATGGTAACATTCCCTGCAGCACCTCAGGGCACGAGGGAACTGAGCCTGGAATAGCCCTTCTTGTCATCACTGAAATGCACCAGAACCATTTGCTCAGCACAAAAACGTCATGAGGAGTGGGAATATTGAGGTTCTCTCAGAAGACAAGGCAGAAACACGGAGCAGTGGCACACCAGTGTCCCAGTCCCTGCTGTGTGGGTCTGAGCAGTGCCCAGTGCCCCCAGTGCCCCCAGTGCCCCAGTGCCCCAGCCCCTCTGAGGGCACAGCTCAGCTGCTCTGTGAGGGACCAGCACCAGCCGTGCCCGTGGCTGTGGCACCAGCCCGTGGCCACCACAGGGCCAGGGGCTCCAGGGCCCTTCCTGACCTGGCCACGCTGGTGCCAACCAGCAAACCCTTTTGCACAGTTTGCACTGAGCTGTTCCTGCCCTGAGCCTGGGGGGTCGCTCTGTTGGGGCCCCAGGAGCCTCCTGGCTGGTTTCTGGGCTGTGCCTGGAGCTCGGGGTCAGCCCCAGCAGCCTGCTGGGTGTCCAGCTACAGCCACTCAGCCAGGGAGAGTTCAGAAAGCCATTCCCAAAGCTCCTGAGAATCCCCAGAGAAACATTCAAGGCAGAAGCCAGAGACATTAGAAAGAACAGCCAGCTGCAGATGGTCTTATCCTGGTGAGTGAAAACCTGGGAATACTTGAAATACTCCAGATAGTTATGACTGGGCAGCAAATGCCACAGCAAAGATCTCTTTGTTTTAAGTAAACCATTAACAGAGCAGCCCAATCACAGTGATAAAACCCACACTGATATTCTTGGAATAAACTCCCTCCCTGTAGCTGGCCCATCTGAAACTAAAGCTGCAAAAACTGAGATTCTTCCAATAGCAGGAAAAAACACATAAAGAGCAAGCTCCTAGGACACAAAATTTGGAAAGCTGATCTTTGAAACACAGGAGGTTTACTAGAAGTACATTGTATTACAGCAAAGGAGGTCTGCTTTAAAATTTCAGTCCAAAAATGGCCTTTCTCACAGGGTCCTACTTTGAGTGAATATATAATATTAATGTCATATCACATCACATCATATAATTAAAAACTTTGCCCTTTGCACAGTCAAATTCTGGTTCTTAATTACCCAAGTGATTTAATCCATGGTTATGATTTCAGAAAGAACAGTGTGTTTTAACAACAGTCTATACCTGATTTATTAAAATCCTTGAATTATTGCACCTGGAGGGAGTTTAAGTACCAATATATTTTTCATTTTGAACCAAACAGGCTTGCAGAAAAAAAACTAATAAAAAAAAAGTGTGTCTCAGTTCTCCTCTCTTTTATGTCACCACATACACAGGTCGAACACAGAAAGAAATCAGATTTTCAGTTTAAAATCCGCAGTTGTTACAGGACATTCTATACCCACAGGAAAGGGAGAAGGTAACAATAAGGAACACCTTTCTTTCCAGTCTTTCCAGTCTCACTCATCTCAGTCCTGCAGGACCTTGCTTTTATAAACCCCACACCAATAATTCTTTCCCACCACATTTCAATTAATCTCACAGTCTTCAACAAATTAGAGCATCAGTTTGCAGCCCCTCTGCTCCTACACAGGTGGTGTCTGTTTAAGCCTGAACTGCACCAAATCTGGTCATTCACCTTGTTTTCATAAAACACAATTGTGGTTGTTTTTTTCCTTGGCAGAAAGCTCGATAAGAGTATGGCCTTAATCCATTAAAAGCATTAAATCACATTTGCAAGTGGTGAGCCTTCGGCTCCATCCCTGCCATGGGAATGTCATTCATGTGGTAACACATGTCTCGTTGCAGCCCTCGCCCTGCTTGGATAGGCCAGTGGAGCCAGGGACAGGACAATGTCCCCATCCTGGCTGTGTCAGTGGGAGCCAAGGACGGGACAGTGTCCCCATCCTGATTGTTTTGGTGGGAGCCAAGGGCAGGGAAAGCTCCCCATCCTTCCTCTGTGGCGTGTGAGGGAAATGTGGCCCCAGGTCACAGCAGGGTGTTACCCCAGCACCCAGCAGAGACAGCGGGCAGAGGGACCCTGATTTGGGGAGATAACCAAGGACAGGTTGCTGTTCTCAGCTCTGCACTGAGCCCAGCTGGGGAGGGCACAGAGCTGAGGGTGTGCCCAGAGCTGAGGGTGTGCCCAGAGCAGCAGCACCTCCGTGCAGCCCATGGCTGTTGGGAAACACGAGTGTTCACAGCTGACCTGCCACTGACAAAGAGTCGGGGGTCCCTTTACCCGAGCCACTGGTCTCCATTGTCCCTCTCCCTCCTGAAGGGAACAGATGTTTATGCAGAGGGAGGACAGGCAGATAATGAATCCCAGAATGAGTTGTTCCTTCAGAAGCTCCTAGTAACCACAGGGAATGCCAGGCTGGCTGTTCCCAAAACATACCCAGCTTTGCCCAGGACTCAGGCACAGGACAGCAAATGGGAGGCAGCCACTGCTCACACATAAAAGCTTCTGTCAGGGCAGAAGAAAAGCTCAGCATGGTTTTAGTTCTGTATTTAAAAAATACAGTAGGAAAAGCTCTTCACAAATCTAAACAGAGGCAGCTGAGCTGGCAGCTATACCAGCCCCACATGAACAAGCACAAAGCAGGGACCTTCCAAATCCATTAGGAGAAAGATTACAAGATATTACTTTAAAAAGATCCATTTCCCCACCAGGCCATGAACCATCATTTCACTCAGACATGCTTCACATTTTGTCCATTCCTGTTTTCTGTGGAGAAGTGAAAAGCCTGTTCAGAGAAACCAGAATGGAATGGAATAGATTTAAATGTGCCTTTGTGATAAACACTATTAAAGACTGTTTACTTAATAGAGAATAAAATTAGAAATTGAGTCCTTTGAGAAATATAATAACGTGTAAAGTAGAGATAGTTGCTATGATTCTTAAAAAACTCAGGCATTATTTCACACATCTCAACACCTATTAAGGGTAAGACAGAGAGCACGAGTGTCCTGCCTTGGAGATTTGTTTATTTATTAAGCCTTAGCAGCCACTGTGTCTTACAGGGAAATGGATGAGATGGAACAAAACATGACTGGAGTGAGAATGTCCAAGACATGGAAAAACAAGCGAAGAACAGGCAGTTCCAACTTGTGTATTCACAGGCCAAACCCCAGTCAGTGAAAATGAACAGATGACTTAATCACTTTAACAAATAAGGGTTCTGTTTGGATGTCCTCAGTTGGAGAGAAAGTCCCTGCCTGGCTCCTTGCTGTGCCCTCTGCCCCGGGGGCTGCAGTCGGGGCTCTCAGGGCAGCAGGATGAGGTCCAGCAGCAGTTGCAGGGGACCAGCACAGTCCATGGTGCATCCCTTCCCCAGCACAGGGATCCCTCCTTGAGTGGCCCTGTGGTGGTCCCAGCTCCATGGAGTGTTGTCCCCAGGCTGCAGGAGATGCTGTTCCTGCATCACCCAAATCTAAGTCATATGTTGGGCAAGCCTTCCAGGTCCAGACAGGGCCTGAGCTAGAGGAGCAGCCTTTCTCCTGGCACCATTGAGACACCAAGTGCCCTCAGGTTCCTTGTGCTGGAGGAAGGCCTGACCTGTCAGCAGGCAGAGGTGTGCCTGCCCTCAGCCAGCAGTGCTGCTCACTGGCAGGTCTGGGCCAGTCCCCCCGTCTGCTCCTCAGGGGAGGTCTGTGCTGGGAACGCCGGGATGGACAGAGCAGAGCTGAGCAGCCAATGGGCCTGGCAGTGCCCTCACCTCATGGCACAGTGATCAGGGGCAGAGCTTTATGGAGCTACAGCAGGAATCCCACTGGAGCAGCTTCAGAGAATGGTTTTGCCACTGCCTGTTCCTTGCTAGCAAGGAAAAAGGGAACAGCTCCCTTCCTTCCTTCCCTTGCTCCAGGACTCTGTGGCTTGCCCGGTGCCCAGCCAGCAGCACACCCCTGTCAGTGCCAGAGCAGACACAGCTCAGCTTCCTGCCCCAGGGATGACAGGCTGGGCTGAGCTGGGCTGGCATGGTCCTGCTGTGCTGCACCAGGGACAGAGAGCCCAGACACCAATCCAAGGCCTCTGAATCCTTTGTTTCTTCCGCATTCAAATTCTCGAGGTAGATAAAGAGCAGAAGAAGTTCATGACTTACATTCCTAGACTGATAAGCTTGTTTCCAATTAACTTTGACAAGCCTCCAGCTGAAACTGTAGTGTGACTAAAACTTTGAAGGTGGAAAAAGTATGGAAGTGTTTGACCTTGGCCATTGCTTATCCTAGTAGCAACAGAAGAATTAAATTCACTTTTTCTTTTTTTCAGCTTATTTTAGTCAAAAAAGAGCCTTGCAGCAGAAGAAATGTGAAAAGCAAATGAAGAAGAGAAAGTTAGATTTCCCTGTCCTTGAGGAGATAAGATTCAGCAAAACCAAAGTGACCTTGGTCAAACTATTTGATAATAAATGGGTGAGCCTTTCTCCCCAGCCTCCCTGGAAATTTAAAACTCATTCCTAACACCATTTTTCACCTTCTACCAAAAACTGCCCAAGCTGAATTCATAGAGGTTTTTCTGCAACTGACTGATCTCACCTGGAGACAGATGATAAAATAGAGTCCATCGGAGAGTCCAAAAACCACCTTCCTAATCAGGCTAAATTACTGCTGACCCAATCCCATTTCACTCTGCCCACATAAAATAGAGCTGCAGCAAAGACACCCAGTGTGATAATTGCTATTGGACATTAATTATTAGCTATTTCCATTTACAGACCAGAATAATATATACATGTTAGCTTGCCAATCATATTACTTCAGATTTAAGGCTAGGGACTGAGGCAGAAAAATGTAAAAAACACTTCAAAGAGTGATTGTTATACAGTGGCAAGCATTCATCCAACAGCAATTAAATTCCTTGCACAAACACAGTTTGTAAGAGATAAACTGGTTTAAACAGATCCCAGGAGCAACACAAGGATGATTTGCAAACACATCAACTGCCCCTGTTTTTCTCACGTTGCCTTTGACTCCTGAGCTGCCTTGTGCACACTGTCCTTGTCTGTTCCAGCCTTCCACCCTTCATTCCTGCTCCATACTCCTGGAGCTGATGCCTCCCCCTGCACAGACAGGAATGGGGCTCTCCTGGTGTCCCCTTTGCCTGCCCAGCAATCCATGACCATCCCTGGAAGTTCTGGAGTCCTGTGATCTCCTGGAAAGCCCCCCCAGGAAACCCTCACCCAAACTGCCTGTGCCCAGATTCCTGTCTCCAGCAGAACCCCAGGTTTGGTTCTTGGACCTTCCTGCTCCCTCCGTTCACCAAGGCTGCTGCAAGAGCTGTGATCCTTCACAGGGAGCTCTAAGTACAAGCACTGACAGTGACAGTTCTCCTTACAGATTGGGGTATCTTTCATATAAGAATTTAAGGAGCAAATAAGTGAAAGGCTGTTTGGATGAATCACTGGAGTGCAGCACCCTGAGATTTACATTTCAGACTCTACTTAAGGCATAATTCCTCTGGTATTCACTGCAGTATTTCAGCTGTGATGAACACATGTGGAATTAATAAGAAACACAACACACTGTAACAAGAGTCCCACTGCTGTCAATGCAACTCAGGAGAGTCAATAGAGAACAGTTATTTATAAAAACACTAAATCATCATGAGACTATTCAAGAGCCTGTCACAGAGAAATCTGCACAGTTTAGCACTGGACTTGGAGTTCATAAGAATCCTCAGGCAAAGCCAAACAAACCTGGCTGTTAGCTGGGAGGTGTGGAACAGCCTGGGCTGACTCCCAGGGCCAGCACTGGGCCAGCATGAACCTGATCTCCTGGTCAGGCTTGGGCTCAGCAAAGGACCCTGAGGGCTGTGTGAAGGGGGTCTGCTCCAGAGAGAGGGCTGAAGGAGCCAAGTGTGGGACAGCCAACCACCAGACTGTCTCTGCCTGTTCTACAACCCTTTCTCTGGGAGAAATGCTTGGGAACCATATTTTCCTGCCTACCCAGAAACCACGTCCATAGCATTTGTACTTTCAGATACATACACAAACAGAGGATGTGTCTATATCCACAGGAACAGCTCACCCAGGGGATTTGCTGAGGGTGATGTTACCACAAAGGAAATTATAGATATCTAATTGTGTAAAAAAAAATGTAGTGTTTGACTCAGGTGACCACTCATGATGAGTGATCAATATAATCAAAATTATTATGCCAAGTAATTGGACCTGGGGCCACCAGCACGCCCAGGAGCCCTGGCTCCAGAGCAGGAGGAGGCGATGAGCCCTTCGGGCAGGAGAAGGTCAGAGGGTGCTGAGGTTGGCCCCACACAGTCACTGCTGGAAAGATCTGAAGGTACAAACCCTTATGCAAGTCAACAAGTCATCTTCAACAGGACTTGGGTGTCTGGCTGGAGTGGGCACAAGGGCTTCTTCTTTTAGGAACCATTGCCCAGAGCAGCTGTGGCTGCCCCATCCCTGGAGTGTCCCAGGCCAGGTTGGACGGGGCTTGGAGCAGCCTGGGCTGGTGGAAGGTGTCCCTGCCCAGGGCAGGGTTGGCACTGGATGGGCTTTGAGGTCCCTTCCAACCCAAACCAGTCTGGGATTGTAAGGGAAAATAAGAGCATGAGAGAATGACTGTGACCATTTAATGTTAAAATATGCAAGTCTGTTCTATGTGTTATCGACAGAGACATTTTTGTTATATCAAAAAGCAGCAAACCAGCCCTTTGATAGGAACTGGAACCACAAGAGCAGTAACAGAATTTCAGAGCAGAAGTGAGCTTGAAGGAAGACTCAGAGATGTGTTTGTAAGGAGAACAGAGGAACTGCCATCAGTAAAGAGGCACAGATGTGAGCATTTGAACTGACAAACTCACTCCAAATTTGCAGTACTGATCAAAGGGTTGACATGGAAAAACATCTCTGAATTTCTTCTCCCCTGTAAATTAGCAAGCATCCCTCATTCAGTGGTACTTGATTGTGGGAAATGCCCTTTATAGCAAATAGAAAGAACACAATAAAGCTGCAAGAATAACACTGCCTGTCATCTCTTACCTTCCCCAAGGCTGTCAAAAATGGAAGTGTTTAGCATACATAGACCATTGGAGCATATTAAAACTCTGAATTTCAGTTTATTTACAGACCTTGCTCTTTAAAGAGGCAGCTGAGAGCCCCTTGCACTTTGGGCAAAGCCTCCAGGAGCATATTGAAACAAACCTCTACAGCACCCTTTTGGAATTCCATCTGCTCCAACTCAGGACACAAAAGAACCTTCTTATTTTCCTTGTGCCTAGAGAGTTCAGCACAGGGTCAAAGGAGAAATGGTTAGAAATATTAAAAATTGAGAGGAAATAAAAAAGGAAAAAAAATCTCAGGAGAGCAGATCCTAGAAATACTGAAGTTTAAAGCCTGAGAATTGGCAAGTGGCCAAGGAACATAGTGCAGAGAGACATGGGGATTGCAAGGAATTGGCAGGCAGACAGCATGGGAGATGCCAAATGAGAGCTCTCAAAGAGTGAAATGAGTCACAACTTAAAGAAGGAGATCTAAGAAAGAAAATCCAGCACAAGGGAGAGGGAGAGAAAGGAGACACGATCCAGGACTTGCAGTTCAAAATGTTGGACAGAAATAACTGAAAAACCCAATTCTCCAGATTCAATCTGGGGTGTGACAGAGAAAGGCAACAGCCCAGGTGATGGGGCACACAGAGAAAGCACTTGCAGGGAACCGGGATAAAGCCACGGTCCGGAAAAGCAGTGGAATGTAAGTGCGGAATCGCTCCCGGGCAGGGAGCTGCAGGTTTCTGTGAGCATTTCTCTCCCTTATCTCCAGGCTTTGCTATGCAAAGTGAGCCAGGACTGCTCCGATGCTGCTGCAGGGAGGAGCAAATTTAACAGGAACTCCTTCCTTTGTAAAAGTCTCTTGGCTTCCCTGGAGATTTCAGACAAACCTGCAAGTTTAGGCTCCATATGAAAGTTGTGCTGCACTCTCGGCTAGTCACGGCTTTATTTCTGTCTCTACCCGCTTGCCGTGGTAAGGAATAAAGCCTTGCCTGGTGAGACAGGGCAGAGTCCTTGTTTCAAGAGAGATTTAAATATGAAAGGATTTGCCACTTGTTTTGCAATCTGCAGCATCTGCTCTTTAGCTCTGACCTGGGCACACAGGCAGCACACAGTGCTCTCTGCTGTCAGCTCATCCGAAATCTGGAGCAACTGCTGGTGAGCTCTCCTTCCCTCTTTTGGGCTCTGACCTCTGATCAGTAAGCTGAAGTTGCTAAACAAGGATACATGCTGAATCTTTACCCCGAAATAATTTATGCACTCTCTTTATTATTTGTGCTTACTAATCCTGATTTAGCACAGTTAACACAAGCAGTCGTAGTCTCAGATCCAGGTGCACACACACATGTCCAACACAAACCACTCAGTTATAATTCCAGCAGCTTCACTACCTTCTCCCTTCACAGCCATTTTCCCTTTTGGTAGAAAGGTGTGTTTTTACCACCACCATCTTACATACAAGTGCACTTTGAATCCTTCTCTAAGCAGTGATTAGGGTCGATGAGAGTGGTGGGGGGTGTGGAGGAGGCGGGTGGGGGCTCTGGGCTCCCAAAGCCTCTCACCTCGCTGAGCTCACGGCCCGTGGGACAGAGCAGGGACAGCCAGACCCAGTGGGTGGGTGTGAGACTGCTCAGACTTTCCAGAGGTGACACCTTAGAGCTGCTGAGGACCAGGAGCACCAGGGAGCTCTGCCCCCACCCCGACTGCTCAGTGCCAGTCCCACAGCAGAGCACAAACGGGGTTTAACCAGCTGTGGGGTCCAGCACATTCACCTGAGCCTCGGGAGCTGTTCAGCTTAAAACTGATCGAGGGGGGGATCCCCCACCCCAGTTTCTGGCAATGTCCAGAGTCATTTCCCCACTGGTGTGGTTTTGTTAAGTCCTACAGAGCAGTACCATGGAACTTGCCCAAAACCCAAACCAAAGTGACTCCTGATCCTGTGCCATACGATGGGCTGGTGAGCTGGGATGGATCTGGGACATCCAGCACCAAACACCTCAGCGGGAGGGAAGCACAGGGCCCTCCAGATCCCAACCACAGTTTTGGGAATGGCAAAACCTCAGGGATTTTTATTGCTTTTGCTGAAAATTAAATAAAGGCAGCAAAGCTCTTAAAAGAACAGAAAGCTCATGGCAGAGTGTGGCCTCACATGTTTATCCCATGTCTCCAGAAGTACTCGGAGCATTTGTCATGTGGAAAAGCAAGCCAAGCAGCTATTTTTAAACTCCTTTTATTCAACACATATGGGCTGAATTCTGTTAGAAATAACGACCTTCTGATGTAGTTATTGCAATTGCCACTAGACAGAGCTGTTCATCTGATTTGTAACCTCAGCAGTATTTATAATCCCAGTGATGTGCTAGAAATCCAAGAGGAGTTTGTATTACAGACTCCCTCAGAAAAGTGGCACATGCCTGTAACAACTGCCTGGCATGGGCAGCCAGGGTGTAGCTCTTGCAGGACACTATAAATAATCTCCTCACTGGGGCTGAGGGCAGCATCTGCCTCCCATGAATTCCCTGGTCCCTCACCAAGAGTGAGTGATAAAGAGATGACAGATGAGAAAAACCCTGTTTTTTCTTAGTTAAACTGCAGTATATGTCTTGGACTTGAAAATAAGGAATACATCTGGAGATCTAAAAGTGCTGTGGCGAATCCCTGACTGTGGAGTTACTGTCAAACACATTTTGCCAGAATTTGGGAAAGGTGCAAACAACGGTACCTTTGGAAAACAGAGAAGTTTTCCTTCTGGGCAGGAAACTTGCACTCAGACAGTCAGTAAGGGAGTGCCAGAGGACTGGACTCAATGATTAGGACAGTGCAGGTTGTTAAGATATAATATTGCAGTTAATCACCAGGCAATGCTCCATCTGACCCTGGTTGCTGCAGCACGGGTGGGGCCTCCTGCCAGTCCCTCCCACCAGGTAATGCAGAAATCACCCTGCAAATTAAGTGCTTGGGGACATCCATGGGGTTGTGCCAGTTGGTAGCATCCAATTATCTGCTCTTTTCTGAGAAACTGAGGGTAAACCACATTTTCTTTAAAGACAAGCAAGCCTTCCTTTTGCAAGGAAGCAGAGAGAGATTAGCATCAGTGCTGGTTCTCCCAGGCTCACACCCTGATTTGCATCACAGGCAACCCGGAGCAGGAATTTCTGGAATTTCTGCAGCTGTATCTGCAGCACTGATTTCACCTGGTGATTGGAGTTAAGCAGCTGTGAAGGCCCAGGCAGCTCCAGGCCAGAGTCCCCCTCAGAGCAGGGCTGTGAGTGTTTCCCAGGGGGTCAGTCGTGTCCCTGCTGCTCTCTGGTGTGGGGGTTCAGGTGCTGTTTCTGTGTCAGGCTCAGTGAGTGCTGAGGCAGGAACTGCCCCTGTGGGCAGGGACCCTCTCAGGATGTGCAAGGGCCCCAGAAGGACTTAGCATCACACCTCAGCACCTTAATTAATACCTTTGTTACTTCAGAACATACCTGTAAAACCTTTGGCCCTTTTTCTCACTCCCTCAGCTCACTGACTGCCCCATTTGTTTTCTGTCAGTCCTTGCCCTGTTCCTGGGGTGGTTTCCCTGCAGAGCTGCAGGGCTCTGCCCAGCTCCCCCCCTGCCACCCTGCCTGTGCTCAGCAGTGAGGAGAGGTGAGAGAAGAGCCCCCGGCCTGACTGGGGGCTCCAGCTCCCCTTGAACAGTGCCACAGGCACTGAATGCACAGTTTGCCTCTGCTCTCAGCATTATTCCTCCCCCAAACACCACCAAGCCCCGAGGCCGAGCCATGCCCAGCCCGTTGTGTGGGTGCAGGGATGGGATCAGGATTGGGATCAGGATCAGGAGAGAGGAGTGGGTTGGGAGCAGGTGGCAGTTCCTGCTCTCTGCTCCACCTCCTGCCTGGGGCAAAGTGCAGGGCCACAGCCCAGCCAGCAGCACATTAAACCAGAGTAATTTAGTAGTTGCAATTTCCAGCACTAATTATTTCTGTAAAGCTTCTGAACCCAGTGGCATCTGTTGCACCTATTGCCTCCTCACCTCTTGCAGAATTTTTAGCTGGGAGAATTAAGAGATGCGTCATATCCACATGGAGATTAAAAAAGGAAATTATGATCCCTTTGTCAGTTCCTCTGATGATCTCTGGACATTGGCAAAGGGTTAGTCAGGGTTTGAAGGCAGAAAGAAACATCAGCAGGTGTGTAGGAAGCACTGCAAGAAAGATTCAGGCCTGGATACACAGCCCAGATACTGGGTCCCCAAGTTCTGCTTTGTTCCAGCTCATTCTCCCTCTGGGCAGCTCAGTGGAACAATGTCAGGAATTTAACATTACCTGGTATGCCCAGGACTTCTTTCCTAAGTACAGTTCTGCTGTGGGGCTTCAGTGAGGATACGAACTCCTGAGCCTTGGATTTCAGTCACAAGGATGCACTAGAAAAGCACAAGAGGATTATTAAATTAAATTATTAAAATTAAATTTTTAAATTATTAAAAATGCCTAAGTCTCAGTTCTAAGCACTATGGTGACAATCTGGCTGCATAAAACCCTTGCAAGTGGTTTAGAAAGTTACACATTCACATTCCAGTGAGTGATGCCTTTTTTTGCATAGAGATTATATGTGTATTTGAGGAAATCTCAATCATAGCAACAAAATTTCATCTGCAATATAAATATCTGTTGTACTGTAACCTTGGAGGAAGCTCTGCATTTCATAGGGGTCAGGGATTGCTGAGATAATGATGTAGCACAAAGAGTAAATCTTCGAAGTCTGTCAGCTAATTGCACAAATGACTCTTTTGATACAGAATACACAAAAAACTGAAGATGAGAATTTTCCAGCCCCTTCTGTGTTCGAGCACATTTTCCAGAGTTAAGGATTGAGCACAGATCTGAATGGGGCATTTGGGCTGTCCTTAAATTCGGTGCTCTTCTGCCCGCCAGATTACGGGACCAGCATCCAACCAGTCACTTCTACACTTTAAAACTGTTGGGTAATTCTTAAAGATAAACATTTATTTGTGACAATACAAAATTCAACTACAGCTACATCCACTGCCAGGCTCCTGCTTTCCCCCAGTGTGTGCTCTTGCCCCCCCTGAGTTCTTCCCCCATTTTTGTCCCTTCCTATCTGCCATGATATCTTGTTGACTCTACCTTAGAGTCACTGAGACCAGATCAGTTGGAAACATTTAGCAGTCCATGAACTGAGTTCTTGTCAAACCAGCCTCTGTTTTTTACATTTTTTACATTTACATTTGCAAATGTGTTTTTTCAGCAAACACAACATTTCTTGGGCAAGACATGATGTAAATATTGGCTGACAGTGTCCTAGCAGCAAAGCTGTGCAGATACTGGCCACATGAAGAAGTCTGCTGTATCTGGGCTAATAAAAGCAGAATATTGTTCCTTTTCCAGTCCCCATGCCAGGGCCATACTGCAAGAATAATGCTCCTCTGCAGCCAGGGAAATCACACCAGTACTGTTGGCCAGGGTTGGAACAGCACTTGTGTGCATGTGGCATGCATGGACTGTAAATTGATTTAATTTTGATGTCATGAATTAATTTGATAATGGTCCCTGATACGGGAACATGAAGCTCAAGTCTGAGAAATAGATTCAAGAATATGCTTTGTTTTGGGAAAGTGACACCTCTGACTTTAAAAAAGAGAAATTCATGGATTCTTGAGTTGATCAGCATAAAAAACCTTTGGAGTAAAGTCAAGTTCAGATTCGGGTGAAGCCGATGAAGTGTTAGAGTTCTAAAGGCTGGCCATGTCCTGGTTCTCGAGATGTTGGAGGGTGGCACTCTGGGGAGCTCAGCAGTGCTTTGGGAACACCCACTCGCTTTGGCCAAAGGGCCTGGAGGTCACTCACCTCCGGGTCAGCCCGTGACCCTTCTCCCTGCAGAGCCGACACCGGGTGGTCGCTGGGCTCAGAGATGGGGGCACCCGGTGCCCGAGCTGGGCCGAGTTAAACCACAGCTCAGTCGCAGCTCCTCCTTTCTGTCTCTGTTTTCGGAAAGGTTTCCGTGCATCTGCTTCTCCATCCCACCACAGAGTGGCACTGCAGCAGTTGCCATCCGCCCCGGCCGGGGGGTGAAGGACCGGTGACAGCCAGGTCTGGGCTGCACTGAGTCCCCACAACTACCCTCTGCTCACTCCGTAACACCCCCGCACAGGGTTCGCTTCTTTGCACTTGCAGGAGCCATTTGGAGGGGAGTTTCCTGCTTCGTGTCTACTGACCGTCTAAAGCCTTTCCTTCTGTCCTCATGCAGGACCCACTACATAAACCACAAGGAGCACAGGTTGGGTTCTGGAACGCTGGAACTGGGTTAGACTTCCTTCTCCCAGAACAAACCCTGTGCTGGCAGGGCTGTCTGAGGCTGTGTTCAGCTGGCAAGGGCTGTCAGCTGGAATCACCTCAAAGTGATGGGGAAAAATGTGATTTCTGAACTAATCAAAGCCACGATACCTTTGTCCTTATTCATCTCCAGTTTCAAGGCTGTGAGGAGCCGCCTGCCGAGAAGAGCTGGCCAGCAGTCCCAGATTTATTGGCCGTTTTGAGCCAATGGTACATCCATTGGGAATTCACCCTCTTCCAGCTATCTTCACACAGGCCAGCCCCCCCGACCTGCATCCAGACACGTTCTGTTGCCACAGCCAGGATTATCTCTTTGGCTTGGCCCACGCACTCCTCTGTTGCCTCCCTTACCCCGATAGCTGAGACAGAGCTGGCTCCAGCAGTGCTGCTGCCCCAGCCAGCTGGCAAACCTCCTCCCTACCAGCCTGCACTTATCATCTCCCTCTCGTCCAAGAACTGGTTGGGGATGATTTGTTGCCACTGAAGTGCTGCTGCTCCCAGCAGCTGCCTGTCCTGTCTGGCAGCTGGAGCCAGCTCTCCTCGAAGTGTGGTGCTGGCAGGGCTTGGCTCCCAGACCCCAGCCAGGCACAAGTCATGCTCCCAGACCCAGTCCCTCTGCAGTCACTGGAAAATAGCCCCCAACTGCTGGGGGGGGAAGCAGTGGAGTGAGAACTAAAGGAACTAACAAGGAAATGGAGTAAAGAGACAGAAAGGAGAAGCCAGACACTCTTGGGAAACTCTTATTACTGAAAATGCTCTAAAATTAGTGTGAGATAGAGAGAATGAAGGGATCAACGGAGCTCATCGACAAAAATGCCATACATCTCATGCCACATCACATCCTTCTCGTGGGTGAGCTTGTTCTGAACAATACGAGCTCATCTTCGAATTCGTCCGGAGAGGTCAGGCCAGGAGATGAGAAGGGGAAGGAAAGCTTTGGGCAAGCTCTGAGCTGGCATGAAGAGCTCTGAGCTGGCTGTCACTCATTATGCTTCAAAGCTATTGGTTTTCGCTTAGTTTTTAATTGGAATGAGAAAAGCAATATTGTTTTTGCTTGCTATTGCTTTGTTACACTTGCCATCTCACTTGATTCATGGTAATCCTTTTACCACAGCCATCTGCCAATTTGCAGGCAATTACTTGGACGTGCTGAGCCCCTCTGGTTGCAGGAGAACATTAATCTGCACCATCTCTCCTGCTTCCCATCCACCCCAGCTGTGTGTGCCCTTCCCCTGTCACTGCTGAACAGTTCCCAAAATGGACTGAAACTCAGGACCTACTGGACACAGCTTTGCTTTTGATGTATCAAGAATGCTTTATCCTTCCATTTTCAGGGATTAAGCAGATCCTGGGATATATTATTCTGATATTTTATTATTCTGATTTTTCTGTAAATGCACATTGTTTTGCTTGAATTGTTTTTTCCATATCATTACAGAGTAAGATGAAATTTCCAGAGCTTGAAGATAAAATGAATAGTGCTCTGGATATTTGAACTCATTCACCGTCCAGGCAGTTAACGAAAGTGCAGATCCACTCCTTAAGTTCAGGGCCAGCTGTGTATTCACCTTCTCCCTCGTTTGGAGGGACAGGGTAGGACTTACATCCCTAGAGGAGTGGGAAAGACTTTTTTGTCGTATTTTTGTCATCAGCAGTTGAAGACTGTCAGGAATTGCATGGACCTTCTGAGTTTTCTCGTATCAAAACGTGGCCCAGACTTTGCTGCTGTGAAGCTGATGGGTTCCATGTGAAGGGGCCTTCAGAGCTGGAGTGGTGAGGGCTGTGCTGTGCAGCAGGGCTGACATCTGGGGCTGAGCTGGGAGGGCCCAGCTTTGTTCTGTCAGCAAACTGCTCCTGGAATATGTGCCTGCATTCCTGCAGAACCAGAGAGCAAGGACAGCTGGGATCCGGTGTGGCCTGCAGAGCACACAGCCACCTCTCCTGGGTTAGCTTTTGGAATTAAGCTGGTTGGGTACAGGAGGGTGCAAAACAGACTGGGTTAGTCCTCAGGAACCTCTGAAACTCCAGGGATATTGGAATAAATCCATCCTCAACTGCATTCCCAGCCTGCACAAAGGAGGGCTTGGGCACTCGAAGGGAGAAGGCAGCTCCAGTTCAACCCATGGGATAAACTGAATTCATTAGTTAATTGTGTGTGCTTCTAACAGGGTGAGTTCTGTTCCAAGAGCTGTCCAGAGATGCTGCCTGAGATAGGAGGGGGGCAGGAATCCTTCCAGCCTCCCACCAGCGCTGGCCAGGGCTTATGCTCCCCAAAGCATTTCAGCCCCTGATGAAGCCACTGCTCACCCTGAGCACAGGGAGTGCAGCAGGCAGGAGTGCTGCAGGAGCTGCTGCCCAGCTTTGGGGAACAGAGGGCTGTCTGAATGGCTTAACAGGCCTAATGCCACACAAACCTCCTGCTCCTTGGAACCTCTGAGTCCTACACAGAGGCACATTATGGAATTGTCAGTGTTAGAGGGGGAAGAAAGGAAACAGCAAAGGCTTTCCAGCTGGCATATGCAAATGCTCTGCATCTTGCTCTGAGACCTATGCAGGTCAACTTCAGCTCATCACAGATCTCTCATCCAAGTGCTGCTCCAGATAACATGAAGTCATTAAGTTTACCCTGCAATGAGCCTAAACAAGGGAACAGTCTTAAAATCCCATGTCTGTATGCCTGCAATCAGAACTTACTTAAACATATTAACCTTAAATACAGAAACAAGGCACAAAGTTGGACCCTGCTGCCTTCAGCCTTCCCCAAAGAGCCTCCCAGAGCCCTGAGGGGTGACACTCAAAGAGCAGCTGGCTCGGGCCAGGCTGTGTCCTGCTGCTCACACCACCACTCAGAAATCAGCTGGCTGCAAAGCCAAGCACCACATAGAGACCATATGGCAAAGACACAACAGACAGTAAAGAACAATACAGACAGAGAAAATTAATGCCCTCAGTCACCAGAGGCTCCCCCCACGCTGAAGAGGACCCAGAATGGACCTGGGGCTGCGCAGCCCCGTCTGTGGTGTAGCTGTGCTGAGGGAACCCCCTGGCACAGGGGAACAGCCAGGGCTTTGAGAACCTGCTCTGTGTTCCTCAGGCTCACAAAACTCAGGGAACTAATCTTTAAATAAGCCTTTTAAATGAAACTCTCAGAAACCACAAAGGCTCCTGGGACAATCCCTCTGGGATAACAAATGCAGGATAGAAATAAAGTGGGTTTTACTCACCGTTTTCTCTAGTCAATGAAAAAGAGGCATTTTATTTATTTTTGGTTTCATTTTACACCTATAAAATACCAAAGAGGAAAATTTTTGAAGTTGTCAAGGGGAAAGAAAGTTACAGTTTATTAAATGTGGGGTTAGATAAATCATAGAATAACAGAATTGTTTATGTTGGAAAAAGCCCTCCAAGACCATCCAGTCCAACCATTCCCCAGCACTGCCAAGGCTGCCACTGACCCACGTCCCCAAGTGCCACATCCACAGGGCTGTTAAATCCCTGCAGGGAGGGGGACTCCACCACTGCCCTGGGCAGCTGTGCCAGGGCTGGACAGCCCTTTTGGTGAAGAAACTGCAGCCAACAAGTCAGACTGATGAGAGCTGGTCCATGTGGTTTTCCTTTCTCCTGCACTGCTTTGACATACAGCTTCAGCTGTGCCAGCAGTTTTTCCCAGCTGGAAATGGATGCAAGAAGTGAACTTGCCATGTCATCCAGGAGGGAGAGTGAGCCCAGGCCAGCAGGGCAAAATCAAGGAGGGGCATTGCAGATATAAAACCCGGCTGCTGGGAGGCTATACTGGATCAGTAGTGAATGATGATCCCAGAGGGTGGGAGACCAGCCCTCACCTCTCAGCCAGAGATCATCAACTAAATGATCTGACTTAGATTCACAACTGAAACTTGAGTCACAAGTCAGAGTCTACAACTTGTGTTATAAACAATCAGTTGCATTTTTCATAAACACATGACACCATGAGGCAGATAAATACAGGGTTTGCAGCAGTATGACTGGGGGTGATCCAGACTGAAGGAGATGCCCGTGATCAGCACCAAAATGGTCCATAATTCATTAAAACAAACCGGAACTAGTGCAGATGAATGTCCTCCAACTGTAACTGAAATGCATGTGTGCTGCAGCCTTCAGCTAACACAGAAATAATTATTTAGAAATTGCCAAAATATTTTGTCCTAAGCTCTGTGATTGCCTTGAGGAAACAGAGAAGACCCTGTTTTTACAGATGTACTTGCATTTGCCCAGCAGCGTTCCTGGTAATCCAAGCAAATCGGGAAAGGTGGAATCACAGCAGGACCATTCAAGTCTTGTGCAGGCACAACAACTTTTAGGAAACATCTGCCTTTGTTTCTTTGTCATCCCCTCATCTGTAAGCCAGTTCAGACAAGAAGCTCTCCAGCAGCAAAAGGTGCAGTGCCCATCCCTGCAGCACCTCAGCCACTGGGATATCACAATGTCTGGAGCCTTGGACTAAGACAGATCAGTGAAAACAGCCAGTCATCCCCAGGACCAAGTTAAGGTAAGGCATCCCAACAGAAAAAGTGTGGGAAAGAACTGGAAATAGGAAACCTGAAAACTGTTAGTACTTTCCAAGTGAGCCGGCACACACATCACTCAGCAAACCCAGCCCGTCACAGAAGCAGAAAGAGCTGGAGCCCAGGGACAGTTTTCTCTCTTGTGGGGTCACTGGGATTGGTGAGCTGAGGAGGAATGTAGTCCTGGGGAGGGAGCAGCTTCTACAACTACCACTTTGTCACGCTCTTCATGAAATAATTCAGGAATGTGTAACACTATTTGCTTACTTTTGGATTAAATGACAAAGTAAATCCCTGAGGCCAAAGCAATATTGCAGAATTACCCCCGTGCCCTTACAGCTCTGTTCAGCACTCCAGGGCACCAGAGCTCGTTGCAAACAGCCACATAGTTATAAAGGCTATAAAAGCCCATCAAAGCTATTGCTCTATTAAGTCTGGCTGATGACTCCATGGTAATAAGTGATGTGCTCCAAAGAATCTGCTCTCTTCATAAAGGAGGTAGGATGAGACACCTTCCTGGCTGCCGGACATCCTGAGGAATGCTGGGGAATTCCCCTCACTGTGGTCACACAGCAGAACACATGACATCACTAAGGGAAATGCAGATGTACCCCTGAATGGCTCAGGGGCTTGAGGAGACAACTGGGGTGATGTTCCCAGAGTGTCCCCCACTGCCAAGCACTGATGGTAGGGACAGTGGCTCAGGGCATCCATCTCTTACAGTGTCTACTGCATAAGCAGTTTACTATTGCTTTGAACACCCAGAATTAAATGGGAATAGAAAAAAAAAGATGTAAAAAAGTAGCTTTACAATATGGGACTAACTACAGCAAAGCATCTGTGCTGTGCTCAGTCTGAAAATATGTAGTTTGTCTTGATCATACTGAGTATGGGCCAAGCAATGGGAATTTGAGTGGGAAGGCTCTGCTTTGGCAAGAGAAACCCAGAAACATGAGAAACCCAGAAAGCCACAAGCGTGTGCCATGTAGTGTCTCTGCTGGTGAGCCCCTGAGAGCTCCTGGTGTGTGCTGTGTCCCAGGGGAGTGCTGATCCTGCAATCCCACACACACAGCACTGGGCTCCTGTGGAGCTGCAGAGCCAGGAGGAGGGGGAGCAGAGGCTCAGGCTGTACTCGGGGCTGTGGGACTTCAAGGGCTGCTGTGCTCCAGCACAGAAAGGCAATAAATCACTCACAGACATCTCTGTTTGCCAGCTGTGGAGATTTAACAGGAGCAAGGGATAACAGAGGATAACGTGACCCTGGGACAGAAAAGCTGCTACAGTTGTAGGGCCACAGGCATAAAAAAAAAAAGGCAAGGAGAGAGTTCTTTCTGAACGAGAAAGGGAAAGGAAAGACCATGTTTGTCATCAAGGTAATATTAATCTCTAGATCCAAACTGCCAACAAAACATTTTGGAATGACTCCTCAGTCACTGACTGTCCCAGGGGAATGAGGTGTTCACCTTGCTGAATGCCACATGGGGCTTTATCACAGCAATATGTGGAATATCAATTGCTGCCGTGTTGGTCATAAAGAAACACTAAAGAGAGGAGGGGAAGCCCACTGGATTTCCAGAAGGCTTAACCATGTGACTTTTCATTTCTGCACCCGTAACACAGGTTATCTGTGTTATTCTGCACCCAGGAAACACAGGTGTTGCAAGTAGCTCATTTTACCAGAGAAACAGCCAGCTACCATGAAATGCACTGTTCATTAAATGTCTTCATCGGCGCCCATGAAATCGAAGACAGAATTCCCACTGACCTCAGTGGACAGGATCGTGCTCCACAGCCTGATCCAAAGACAACAAAAGCCAAGAGAAGATGCTCACTGATTTCAGCAGACTTCAGGTCAGGCCAGGATCTCAATCATTCAGCACTGTACATAAGGGAATTTTGCCATTAAGATGGAAATGAAATATCCTCCCCCCACACCATCAGGGGGAAGTCACGGCATAACTGATGAAAAGGCAAGTCAGAAAAATTATGTTGTCTTTCACTGAGGAAGAATGTTATCTTGGAAACCAAAGCTCTAACATGAAACATCCATAAGCAAAACACTTGAAAAGAAACTTGATACTAATCATATGCTAAAGAGAAACAGCAATAAAGACCAACCCCCTCCTTGCTGACTCAGATAGGAAACTGTGGTGAGGATGCCACAGTATTGTTTATTCCGTGCTGAACTGCCACGTACAGAGTTGTCACCTAAATAAGCATCTTCTCAGCAACTGACTGTCTCTGCACTCGACTGCTTTGTCGCAGGAATGGCGGAATAATTAATAATGAAAACCAGAACCAGAAGTACCACAGTGCCAGAGGAACTACAGTAGGAAGAATAAAGAGCTAGGGAATGAGCAGAAAAACAGAGCTGAACCTCAGCATTTTACTTTTTCTAGAGTCTGTATGATTGGGGCAGAAAATCATGGAGATCTTAAAAGGAACCAGTACAGAAAACAAATTTCTAACCAAAATTATTTGGTGGAATCTCCACACAGAAGATTATACTGTAAACTTGTTGAGCTGCTGAAGCTCCTCTGCCTGACCAGCACAGAGCTGAGACAAACTCACAGCTAATGGAGAAGTTCATTAGGAACAGGAAGTGGGTTAGATTAATTTCTTCACAACACTGATTGACTTGGACAGCACATTTCACTCACATTTATGCTGCAGGGAAGCCTAATTATGATTTCCCTGAGTGACAGGATAAGACAACACAAAACATGTAATCAAATTCTGAAAGGGCAAATTGGTGCTGTAATTGTTTGATAATTCCTTTGCAGTGTAACTTGAGCAGTTCAATATATCCCACGGAATGAGGGTCTGAAGCTGCATCAATAAACACCACTCACAGGACGTCCTTGTGCCCCCTGGGTCAGCGTGTCTGCTGCTTGCACATGATAACCTGGAACTGTGGGTGGCTGGGTTCCAGTGTCCCCACCGTGAACTTGGCCTGGGTTTGCTGCCATGGAAATTGTCACCTGCCAGACACTGCCTCTGATGCCCCAGGGCAGCCTTCTGATTGCTCCAGCTACCAAAGCTTTTACTCCACTCACGCCTCTGCTCTGTGTGTTTGGCTCTGCCATTCACTAAGGGACCAAAGGCACAACTTTGTCACAGGGAGGCAGCAGAAGGGACTCCTGATCCTTCGAGCTGAAGGTGTTTTCTACCCAGTGGCTCGAAGGAGGATGTGACTGAGTGGAAAAGGTTCAGACACGTGTGTGTCATCTCCTGGTGCAGACAGATGTGTCACCTCCCTGCTTTGATTTCCATTGTAACAAAAGCATTTGTGACTGTAGCAGAGGGATGAAAAGAAACATAAATGCAGACAGGATTTAACAGCCTTCGAGGGCACAAAGCAGCACATGGTTCTCAGTGTGCACGGGGGGAGGATGGCTGCAGAGAGCAGCTTTCTACTGCAGCCCTTGTCCTACACATTAAACCCAGCCCGTGTCATCATCAGAGGGAAGGTGAGATGACAAAGTCCATGGACTGCTCATTATGGCCTGAGCTGTACAGAACACAGTGGCTGTCCTTTGGCTGTGGCTCACATTTGTTCAAGAGAAGTACAGAACAATTGGTCAGGGTAATGTCTCCAGGGGCAATTGGTGCCCGGTGGCAGATGCCAGGTCAGAGCCAGCCCAGCGGAGGCAGCACAAAGCCAGCAGAGATCCTGGAGGCTCAGCCGTGGCTGAGGGTTCCCCGGTGCCCTCAGTGCCCCTGCCCCAGCTCCATGGGCACAGCAGGGCCCTGTGTGCCGGGAGAGCCAGCAGGGACAGGGAGCAGCCCAGCTGGGACAGTGGGCCCACAGCGGCTCCAGCGTGGGAGGATCTGTGCCAGCCACCCCAGGGGCTCTGGGGCTCTGCCCCCACCTGCCAAGTTCTGCTCAACTCCCGGTCTGGATGAGTCTCTGAGCGCTGCTGCTGCAAACAGGCACTGTGGGGGCAGTTTGTGCTCCATTTAGGTAGTGAAACACTCTAACATGCACGGGAACTCAGCACAGCGCCCAGGGTTAGAGCAGGTACATGGGATAGTGCCTGAAAACTGTCCAGATCTCCAGAGTTTGGGTGTTTCTGACCTGGAAAAGTGAAATTTTCAGTTGAATTAATTTTGAAGAGATCTTTCTAGATCAAACTGAAATTCTATATGAACATAATGAGTTACACACTTCCAAGTACAGATCTGTCTGTATCCTTGAGGCCACCCTTATGGTTATCATGGCTTGCAGGTGATTAATATGCAAACTTCCTAATTCTGCTGTGAAAAGCCATCAGAGGAATCATGTACTATAGAATATAATGATTTATTTAGTCCCTCGAGTTCTTTATGTAGGTGAGCCAATGGAAGACAGAATAGAATATTCTATAGTATAAATGGACAAAATAAAATGTAAATTTACTTATAGAAATATTAAAAATATAAAAATATAAATATTAATAATAAAATGTGGTGTGATTAAAGGACGAATGCGTGATTCCCATTAATGTTGCTATAATAATAGATTAAATCCAGGCAGAGCTGGCCAAAGGCTGGAGAGGAGGACGTGCTGTGCCAGGCTGAGGCAGAGCTGGAGCCCTTCCTCCTGCCAGGCACCGTCCCTGGCAGTGAGTGTGTTTAGAACAGGCAGATAATGCAGGTGCACCCCCTGATTCCTGCCCTCTGAACAGAGGCCTTTTCCCTAATCCACAGATTCTCTTCCACCAAAGACTTTTCTGGCAGATGTTGAACAGATGCTTTTTATTATAAACAGATGGGAAAGATTTTTCAATTACCAATTATTCAAAGTGACAAAGAGGCCTGTTGCCTAACTTAGAGATGATATTGAAATAATATTTATGCACATTCAAAAAATAACATTAAAATAGTATTATCAATCTGGATTATATTAAAATTATATTTAATCCTATTTGTCATGTTCGAAATGTTATCCTATTCCAAGAGACAGGACTTATCTGGAGCAGACTGGAGGTGCAGATCCCAAAGGGATCCCACCACTCTGAGCTACAATTCCAGGTTCTGTGTGACGGTCTGTGAGGCAGCACAGCCAATAAACTGCATTTTCAGCACTGTTGCCTACAGTAATCAATATTAATTACATCAAAAAAATCTGAATTCATTTTAATAAGCACTGACTTGAGCGTGAAGAAAAGAGAGAGAGAGGAGAAAAGGTCACGGAACAATTAGAAAATGCCAGTCAAGAGGGAACTCCCAGTACCTTGCCAAGCTCCCCAATACACTCACAAGATCATAGTGAAGGAAGCCAGAATTATCCAGTTCGAAAATTCCAATGTTCTAAGTTTTCTTCACATTGCCTCTTTTGAACATTGTTAGTCCTGTAATCATGTTGGTCTAACACTAAACAAAGCCTCTGTTTGCTCACTAACCTTGGGGATGGAGTGGAGAAGGACACCGGTTTTTCTGGCAGAGGGAGGACTTTTATTTTACCAACACGATCCTCAGATAGCTCAGTGATTTTATAAAGCTTATCTTACAGCACTGCCTTTTCCAAGCTTCTCCAGAGAAAATCTTCCATCTCACCAAATAACCCCCTCACCTGGATAACTCTTGGGGAGAATGAAGAACTAAAGTTTGTTCAGAAGCTAAATCAATAAGAGGGAGTTCAGTTTGCTTTCAGGATTACCATTCTTGCCTCTGCTATTGTTTGGAATATTTTGAAGAGGGAAAAGATTATACATTTCCCTGCAACCTCTTCGTGAACACTCCTGTTACTGTCATTCCAATATTCCAGTACTGCTGAAGCCCTGTAAGGTTTTTACAGGCATTGAAAATTCCGTGTGTTCTCCCTCCCCCCAGTCACTAGTGATGGCAAAAGCTAGTGTCACCCTCAGAGGGAAGATGAGGGGAAAAGGGGAAAAGGGAAAATCACAGAAAGGGACCAGGCATTTGGTGCCCAACCATTCCCATCAATGCCTTCAACAACTGCAATTATTTGATTTTCAGCAGATTTCTTTTTCAAATATTAAGCAAGAACTGATTTTCCTCTTAATTCCCATTTGACTGCAGAGGGAATTCGCATGAAAGGATATTCCTGGAGATTCAAATGAGCTGTTAGAAATGATGTCTCATGAAGTGTTTAGAAAACATACAAACAATACGCATTCCTTGGGATTCTTTGTCAGGGCAGATGCAACAATAGACCTCAGGAAAGACAAGCAGATGTTATTCTGCACACTCTTCATTTCAGAGGCTTTAGAAATTCATGAGGTCTTTTGTAGGTTTTATGAATCTTCTAATAACAGTGCAGCTGTTCCATTGAGAACCCAGAGTCCCCCTCAGACGTTTCTTGCATGTGCAGATGCCGAAGGAATGGCCTCTGAGGGTCTGTGAGATGTTCTCCCCCAGGGCCAACCAGGCAGGGCCTGTGCCCCCGGGGCTGTCCCTCCTGCCGTGCCCTGGTCATGGCTGCAGTGTTGTGGTGATTCAGGGCTGCATTGCCTCCAGCCCTTCGGTACTGAGATCTCAAAGGCACTTCAACTTGCAATATTTCCACTCTCTACCTGGGCAGCACCATGATTATTTTCCGATTTTATGGAAAGAATCACTGATGTTGTCAACAATGGCACAGAAACTCGTTTCCTGCCACACACGAGCGTGTTCTCATTACATTCTGGTCAGGCAAGACACAAATCACGTTGCAGATGGTTTTGCTGGGAAATGTGGGTTTGATCAGCACTTGCACTGTGCTGAACCCGCCGGGATTGCTCAGAGCCAAGCTGTTCCACACCACCCCTCCCCTGACAGGGGGACATTCCCTCCTGGCTTGGGAATGTCCAGATGGAATAGTTAGATCTTTGCTCATTCTCCATTTTTGTTGGCTCACCTTGCGCTCATTTTAAATTCACTGAAGGGTTTATTTAGCTCTTTATTCTCCTGCTAATCTTGAAAAATGTTTCTTTAATCTTACTCATGTAGTAACTGCTGTAGCAATTGGATGGTCCCCAGAAGGAAAACAGACATTTTCCATATTGAGCTTGGCTACTCTCCAAAAGGTAGGACAGTGCCTCACGAGCTTCTGTCCCTGATCTGAGGTTTGAAACTACACCTCAGTTACCTTGAATGTTCCTTGAATGTGGCAAATCAGCTCTCTAGAAGCAAAGCATCAGAGTGGTAATTCATCACATACAGAAACTGTGCAACAGAATTCCATCGGTACATGGCAATACCAGTTTAACAACAGTGACGCTCATTTCACCAAAAACATTTACAGTTTGCACTCAGTATTTATTCCTCAAATGAGAACTTGCCTGCTTTGTGTGTTAAGCATTGGCAGTAGCAGTGTACAGGCAAATACTTACTAATAACTGTGAACTGAATTTGATATTCCTGAGCACAGAAGAGACATGAAAGAAAACACATAATTCAGTTAACAGGAGGAGTTGCTTTGAAAAAAAGATTCTGTGAGGTGAAGCAGATTTGGTTTTGCCATGGAAGACAAAATGACACTGCGTCAGTTGGAATAAGAGCTGTAATTACTGGTCTGTGGCAGCACTGAAGTATCAAACTTGGGATGAGGTTTACTCCTCCAGGGTGATCTCAGTTCAAGGGAGGGACAGACCCTAAGGATAAAATGTCTCACAGAACAATTAAAATAGTGGTTGGGCAGGTCTTGACAGGCCCTGGATATACAGACAAGCACACCAAGTGTCAATGATTGAGAAATCTCACTCTGGCTTTCCCCAGAAAACTTACTTTTCCTGGAACTAAAAACCAGGACAGCAGAGTGCACAAAGGAAGCCCTGGTTCCTGTGCCTCCCGGAGAAGGAAGTTTGGACGGCCTGATGATTAAAAATAGAAGAAAGAAGTAGAAAAACAGAAAAAGAGCAGGAGCTGGGACTTCAGCTGGGGCCTGATCAAAGAGCTGAACTGAGTCTGGGGGCTATCAGGGGCAGACCCACACCCCTCCTTCCTTCCCTCCTTCCTTCCTTCCTTCCTGCCTCCCGGTGAGTCAGAGCTGATCCCACCCCTGACACTGCTGTGACACTCTCACACTGTCCCTGGGGGGTTGGTTTTGCTGTAGATTTATCAATTAGAGATCAGGACAAGCCAAGCTGCCCTGCAGGCAGGTGACAGTGCAGGTCACAGCTGCCCCTGTGCCAGCCCAGCAGCCACAGCTCTGCTTTCAGCCTGTCACAGAGATCCCTGTGCAGAGCCCACTGCAGACAGAATTCCCAACAACCTCCCAGCTCCAGGGATCCAGAGGAAACATGCTAAAGGAATGAGAGGAAATCTGACAACTACTACTTCCCATTTTCCTGGATCTTCTGCCCAGAAGAGCATCTGCCAAGTGGCACGTTGGACTGTACCCTTGGGGTTGGTGTCCAGCTGGGAATGGACCGACACACCACTAGGTTGTGTTTCCCTGAACCCCAGAGAGACTGGCTGAAATGGGACCTGTTCTGATCAACATTCACTTCAGGATTACAGAACAAAGGAAGGCATCTTTCCCTTCTCTGAAGACAATGCCTGCTCATTAGAGTTTGGGGTGTCCATATGTTTTCCTAACTCAGGCTGCAGCACTGCATATGGAATTGCAGCTAATTGCTTTTATATCTAATCATTTGAAGATGCTTAGGCTAATAAAGAATTAGTTTGAAGAGACTGCCAGAGATATTCGACTGTGTCACTGAGGTGGGAGCTGAACAGCTGAGCTGCCTCCTGGCAGGTCCCATGCAGAGACCAGGAATTTAAGGAATGACACAAGTAATGGTTTTGAGTGTTCAGAAATTTGTAACAGCTTTTGTGCACTTCTGGGCCCCTGTCCTCTATGTGCCACCATCACCAAACACTTTGCAGCACTTGGAGAGGACAAAGTAGACATGAGCTTTCTGTAAAATCCTGTTAGTGAGGGAATGCTCTCAGAGCTCAGGAGGAGCAGGGAACGGGAGGCAGAGCAGGTGCTCCCCTGCAGCTCTTGGCTCACTCCTGCTCTCCTCAACCCTGCAGTGGGCACACTCCTGTCTGTGACTGCTTCTGCCAGACTCTCCAGGGACTTCTGTGCTTGAAGAGAGAATGTTACTGGAGAACTGAGACTCCCCTTCTTCAGCTACACTGGAAAATACCTCACGGACATTCCCCTGGATGCAGAACAGGACCCAGCCCGGGATATTCCTTTATGTGTGTGCAACTCTTCACTTGGCAATATAATCTAAAGGAAAATCTGCAGGAAAAAATCAATGTCCAGGCAATGCAGGACATTGTTCTATAAACCAGGCTGGCAGTGTTTCAGCTATAATATAAGCAGCAGATTGACATCACCAAGAGGTTCCATGCTCAACCTCTGAGCCAATTAAAGGCCCCAGTAATCAATGGAATACCACAAGCAGAAACCCATCAGCCAATCTATCTCCAAAACAAGCACCAGCCACACCAGGCTACCTTTAAAATATCAGGGCCTAATAAAACCAATCTCCCAGATGTCAAGGCAATGAAAAAGAACCACCCAGCCGAGGCAGTTCAGTGTCCTGTAGTGCTGGCCCAAGCCCTGGCACACTGACTGCCCTGTGAGCCCTTCTGACCAGAGACAGGTGCTGCCACTGCCCACCTGGGGGAAGCATAAGGAGAAAGGAAAATTAGGAACCTCAAAAATGCCTTTACTTACATTGCCCCCCTTCCTCCCTGAAACATTACCTTTATGCTTCCAATTTTTTTTTTCTTTCTAAGAATTAAACTATCAATATACTAATGAAAGATCTGAAAATGTTTATAGCTTTAAAGAGCTTTGTCCTGACTTTATTTCTGTGTAATAAGTACTGGCAAAGCTCGTCCATAATTTTGATTAAAAAAATAATCTATAAATAAACGAGTGTGGTTGATGAAGCAAAACTGCGTTTCCAGCAGAAGCATATGCTCAACCACAGAATAATAAAGAAACAAAAGGCTTCGTCCAGAACTTTCCAAAACATGTTGTCATTGTGCCTGGGGGCTTCAGCTGCTGGCTCCCAGTCCCGTTCCCTTTGCAGCCAGCTCCAGAGGAACTCCCCTCTGCAGTGCAATCAAACCCCCGCTGAGCGGGTTTTGGAGGGAGCTTATTTTTATCGTTGCCTCTCATTTCAGGCATTTCCCCAGCCCAGACCCGCCGTCTCTCCCCGCGGCCCCAGAGAAAAGCTCGTCCTGCCTGGGCTGGGCACGGTCCCTGCCCGGGACTGCAGCCACAGCTGCTGCTCCACACGCTATTTATAGACCCTACATTTTCTTGAGAAAACGCCCGAAGGACTCATTAAGGTGGCTTTTCCTCTCTGATCCCTGCTCCCACATCGGATACAGGTGGAAGGGTATCCTCAGAGAGTAGGGCTCCATCCAGTGTCTGCTGGGTGAGTTACTGAAAGCTCTGCCTACGACTGAGTTAAGCCTCAGAGACTTGGGCCAAAGGAAAGCCACACTCTTCAGTGATGGGACCAGCAGGAACTGGTAACAACTGGAGCAGAGTCCTCAGCACAGTTCTCAGCTGGGAGGCCTGGGCAGGCAGACATCCTGGGCTGATGCCAGCCTAGCTGGACCTGCCCTGCTCCCACAGGGCTGCAGGGATAATGGGGTGGCTCTTATGAGCAGCAGCTGCCCAGACATTTCCAAGGTAAGCCTTTCAAAAATAGACCACACTGACATGCTTGGGTTTGAATTGTTGGATTTTTGGCCTTTTGAGCTTATCAAACCCAGGATTTATCCTATTGCTTTAAAGAAGTGAGTTTAAGTGTCAGGATGTGCACAGTATTGTGAAGCACAGGCTCCGTATTCCCTCCATCCCACGAAAAATAATCTTTGGCGTTTTGGTATCTAAAAGCTTGGTTCCAGACTGAATATTGGAATGTTCTAAACTGCATTCCGATACAATCAGGTATGTGCCAGTCTGGGAGAACACTGCTGTCAACAGAATGACACTGGATAAGAGTATTTATCTATATGAAGAAGATGCCCTTTTTTCTGTGTTCCACCCCATAAAATGTAGGTTGCATCTTAAACTGTTCTGTGCTGCTGGAACAGGTGAAAGGAACCTGCTTTTTACTCCTCATCTCTCACCACGGAGCACTAGCAGGTACAATTAGGTGTGACATTTGGGTAAATACTGCATGTGTTGAGACAACAGCCAAAGCACCCAGGAGACAGATCAGTTAACAGGAAGGGAAGGGGAAAGAGGCCTGGAGAGAGACTTTTGTGCTGGCAAAAGAGTCTGTGCATGAACATTTTTACCCCCCCCCCCAAGCCCCTGATATGTTGCCTGGTTGTAATTATTCACTTTCTGTCAATATTACTCTTCATATTCAGCATTAACCTGAATTCTCAGGCATCTCATAACCCCCCAACTAATTCCAGATTTTGGCGTCCTGAATTTCTGACTTTGTATAAATTACAAATAACTTTAGTACTCATATTCACTAATTTTATTTAATGCTGACCAGTTCAATAAACACAGGGTAACTAAAACACAGGCTGAGAATGGGGATGTTTCTGTTAAAAGTTTGCATGGAGACGAAGTGAAAATGCAAAACTATTACCTGTACCAGCAGATTTGCTGTGAGGCACCATATTGTTTTAAAGGTTGTGCACTCTGACAAGATCATTCCATCATGGAGGGTTGGACTGTAATCCCTTCATGCTGGATGGGAATTTACACCCTGGGGATTTTCTGCCATTAGTCACAGTTGGGTTACTCACAGCACCAGGCTCCGGGCCTCGGCTGTGCTCAGATCTGGGTTACTGGGGCTTGGCCTTAAGGTCTTCTTAAAGAACAAAAGATACAGGTTGCAGTTGGTTCCCAACTGAAAACTGCTTTAGTTTGTCTTTAAAAGTGACACAAAGAAAGAATATTTTATCTGCACATTAAGAAAATGTCAAACTGTTCCCCAAAGGTACCCAAATTAACCTGTGTATGAAGGCTCTGCTGTTTTCATCACTCACAGCAGCCAGTGCTCAGCACTGAGCACTTCAGGAAGGGACATGACCTGCTCCTGGTCCAGGTGGGAGGAAGGGACAAGGGACATCACTGGAGACAGGCACCAGACTGAAAAGAGGAGCAGTGTCTGGTGTTGAGGTTATGCTGTGGCTCCTTCCCTCCCCCTCCCTCCGTGTGAGGCTGAACTGACTCCCGTTGTGAGGAGCCAGGACATGGAGCTGCCTTGCAAGTAACACCCTGTACAACTGCATCCTAGGCCAGCACCTCCTTTGGTGGCTACGGGAGACATTCTCAAGACAATCAGCTTCAAAGGACCGTTTAAACACCATCTGGGCAACACACTTATTCACAGAACATGCAAACCTACGGCCATTCCAAAGCCATGCAGCCAAGAGAGATTGATTAATTAATTATTTCAAGGCATTATTTCCTTTGCAGCATACACCCAAGAATGTGTTTTTCTAAAGCTCCTTACTGGGGACGTTCTGCAGCACTGCCATATAAGTTTGTTGCTATAAACTCTTTCAGAAGACTGGTTTGGGTAAGTATGAACTGTGAATAGAACAGTGCTTCAAGGCACAGTGTGCCCTCAGCAGGAGCAGGGCCCTGCAGTGCTGCTGTGTGTTCCCAGCATGCAGGGCATGGCTGCTCCCTGTGGCTGCCAACACGCCTGCCAGTCACTGCTTGCACCAAAGGGCCGTGCTGGGAACACACAGCTCCCACGGGGGACACTGACAGCCCCAGCACTGCTCACAGACCCAGCCTCAGCCATGGAAAACAGCACCAGCCTTTAGAATGGGATAGGAGTTTATGGTTTGGAGTGTTGCTGTAACATACAGTCACCCTGAAAGAGCCTGTGCTATTTTTAGTATTTAGGCTCCTCGAAGGAGCATCTTTATCTCTTCCTAATCAAAACTTAACCGAGCATCCTCTCCAAGAATGCAACTTGTGTTTCTGGTTAATTAGGGTCCTTCCACCCTCTTTAGGATGCAGACTTTACAATCCAGGCTGCCTACGTTTTCCAGAAGGACAATAGAATCTATCAGGAGAAAATGCCGAAAGGAGTAAAAGAACTCCTGAGTGTTCTGGATAACAGGCAGTTATGACACCTAGTTTTGCTTTCCTTCATTAGCTGCTTTTTAAGGAAGGGTCAACTTTTTCCTGTGTTTACCTTGTGAAACATGTGAGATTTGAGAGTGAACAGTTTAAACACCCACTGAGTGGTTTCAGAGCAGAGCACTCCTGGAGCTGGAGAGCCTGGCCACGGTGGCTGAGCCCAGGTCACCTGCTGAGGGTGCTTCAGCAGGCCCAGCCCCTCCTTTCCAGTGGCCAGTCTGCAAAGCTGTGCTCATCTGGACAAGGGACTGAGATATTTTTCCTTTGGAAGCCTCCAGATGTTTTTGGGTAAGTTTTGAACATTCAATTTTACAGTGTTTTAAATAAAAGCACACAAAAGATTTTAAAATAAAACTTCTTGCTATCTGCTGGAGATGATTAACAGTGTGTAACCACCACACATGTGAAAATCAATATACACTGGGCTTTCAGTTTTCATTGTGGTCAGTCTTGCTGAAAGAGGGATGCTGTGGTTTGGCTCTTTGCTTTTAGCTTTGTTTTAATCAGTTATGAATTTGATTTTTTTTCTATTCATAAAAGTGAGCTGCAGAGCCACCACCACCACCTTTAGCTCCAGTTGCTGAGATCTCACCCTGACACAGTCCTCCAGTGTGAGGCCTGGCTGTCATTCCCAGCCATGATTCCCAGCCATGATTCCCAGCCATCATCCCTGCAACTGGAAAGCTGCACTGTGAACACTTCTGACAACCAATTCCTTCATGCCAAATGCAGATTTCACTCTGACCCTAATACCAACCAGTCCTGCAACCATGTATTGATTTTAATTTATAAGGGAAGGAGAAAATGACCTAAAGGAAAAAAAATCCTTGTAAAATTTTATTTCCTTCTCCCTAGCTCCCTTCCCAATTAAATCTAAGCACATAAGCGTTAACAGAGAAGGCCTGGTGTCAGAACACATAAGTTCAATCATATATTAGCACATTCATAAACTGTAGGTGTTTAAAAGTCTGAAGGTTTTTTGCTGTTAAACCTGGCCCTTTGGAGCATGGGGAGCAATGAGCACTATGAGCTGGTCACACCATGGTTTCATGCCAGGGCCCAGGACACTGGGGATGGACCTCCTTGGAAGTGCATGTGCATTTTCAAAATGCTGTTCTTGGGAGCCTTCACCAAAGATTCTTAAGAAATCTGATCTGCCATGTAAGAAGATGAAACGTAAAAAAATTGTAACTCTTGCTGTTCACTTCAGAGAAAACTGTTCTCTGAAGGTAGAAGCAAACACAGAGTGGTTTTCTTTGGGAGAAGTTGTTCCCATCAGATTTCACACTGCAGAATCCTTACTGGCCATTTGATGTGGATGAAGGCATAATTTAGGATGAAGACACAATTTCTTTTTGTACTGAATTCCTGATTATTGTGGCGTTTCACAGGTGTCCTGAAATTTTTCCGAACTCTCAGACAGGGAGTGAAAGCAGCGTTTTCTGCAAAGCCCTGAGGAAGTTCTTTGTGAGTCCCCTCAGCAGCCACGTTAACACTGATTTGTCCCTGCTCAGTGCAAAGCTCGGCCTGGCACAGCTCCAGCACCATCTGCTCCCACGTCCCCAGAGCACAGGCACTGAGGAGCCCTGACAACTGGGGCTGGAAGACACGGAGTGTTTAGAGCACAGAGCCCCTGCACACAAGCAGGCCTTGAAGGAGGGTGAGATGGTTTGCACTGTCCTTTCCCATTCATTTCGGTATCTTCTGCTGTTTTGGTTGAGTACATTGGCTGTTGAGTTTAAAAGTCGGCAAAAGGAAAATAAATCCTTGATGTTTTTCCAAAGAAACAACACTCATGTTTTCCAGCTTCCACTTTGTATGGAAAAAGACAAACAGGGTGACAGAACTACTATTTTTATTGCCAGAATATGTACTTCCCAATTATTTTGGCCCAGGAGATCATTTGAACAGTTACAGAACACTGGGGTTGTGCAGAAGGGAGCTCTCCTGCCCTGGCTGTGGCTCTGCATTCAGCAGAGGGAAGGGGTGGGCTGTCTCTGCAGGGCCACATGGCTGTGCAGCCCCTGGAATCCGATGGTCAGGAGTCACTGCTGTGCACAGCAGCGGGAGGGAGCTCCCGAGTCACCACACGCAGCCCCGGGGCAAGGAAGGCCAGCTGAGCCCTCGTTCTCCTGTGGTAGCTGTCAGTGACACAAACAGCAAATAAAGCCCTCCCTGTCCCTTATCATGTGCCCACACTGCCCTCCCAGAGCAGGGCACGGGAAGGATGGATGAAGCATGAGGGATCACAGCTCTGCCCTGCAAACACCACAGCTGCCCTTGAACAACCACGCTGGAATGTGGCCTCAAATGTCAAGTTTAAGAGCATGAGAATGGGAGAATGCACTCAGTGTGAGAGATCCATTCTATTTGCTCTTTCAGAGCTTCTTCCACAGCATTTCTTGACTGTGACGAAAACATTGCTTGGATTGTCTCAGAGAACATATGACCTCCAGTAGTAAAAGGGTTGTTTAAACAAAGATGTTGTTTCTTCTACAGTGGCCACTGGTATCAGCAGTGATCCTGGGGCTTCCTAAAAAACATTACCCCTTTCAGTTCAGTTATATCTGGTGACTTCACAGCACCTGGGGGAGTCTGGTAGCAGACTGGGAGCTCTGCAGGCAGTGCAGCCAGCCCGGGGCAGATGAGGCACCTCTGTGAGCACCTGAGGGCTCAGGCTGAGCACTCATTTTCACCACAGAAATACTGTACCGAGCACACAGAGCTCCAAACAGTGAGGGGGATCTCCTCCGGCATGGAACTAGATATGAAAGCAGGGAGAAAGTTGTGGATGTGAACTACCTGTGTATCTGCTCACTGCTGCTGAGTTTGGCCAAACCAACTGGGAACAGGGAGCAGCGAAAAACCTGTCAGAATTTACAAGCTTCTGGAACAGCTCCATTCTTTAATCGTTTCGAAGCTCCAAGTAAGCAAGAAAGGACAAATGAACAGCTCTGACAACACACTGACTGACAATGTGCTAACATTTTTAAAGCACTGCAAGGGCGCTTTCCAAATAGGTTTTGGAAGGTGAAAGAAATGAACAGAATGTGGTGTGTGCAGCCAGAAGTACCGTGGCAGCCTCAGCGATTCTCCTGCAGTGCTGAACATTCTTGGATTTGCACAAACTCAAAGAATGTGTCTCTGAAGAAATAGCTCCGGGATGTTGCGACAGGAAGGAAATGTACTGTGTAAATGCTGGAGCATGCCCGGGAACGGAGAGGTGCTGTGGCTAAGGAAGACTGCTTAGGAAATGCTTAAGTGATACTCGTCTCTAAAGGACAGGGGCGATATGCTCTGAAAGCTGATAAAGTTGAGATTGCAAGAAGACGTGTCTGCCGCCCTGTGTCCATTACAAAGTCACCCAACTTGTCACCTGGCTTTCCTGATTGCTTTCCATCACCTCCCTGCCAGTGACAGGGCAGCATGGGGATGACAGGAATTTGGTTCCAGCACAGGAATGGGTTAAGTTTGCAGCACTGTTCAGTTACACAGAACCACCAGCCCAGGCAGTTCCTCCCTGCAGCACCCCAGCAGCCTTGGAAAAGGCCTCCCACCTTCCAGACACCTTATCAGCAGCCACAGCGGCTCGACTGTTGGGGAAATGTGGCCGTGTGTCCACCTGGAAGGATGGCCAAGCCAGTCCTTGTGTGGCACCGGGCACTGGGTCAGCCCTGGGGTCACTGCAGGGCTGTGTCAGCCAAAGGGGCACGGCAGCAAAGCACAGCGAGCTGAGGGGCAGGACCTGCAGCCTGATCTGTGCCACACTGTCCCAGCAGCACTGACACCAAAACTGCCTCCTGACAGACACCCAGCCTGCACACCCGCGGCTTCAACACCACTGAACACTCACAGAGCATCCACGGGTGTCACAGAGATCTGTCACCTGAAGGGCTCCACTTGTCTCACCACGGGACCACCATGAGTTTGGGCAGCTCAATTTGAAACACATGCATTGGAAGAGCATCCCCGACATGCAGTGTGTGCTGCCACACAGCTCTGCTGCTGCTGAAGGGCTGCACTGGTGAAGAGCTTCTGCTGTGACATATTTGGATTTCCATTCCAGACAAAACAAGAAGTACCGTGTTTAGAATAGTTCATGTGAGTGTTCCATGCAGTTTCTGTACCACTGCAGACATCCAGCCCTAACATGAAAATTGTCAGAAAACATGGAAGAATGTGTGAATGCTTTTCACAGCATCCTCATCTACTTTGTGCACAGAAGTGACGTCTCTGTTTGCATCCAGAAGTCCATGATGGACTTATTCCTACTTTTTGAATCCTGGTGAACTATATCCCTGTTTCTGGTCTGTTTGGATTATTGTACAAGCATTCATGTGCTGATGAGCATTTCCAATAAACAATGAAATCCTAACAATGAAATTCACTGGGGATTTTCCTTTTCATTACCAGTCACAGGACATTATTCCATATACAATTGTGATTACTATTTAGCAACATTTCTGTTTTGCACCTACATAAGGAATCCTGTTTAACCAGGCATGGACTACACACTGCATTGGAAACAGCACATGGAAGAGAGACACTTCTCCATGGAAGCTCTACTCTGTTTGCAGTGTGAGCAGTGGAGATGATGTGGCAAAGTACAACCATAAACAGGCCCTTTGCTGTGCCCCCACATTAATTTTTATGTTTAATCCACCAGTGCTGAATTCAGGGAATAACCTCTCCCAGGGGCTGCCCAAGTTATTTCCTGCAAGCAGAGCAAGAAGGAACAAAGAGCAAGTGCTCCATGAGCGGTTCCTTGGCTTGCCAAGACCAGTCCTCTCTGCATTCCCAGAAGCAACAAAATAAAATGTTCAAATGGGACCATTTGGACTGTCCTAAGGAAAATCCTGAGCCTCTTCTAAGTGTAGAAGCTGCATTGAGCAATGGTGTCCAATGAAAAGGGAATTTATCCACTCTAGGCACCAGCCAAAGCCCATAATTTTTCCTCAGCAAATTCCCTTTTGATAGCACATTGATATTTTTGACAATGCTGCTTCTACTATCAGAATAACAAATGCACCAATTTTTGCTCTTGTGAGTGTTGCAACTACAAATTTATTCTCTCTATTAAACTGCCAGTAACTTTTCCCTGGAAGTGTTTTCATCTTCTGGAATCTGGCTGCCTTCCTCAGAGTTGAGAAATGAGGGAAAAGCACCCATTTGAAATTCCTGCAATCACTGACTTGGTGAATAGTTTTCATTCTGTATAACCAAGTGATACAACTTCAAAATCGCTCGGCTTATCCCCCTGCCCAAGACACGTGCAGAGGATGAACTTTTCTGCTTCTGTACTCCCACCATCCACACATTTAGAGACAACATTTGACTCAAAGTCACACAAACATCTAAGCAATGAGTTACTAACACCTGCATTGTGCTATGGAACCAGCAAAATGGGGGCAGGACGGAATCTCTCTCCTGAAAAAAGGAAGAACTGATCCTCTGAGCAGGGCCTGCAGTCCCCACACCCCTGTCCTGGGGTTCAGCTTGACTTGGCGAGGCTTTTGCAGCACTCAGAAGCATATTTGTACATTTTCTTACTCATTATACATAAAAGGCATGTTACTGATGCAGAAAAGTTCTGGAAGTACTTGGGAAACAGATTCTGGTGGGTTAAGTGGCAATTGGAAGAGCCAAGCGAAGCCAAGGTGAACGTGCTGGAAAGCCTGTAACACCTGAGAGTGCCCCCGTGTGTCCGTTCCCAGGGATCCGGCAGTGCGGGCTGGGTTACACCCCGGGGCAGCTTCAGGATGGCTCTGCCAAGCCACGAGCACCACACAGAAATTCAGATTGTATTTTATTGATTGATTATAACCCAGGTATTGCATGAAGTGAACGGTGAGTCACATCTCTGACAGCTGACAGCCCAGACACATGGCAGCCTGGTGCACTGGTGGGAAATGGTGCCAAAATAATAGAGGCAATTCCAAAACAAGCCAAGTCAGACCCAGATCCATATTTAGCTTTAAATTACAAAGTAGCAGGAAAAAATGCCAAGTTGTCAGCTTTTTACACTTTACTCCATGGAATGCTGACAGGAAGCAAGGCTGCATGGCTGGAAATCAAAGTTGGGGCAGAGGGCAGGGCAGGGGCTGAGAAGAGACAGCAGACACAGGTTTGAGCTCAGAACAGTGTGGCAGTTTGGGAAGTGGCCGAGCCCCCAGCAGGCAGAGGCTGTCTCTGAAGGCACCTCCTCTCTTCTCTACCTGTTGTACACGTACAGTGCAGGTAAAAGGCACTGACACTGGTTTTATCAACACAATCATGCCCTGCCCTACATGTCGGCCTCAAGCAGTAATATAAAAAAAATAAATGAAAAGAGCAAAATTAAGCAGAAGACAACAATACAGATATTTAAAATTAATTTACAGAATGTATGCACACTTTATATTAACATACATTGATATTAATTAAATATTAATAGAACTATCCATAAATGCCATGCCTTTACTTCCAATTATTGAAAACCACAGCTGTGCAATGGAAATTACTCCTTGTTTTAGGAGCACCTGAGGAATTATATATATGCAAATCCTCATTTTTGACAGTCAAGTGTTACTGGGGACCATGTCACCTCGGTCCCTTTATGTCAACACCCCCAAAGCTTAAAATAACCCCGAGGTGACCAGACAGGATGAAAACCATTCAATCCAGAGTGCAAGGGATAAACCCAGACACGACCAGCTCCAAGTTGTGTGTCATGACCACTGGCACGGCTGAGGGACCTGCCCAGGGACACACAGCAAGGGCCTGTGCTCAGCACAGCCTGAGGAGTGCCCAGGCAGAGCATTGACTTCACATCACTCAAGTCAATCGTGGATATTTACAGTCTTCCAAACAGCATATTCCAAGCATGCAATTAGCATGAGTCATTAATCCTCCCAGCCCCGGGGACAGCACAGTCAGATCTCTGGGGTTCACAGAAGGGAGTTGCAGTAGTCAGACACTTTAACTCTGATAGGAAGAAAATAAAGTAAATTTGAAAAATGGCTCTTTTGTTATTTAGCCACTTAGCTACCAAAATCCATAGAGGTCATGGTTGGGTTTGAAATGCTCATTCACACAGGTAAGGGTACAGAGCACAGGCACCCCACACCAACACTGTGTGCAGTGTGAAGAGTTCTGTACCTGACATGGACTCTGCTCTGCAACACTGAGGTGGTGTCTGCCTTCAGAACCCACCCCAAACCCTCACTGCTGGCTGGGGCATCATCCCAGAGCAGCCACAGCCCCAGGGCTGGGGGAATAACCCAAGAACAGCCACAGCCCCAGGGCTGGGGGAATAACCCAAGAACAGCCACAGCCCCAGGGCTGGGGGAATAACCCCAGGGCAGCCACAGCCCCAGGGCTGGGTACAACCCCAGAGCAGCCACAGCCCCAGGGCTGGGGGAACAACCCCAGAGCAGCCACAGCCCCAGGGCTGGGTACAACCCCAGAGCAGCCACGGCCCCAGGGCTGGGTACAACCCCAGGGCAGCCCACAGACTGCTGGTTTCCCAGTAAGGGATCCTGACCATCCAACTCCTCTGGAAAGCATTGAAACTAAATAACAAAGGTAAGTGGCCTGTGTGCATGAATTGGGGAAACAGCTACAAGCAGACGAACGCTGATAAGGACTGCCATGGCCTGATTTTATTGGAGTACAATTTAAATGGCAAATTTTTATTAAGATACCCTTCTGACGGTTTTGATTTCTAAGCTTATGCAGGGCACAGGACACAGGGATTTTGATCTTATCTGAAGCCTCTGGAATTATTGGGGTACAATAGTAGTAACACAGTGCAAGGCTGATACAGTACTGAAGATTTAGCCCTTCATAGGATCAAGACTATTCAATATTTAAAAATAAATATTTTGCTTGCTTTGCAACAATTAATTTAACTTTAGGCTAAAATATCCATATTACTTCCCAAGATAAGTGGAATTTTTTTTACTGGCTGTTTATAACAACAATAATAAATTAGTACAGGCCCATGCCTGCATATATTGAACTCTGAAAATATTTTAAAAATCAGTCCCTAACATACCATCAGTCAAGGGAATGGAAATAGTGGAACATTGTTTCTCTACTCATTTTCCACAATTCATTTATCTTCTAAATTAAGGGCCATAAGCTGTACCAAATACACAGTTTAAAATCCAACTCATTAGCTCTGTGAACCAGCAGCAACCCTTATGACCATTGTAGGTGCTGTAGGAAGAAGGTAAGTCATTTGGGAAGGAAAATGCCTTGGATTTTAAAATCTATTTGCCATTTCTACATGAAGGAACAGCTGTTGTCAACGACTTTTAATGCTAACTTGATTGTCAGAGGAAAATGTTAAACTAGTGTTTTTAAAAAGCCAGTAGAGCTGGAGCCCAGCTATGCTGTGGAACACAACACGTTCTCCTGTTCCTTCGCCAAATCAGCTGCTGAGGCTTGGGAATAACAACCCTGTCAGAAAGGGTGAGGCAACGGAACCATTTCCCCACTGCTGCACACAAAGTGTGGGAGCTGTGTCTCTCTCAGATAAAAAGCCCACACCAAGCAAAAGAATGTGGTGAATGCCAGGCCAAGGGCAGTGGTGCTTTTCCTGCCCAGCAGTGCCAGGAAGGAGCTCCAGGGGCACACCCTGAGCCCTCTGCTCTGCATCAGGACTGTGGCACAGGCCAGGCCCTCAGCCCAAACAACCAACTGGAAACAAAAGAAATCATATGAAATGTCACTAGAGCAGTGTGTGTGTAGGTAGGAGAGGAAATCCTTCCTGCCAGTCATCCTGAATGCTTGGCAGCTCAGGAATCTTGCCCCTTCTTCCCATCCACTGGACCCACAAGGGACACCATGGCTTGAATAAACCATGATCTCACGTGCCCTCCTATGGCAACTGCAGGCTTTGCTGCTGCATCTCCACACAGAGCTGAGATCCTTTTCAGATCTAGGATTAACACACTCTGGTTACTCTTCTACAGGTCTTGTTAGACCCATTTACACCCACCATTCGTCCCTCACACACATTGTACTGGAAAATCTTTTGGCCATATGGAAAAATACCATAGACAAGAAAGTGTTAAAAACCAGAAAGCCCTGGGAAAAAAGCAGTAAGTGGAAATATTTCTATTGTCTTTTGGAACATACGAAATTGCTGTAGTTCAGTGCATTCCACAAAGCACATTATGGAACTATTAGACCTCTTAATGCAACATCTTGGCATTCAGATTTCCTGTCTCGGTGAGTCATGGTTGTTTTCCTTGCTAAATTCACTCATTCCATCTCTGAGTTCACCTCACTTTTTCACTTGCAGCTTCTTTCGTTCTCTTGCAATAATCCATCTCCATACATTCTTTCTCCTAGTTAGTCTCATCCTCCTCCTTCTGTATCTTTGCTATTTGACAAATTTATTCAGTTTTCTTTCCTGGTACAACTGTCAATTTTTAACTCATCTCTCTCTGTTCTATGTGACAAGTGTCCTCTCTCTCCTTTGCTGGTTACACTACAGCATCATGTTGACATGGAGCACTGGCCAGCACAGGCATGGAGGGCTTCACCTCTCCATTCCTGGGCCAGGTGGGCAGCACACCAGGTTGTGGGAGAAAACCGAAAACAAGAGCCTTGTTCAACTGAACATTTTGTCTCTTGCTGAACATCTTGGACAGTACAGGAGAGTGAGAGGCATTGCCTCTTTTTGGGAGGTTATTGTCTATTTTCCCACTTCAGGAACACATAAAGAACACTGCTTGGTTTTTTGAAAACTCCTCTTGGAACTTGTTTATTTTTGGCCCATTAAGACCAAGAGCATTCCCAGCAGACAACTAACAGGGATGCTGTACCCTCGGCAGCCCAAGGCAGGAAGGCTCCCCCAGCCCTCCCGATGCCAGGCCATGGGCAGCACAGGACCCTGCTATGGGAGCCCCCAGCCCCCAGGCCATGGGCAGCACAGAACCCATGAGAGCCCCCAGCCCCCAGGCCATGGGCAGCACAGGACCCTGCTATGGGAGCCCCCAGCCCCCAGGCCATGGGCAGCACAGAACCCATGAGAGCCCCCAGCCCCCAGGCCATGGGCAGCACAGGACCCTGCTATGGGAGCCCCCAGCCCCAGCAGCTGCTCCGAATGCCCAGCAGGGCTGGCACAGCTCTCAGCCACACCAACCCAGTGGCACAGGAGCTGTTTGCATGTCACATTCACGGATCAGACACGGGAACAGATGACAAGCGAACATCTTGATTCACACTGTGTTTCTCCTGCTTGTCAGCTCCTGGCAGTCAGGAACAGTCACTCCAAAAAGTGCTAAAAATAACACAGAGCCAGGCCCTGCCTCCAAATTCTTTTTTTTCCCTCCAACTTTGCTGTGATATTCTACTTGACACTGCTAATAATGAAATTAATATGGTTCAGGAAATCATTGGTGTAATTTTAAAATAACATAAGAAATACATATTACCTATGAAAAAGCATTGAGCAGTAACTTCTAGAATTCATTATTACACATCACCGGCAAGTTTAAATGATATATAGCTATACATTCATCAGGTATGGAGTTGCACATGGACACACTGCATTTCAGGGGATTTTTTTCCAAATATATGATTTGATGCATACTGATAAAGAATAAATGAGAGATTGGAGTTGAAAACAGCCTTCAGTCCTGCTTACACTTCTTTAATGTCAGAGTGAGCAGGCCAGGTAAAAGGCAGTTTTGAGTGGACTCAAGGGAACTGTCCCTCTTCCACTGTGCAGAGCTTGTTGGTGTGGTGGCATTTCAGTCACTGAAGGGCTCTGTGCTCAGTCCCTCATTTCACTACCCAAAATCAGCAGCCTGCCTGATTTTCTCTACAGACTTATTACTCCTGCCACACTAGTCTGAATCCCAGTGGGAGGACCGTTGTGGGTGCTTCATTCTGGACACAAATATAATTTATATCTATGTAACACATAGACAGACACTGGCTTTGTGTGTTCAGGACACAACACATCAGCCAGTCACCGATTCACAGAATCAATCAGGTTGGAAAACACCTCTGAGATCATTGAGTCAAAAGTCATTTTAGAGAGAAAACCTTTCGTCTTATTTGCAAGGCAGAAGTTAAAATAAATAAATAAATGAAGTAAGGCCTCGGGGGTTGCCAGCAGTGTTATTCCAGGAATGAGGGAGTTCTAGCACTGGCTACGACACTTCATTGGAGCAGAGAAAATAATAGGTGAATAAAAACTTCAAAAATCAACCTCAGTTGTCTCCACCCTGTGGCAAACACCCCCTGTCCCCTGAGCCCCGTGGCAGCCCCAGCCCAGGAGGCTGTGCCAGCTCAGCACAGCCGGGGCTCTGCGGGAGGACAGACACTCCTGCCAGCCAGAGCCACGGGGCAGGGCGGGCACACCAAGGGAGCTCTGCAATTACCACTGTGAAATAAAACTTCCAGTGAATTAAACCCAATTGGTGCTCAGAATTTTTGATATGGCTCTAGAGCCTCAACGTTCTGCCACACAACACAAGGAGCACAAACACATTGGGAAAAATTCAATCAGACAAAACACTGTGTCTTCAAAAACTACAACCACTGAAGCCCAAATCCCCAGAAAGAAATGCCAATTAGTAAATGGGAATGTCCTTTTCCAAAAGTGACAAATCATTATTGAAGTCTGCCTGAGGGAAGCCTGAACTGATCTTATTGTTCAAGTGAATAAACATGAGGCAGATGAACAATGTCTCCTAAACAACATTAATTTTGAGGGCTGATTGTAATTCCAACCAGGGAAAGGGGTTATTCCAATTTCAGTTGTGTACTGTCAGCTCCTGAGTGTAATTAGCATGCTATTAGTGTTTCTATGTGTAAAATTTTTTGTCAAAACAGACTTCTAGTTCTTGAAAGAAAATAAGACATAAATACAATGTCATTGTGGATTTAAATGAAATATCTCCTTGCAGTGAAATATTGTCTAAAATACCACATTTCATACAATGTGTTAAGACACATCCTGCTCTGCACCTGCTGTAGCAATTTTATTTAAAATTCTGTGTAGCTCACATATTCTAACAGCAAAGGGACACTGATCTGTAATTCTGAAGCTATTGAGCATTTCAAATCCTGCCCAGTTAACCAAAAGCAGAAGAATATTTACAAATTTCCAAGTGCTGTTAAGGTGAGGATTTCCAAAATAATATAACAGAAGTGATAATTAAATACCATCAATTAATTAGGCTGTAGGAGAATATAAAGCAATTTCTATTTATGATGAACAGTTCAGTAATGAATAACACAGCAATACAGTAACACACCTGTAAATATTCATTTTATAGCTTCAAAGCATACAATGAACTAAAAAGCAAGGGATTAATTCGTTATGAACTGCATAACCACCAAAGACTTTTACTGCAAACTTTAAAAGCTACCGTGGAAGTTGACTTTATAGATACTATCAAATTTAATTTCATGTGTATTGTTTCTGCAGCATCATCAAGGGAATATAATGCAAAATTCACACAGTGCCTTTTTTGTTTAATTATGATAATGATAATTTATACTAATGGCGTACAGACAAAAGGGAAAGGTATCAAGAGACTTTAATCTGAATTTAGTTCTTTACTTGTCCTATTATTCTTGTCTCTTTACGCTCCAGGTTTATGTTGTATTGGTTAAAAAAGTACACAAGATACCATGGATTTAAGAGAGAACTGGTGAGTCCTGAATGCTAAATTAATAGATGCATTTTGCAGAAGAAAATCTCAGCGTTGAAACCACCATGGCTGAAGCCTGGGTTGATCAATCTTGCCAAGACTGTATTTGTAAATTTTGGTTTTTACATAGTAATTCTTTTCATGCTGAATGAGGAGATTAAAGTAAAGCAATTTGTTCTGCACTCTGGAGAACGTGGGTCCGTGAGGTGTTTGCACTGAGAGCTCCAACACCTCTCTGTGGCACCTCAGTGCACACCCCAAACCAAGCAGGCTGAGTGACACGAGGGGCCAAAAGGCTGCCAGGGATGGTGACCCCGCTAAGCAGGACGGGGAAAAGATTAATGTAGCTTTTGGTTATCGACATGGAACTGAAAACTGAGGAGGAGAAAGCCTTCACACTGATCTCTGCTGAATAACAACACAGAAATAAAGTATCCCAACCGACTCACTCATCTTTGATGTTTTTAAAACTATAAACAGTTTAGAAACATCTTCTACAAAAAGAGATAACATGAAATATTTTTGGTACCTTGGACAATGCAACCAACAAAAAAGGGATGAACATCACCAGCCAACAAACAAATTAAACCTCATCTCTATTGCTACAATTTACCATCTCTTTCTAAAAAAAGGATCATCATAAATGGCAAGAGAAGGCAACAGACGGCAGAAAAAGCAGTCTCAGGAGACCCGAACCTTACACTGCACTCTGCCACTTCTTTGCTGCAAATTTAACTCTTTCTTTCCTTCTTTCTTTCTTCCTCTGCGCCCTGGGAATGATCCCATGGCCCCTTTCCTTCTGTCAGAGCCCTGACCCTGCCTAGGAGCAGCACTCCCAGCAGTGCAGCGCCGTGACCTGGGCAGGTGTCCCACGCTTCAGGCACCACACGGGGCACTGCCCACCCCACTGCACAGGGCACTGCCCACCCCACCACACGGGGCACTGCCCACCCCACTGCACAGGGCACTGCCCACCCCACTGCATGGGGCACTGCCCACCCCACCGCACGGGGCACTGCCCACCCCACTGCACGGGGCACTGCCCACCCCACCACACGGGGCACTGCCCACCCCACTGCATGGGGGACTGCTGGCCCCACCACACGGGGCATTGCCCACCCCACTGCACGGGGCACTGCCCACCCCACCACACGGGGCACTGCCCACCCCACTGCATGGGGGACTGCTGGCCCCACCACACGGGGCATTGCCCACCCCACTGCACGGGGCACTGCCCACCCCACCACTCGGCCCCACCTGCGCTTTGCTTCGTGACCCCATTCCTGCAGAGGAAACACATTTCCTTTTCGCTGGAGCTCCATTTCCCACGAAGGAAACCGCAGTGTCAAGCTTTTCCTGAGCAGGCAGGAACACAGGGGCACATGTTCGACCACAGTCCCCCAGAGGTGCTCCCGGGCCGGTCCCAGCCCTGCTCAGGGAGAGGCTGAACTCCCACCAGGGCCACGGAAAGGGGCACTGTGTCTTCAGAGGAAACAGGTTTGCTTCAGAAAGGGGCAAGAAGTTGAAGGAACATCTGTAAAGACTGATAACAGATTCGCTTCCTGAAATTCTTCTACAACTACTGCTGTGAAAAGCAGGAAGTACAGGGAAGAGAGGGAAAGAAAGTTACGGGTGAGGAAAGAAACCTTTCTCACCCCCAAAACAGGCTGGAACACTGAACGGTGCTGGAGAGGAGACTGGAGGTGTCATTAGTGGGATCTCTGTGTCGTGGGAATACAGCCAAGGAGCCAGCTGTGGGACTACTGTCATTTGCCAGCTTTTCACCTCAACTTCAGGGAACCAAGCGGAGTGGGGATGACACACTGTCCCTCTTCTCCGAGCAGAACCCCTTCCTATGCCAGCCAATGTCCTCCCAACTCCAGAAAAGCTGGTCTGGAGCAGGGGTGGAGCAAACTCCTACCAAGGCACACTCACTGCAGGCCACTGTAACCAGAACTGGCACTCTAGAAAGAAGATTTAGTTACAAAGAATGCCAACTTTCTGAAACAACACTGGACCTAAGGGGATGGGGACCTGTTGAATACGACATTTCATCCCCAACTATAGTATTTCAGAATATTAGATGACAAGAGTGTATACAGATGCAGAGGCACTGCTTTCTCTACTCTGTATATGTACTTGTATAAATCTTTCACAAACACAGCAGATCCTCTCTACACTCTTGTCTTTAAAATAAAAATCCAACACATTCCTCTCAAGATTAATTCCAAATCTTTGTGATTTGCTTTGGAAGCCAAATTTGGCCAAAATTACCCTCTTGCTTCTGCTTATTTTTTTAGGAAATGCAATTCTTCTATTAATAACTGCTGTAGCACAAACCAGACTTTATCCCATGCTGACAGACAAATCTGAGCTAAAAAGGGATCCCAATTAGACTTCCCTACAAAGCCACCAAAGAGGCCGTTTGACTTTTCCTCTCTGCTGTGTTTCACAAAACTTCTGCAGCTCCTGAGTGTGCCCAGCTCCTCGGAATGCTTGCCCTGCCTGCTGTAAACAGTGCCCAGTGTCTCCCAGTGCGGGCAGTCCCTGTGGGGCCATGCTGCAGGGGAGGCTCCCAGAGCAGCTCCTGGGGAGCTGGAATCCTCAGAACATCCTTGAGAAAAAGCAATCATCCTTTCTGTTCTAGGCTGGAACATCTCTGGTTTACTCCCCTTTCTTTGGAGAATCACTAGTTCTCTGTTGAATAAGCCCTGTCCAGCAAACCTGACTGTTGATAGTTCAGTCTGCCTTAATGGTCTCGAGCCATATGGACTTCTGCATTTTAACACAAGAGCACTGCAATAAATACCATGGAGAACAATAAAAATCTGTGAGATCTTTCTCTGTATTTCTAAACACAGGAAATTGGTTAAATATACTTGAGCCACGCAGATATTTATTTATTTATTTCCTCGCTGTAAATAAACACACACTGATTGTCTGTGTTTCCCCTAATCTCCCTGGAGGCTTTAGCAACACCATTCAGAAGGAATGAAGCATTCACCAAAGCTGCCCAAATTGGCTGCAACAAAAATACATCTTACTCCCCCCAAAGAAAAAATGAGATCTTCTCCAAACCTCATAATGTTTTGGGAGAATAAATGCCTTCCTAGTTCTCCCCCAGTCAGGGAAGTACATTCCTGCTGAGGAATCTTGCACTGGTGAGGCTGAGGAGCTGCACACCAGCCTCTGCCAGTGCCACTGCTCTGCTCCTCTATGGAACCAGGCCCTGGAACTGCATACTGGAGATGCTAAACTATTAAGATCCTCTGCAGTAGGTCAAAATTCCTGCATCAGACTGCACTCAGAAAGGAAACAGGAGCCAATATTGCATATTAAGCAGAGACAGGCTAATAGCAAGGAAAACAATTAGTAACTATTATGCAAATTCTGAATTGGGTTTTCTATTCAGCCATTTCTTTTGGCATCCATGAAATTGGCTTTTGTTCACACTAATATTTGGGAAGGAGGTTTTATTTATGCAAATAGATGCATTTCTAAAAAAAAAATCCAAAATTGCATGTAAATGAGCGCATTTGTGCATCAATTAGTGAATTTGAGTTTTCTTTGCTGCAAACACACATCCATTTCAGATGGCTGTCAAGGACTAGTGAGAGGGACAGAGAACACAGAAAGGAGGCCATTTTCCTGAGCACTTGACAGACACCAAAATGCCCATTGTGGAAGAGACAGGGGGCTCTACAGACGGATAAGGACAGCAACACAAAGCAGTGCAGTCTGCACAACTGTAATTCTTGGTCAACATTTGGAGTCTTCTGAGACACAAAAGAATAACAGGTATTCTGAAAAATCCCAGTTTATTCTGCCTATGTTCTGCAGGCGTGCAGAAAATACCTCACTATAAAGGGCAGCAGAGAGGTGACTGGACAGATACTCAAAAGTGACAGTCAGGGGGAAGATTGCTAGTGAGACCAATCCCAGCTCATCGAATTCCTCTTCTATCAGTGAGAAGATACAGTAAGCAAATAGATTGAGGTACAGCAGCAACCTCAAGAATAAACCCATGAATTTAGTTCTAGCTTTTTCCTGTGGGCATATGCTGCCCACCTTGACCCACTGAGCACAAAGGGCTGCCTCCACCTCTGAGGGCAGACAAGGGGAAGCTGGGCCTGGCCAAGGGCAGGTTCAGGGGGAGCCTTGCCAGCCTCGTGCTGCCACCTGCACAGGGACTGGCCAACTGGTCTGGTGACCAGCGACCTCCCAGCTGCCCTCCTTCAACACCAGCCCTGTACTGGGCAGCCAGCCAGGCCAAGGCTAAGGACTGCTCCAGCACAGCCCAAATGTCCCAGCACAGCAGAGCTGACTGATTAGATGCATTGTGGAATTCCCTCCTGGCTCCTATCACTCAAATGCAACTTTTAAGAGAGAGTTACTCACTTCATATATTCCTTGTCATTGGTTAATTGCCCCAGTGAAGACTTGGGATGCACATTCTGTATGTGCAGAAGTACCAGTGCAATCCCTGCCAATGATGGGTGACCCCATGGCTGAACCGGTACCAGGTGACAATCCCAGCTGTGCATGTGCAGTGATTATTGCACAAACACCAAATAATGTGTGGAATATGCAAATCTATGTCTTTTGGGCCTCATTTACGTTACTCCTGCATAGTGACAGGTCTTATAAAAGCTTAGCAACCTATTTTCTAAAAGTCGAACATGGCAAGTTCTCCATTCCGTTCTGCCAGTACCTCCCTTACTGCAGGGGAATGAAATTCAGATTCCCTCTCCCACCTGAATGGTTTCAGCAGGGATGAGTGTCTTCATCAGTGAACTGAAATTTATGTCACAGACTCAGTCACCAAAACCCAGTTAGAATTCTCTTTACAAAGGGTTTCCCCAGGTCAGTAAGTATCTGAAGCACATCTGATAATGGGTAAAGCACAGGAATCCCTGTTGCTGGGCCAGTAAAGGCTCCTCCCAGGTGCTGGGTGCCCAGGGCCAGCTGCCTGATCCCAGCCTGTCTCCATGGCTGCCTCCAGGCTGACAGCCGGCCCTGTGCGGGCACCGTGCCCGCTCACATCAGGGAGTGTCTCCCATGGAAACGACAGCCAGGACTCTGCCTGGCACGGGACTGGAACTGAGCACTGCTGCACAGCGAGTGTGGCACAGCGAGAGAGAGGACAGCCAACAGGAATCAATGCTGTCCTATTGATTGGGTCAGTTCTGGCATCGCTATCACTGGCATTTTGGGGTGACTGTGGCTTCAGGAGGAAAGATGGAAACACACTTCATTAGTTTCCTGCCTGTGAGGGACACTAGATTAGGGATTAGACATGTGGTAGCATTTATTTATTTAGATAAAATACTCCTAATTTTACAGTCACTTGGTTTTATATACTGCAATTAGACCAAAGTAGCTGATCTGTGTGTCAGCAAATATTCAGATGTTTTTTCAGTATTTCATCCACTGTCTGGGGAGGTTTTTCCCCTCAAAAAAATCCCCACATTTCTTTAGACAGAAATATAAAACACACAGTAGCAATTTGAAAAAATTTTGAAACCGTTCAGGCAATAATATTTTCATCTGATCTTAATAGAGCTGTTTATTCAGCATATATAATTAAAAGCATTTTCAGTATCAGCTTAATTAATCTCAGAAGTTCGGTATTGAAAGAGCAGAGGAAATACGCTTTTGCTGCTCATTATATATCATGCAATTATATGATGAAGACATCCAATCATAATTATGTGCCACAATAACAATTCTGTGTCAGACAAGTTCCATGATCTAGAGGAAATAAAAAGGCATGCCTTGAACAGTTTGCCTCTGGGCCTAAAGGGGCCATTTCACAGGGACTCTCAATGCTCCCGAAACCCAAGGAGAGAGCAGGCTGGGGTGGGAGGATCTTGCCTCCAGGAGAAAGCACAGCCCCCTTGCCATGCCGCGATTCCCGGGGGTGCTGGAGAAGCCCAGGCAGGGGCAGAGGGGCCGAGGGGCCGCTGGCAGCTGTCGGTCCTGGCTCTGTCTGTGCACACACGGCCCGGCCCCGGGCTCCCCACCAGGAGGCTCCGGGGCCAAAACCGCTCAGCCCTTCCTCTGTTCTCTCCAGAGAGAACATGCCATAAATGAATAGAGGAGCTCGGTGTCTGCCGTCCATAGGTTTAAGGTGAGGATCTGCATCCTAACTCCCCTTTGGTACTCGGGCTGTACCCACGTTCTCTCTGTCTGCTGGAAGCAGCTCCCAGAGCAGTGCAGGGGTGTCCCAGCCGGGAGGGGAGTGCAGCCTTCCCGAGGACACTGGCTTGGTGCAGTTCTGCAGAGCAGCCCTGGGTGCAGACCCTTTCTGAGGTCCAGAATAACACCGTTCCTGAGATGCTTCTCATTACAGGCACACAGATTTTTTTCTTATGGAGGACCAGCATGGCTGATGAAAACACAGAAGCCCCACCATAAATGTCATTGTTAGGAATGCTGAAAGCTCCTCCCAACTGTAAAGTAGTATTTCTTTAAATAAATAGTATGAAGACCCTTGATAGCTCAACTCTGATGTCAATATTTTTTCACCTGACACTAACACTCACAAAAGGCTTTCCATCTAATTCATCCCCACCCCAGTATTTAAACTAATTAAAATCCAGAGCAAGGCACATTCCAGAAGGACAAGTCATCCACTGTACAGGCCTTTTGGAGGCCTGCATGGTTCAGGAGGACACGGGATTTCTCCTCGCTGGGCCAGTCCCATGGCACTGTGAGTGCCCTCCCTGCACAGCATGGACTGCTCCCCAGGGCAGTGGCTCTGCACAGCATGCACTGCTCCCCAGGGCAGTGGCTCTGCACAGCATGCACTGCTCCCCAGGGCAGTGGCTCTGCACAGCACGGACTGCTCCCCAGGGCAGTGGCTCTGCAGGGCATGGACTGCTCCCCAGGGCAGTGGCTCTGCACAGCATGGACTGCTCCCCAGGGCAGTGGCTCTGCACAGCATGGACTGCTCCCCAGGGCAGTGGCTCTGCAGAGCATGGACTGCTCCCCAGGGCAGTGGCTCTGCACAGCATGGACTGCTCCCCAGGGCAGTGGCTCTGCAGAGCATCCCACACAGCCCTGAGGGGAAGGAGCTGGGGTACAGAAACCACCAAGGAGCTCCTGGAGCTCCTCACACCCTGCACGTTTGGCAGCACACCTTACACAAAGCACAGGAAGACACCTGAAATGCAGTAGGAAACAAATTCAAAGAGTATGGAAATATAATCAAGCAAACAAAAGCTAAACCCCACCACAACTACACCAGCAGTGTTAACCTGGAGCAGCCATAGGTAAGGCTGTACACATTAAGGCAGAAAACATTGACACCAAGAAGAGGTAAAGAGTGTGAACACCAAGAAGCCATTCAGAACTGGTCATAAAAAATCATAGAACTGCTCATTGGTTAAGTGTTCCTCCAGCCTGTAGTGCATGACCACTCCAAACCAGAAACCCCTAAATATTTAAGAACCTCATCCTCAAAACCTGACCATTTTAATTGAAATACCTTAAAGCAGTAAGAATTGCACATGAAAAATGAATGTGTTAACTGCTTTTGACAACCACACCTTAATTAGTTATTTTCACAGCTACAGTGCATTGATGTACTGCAGCATGTTTAGTGAATAAAAAGACTTAAGAAACTAAAACATGCTGCAGTTTTCTGTATATTATCTGTATCTGAAAGGTGAGAAGGGGTTGCTACCAGCTCATTACCCAGACATCACACAGTGCAGTCAACAGACAGCAAAGACACTTGTGTGTTTTGCTGTAATTATGCACATAGGAAAATCTTGAATGCAGGTTTCTAATAAAACACGAACTGCTGTAATTATCCCCACACAATTATATAATTATTTATCTGCTTCTCTTCTGCTAACCACCATGTGACACCCAGCAGCACGTACTGCAGAGAAAATCAACCTGGTCTGCTTGATCCCCAAATTAGAACTGAACAGAAGCCACTTGCCAGGCTAAGTAATTAAAACTGTCTAATTTTAAGCATATGTATTTGAGCCAAATGCTCTCCAAGGCTCCTCAGAAATGCTGAGGCAAAATTGTGATGGTAAATTAAATCTTTGAAGCCTACCTGGCTTTAATAGCCAGGGAATCCATCCAGGACTCTGTGTGAGCTCACTCCTCCACCAAGGAGCTTGATGTTGCTACAGGCTGTAAGAATTGTGATTATAGAACCAGGAAAAATGCAAGACTAATAAGGATGGAAAATAAGACAGGAAATCTTATCATTCCAATATATAAATCAGCAACTAATTATGTGAAAAACCAGGTGATATAATTGCTTCAGCTTAAATCCCAGTTCAGAACACAGGGTATATTAAAGGCCACAGGAAAAACTGCAGCTAAGAAAGCACTAATAGCTCTTGGAAAAGGTAAGCAAGTGGGTCCTGGACAGCACTGAAAGGTGGCACACTGCATGCTGAGGGCTGGAAAGACTTCCCCAAATGAGGTACAGTCACCTGGGGCATTTCTCACTGCACGATGCCACTGAGATGAAGAAGTATTCAAACAGAAAAAGAAAGCTGTGTTATGTAGTTACACCATTACCAGAATTATAATGGCTTACACAAGAAAAAGTTGGACCAGTCGGTAACCAACACACTGCAGAGCACCCCAGGCTGCAACTGTCAGGTGCACAACTGTATCAGCCATCAGGAACCTCATTATCCTTCCCTGGAGGAGCATCTGGCACCATCTAAGCCAGTGTCTCTCCACCCGGTCCAGATACTGGTGATAATGGACCACAGCCACTCCAGAACAGCAGCTCCCTTATTCTCTGTGACCCCAAATACCCCACCCTTTTCCCTCGTTGTTCTGCACCTATAGCCCATCCTCATAATGTCAGTATTACTCCCTCAGCAAAGGAGCAGGATGTGCCACTCCTAAGGAGCTGGCAGTAAAACCAGCAGAATTCATCCTGCCTTGAAAAACCAGTGTGATGGTGACTTTTGCTAAAAAGAAGCCATTAAGAAAGCAATAATCATAGGATTTTAGGGATTCACACAGAGATAAAACCTCTTCAGTTTCTGTCCCCTTGTGGTTTTTATGCCACTCAAAGCCAGGTGCTGTAAAGGCCTGAATGTGGGAGCAGGTCATTAATGCTCAGCCCCCTGTTGCTAAACCACCTCTTAATGTACCCCTAAATTTCATCCACAGTTGCATGAGCACAGTGTGCATACAGTATGTTAGATAAATAAATTAATTAACCTTGGCCTTGGGATTCTTCACTCCCTGTGCATAGCATGTGGGAAAAACAGCTCCCCAGAAGCTCTCTAACCCATTTTTACATCTTCTCAGAGCCCCTGGCTATGGTAAGCTACAGGTTCCTTTAGCCCCAGGTTGTTATACCACCTTAATATAAAAATAGCCTTCTGCTGAAACAAATAATATTATTTTTCACTGCAAAGCAAGCACAGAAAGCATCAGTGTCCCCAGGCAGTCTCCAGGGTGCTAAACATGCTATTTCAGTTTGGTACTGCATGTACTGGCTGAACACACTCAGCACTCCCACACGAGTGCTGTCTGATACATCCCCGTTGGAGACATTTCCCCAGTCACCAGGAGCTCTTCCCTTTCTCACCAGGAAATGCCAGGAGTCAGCTAACCAGGACTGCCTGAATATATGTTCTGCCCTTGCTGTGCATATGTGTGAATACTCCCACCCTTCCCCCCAAAAATGCAGGCCCATCCCCAGCAGTGAGCTGGGACCTGTAAATCCCCCGTGTGCAGGGAGTGTCCATCCCTGCAGCACAGAGACATCAAATGCCTGCGATCCTTCAGGTCAGCAATGTCTTCCCTGGGGCACCTTCTGTCTGTGGGGTGAGGTATTCCTGTGAGGAATACTGCCCTGGCCTTACCTGCTCTTGCCCTAAGTCTGGAGGAGCCATCAGCATTCCAAAGCCCAGGAACCACAACACACACGTGTGCCCTTACAGTGGGAGCAGCTGCTGTGCATGTAGCTGCTTTGCTTGAACATACATTGCAATACAGATTCTTCCTCCCTTATTTCTTAAGTCAAAACAGAAGCAAGTTGTTCTTCCAAGACTTCCTTGCTGTCACTAAATCTACTTGCACATCTTGGAGTGGGAGCAGCATGGGCAGGGAGATGATGCAATGCTGCTTGAGAAGAGCTCCCCTCGCGTGCAGCAGAGGGAGGAGAAGGTGGGAAAGAAACCAGGCACCAAAACCTCATGTGAATGCCAAAACCAGCCTGCAGCAAGCACTTTCTTTTTTTTTGCTCAAGTATTCACTGTACTTACTAAAATTTTAGGCTAGCCAAGTTTGCACCTATCCAAGAAAGTCCTGAGAATGGATATAAAAATGCCACTGGCAGCAAGGGCACAGCTTGTTCACACAATGAACAACTTTTCTCAAGGAACATCCATGAAAACTACAGTCCCCTAAGGACACCAAAAAAATGGGCCTTCCAGAAGTTTCTACCTGAAATTTCCATTAGTCTTAAAAAATTTACTCTGGCACAGACTGAGAGTACAATAAGAGAAAATTATTGTATTTGGAGAGGACATTACGTGGAAACGTGCAGACTTGCTACCTGAAATGAGAAATAGCTACCTCAGCAAGCAAATGGGAATCTGTGCAGCCTCTGCTCAGCTACAAATCTAAACAACAAGTCAAAATTGATAGCAGCAACAGGAAGCTTTCTGTATTGGACACTGACACCACAGGGCCTTTTGGGGGAACAGCATGGGGTGTCAGACAGCTCAGGCAGTCACTCATTTTTAGATTATTCAGTTTGTAGCACTCATTCATCAGGATTTCATCTAATGTCTTGCTAAACCAAAATATCTGAATTCAGGTGCTTCTGTAGAAAATGTGGATAAACTCAGAAGGAGTGACCCTCATGGCAAGTGTGCCTTTTGAAGAGCTGTAGTACAGGAAGCACTTCCTGAGCAGGCCAGTGCAGTTCAAGTGTGATGCCAGGGTCATTATTCCAAGTTTTTACCAAAACATCCTGGATCAATGCAGACACAGAAAATGACAAACCTCTCTCAGGAAGGCCTGATGGAGGTCACAGCCCCTTGGTTTTTGTGTTATCTACCACTGTTCTCTTCTGTTCCACGCAAACTTTTGGATAACTGCTATAACAGTTTCAACTAAGTTTCAGATGGGTTTTGTATTTTAAAACAGAAAATAGGCACAATTGGATGTAAGACCCAATATTCTCTAATATACTTTAACTGAACTTAACAGAGCTGGAATTTCACCTTTCTTTCAATTAGATGAGCAGTACTGATGTTAGATCTGTACTGGAGACCTGCAGCCAAGGAGAGACAGGACTGCCCCAAACTCCCAGTGTCTCAGGAGAGGACACACACAGGGAAACTGCAATGTTCACATTTTCTTTCCTTGGCCACCAACCTCCCATTCCATCTGTTCTTTACTAAAAATGCACCACAGGAAATCTCAGGAGAGTAAAGACTGATACTGAGAAGAGATCCCCAGCTCAGCCCAATGACCAGTTACTTATATTTTACATGGCAGAGTTCAAAGTGCTGCCAGCACAAGGGTGTTGGTTTGCAGGAGCTGGGAATTAAAAATAGCAGTATAGAAAGTGAATGCTTTTTGTCCCCTTTTCCTTATGCTTAATTTCTCTTCTCTAAATGTACTTTGCACATTGTAAGGTAGGTATAATATGTGTGGGAGGGATTGTTGAGGTTGCCATGGTTTCTCATTTTTAATGAGCTTTGAGACTTCATAATCTAACCAAATACATTAATAATTACTACATCCCTTTTTTCTCCCTTCCTCCCTCCCTCCAGAGCACTCAAAAAATTACTGGTGGTAAAAATAAAACTAGTGATTTGAAAGACAATAAAACATCAAAGTAGAAGCCCACCCTCAAGGAGTCGGCAAACAAAAGCTTAGGAAGTAACAGGAGAAAATTACCCCCATGAGTCAGGGATCTGTTCCATGCCCTGTGTCTCTCCTAACATCTGAAGTCAGCCCGGTATTTAGTTCAGTTGGGTGCAAAATTCCCCCAAACACTTGGAAAAGCAAGGCCCATCTGCCACCAAAAGCTGGTGCCCCACTGCAGGCTGGTTGTCCCGACTCTGGTGCTGTTTGCCAACTCTGCTCCATGAGCAAGGAGACGCTGAAATGCTCAGAAGTTCGTGGGCAGTCGCCTCCCCCAAACACACAATTTCAGTGCTTACAGCCTGCATTTGGCAAAGCGAGGGAACAACTGTCTGCCTTCAAACCCAAGAATCTTATTGGGACAACTCATGCACTTACAGGCAGGGCCTTTTTTGACTAATTCATTGACTCAAAGTAAACAAGCCTCAAGAGGCAGAAGCAGCACTCATTTAGGAAACAAACAAACAAACCAATCGATTTCCTCAATGAAGTGTTTTGCTTTTACACTACTGGATCAAGTAAACAGAGATAAGTAAGATTAAATAAAGCACTAAGTGTACAGCCAAGAGAAAAGTGCTTAATGTTTAAGAACCATCCTAACACTTTTGCACAAGAGCTGCTGAAGCCATTTCCTGTCCCATCACTTTTGATGCCTCCCAAGGCTGATGAAATAGGTCAAGGTGTAGAACGAATTTAGGCCCCAGGTGTGTGAACAATCCCTTGTCCCAGACATGTTAGCAAAGGGATTTATTACTTGCTGCCACTGTTCACCTTACTTGGGGCAGTGGGGTGGAACAGAAACCCTTCCCTTCAATTTGAGGGCAGATCAGATCAAAGTACCCAATTTTTATATAAGAGAAGGTAATTTTGGCCTGTAAGAAACGAGCAGTTGAACCCTCAGTGCTTACCCAGCCCAGCCAGCCAAGCAGCTGAGCCACTGCAAGGACAGGGGATGAAAGCTCTGATTTCCCTGTGGAAATCCCAACACATGCTGTCCTAGCACCCTGCAAGGCACTTGTTTGAGTAACCATCTCACTTCAGAGATGGCTGTACACATAAAGACAGTAAAGCACAATAAGGTAAGAGAATCACTTAATGTTACATGGAAAATCTGTACCAGAGAGGGACACCAGATCAGCTCCCAGATTCTGGAGACTTCTCAGTCGTGGTACTCTATCCAGAGACCAGTCCTTTCTGAGAGGACAAAAAAGGGAACCAGCAAAACCTCTGGGTAGGGCAGGCAATTGAAACCCTGCTGTGATAGTAGAGACAAGAGGAGCCCTACCAAGAAGTGCAATTTGGCAGAAATTTGGAGTTAAAAAACAAACTACTTCTGCAGTATGAATCATCGTGAACTTCAACATCGTGAAACAAACTTCTGGTGCCAGCTTCCTGCATGAAGTGTTTGAGGACTCAGACAGTCCAGCAGTGCTTTCTTCCTGACAAACTCTTACAGAATGAAAGAAAATTGCCATCTGAAAATTTCCATCCCACGTTGTACCATGAATCAGAAATTGCTGCTTTCTCCTGGAAAGGTCATTCCCGTTTCACTCGGGGGTTTGCGGGGAAGCAGCTCCATGGAGCAGAGCTTTGCTAGAACACGGTGTCACATCCCCACTGCCATCTGCCACCGCCATCCCCGTGCCTGCATGAAAGGGGAGACTCTCCCTGGGCCCTGTGCAGGACACAGCAGAGCCTGACTGACCTACAGCACAGCCTGTGCCCTGCACAGCCAGGGAATCCAGTGCCACTACTGAACAGGTTATTGAGAGGTTCCCCTCCCTCCCTCCCAGCATTTGCTGATATCCTTTCCAAACCATAATCACCCTAATACTCTTCCTGCCACGTGGCTTTCCCACCAATAATATTAAAAAGACTGTAGAGGATACAAAAATATTTGTGTGTCTGGTTTTTTTTAAATAATGTATCCACATACATAGACTCAAATGTTAAGGAAAAATCAACCTGATCTGAGGTGATTCTTTGGACGCATGACAAATGCGAAATAGGAAAACCTGAGATGAGCAACAAAAAAATTAGAGAGTTGTTATATTGCATATCCTTCCCAACATGATTTTGGATATCATCTGTGATTTTTTTTAAAAATTATATCTTGTGCTTCAATATATGAAAAGTACTTTTAAATCCACAAGACTAAAACATCAGCAGAAGTAATTCCAGCTGGGATTGTCCTTGAAGAGAAGATGCTTCCTCACAGCCCCTGTAGGTAACAGATCTTGGCATCTTTTTGCAGCCAGTGGTGACACAAAGTAGAAATTCTTCCTTCACAAGCTCTTACAGCATTTCCTGTGCCAAGTCTGCCACAGGACTGTTTGTTCTCCTCCTTTCTCCGTTACACACAAGAAGGAGCCCACATGGGGAATCTTAACAGCAGCGAGCCCAGGATCCACTTCAGCAATTCAACTTTTAGCTATTCTTCATTCTGCATAGCTGTAATAGCTTTTTCATTTGATATTGCTTCATTAAAGGTCATTTTTCTGTGACATTTGCATAACTAGTTCTCTAATTATACTGCTCACCATATGAGAAGCTTTTTCAGGAACAGTTCTTTCTCCCTTGCAAGGAGAAAAAATTTAATTACAGAGTAGAAGCTTTAAATAATGGTTACATAAAAAATACTTCCATGAATCTCTTTCAGTTTAGGCTTTGAATTCTGAAAGGTCAGGCTCTTATAAGGTCTGTAGTTTAAAAAGAGATCATGACTTAATTATAGATCATCATTGCATACTTTAAATTTGTGTTAGTGGACATTGTTCCTTGTCCTTTGTCACAAATGTTGAGTTTTGAAAACAACTAGGGATTGCCGGCCAGAGCAACAGAACCCCCACCCCTCCGGGCTGGGCCCTGAACCCAGACATTTTCAGCAGAGTCAAATTAACACTGAAACAAGGGCTGGAAGTGAACACCCTAGAGCTCATGAATGAGAGGCTGACAGTGGCTGCAATCACCTGTATGGTCACACTGTTGTTCCTGAGGAGGGAAGTATTTGCATTTGTCTGTACTGAGATACAAAACTGTGGTTTTAAATTTGCTTCCTTGAAGCTGGTATGAGTCTGTTCAACTTCCCTGAGTGCTGGATGTGTTGGAAATCCCAGCCCCAGAGGAGACAGGTTCATTTTAGCTGGTCAGGACACCTGCTGACAGGATCCTAAACCTTCCCTTCACACATCCAGCACACAGCCTGCAGCTCTGTGACTGGGGAAGCCAACATTTGTGTTCCCCTCATTCACATTTTAACTTCTTCATTCATAAATGCATTAGAAAACTTTCTAATCTCATCTATCACTTTCTTAGAGCCCAAACTGAATTACAATTGGCCCTTCCACCAGCCAAATCCACCTCAGATTTAAGGATTTCCTCTTCATTTCCGCAGGACGCTTGGGCCTTTCAAAAACTATGTTAGCAAAGGAAATGTCCCACGTTTTGTCTTACTGGTCATCCATATGCTGCTAAAAATAACATCTCTTCATCTTTCCAAGGCTCCTGCATAATCTTTAATCTTTTTCTACTATATGTCTATCATATTCCTCTAGCCTCTCTAATTTTAATGCAGTACACAGTCAATACTGGAAGGTGGGTTGGATATCAAGCACGTGAAGTCCAGAAATTCAATCAACAAAGAAGATGCACCAAAGTCTTTCTCACCTGAATCACAGTGTGTTTGGAATACAGTGCTCAGAAAAGAGCTTAATCAACTGTCTGTTAACACAGAGTTACCCAACCAGAAAATTCTCCTGTGTTCATTCAGTGAAAGTCCCCATAAGTTGGATTTGTCCCCCACAAGCTCAGACATCGCACTCTTCCCTCCAAACCCAGCGGGGAGCTGCACACAACAGGCCTTCTGAGCAGCAGGTGGGTCTGCAAAACTCAGCAGAGCAGCTGCAGGCAGGGAAATAAGGCTCCTCAGGGCCAGGCTGAGCACACTGAGGAAGCAGGAGGGCCATGGCAGAGGGGGCACTGCACTCACAGGGGTCATGCTGACCCACTTGGTGTTATTTGCTGTTCCTGCCCAGTGCTGGGGAGCTTTGGGGCTGGGTGGCCTTCAGGAAACCCGCCAGGATGACGTGCCTGGAATCCCTTACAACTAGGAAGGCAACCTGGCCCACAACCTTTCTGCTTTTCCTGCTTCACAGTGATTTCAGTTCCTCCCTGTTTTAACTCCCCAAACAGTTTTGTTTTCAACCAATCCACATACCATTTGGAGCACCCAAAGGCATTAGAAGCAGAAAAGCTGTTCTGCAAAGGTGATAAAATACATGTGAGAGCTCAACATGTATTTTCTGCTCAGTGTCTCCCAGTTTACTTTTTCCCTTCATATTTGTACATCCTCCAGAAAGGCAGTGTGGATTAATAAAATACCTTGATTGTGCAATGGCATCTCTGAAGAATCATCTAGGCTGTACAGCAAGGCAAAAATAATCAATTTCTCCTTTTCACTTCTTTTTCCTCTACAAAATCACCTAAGCCTTTTTTTTCTTTTCTTATATATTAATTTAAATGTGAATCATTTCCTATCAACTTTTGCTGATCAGCCTGAACAAATCTCTTGAGTACCTCGTTAGATACTCCCCCATTAGCCTGCAGTCTGACTGGGATCTCACTCCTGTGCTGAGCAGCCAAGGGCAGGAATGGTCTGGGAGTGTCTGACAGAGCCTCCTCCTCCTCCTGCAGATGTGCAGGGCACCAGCGGGGCTGCTCACAAGCCATTCACCACCAGAGTCTTAAATGCAGATCTCTGAGATCTTTCTAATTAATCTTCAAACCACATTGCTTCACAACTTTAAAAATATTTCCTTTATGTTCTTAAAATTTAAAGACCTGAGCCACAGTGTCTAAGCTAGAACAACTCTATTAACTTTAGCTTACATCCCCCCATTATTCTTATTTTTCTAGATGAGAGTTTTGATTTTGACTTTGAATTAGGTAGCAGTGGATAATCACACTATGCTGAGGTAAGAAACCATTGATTTTTCCTCAAAGAAATGCTGGGGAAATTGGGAAATCAATTTGGATAGACAGACTGCAGAGAAGGGTACACGGAACCAGAGCCACAGTTCCTCAAAAGGTCTGAGAAAATGCAATGGGAAAGACGAGCAGCTTTTTCTCTTTGACAATGAGTATCTTAACATTGTACATTATGAGGTTAAATTGATTTTGTTATTGAACAAGTAGAGCAGTTCATAAACAATTTATACCAAATCCAAGCACGGCTTTCAAATGCACATTTCCCTGGTTCTGAGCAGTCAGGAACAGCACATCCACAGTCAGCTGTGATTACATTCAGATTTCTGCCTCGTGCAGTGACATTTGTGTTATTTCTTTTGCTATCAAATCCCTTTTTTGATTCAATGTTTGATTGCAAGCCCCAGTGTACCCAAGGTACCAATGTCTCCTGCATTACCCACTGTTCTCTGGCATTTGCAGTGCAGTGGTTTAATGCAAACCTGTGCTATTGTCCAGCAGCCCACAGACGTTCCCCATGGCTGTGCCCGCTGGGAAAAACCCTCCTGGCTGGGCTGCTGACACCACCTGCACCAGGGACACCTGCCAGGCTCAGCGTGGGGCCTGGGAAAAGGTCTCTGGGGTGGCACCGATGCCAACTGTCCCGCAGAACACCTCCCAGCGTGGCTGGGGTGCTGCCAGGGACTGCAACAGGTTTGTTCAAGGGCAGTGAAAGCAGAGATTCCCTGGACTTCCATCACCAGCCAAGCCAAAGCTGGCCAAAGCCCATGGCTGAGTGAGGAGGTGGAGCAGCTGTTTGGGATGTGCCCAGACACAACATCCGCCAGGGAAATGCACAACACAGGGACCTGCAGGAGCCAGCGGGACCCTCGGCTGCAGCTCGGTGTCACCGGCTGGGCTGCAGGGCCAGCCTGAGGCTCTGGGCTGCAGGGCCAGTTCTGGGCTGCAGGGCCAGCCTGAGGCTCTGGGGTGCAGGGCCAGTTCTGGGATGCAGGGACAGTTCTGGGATGCAGGGCCAGCCTGAGGCTCTGGGGTGCAGGGCCAGTTCTGGGATGCAGGGCCAGTTCTGGGATGCAGGGCCAGCCTGAGGCTCTGGGATGCAGGGCCAGTTCTGGGATGCAGGGCCAGTTCTGGGCTGCAGGTCCAGCCTGAGGCTCTGGGGTGCAGGGACAGTTCTGGGGTGCAGGGCCAGTTCTGGGATGCAGGGACAGTTCTGGGATGCAGGGACAGTTCTGGGATGCAGGGCCAGGTCTGGGATGCAGGGCCAGTTCTGGGATGCAGGGCCAGTTCTGGGATGCAGGGCCAGCCTGAGGCTCTGGGGTGCAGGGCCAGTTCTGGGATGCAGGGCCAGTTCTGGGATGCAGGGCCAGTTCTGGGATGCAGGGCCAGCCTGAGGCTCTGGGATGCAGGGCCAGTTCTGGGATGCAGGGCCAGCCTGAGGCTCTGGGGTGCAGGGCCAGTTCTGGGATGCAGGGCCAGTTCTGGGATGCAGGGCCAGTTCTGGGATGCAGGGCCAGCCTGAGGCTCTGTGGTGCAGGGCCAGCCCCAGCTCAGCTGCAGTGCAGCACAGAGGGAGCCTGGGGGGCAGCTCAGGTGGGCAGGAGAAGCAGTGAATCCACCAGGAGCACACGGATTGAGTAGGAAAGAGTTCCCTGATGACACTTGCTTTGACCAAGGAACAGGAACAGGCTGGTGAAACAGCTATTTTTGTGGAGGTTTAGGGTGCATCTTCACATGACGCAAAAAAGTCACCTCAAAGTCACCTCGGTTTCATGTGTAAGAAGAAAGAGCTTGTCCACAGAAACACAAGTGGAATTATCAATTTGCTGTACACATTTAAGCACGTTTATAAACTGAAATGTCACAATTAGACACCTCTGTGGTAGGAGAGACAGTGGTGGTTTGTTTGGGTTTTTTTCTAAAGAGACAAAAAAATAGGACTTCAATAAAAATAAAATCCACTGACTTTCATAAAAGACAAAATAAAGGTCATGGAAAAGGTTTTAAGTCTTCTAGGGAATAAGAAGTTAGTCCTGTTCTCAGACAGAAAGATAATCAGTGGCAGGCCTGGTCTGTTCAAAATCTTTCTTGCTCAAGAAGTTTTATTTCCCCTTTTTTTCTGCTTACAGTAGGAGCCACTGAAAATTTAGGAAGTATTTCAAATATTTTCCACTTTACTGCAATTCAAAATAGAGGAGTGGAAAATACCCCCACAAAGAGTTTACAGTGGCTGAGGAGTGACAAACAAGCCACGTGTACTCACAGGAACACAAATTACTTCATCTCCTGTTAAATTTTAATCTCATCTACAACTGTGCTAATGAAATAGAGAATGAAATAAAATATTAGATATTTAGCTATGAAGGTGTGACTTTGCAAAATGTAAAACTGCTTAAAAGTCTCTGACCGAACTGTGGGCAATTGAGATAAAAGGCTTAGAGAATGGGGAAGGCTTTTTAGCACGTAGAGAGGGGTGGGGAACCTGAAACTGCTTGAAGTGATAAAACTTTACGTAACTACTCTATAATGGTAAGAATAGGAGGTAAAACTAAGTGTCTATTTAGATAAGAAAGACTGCAAAAGGAGTGTGTGTAAAGATAATTTTGAGCTTGCTACTTTCAAACTGTATAAAAGGCTATGTTATTTCTTGGCTCGGCGGAGTGCACTGGGGAGAACACCTGCCCCTTTGCATTCCCCGGCCGTAATAAAAGTGCTTTTCAGATTGGCAGAAGTTTCTTTGAATCACTAATTGTAAATTCACATGAATTTTCAGCTTTCCATGTCCCAAAATCATGTATGACTTTACACATTCATGAGGAAAGGGCAGGAATTGGCAAAATATTACCAAAATTTAGGACGACACTGATGGTTTTCTTCCTGTTAACCAGATCAGTTTTAGAAGACTCAGCTCCAAACTTATTCCCTTCACTATTGGGGCATTTCTGAGAAGCTTTAAGGAGAGTTTGAAAAAGGTTTTGAAAAGAACATGGCTCTGAGCCCACTAAAGCTATGAAAAATTGTCTATTTTAATTTTGTAGATGTGACTCAAGTCCTTAAAAAAAGCACAAAGGTGGAAAAAGGATCTCTACCTTTCCCCTGGACTTCAGGAAAGAATCTTGGATCTGGAACAGATGAAACTGCGTTGTGCTTCTCTACATATTCTCTTTACTGATTATTTTCTTATCCTAAGAAGAAATACAATTAGTTAGACACTGAGCCATACGATGGAACAAATTTTAATTGGCAGAGGAAAACAAAAAGATTAAAAAGAACAATTAATTTCTTCTTTATTCCTTCAGAATCTGCAATAATTTGCACTCAAGCAAACAGTAATATCTTTCATCTGGAAAACATTCCAGGGTAATACTTCTGTGGTTTCTTCTTTTGTTTGCAGATATTCAGTGGCTTGTTAAGGTCATGATTAGATCATGACACCTTCTAATTCTTTGGACGGTGATTCATCAAACCTCACAATTGCTACCCAGACACACGGTCTGGCCTACAGAGTGAGTGAGAAAGAGCTGTTTTCCAGGAGCACTAGGTTTGCACCTAATGCAAATATTTAACAACGCGTTTCCTTTTTGCTCTGTTAAACAACAACAATTGCTCATTTCACTTCTTTTCAGAAAGGTATTCAGAGCTCTAATGCATTTGTAACCTGCTGAGATGAACCCCCTGCCGGGAAGCGCAGCGCTGTGTAAGTGCCCTGCTGGGGTGCAGCTCCTGGCTGTGAGAGCACAGGGGGTGAGCGGAGAGCAGCTCCAACCAGCAGCTGCCCACTTGTGCTGGGAGCCTGGAAACCGCGGGAGGATCACACCGCGTGTGCCTCAGCCTCTCACACACGAACAGGGCATCAGCTTTCTTTCAAACTCAACCTTGAAATCTAATAACAACCCCTTCCTAGGAAAGAATTCTCCAAGGCTCCTGGCACCCCCACTCCCAGCGTGGCTCAGCCTGAGCCTCCCTCCCGTGCTCTCCTTCCTGGCAGTGGCACAGAGAGCAGCTCTCGCCTGCCTGCCGGACACGGGGCACAGGGACAGCAGCTCCACAGCAGCCACGCTGAAAACAAGGACTATGGACTTTGGAAGTTGTCTCTATCGCTTCTCTCAGCATAGGCCAAAATATTTAAATCAGGTCTGATGGCCAATTTCATTATGTGGGACAGGCCAACTTCCACATGTTCACGAGTTCTCTTTTGCCTCGTGTTCTCCAAGGCAGGGCTGCAGACGAGGACAAGGCTCAGGGCAGAATCCCGCTGGATATGAGGCTCTGTTCCCTCTGGTAGCATGCCTGACAGCTCTACAGCACTGTGACACTCAGTCTGCACCATCAGTAAACCCCAGGAGACAGGAGAGGATACAAGGGAGGTGAAGGCTGAGCTTCTCTACAGCTTTCTGCAACAGGTTAACACATCTTAGTGCCTTAGTGCCCCTCATGCCCATGAAAACTGCCAATCCTGAACTTTCTTCAGGATGGAGGGCTTGTCTACACAGGGAAACAACTGCAGATTGAAGCATAGATTGAAGCACTAGTATCTATTCTGGTCTCATCTCTGATTCATAAAAGCACACAGAAAGCCCTAGTTGCTACTAAATAGCTTTTTCAATATACCTTAATGTACCTTTCAGAGATGCATCCTGCATGTTGAGAGGACGTGTTTAAAGCACAAGAGAGTTCCCTCAGTTTGGAGGCAGCGTGTCTGTGTGAGGGCTGGCATAGTTTGGGATAAGTTAATAAATAAGGATTGCCACCTTTTGCCAAGGCATCCCAGACATGAACACCGAGCAGCAAAGCAGTGCTGGTACCAAACTGCACAGTTGTCATAACAACAACCACAGGCACGGCCCGGAGCTGAGGGAGCCACAGCATTCTGAAGAGAGACAGAAATCAGCTAAACCAAGGGATTCAGGACCTCTGGGCTGCTTTGGCCACAGGTCCTTGGAATGGGATTCTCAGTATCTATCCTAAGCTAAATAGACACAAACATCACATGAAAACATGGCAAAAACTATGGCCATCTCCTTTTTTAACCCAGGATCTTTCCAGCACATGCCACTGCCAGGCTGTCTGCAGCACCTGGATGGACCAACACTGCTTGTTTGCTTGTGCATTCACAGTTCAGACACTCACAGCTGAGCTCTCCCCTGCAAAATACTTGTGCTGTGCTCTGCTCAGGTGGAAGGATACATGCAAAGAGCAAACACTATCTGTTCTCCCCAGGGTAAGAGTTTGGACTTGCAAATCTCTAATTTTCCTTTTTTTTTTCTCCAAAAGCTCAATCTAGAAACTTATCGCCACTTAAGGAGAGAACTGAAAGACTGATGCACTTTTTTTGTTCTCTGAAAACTTGAATTTTGCAATCAGTTTAAAGCAATTCAAAATCCTGTCCTCAATTCCACTGCAAATACATTTTTTGCAAAACCAGCAAAAATGTAACAAATGCAGGTCACAAATTCCACAAGACCACAATAAAATTAGCAGATTTTCAAGAGAAACTGGTGGTAGAAAATACTTTGAAGAAGCACATGAGTTATCTGTGGAACAAGTTGCTGTCAATTACTATTGAGGTTACAAACTCAGTGGAATTCCAAGAAGGAAATCTTGTGGGAGTGAGGCAATACAAAATATTGCAAAGTGGATAAAATCTTTGGGGTTTGGAGCTGTAGCACACCATTAATAGCTCATTTATGGCAAATACTTGACTTCTAGGGAGTCTAGTATCCCTAAAACTTGTAAATCCTGACAGCAACCTTGCAACCACAGGCTGCCACAAGCCAGGTTAGGTATGCTCACATCGCTCCTATTGGGGGATGTAGCCTGACCTTAATCACACATTTCCAAATAAAGAAATAAAAAGTTCTGGGGAGCAGCAGTTCTGATGAGCAGACAGAAGTGATCAGCTCCACCTGAGTCCTGCAGCATGCAGATTGAGAAAAACAGCTCACTAACAAAAGGAGAAAACAGCAACAGTCATCTATTTTCACTCACAGCTTACAAAAAGCACAGATCCTGTAAGTGCCCGTTAATGGTGTTATCAGCATGTTAATCAAGCTATCCCCTCAGGACTAGTTAGGGTCTGAAAGGGAAAAAATAACTGCAAACTTTTAGTAATTTCACCAAACAAGAGCTGAATACTGAGGGTTAATGGGAAATCATTTACTAACCACGGCACTGTATTATTCTCAGGGATAGCACTTTCTAAAATTATGGGTCCTTATGGAATAGTATTTTCCGTAATAACCAATCAGCTGGTCCAGAATATATTTTATAGCAGCATCCTCCCGAAGGCATTTGCCAGGGGAAACATTCCAACTGTCTGTATTACATTTGAAATAATGATAATACCATCTCCTTGGCAGGGATACAAATGGACATGGGGTTTTTCCTGTGTTCCCTCCATTTCTTCCACTGGAGCTGACATAAATGTAGGTCTTCCACCACCTGAACTACTGCTGTTATATTATTTATGTTTTAATGAGTACAGCCTCACAGGCCAACAGCAGGAATGGAAAGCATGAGGATCTGGCTATTTAGTGTACACCAGCCAAGTTAGCATCAACTGAACTAAGAGAAAACCACAAATTCAGAGAGGAACAGCAGGACTCCAGCAACTTTTTACTGGGTCAAGAAGAAATATTTCCAGAAGTAGCAACACTATCAACATCAGCCAGTGTATTTTAGTAACACTTTTCCCTGTGCTTCCCTGTTTGAATTCAATCCCTCGATTCAGACATCGGTTCTATCAGTGAAACATCACTGACATGGTGAGAGAGTTGCCCCCTGAAACATTAACCCATGGCTGTGTTTCAGGCGGGCACAGACATCCTGGTGCTGGGCCACCAGGGCACTCCAACATTTGGGGCTGTGGCTGCTCCCCCACGGGACAGCTGGGTCACAGCCACGGGACCCACAGGGGCCAGACCCACCCGTGCTGGGAACTGCCTGGGGCAGAGCTGGGGCTTCTCCTGGGATACCTGGGCTTGGATCCATCTTCATTCAGCCCTAACTACACACTGTGCTGTGAGGAATTCAACAGCTGAACAGAGAACAGAGGGACATGGAACTGATGAGAGCCCTTCTCACCCTTCCTGGTGCTGCAGCTTACACAAGAGCAAGGCAGGCAGTGAGGAAAGGGCAAGTTTTCAGAATTACAGCAGGAGTTCAGAGACTAAATTCTCTTCCCACACGTCTTCAGGAGCCCTGTTGCTCCCAATACCAATTCTCTGCACATTCCAAAGAAGTATTTCCTCCTATCAAGCCCCCTTGGGACTCCTACTTGTAGGAAAAGCACACTAGCCCCAAACTCAACAAAATTCCTGGTATTTCCCCCTCTAACTTATTTCTATCCCATTATCTGCTCTACAGAGCTTTTTCCCACCACAAACACCTCTCCCCCCGCAGTGGAAGGAAGGACAGGGACACTCATATTTACTTGCAGTCTGAAATGGAGGTTTGTCACAGTGTGAGAATTCCCAGCACCCAAAATGGATCAGTTCCACTGTTCATTCAAACTAACACAGGTGAACTTTCCTTGGTGTGTGAAAATGCCAGCCCTGGGCAGCAGAGAGAGCAACGTGGTCAGAACCATCCCTCAGCACACACACAACACCCCGGAGTTGTACTGCTTCAGTAACAAGTGGGAGGGGGAGGAGAAACAGCAGCAGCACAAGTTTCTTATCAGAACAAATCCTCCTGCAATGAGAGAAAAATTAGAGCTTTGCATTCACACCAGTCTGTGGTGGCTTGAGTGTATCCATGGTAACCCCCATCCTTCAGAAATTCCAGTGTGCATCTACAGGCTGATTCTGCTTCTACATTCCACTGCCACACGGGCAGAACTGAGAGCCCTGGAGTGTCAGCTCCATTAATCTGCTTCTACTTCAGCTCCACAAGTGCATTAGGAAGCAGAAAAGCTCCCTCACATCCACCCTTTAACCCAAATTCTCCAACATGCTGCTGGAATTTCTGGATTACTCTGGTCTTTGACAACAGTATTTATTGTCCTGCACCAGAAGGATGAGCCCTGCAGGATTCTGAACAGTTTGAATGCATTGTTGAGCACCATTTATTAACATCTGACTGATACATAAACTTTTGACTATATCAAAAAGGATGAAAATGATTTTATTGTATCAATACCATTTTTTAAAATTCTTAGCAAGAATATGGTATAGAGCGTTTTCTCTGGAAATTTGACAGATTTAATAACTTTTGTAACCCTGATTTAATCAAAGGCTTCTTAAAGAAAGATTTTTAATGCAGACCTGAAAAAGAAAATCACATTGGCATATTGATTTCTCTATAACAAACTGAAGGTTCCTGCTAACTTGGCTTGTGATTCTTAGATAATTTTCCTGATTGCTTTCAGCAGCATATCAGCACACAAAACTCAGAGTGAAAACCAATATCTGAAACAACTGCCAGTGAAAATTGCGATGCTTCAGTTCCTCAGTGAGCAGGGCTGGGGCAGAGTTCCACTGAACGGTACAGCGGGATTCCATCACAGTGTCATTCCGACTGCCAGGAATGGTGGAGGGAGCAAAGGGAAGGATCCTGGCTCGGAGGGACCCGAGCCCTGTGCTGCCCCTTGTCCCCTGCCTGGCCCCTGTGCCGAGGGCAGCGTTCAGCCCCGCAGTGCCCAGGGCTGGGGCTGCCCGTGCAGCAGCAGTGCCACCGCCCGCTCACCCCCACCGTGCCCCTGCTCCTCCCCTGGCACAGCTCTGCTCACTGCAAACAGCAAAGCAGATGAATTCGGGGTTAAAGCCAACAAACAGAAATCCAACCCCAAAAATCAATCCACGGTGGATAAGGAGTTGTTGTTCTTTAAGGAACTCATTTTCTCTCAGCTTTGTTTTTGTGCTGTTCTTTATAATTCAAATTCAGCGTGGTGCCAGAAAATGGCAGGCACATCCTTGGAACAACGCATGCAAGATGGGGCTATTTTTATCAATAAAACATTTCCAGTGATATCTTTGGCAGCACTGGGGCAGCAGCCTCCTGGAACCAGGTAAAACCAAGGGAAACCTCCCCTCAGTCTCATTTTGGCACCTTTGAAATCTCATTTATGTTGCCTTTTCTGGTGAAAACAGATGGAGTTAATTGCTGCTTTTTAGTTACCATATGAGCAAAAAAAGCTAAATTACCTTCAGAAGGAGTCCTGCATGTATGCAGAGAGCTAGCACGAGCTCTCTGCAGAATACAAATGGAACTTGCCAAGCAACATTTGAATTTTTATATTGTATTTAATTCAAATGCCTAAAATTTGGAAGAAGCTTTTCTTGAGAGGACTTTTGTTCAGTGAAGAAATCAGAGTTTTGCTATTTACACAAATGCCAGTCATTTTCCAAAGCCATCCCTCTCAGCTCTAGAGCCCTACTGCCACAGCAGTTACATCTAAAGCAGCTTTCTTTTCACCTGACATGCTCCTACAACATATACAGACACTCACAGAATGCAAGATGGGAAGCTTTTTCTATTTACATTTGCAAAAGAAAAAAAATAGACAAAAGCTTCTTCTGCTTGGAAGAACAAAAAAGAAATCTTAGTAATCCTAAAGAAACTAGAGAAGCTGTAAAATTCTCCATTGCCCTCCTCGTGTGTCCCCTTGATAAGGACTCGCACAAAAAGATAAGAACAGGTGAATATTACTGATTCAGTAAAGGGCTTATTTAATATCTCACCTGCAAAGTCACAGCATCTGTGTTTCTGTTCAGAAAAGTACTGAGTTAGTTTTGCCTTTCTTCACCTCTTCATTAAAACTCTAAATATCACCATCGTGCCCAGAACACTGGGGGAAATCCATCTGATGTCTGGGAAGTCAAGGCTTAGACATGAGAATGCTTTTGTCTTTCAAAGTTGCATTAAAAGTAAGAGTAACAGCGAAAGGCAAACTAAGAGAATATGAAAGAAAACAGAATAGAAGAATTTAGAAGTTTTGGAAATGTATTTTAACTACAGAGATTGCAGATAAGGTACATGCAGGGCAGACTCGGGAGATCTCAGTGAAAACCTGACAGGTTTTCAGGTTGCTCAGGCTCGCTGTGCAGAAGGCAGTAAATAGCTCATGGTGATTTTACTTGGAGTCAGGTCTTTGGGGTTAGTAAATACCACCACTGAGTTCCCCCAGCCCGAGGAGCAGCCAGCCAAAGTCCATTCACATGACCCGTCCCACGGGCTGTAACAAGCGCCAGTCAGAGCGCAGGGCGGTGACCTCGACACCCCCCGAGCTTGTCCTCACATGAGGGCAAACATTAATCCACAGTTCCCCAGAGTTTGTTTACAGGTTAAGTCAACAGCCAGTAAATCAATGGTATCCTTCTGCCAGGTCAGGAGCCCCAACTGAAGATCCACACCTAATCATCTGCTGTCAGTTCATCCTGAAACAATAGTTTTACAGAAGGAAATGAAGAATCCAGGTAAAAGCTTGGTGGCACAGTGGCAAACAGCCTGTCCCTGCTGCAGCTCCCCTCTGGAATTTACAGACCTGAGATCTACGTGATATTGGCTCTAGGCTTTAAGAATATTCACTCTTCAAACCTTCTCCCCATGAGGCATAATTTTGTTTCCTTCTAAAACATGACAGACTGGTCAGTGGAAAAGGCAGGATGTTGAGCTGGTACCCCAGATAAGGCAGCCCGGATATTTGGAGTCAAGAAGGAATTTCTCCCCCCTCCAAAGACTGGTTGTACTTTCTTGTTTTTCCAGGAGGAAAGCTGCATGGGAGCAATAGGGTTCATTCATAGCTTTGAAGCTATTTGTGATGACTCAGTGCAAATATCTACCTTGGAACACTAATAAACCCCAATAAACACTTGCCAAACCATTCACATGTAGAAATACAGTTAAAAACAATCAAAGAAAAGATAGCAAAAATTAAAATGTTTCACATTCTGTTTGAAAAGATGAAAAGGTGAAATGAGATGAAAATGCTTTTGCTTCTACCCTGCAGACATCTAGATTGGATTTTATCATCCTTGGGGGGCCAACTGGGCATTTGTACAGTCATTTTCTTCTCTACTGAAACCTTCTGGAATAATCTCAGAGAGGGACGGTTGCCTTGCTGGGGGCGGTGAAATTTCATTCATATTCTCCTGTAAACAACTTAACAGCAAATTACCAGTGCATTTCCTTCCCACCAAATCACCTTAGCAACCCCTGCAAAACAGCTCCAAGGGAACTCGGGATCTCATGGAGACCTGCAAAGCCTCCAAAGGAAAAACACCACCTTTGGTAAAACAACAACAGATGCTTTTTATTTTGCTACTTGGAACCTTATAACCCCTCCAAGCCACAGGCTGAGGTTTTGAGAAGCAACTGGTTCAATGTAAAGGTGCAAACATCTCCTTCCAAAGCAAAACCCTCTGCCCAGGACACGGTGCTGCCATCGGCCCTGCCCAACACAGCTTTAGACTGAGCCAGGTCAGTGATGGCAACACTGGTCAAACATCACCAGCAGGAACATTCCTGTCGTAGCTCCTGGAGGGACTCTGCTCACACATCTGGCAGAAGAGCAGCATTTTTTGCTTGAGAGAAACTGAGTCTGAACTGGACTCAAATCAATGTTTTTCAGAACTTCTCATGGATTGGGAATGCTAAGAATATTCAGCAGGAAGAACATACCTGTGCATACTTGCTTCCTGGCTTCTCAGTGAGATGTACACTTTTCCCAATTTCCTGTAACTAATGGATCCCAGTTTCTCTTTTCTCCCTTTTTCCCTTCACTATCAGCTTGAGGAATTCTTGACTATTTTGCCAGAGCTCAACCCTGGCTGCAGCTGACGGTTGCCATTCCATAGCCACCAATTTCAGCCAGTGCCTGGCTGGGGTTAACAGGTATCTGTATCAAGCAGCTGAAATTCTCAAAATGTCAAAGTTGTTTCATAGGGTTTTTAAAGAACCCAAGTCCTGTGGCACTGTTAGCCACTCCCTCTCCTGACATATTCAAGATCAATCCTGACTGTTTCTAACTGCAATTTTCCTCTATTACATATTCTCCAGGAATCTCACAGGCCAAACCCAAGAGGGGCTGCTCAGTGCAGGGCATGGAAGCCAGACCCTCACACACCTCTCTCAGCCTCGGGCAACAAGGCTGCCTTACATTTAACAACTTGCACAGAAACACTGTATTTCCCCCAGAATATTCCAGCCTGGAGTACTCAGACAGCTGCTCCTAGCAACATGTGATCGACCATTAGCCCTCAGGTGCGTGTCACTCGCCGTGGTGAGGGGACACCGGTTTGATCCCAAACACGGCACTGCCCAGGCTGCTGGCTCGGGTGTCCATCCCAGCCAGAGCCCCACATCTCACCTCTCAGCAGAGGCTGCCCGTCCGTCACAGCAAGAGTTCTGGGGGAGGATTTTGAACTCAGACTGAAGCAAATCATGCTTTTAACTCTGAAAATCCTTTGTCAGCGAGGCAGCTGCACCACCAGAATACAACTCCGGGTTTGGCTTTTTGATCACAATTTTCTCAGCTCCTCTGGACAAAGGCAATGAAATCTGCTGGCCATGTCAAAAACACTATGGCCAACTTTGTAATGAAACTATTCACTGCTCATGCTTTGAAAACCTTGAATATTCTTGAACTATATGTAATGGGAGATAAGGAAGTGTTTCATTCACCTCTCAAATGGGATTCCAGGAAGGTGCATTTATGGAAAGCTAAAAAGAGCTGCAGTAATTCCACATGAGACCATGCTCTACCCGAACACACATCCATTTGCTGTAAGGTTATGCACAACCTGCTTTGAAAAGAGGTAGAGTAGCCTAATAAATCCATTTCAATCACAGATCTAACTCAAAGCCTGTTCTGCCCAGTTCTGAGCAGCACTTTGAAGTCATAGGGATGAAAGGGTGCTCAGTGTCTGACAGCCCGAGGGCTCTGGCACAAAAGAACAAAACATGGACTCCTCACTGAGGGCTGGTGCCTCCTGGAGGGATCCCCAGCTTTAAGGTAAAGGTCTCCTGCCCATTCCTTCTGTCTTGTGCTCGGGTATGCAATGCTGCTGAAAAGACATTCTGAATCTGGATAACAACAGATCAGATCAAGGATGGGTAAAACAGGCTTAAGAACAGAGTAAACTAAGCTTAGGAAAAAATGTATCTACAAGAACATGGAAAATGTGCTACATTAAAAAACTGTCCACAATTTCATTTCCAAGGCCACAAGACACCCAATAGCACTCAGTAACTACTAATTTCTACCAGCACAGGCCAGAAGAATCAGGTTAACAATTCTCACAACCCTTTATAGAGCTGTCAGCCTAAACAATGGCTTTTTTAGTATCTCACCATCAAACCGGAATAACAGATCAGCTTTTCCCTCAAGATGTAAAAGCCTCAACCGGAGAGGATTTAACTCACCCAAGATCACTAATGCTCAGCAGATTACTAGTGAGATTTGCAAGCCTTTAGGTAGCCATGAGCACCTTTCCTTCAGCACATATTTCCTTACTCAACCACAGCCACAAAGCTGAAAATAATAATCAGCATGGTCAGCTCAGGCACACAGGAGCCAATGTCCCTCTGCACCCTGCATTTGCTGGGCCAGTCCCTGCTTCATTCCAGCTGCTGAGCACGGTATTGTTGGGCTTCTGAATAGTGACAGGGACAGACCTCTCTGGGAATAAATACGCATTTCTTGTGAGTCAAAACTACCAAAGGGCTTCGCTTCCCTCCCCCATCTTCTTTCCCCTAAATTCTGGAATGCAGGAACACATCATAATTACCCCAAAAGCAGCAGAGGGAACACAGCAAGGAGGAAGTTGGGCTCTCCATAATTCTATTCCTCTGCTTTTTGATCGTGATCCAATGAATGATTGTTTCCACAAAGACTCCCTGTTATCAGTGTGCAGTTAAAGCCTTCCCAGAGAAGTATTCAGATTGTATGCAGGCATTCATACTTAAGGGATAAAGTCTTTGCCATTCACTTTAGAACCCCTGCATAAACATTCTGTAATTGTATTCCTCTCTAAGCAGTGAGGTTTTGAGAGGGTGGTAATTTGCTTCTAGTAATTAAATGATATTAAATAGAATAATATAAATATAACAGCTCATGATCCAGCACAGCTTTTACATTTTGCCTAGTTTCACATATTGCTTGGTGGAATAACTCAGAAGATTAATGTAAAAAATGCAAAGAACGTGAAGTTCTGAAGTATTGCATGATATGACTGTGCACCTTCCTGACTACCTGCAGCCATGGACACTGGGAAAAAATTGGTAGAGACACGCAGATTTCATAGAATCATAGACTATCCGCCCCTGCCCCTAAAAAGCCCAAATTTCTCACAATTACTAGGAAGAATCAGCTATTTCCTGGAGTTCCTTCTTTCTAAAATAATTAGAAACCACGATCTTTCAAGAAAGCTTGATCCTTTTATATTACTTCTGCTGTTGATGTGTTCAAGTTAAATGCTTTTTCTCCAATTGGAACACGGCTAAAACTACATTTGTCACAGGATTATTTTGAATAACATATAAATAGACTTTCTTGAGTTGGCCAACATCTGGTAAAAGCTTTTCATCAAGCAAACAGCGGCAGCACTTCAGGTAACCCCCAATATGATGAATCCAACAGAGGTGTTCACAACCAGGCAGAGGACACACAGGACTTTCATTTACCTGAAGGGGAGTGTCGTCCCTCACAGCTCATCTGCTTTTTGCGGCAGTTCAGAGGCAGCTGTGGGAGATGGCGTGCTTTGCTCTGTAGCAGCACACAGCCTGAAACCCAGGGTGCTTGTAGAGGGGCAGAGGAGTGGGCAGCCATGGTCGTGTGGGGTGAGCTCCATGGGCTGTGGGTGCAGGTCCGGCCGCGGCAGCTGAGGGTGATTTACACCGCGGTGTCCCCTCAGGCCTGGCTGCCATGTTTGCTCCCCTCAGGCCTGGCCGCCATGTTTGCTCCCCTCAGACCCGGCCGCCATGTTTGCTCCCCTCAGGCCCGGCCGCCATGTTTGCTCCCCTCAGGCCTGGCCGCCAGGTTTGCTCCCCTCAGACCCGGCCGCCATGTTTGCTCCCCTCAGGCCTGGCCGCCATGTTTGCTCCCCTCAGACCCGGCCGCCATGTTTGCTCCCCTCAGCGCCTGCGCGCCCGCCCCGCGCCCAACCTTCCCCATGCTCCAAAGCGAATCCCAGAGCCGTTTCTGACCATTAAAAATGTCCCCACAGAGCATGAAGTGTTGCTAAGGGCTGACCTGCTGTTCATCTGTGTCTGAACTGTGTGGTACCTGTCAGAGCCAGCCAGCCCCGGCCGGCATCCTACAAGTCACCAACACCGAGCTGAATAAAGGTCATTAATGCACCTCAGCTTCCCAGTGCCATCTAGATACTGCAAAATAAATTTCGTAGACCAAGATCATTGTTTTGTTACATTGCCATCTAAAAATCTATTTGGACTTACCTCTGGCGGTTAAAACTTTCCTCCTCAAGACTGGTAAATGACAAACAGTGTCGTTTACATCTGTTTACTCTGATAAATTTGCACTGCCAAGCAGCTACCTTGCATTAATTACATCTAGCGATAGCTGTTCCTCAGACAGATCTGGCTGTTCAGTGAGGGGACTCAGATTTCCGTGGCCATGTCCTCAGCTCCCATGCGGGACCTGCTCGGTGTCGCCCTGTCTGCAGCCGCGAGGCCCAGGATGACGCTGACGGCCTTCCGTCCACGGAGGGCAAGGTGACACAGGAACGAACTGCAGCATAAACAGTGCTGGTGCACGGATGTACTCTACTAAGGACTGCACAGGAAAGTAGAGCCTGCACAATCTGGAAGTGGTAACTGCTCTTCACACGACATGTAATTTCCATTTTTTATTAAGCAGGTCTTCTCACACTTTTCCTCATTAGTTCACCACACGATTATTGATTTTATTGCTGCAAGCTTATCTTAGTTATACCAAAACAAATGTTTCAGGTATCAGGGACCGTCAGAATAACCATTTTCTCCAGTCTGTTTCCTTTACCCCTTCCCACAACCATGTTCCAGAATTTGCTTTCTGCAATTCTGTGCTGGGAGAACACAACGTACTTTACAAAACGTAAAGCATTTCATACTTTTCAAAATGTAAAGCAAATAGACGATGCATTAAATTTAATGATTGACTTTGTGCTTTCATTTTAATCTTCTTTTAATTTAATTGAAATTCTAATGGAAAGTACTCGGTACAAAATCAAAGTGTTTGGTGGGTACCTTTCTCAGGAACTTGCAGCACAGCTCCATGTCCCACCTCCTGCTTACAAAGAGTTCTGCAAAGACCTTAGAACAGCTTTCTCTGCACTTACCACTACCAGTGACATTACTATCAGTGATCCAAACATCTCACATGTTAGCATAGACTCTCACAGGGCTGCTGTGCAGGAGAGCTCTGTGCAGAACAAGCCTGAATAAACCACCTTCCTCTGCTCGGTCTCATTCAGCACATCCTTAAGCAGGAACAATCCACAAAATGAAAGTTCTTCAGATCCTGTTTTTTGTGCTTCGAGGCTATTTATTTGGACAAAAACCAAACCAAACCAAAACAAAAAAACCCCAAACCAACCAACCAACCAACCAAAAAAACTCACCAAATAATCAAACCAAACCCAAAACAAAAAAAAAAAAACAAAACACAAACAACAAAAAAATTGAGAATCCCTTTACCACTTAATATGAAGCAGAATTAACAAATTTTAAAAATTAACAAACAGAACACACGTTGAGTGCATTTCTGTGAGGCCTCTGTGGCTTGCCCCGTTGTGGAGCAGTCGCAGGCTGCCCCACTCTGTGTTCCTGTGCCTCCCACATTTCTTTACTTCCTTGAATTGACTTCTCTTTGTGCTACTTCTTGCTCAGATCCCCAAAGGATCCCGATTTACATCTTAATCATCTTTTTTACTTCCTTCTTCGAATGGCCTGTTCTCCACTCTGCTGAGTCCCCAGGTCCCACAGCTCCTCCTCCTGCCCCCAGTCCCCGCTCTGTCCCAGCTCCTCTCCCGCTCCCCCTCCCTGGCTCCCGGCTCACACCCACTGTCCTCTTCCTGACCTGAGTTTGTAACCTCTCAGTCAGCCATGACTCTGCTTTCTCCACCTCTTTACCACCAGGCATTAGCTCATCCCCACCCTTACTTTTTAACATCATCTCTCAAAAATTTTTCCTCCTAAACTTCATTGCCAAAATGATCCACACTGTGTTAATTTTGTGCCTCATTCCCTGCACCTCCCTTCCGATGGGAACTTGGCCATACCATCTCTCCTCTTCTAGTGCACCCAAATGCAGCTACAAAATTATTTTGGTTTTGTGCCCTTCTCTGTTGTGGCTTCTCGGCTTCCTCCAAAGAACCAGCAAGATTCTGTTTGCTGGTTAGGCCTTACCTTTTATTTCCTGTCTTGCAAAGACCTGCAAAATAAAGTGATAAAAAAGGAGACTGAGTAACACACCCATTTGTCACTTACACTACTACAAGCAAACTTGCAATCTCCTTAGGGGAAGTCCATAAAGATTAAGAAAATTAAATTATTAAAACTGCTAAAACCTAGACTTTTTCAACATAATATAACGAGACGATTCCACAGATCCACTGGGTGGAGAATATTAATTCCCTGCTGTCATTCCTTTAAAAAGGATGAACCTTCTCTGCCAGGCCCAGCGCTTCACACTTACAGTCTCCAAGTTCCATGGCCAGGTTCCTCACTCGCAGTGCAGGGATGGGGTGGATACTCCTCCCATTCTCCAGGGTGCACAGGCCTTGGATTGAGCTCCTTAACCTCTTGGCACTGTGTCCAACATCCCATTCTAATAAAGCACTGTTTTAAAGAATAGTATCAGAGATGAGGTAATGTTATTTACCACGGCCGGAAGGAAGGTTTTCCTGTTTGTGTCTGAAGTCCACTGGAAACATCCCCATTGGGGTGTGGAAAAGTGATGCTGGGCACGCACTGCAGACACTTGGCAAGGGGCTGAGCCAGGCAGGAGGCCCAGAGTTAAAGACATTGAAGAAAGAATTAGCAGTGAGAGAAGAGTTTTTTTGACTTTCATCCTTTCTTCTCTTCAACGTACAAATAGCAAGCAATGGGGAGAAATCCCAGCATTCACTGAAGCAGGGACACCTACAGCTCCATGAATGGGGGAGAGAACACAGCCAGCTGATGTGGGACGTGCCTTAGCCATGGAAGGATCCTAACAGGGGTTATCTGTGTGTGAAACGGGCTCTGACAGCTCACAGGAGAGGAAATCAGAGGATTAAAAATGCATCGAGAAAATAAATGATAGAAGAATTAAGCTGCAACAGAGGGGCGGATGAGGATGCTGCACAGAGACCTCGGGAGCTGCATCCTGGGGAGAGGAGTCATCTACAGAAACATGGAAACATGGAAAAAACAGCATTAACCTTGATCATGAGCAGATTGTGCATTTAAATGAAAAGTTAAGTTAAAAAATGATGTAAACACATGCCTGTAATAAAATATTCCATAAGGTAACATTTTGGAGAAGTTCAAGGGGGCAGCGAGAGGACTCAGCAGGGAGTTACATGGGGAGGAAACACCACATTTTTTATATTCTAGTCTAAGATGTGAAATTGCTTTATATTTTTTTTCCTAAAAGGGAGCTGGGGGGCAGAGCTGCTGGAGAGGCTCCAGAGCCAGGCTGACTGACAAGCACAGAGAGACATGTGGTGCCCAGCTAACAGGGGGTCCTGCCACACACCACACAGCCTGGACTGGAGAACTGGTTGCCTATATAACATTCTGTGTTTCACCTAATCCTGGGAAGATAGCTTCAACTAAATAGATTTTTCCTAAACATGGAAAATGCATCTTTCAGCTGTTTTTCTGTGACAAATCTCACCACTGTGGAGTCAGGACCTGCTCCTGCTGCAGCCAGTGACACATTTCCCACCTGGTCTTGCTCTCACAGGAGCACACTGAGGGTACATTCCTTGGATTTCCAGTAGCAGAAACATGTCTGTTTTATAAAACATGGATACCCCTGTCACAGGTTGCCAGATCTCCAGGCCTGTTTCCGAGTGCTGTCTAATTTATGAGATTCCCGACTGACATGGCTGGAAAACACAGATAGAAAGGATGTTCCAAGGGATACAGCTTTCCCCAGTTCTGTTCCCATTGACTTTGACAAGGAGGATTTGAAACCCCAACAGCCAGTGTAAAAGCACCACACCTCTGTGTGCCAAGGTGCCATCCAGGCTTCCCCTGCAGTTCCCAGGGAACATGACTGTCAAAGGGAAAAACTGAGATTTGAAAGGATTGAAGAGAATGGGGTGGGGGAACAGGACAACACACACACCCCCTGCAGATACTCAAATTGCAACCTGCAGACAACTTCAGATTAAACCCCAAAACTGAACAGCGACCAAAGCCCATTTTGATAAAGTATGATTGGAGATGTACAGCTTTATTCTGGATTGAGAGTTAATTACATCCTCCAAACAGTCTAATATGCAGCCAAATGGGGTCTCTAATTACCAAGTAGTCATTGGCTTCACAGACTCCCTCAGACAAAACCACAACCTAAATCCTGCAACACTGGAACAAAGAGGGAAATGGCATTGAATCGTAAAGCTGTTTCACCTGGGTTCTACACTGAAATAAAAAGAAATAAAAATTAGAAATGCACATGTCCTTCCCACCTCCGAGAGCAGCCAGCACCCGAGCGCTTCGGGTGCCCCCTCTCATGATGGGGAGTGACAAGGAGCCAATTTATGTCACCCAAGTGACAGACCATTGACAGCGTCTATGGGCAGGCAAGCGTTTGGGGCTGGGACAAGCACCACCAGGGTAATTAGCAGCTTTCCCCAAATGGAAAGCAGCGGCATTCCAGACAGATCATGTTATTTGTGAACTTGTGGGGGTTTAGCAGCAGTGTAACAGGAACAAAAGAGTAACTTCAAAGAAAAAGGTGTCAAGAGGACATACATGAGGAATTCAGATCATCACAGGGAGCTTCGAGCATCTCTTGCTGTTTCCAAATGCACTGGGAAAGGATCCAGCTCACCCACCAAATACTGGTGAAGATGAAGGGTTTTTTAAAAAAATCAGCACCACAGAAATTTCAGCCAATAGAACTGTGCTTCAACAAAAATTACTACAACTGCTGGTGCTCCTTGGTTTTAGCCTTTCAAATGACAATAGCGGCACTCCAGTTCCCACCTTTCTCCCTGGCTCACCTAATGATATGTCATGAAGATCGTGTGCAATTATTGTGAGCTATTTATTAACTCTCTGAACCAACAAACTTCAGTCAAACTGACATCAGGGACCTGACAGTCTTACACATAAGTACACCTTTCATAGGCACGTCTCCAGCTTATGAAAGGGGCTGACAAATAAAGCTCAGGGGGGAGTTCTTCAACCAAAACGAACCACAGATCTGATTTGAAGGAATTTGAGGTGACAGATGGCATTCTTCCTGTTCTAATGTTAGTTCGCATTCGTTGAAAATTGCAAAAAATTAGAAGAGATGCTACAAGCCAAGCAGCCTGATTTAAAAATGGAAACAAACTGTCAGGATCCTTTCCTTGTGTGATTAGACTGGGATTTGCATTGCTGGAAAGAGGGAATGAGTATTTTTAACTGAAGAGCACTGAGTTTTATCGATGGTCCTCCATCAACTCATCTTGCCCATGATGGAAAGGTGCACATGCATCAAATATCAAATTCAATATTAATTCAAATATTACTCAGCTGATAGAAAATAGAAATGTAATTGGAAGTTAGTTAAGATTCCTAGGTTTAAGATTGAAAACAATGTGTAAAAACAAATCAAGCATCGTGACAGTCTGGCCAAATTCTGCACAGGACTCTGTGGTCCAGCTGCCTCACAGCCTAGTCTGCTTTGTGAAGAAGTTCATCAGCACCCACTGACCTTGGTTTACATCAGGCATACCACTCGCATCCTTATAACTGGAATGCCTGAGGGGAGGAAAGGAGAGGGGCTATAAATGCCAGGTGGTTTTAGAAACAAAAATTCTGTCCTCCTCTCATGCCCAGTGAAAAACAGAAAGGATGGCAGACTCACAGGGTGAGTGCTTCCCGCTCTGTAGGGTGTGAAGTTTGCCATGGTTCACATGCTGCTGGGTACTTCTGAGAGCCAGGAGCATCCTCATCAATCCTCTGTCTCACCTCCTGTAACTGCCTTCCAAAGTCTTCAGTCAGGCTGAGAAAAACAGACATGACACCCCCAGCCTACACAAGGAGCGAGGGTGACAGAGCAATCTGCACTCTGTCCTCACACTGCGAGAGAGCTCTTGCATTAGCAGGGTCTGGAAATAATTGCCCAGGCCCTGGCTGGCGGGCATTTGATCATTTTCTGCTTGGAAAGACGAGGGAAAAATGCTCCCTTCCGACATTCACTTCGGAGAGCTGTTTGGTGTCAAAGCGCCGAGGGAGTTTAGGGGACTGGTTATTGCTGCTTTATGCATAATTCTGAATTTGCTGCTCTAATGAGCCCTTCTCTATACCCTCCATGACTGTCACTCAGCTCGGTGAAAATGGCTTGGCCTGACAAATCCTGTTAAGCCTCAGAAATTAAATGAGATCTGAAAATGCCCAAGTCCACACCCGTCACTCCACATGCTGCTCTGTGTTGTCAAGCAGGCCTGGAGCCCAGCCAGCAAAGCCAGAGCTACCACCCCGCATCACCAGGAGCCACTCCCTGGGCCTGAGGGTGGCAGGGGCTCCCCACTCCTGGGGATCACCCAGGAAACAGAGAATAGGAACAATTAGCAAAGATACCAGCTGATTAGAGCAGAGGATGTTCCATTCATTTATTCTGGAGATGGAACTGCCAGGTAAGAGGCAAAGGCGTAGGACTGCTGAGAGGCTGTTTAGAGTCCTTAACTCTACCCTACCAAAGCCTTTTCCCTACAGCCCATCAGCAGGAGTGCTGGCCTGTCTTCACCTTCCACTGGCCAGCTGCAAAAAGAAAATTAAAAAAAATAGTATTGACAGGAAGAAAGAAAAAAGTAACGGACTGGGTGGCTTTTGGCATTGTCCTGTCTGTGACAGTTAGGTGGGAAATGCTGGAGCTGAGGGGGAACATTCAGATAGAGGTTTGGATTAAAGGCCTTTCTTCAGATCCCCCAAAGCAAAGCATGCTTCTAGGAATTGATTCTGACAGTTACATTTTTAATAATTTATTTGAACTAAAAGATCTCTCTAGTAGTAGACAAAAAAAATAGTAGGGGCATGAAAAATGTTATCTGAAAGAAAACAGAAGGGGAGGTTGAATTCTACACTGTTGATTTTAAAGCTGCAAAATAAGAACTGACCATTGAGTATTTCCTTGCATATCATAAGTAGACCATGAGCACAAATAGCGTGAGAACTTCTAGAAAGTCACCTTTAGGTCCAGACCAAGACCAACATAAACCACAATGAGCTCATAGTAACTGCAGGGATAACCCATGTGGAGGCTGGCAGAGACTGAATGACGAGACCCACAAGAAGCCCAAAACCCTGGAGACCCACCTACTTCCAGGTGTCCAAACCCCAGTCCCTGCCAGCCACCTCAGAGTGGCCAAAGGGGCCAGTTTGCACCTGGAAGACAACAATGGTGAATGGAAAGTTCACCTGTCTCAGGGTTTTCCTCCATTGGATACCCCCTGTAGCCTTTGAAGGGATTTCCTTTGAGTTGGAAAGCTCCTGCTGGGCTCACTGGGTGAGAATTCCTGGCCATCCCACCTCTCCCCATCACTTCCACCCAACAGCTCCCACCTCCAGTCCCAGCTGCCAGATTTAATCTGCTCCCATTTGGGAGCTGCCCTGCAAGTCGCTCTCTTTGGTGTCAGTCAGGCTGAGTTCCGAAGGTGCTCTCTGAAGCTGCTGGGCAGTGCTGCTGTTGGGGCGGGGAGGGGGCCGCAGACGGGGCTCAGAGGCAGCTGCAGAGGTCAGGCAGGTCACCAGTGACGTGCTCTCCCGTCGCAGCTGCAGCATGTGATCCTCACAGGAGTTCGGTGGTTTGATGTGGGCAGTGGGGCCACGTCAGCACTTAAAGCAGATGACAATCTCCGTGTCACAGTGGTGTGGGTCAGAAACGCCGAGCGCCAGAGAGCCGCCGGGCCTGCTCCAGCTGCTCTGGCAGAGCTTCCCCATGCGACTGCAACAAAACAACCAGCTCACCACGGCTGTGGTGTCCTTCTGTTTTTAACCCCAACAGCTCCACAGACTCGAGTTTTCCCTCAGTGCAGCCACAGAGGTACACAAGCACATCGTACACTACGGGGTGCAGCTCTCACTTCCCGTAACAATAACCCAGCACCGGGAAGTTCCGCAGGTGGGTTTCCACGTCAGGACATCCCTGCACTCCCACAGCTCCCAACAGCTGCCCAGAGAGAGGGTCCCTGCCCCTGGCCCCCCGTGGCTGAGCCCAGTGCCCCCACAGAGCTGTGCTTCAATGGGGACAGTTGGAGTGCTCACAGAGCAGCTCTGCTGGGATGGGGCTGAAGGTGCTCACCCCTGTGGCACCTGGGCAGCTTCACCAGAGCAGCTAATCCTTGAGGGATCTGCATCCCCACCTCACCGCTGCACTGGGACTTCCATGCTTACCTCTGTGCTTTGTCCCACACAGCAACTCACAACACACACATAAACCTGAGAACAACCCGTGTGACCCGTCCTACAAACACAGGCTCTGCTGGGGGCATCAGCCAGGCAAGGCCAGTGCACAGCAATCCTACAACGGGAGAGGGAAGTCTGGGAGAGTACAGAGAGACAGGTTGTTCATTCATTGTATGTCTTGCAATAAATCAGAAAAGAAGCCAAACCAAACTCCCAGTGGCCTCCTTTCCCTCAGTCCTCCTTTGGGAAAGCAGCTCTCCTGGAAAAGGGCAGCCTTGCTCTTTACTGATGGCGAATGTGCTCAATGTGGCCCAAACCCACCCCTCTTGCCCTGCTCTCTGGGTCTCATTTGTGAGCCGGCAGCAGCCGGCGAAGCGCGAGAGCAGCACCAGCACCCGCGGCAGGACAGGAAACCTCCAGCGGATCCGCCCTTCCTTCCTGCCCGCCCGGCCAAGTCCCACACCCCCGGCACGGGCAGCTCGCTCGGCACCGGCAGTGCTGAACCAAGCACTCTGCAACTAAATTTAGAGTTCCCATCTCACACGACGCTTCGCAGAATCTCTGAAAAGCTGCTGCCGTTGTGAAGTCAAAGCTTGAGCAACACATGGTCGGAAAACCACCCAGATTTCTCCTTATCGTAACATTTTTCTAATCCTGGACTTTACCTTGCCCTTAAGGAAATGAGAGGCCGAGACTGACACAAGTCCTGTTGGGACCCCTGAAGCCCACTATTGAGTTCATCATTTGCAAAGAATAACCAACCTCTGAAACCACAAATCTGCTGTCTGTCATGTTACAACATGCTGAAAGCCTGCAACAGTGGACCTGACACTGCAAATGATAGATCTTGGCACATCTGGTCCCCCTTAAATGGGGGGAGCTCTCCTGAAGAGAATGTGGTTCCATGCATTTAACTTTGTACTCTTTTCACTGATTTTCTGTTACAAAGAGAGGCAGTCCAACCCCCTGCACATCACCTCTAGCAAGCAAACTTTAACAGTTAGCTGTGACCAAGATTTTTTCTTCATAATTAGTGTTGCATTTTTTGGAATGACAAAAAGCCACCCACCCCCAGGAGCCACTTTTCCACGTGCTGGGTGAGGGATCATGTTTGGGAATTTCCTATTGCCAGACCCAGCTCAAACAGGACTGACCTTCCAGAGGCCTGTGGTCACAGGCACCTTCCTCTGCACCCTGCAGCAGAGCAGAGTGGCTGAAAAGTGCTTGTTCTTCCTGCTAGTAATAAAAAATCCACTCTAAACCACCCCCAGACCCTCCCCTCGGGCTGCACTGTATGGCTGAGCACATGGCTCCAGGCAGGAGCCCGAGCTGAACCATTCCATCAGCTCCAGCTCTAGCCCTGTGGGTTAGAGCGAGGTCCTGCACACATGGCAGACTGGTCGTTGTCATTCCCACTCGTTGTCATTTCTCTTTGCTTTACAATGGTATCATTTAGGATCTATTTTTATTCAAATCCGACTCAGGTCTATAAAGCCCAACTGGAAACTCTTTAGCTCAGCAGGAGCATGACAGCAGAAGCAAACAAGCTAAGAGGGTGTATTTTTCTTGGCTATTTACCCCACTGCTGTTCGGAATTACAGGCAGATTGAACAGTCACATCTTTCTCCTATTCCAGCTTTTCCCAGGCTGGTTTGTTGCATAACCCAAGAAGCAAATCTCTCAGTTACCACTTTTAGGGGCACTCCGAACTCCCACCCCTGGCAGACACCGTGGGCAGCACAACAGCCCAGCACTCCCACCTCTGGAGCAGTCGGAGAGGGAGGTGACACGTGCCAGCTTCTTCCTCCACTTCCCCTGGCCCAGCCTCACCAGCAGCTGGGATAGCCTGACTACTGTTCATCAGGTCTAATACTATTGATGTTGGCTTAAGTTCACCCAGGAGGGTGAGATCCAGAGCTGGTGTAAAGGTGCCATCCTGGGCCCAGGAACCCAGCAGCATTCCCAGTTGCTCCGGGTCTGTTTTGTTTGGTTCTTGGGCTTGTGTGTGTGTGACTGAAATCTGATGGGCAGACTCCTGAATCACAGAATCACAGCTTGGTTTGGGTTGGAAGGCACCTCAAAGCTGAGCATCCAGGCTCAGCTGAACTCTCAGTGTTAGTGTGCAGGCCAGCTGTAATGGCAAATACTTTGACTATTTATCCACTCCGTGCAAGTGCAAATCAGCCTTTCCTCACCTTTTCATTTTTGAAGAAAAGTAATCCCTTTTCCAGTATTCCCAAGAATCATTCATTGCTGTAGCTGTCAATGGGGTGGCACTGAAAAAATTACTGATCACTAATGGAATTACCTGTGATCCTGTGCAGCCACTTGAGACAAGCTATAGAAATTCCCTAGCCCCACCCCACAGGAGAGGAGCTGGTAGGTCCAGGACACTTCAAGGTGCTGGGAAGGACCTCACTGGGGTCTGAATGGACCCAGGGAAGATCAAACTGCCCTGTGTTGAGGTGTGTGACCAAAGCCCCATCCCAGACAGGCAGCAGGGACAGCACAACTCTCAGGGAAGCCGGTGAGACTCAACAAAAAGACTATGAAGGAGAAAGCCTGAGTTTGGGTTAAACAGGAACATGGGCAGCTTAGAATAAAGGCCAGCATTGCTAAAATAAAGAAGGAAGGAACCGTTCTCCCCAGGCCTCCCTCCCGCCCCTCATTTGCATTTCCCGATGCCAGCTCCCTGCTCCAGCATGGGAACGGTCAGACCAAGTGATGGATCTGCAGGTTTCTATGGTGATCAGCACAGAAATTGCTGCCCAGCCGTGTGTGAAGGAAAGCAGCCGTGTCAGGAACGGGGGATTCTGCACCGAGAGAAAACCCTGCCCGGGGTCGGGGGTGGGAGGCTGTGCTCATCACAGAAACCAGGCACTCACCAACCCGGGCTGTGCAGGACAGTGCAGGGAGGTGGGGACTCAGAAGAGGACAAAAAAACCCTATATAAAATAATAGTAGTTACCACTAAATAATTTCACAACATCATTTAAAAATATCGATACACACGAAGTATGTAATATTTCAAAATATCTGAAATATCGACTTCCTCTCATCCTGTCCCGACCCCCGCCTGGCTCACCTTCCTGTCAGGGAGCTGGAGAGAGGGAGAAGGTCCCCCCAAACCTCCTCTTCCCTAGGCTGAGCCGCCCCCATCAAGGGCTGCCAAGAGCTGCATGGAAAGGATGGATGAGAATCTTTATTACAGCCCCCCCAAATCAGAAAAACAACTCTGCACACGTATGTATTCATAACACCCCTGCAAGACAGAAGTTGTTGTGAAGAGCTCTTTTGAGAAATTAAACCCAAGAGGAGGGTTTTGTTCCCTAAATCAAGTATGACTTATTTGTGTTAATGAAACAGCAAAGCATGTAATGGTTGATCTCCAACAGCACGTGTCCGCTACAGTCATGAGAACAGGGCAAGTGACAAGTGGTAAAAAGGGATTAAATTCATGTACTTGGTAACTGCTGATTGTATAACCTGTGTAGAAGGGTCTGGGTTCATGTTCACTGTCCTCATGAACCATGGCAAAAACCCATGTGTTTATAAAAGTGTCAGACCCTTACAGACCTTTATGTAAATCATAAAGCGAGGGAGAGAGGGTTGGCAAAAACCCCCTCAAATCCCAACTGCCACACTCTTTAGACAGAAGCACTGATTCCATCTATTTAGGGTATTCCCAAAAGGGAAGTGTGGATAATAAAAACGAGCACTGGCAACAAGACAAACCTCGTTAATCGATCCAGACTAAGCCACTGGCTGGCACTTCCCAGCTGAGAAACATCAAGTACCTTCCTCTTGAAAACCTTCCCCTGTGCTGTCTGGGAGGTGATGGGCTAACACCACGAGTTAATGCACTTACTCCCTTCAGGAATCAGACCCGGAACCTGTCAATTCAGTACAACTTGGAACAGACACTGATCTAAGTTTTAAAAAAAAATTAAAAAAAAAGGCATGTTTATTCTCAGTTTTTACCCAAACAGGCTCAGAAACACTAGCCAGTCTGGCAAAAGATAAATGGAGAAACACGAATGCCAACTCCTAAACTTATCAGGGAATTAGCAGGGCTGAGAAAAAGGACAGAATATACACAATGATTTTCTTTTCTGAAGTCATTTGCTGCAGCTCCCGAGGCTGAATGAAGCAGCTGCAAACCTCCCCGGAGCAGCTGCTCCCGCAGGCCCCTCTCAGGCTCTCCCGGGCAGCTCCTGGTCCCGGCCCCATGCAGCAACCCTGGCATGGCCCGGCCTTCCCACAGCACTGGGAGCGTCCCTCTGTCACCCAGAGCCACACCACGGCCTCGTCCTCCCACAACAACTTCAGGAGCTTCATGTTTTCATATCTGTGTTTGTCCTGTGCGACCCCAGCGCAGAGACAGGAGGAGAGGGACGGGCTCCGTCAGGCACCTCCCGCCCCGGCAGCTGCTGGGGCTTGGATCTGCTGCCCAGGAATTCTCACACAGAGCACCAGCACCTCTGGACAATGGTATTTTATAGCAGTTATACAGCCAGCTGCGTGAACACCTGGGAACCTGATGTTACAGACGAGCACCTGGCCAGACGGAACTGCCCCCGGGAAAGCTGCAAGTATGGAGAGTGAAACCCAAGGACAGGGCCATGGTACCACTCCTGCTCCCTCAGACACACCTGGAAACACACAGGAGGAGCATGTATTCAACATACCTGATCAATAAATGGTAGAGATCAGTAGCCCATAAACAATAAATCTATGAAGTTATTTAGTGTTATCTTCCAAATCATTCAATAACACCCCGAGGGGTGTGCCCTGGGGGGACTGAGGGGGCTGCGGCTGAACAGAGCATTCACCCACTCCTTGTTCAGAGTAATACCATGTGCTTCCTTCTCAGCACCCCCAGTGTGACTGCAAGCACTGCTGAGTTTGTCTGTTGGGGTAGAATGGGAGGAAGCAGAAGCGTGTGTGAAAGGGAAGAGCTGAGGGAGCCGAAAACAGAGAAGTGTCCTGAGATCTCCAAACACTTCCCCTGCACAGCCACGAAGGGAAGAGGCACAAGCACTGGCCAGAGGGAGCAGGGGAACGAGCACAGCGAGGCCCCCGGACACGGGGAGCGGGCTGGGGGTGCTGGGCAGGGGAGGATCCACCCTTTGTGCTCCTCAGCCTCCCCAGGTCTGCTGGAAACAGGCTGAGCCCAGCCTGCGGGGAGTTCTCCGTGCAGGACACCAACTGGAGAGACAAGAGCCCCCCGAGATGGCCATCCCCTGGCTCCAACCACCAGGCTTTCTGGAGGGGACACCCCAACACCTGCTGGCAGAGCTGGAGCAGCAGATCTAGGAGCAGGAGCCCCAGCCCAGCCATCAGAGCTGATCCCAGCCTTGCTAAAACCCATCCCCAGGGCAACATCAGCTTCCCATGCTGCAAAACAAGGGGCTGGCATGGTGTCTCCCAGAGACAGTCTGCATAAATCAAAATCTGATTATGCTGCGTTTTGAATGTTAGATTTTCCACAAGATGGTGAAGCACAGTGATATATAATCTGTTTTGCATTGAATTAATTGAAATAAATTACCATAATCCTCCCTGAGTCTTGCAATCACTGTTTTCCAGATTGAACCTTCCCTGAGGATTTAAAAAAAAATATTTGCTTTTTCCATAAGGATAGTTATTAGACTTAAAAATAATACCTGCCCTTGGAAGAAAGCTGGAGCCCTGGCTGAGGACACACCTCATTACCTGTTACACACCACAGTGTAGGAGGGAAATGTTCCCTTTTTGTCCCCACTGCTGGCTCAGCCCTTTGTTAATTTGATGAGTGCTGTGATGGATCCCCACAAAAGCCCGTTTTGAAGTGAGTGTTTCATCTTGCAAAGAGATTGATTTGAAATTGACCCCATTTCAAGTGAATAGAAATTGTAACAGTTTCAAATTAATTCAATTTTGAGCCCACTCAAATCATACGTTTTCCACCCAACCTCTGGATCCCAGAGAGTATATCCAGTTTTGTTCAGAGTGGAGGGTGGGGCCACACAAAGGAACTCGTACTTCTCTTTGCAAAGTTGCTACAGCCTAGCACTTACACCAAAGCAACACAGCAGTTGCTTACTGAAGTACAGAACTGAAAACTGGCTTTTTTTTAATTTTGGAACATGTATGTTTTCATCTGTGTGACCATGTCCCCCTGCAGTGAGCCACAGACTCAGGCTCACCAAGGTCCTGAGTGCAGAGGAGGCAGCAGGGCAGGAGGGAAAGGCAAGCTCAGGGCACCTTTGTTCTCCCTCCAGATCTGACATAGTTCAGGGGCTTATGTAGCTCTTGGCATCAGCTGAAAAACCAAAAAAATACAGTGACAGCCCCGTCCCAGTGCTGCTCTGACACAGCCCCGAGCAGCTGCAGGGTTGGGATGTCTGGGATGCACCTCCAGCCTCGCTCCGAGGTGCCGTGGGCACTCCTGGCACTGCTCCAGCTGGGATGCTGCTCATCCCACGGGGCACCATCAGGCCTTGCCAGTTCAGGGCACCCAACTTCCAAAAATGTGAGCAACAGGCACAGGGGAGCAGGAACAGCTCCGGAAAGATCCCAAGGGGCTTCTCTTCCTTCCTGGCCACTACCCCAAGGGTTCCACCACATCTTTCTTTTGAAACAACCATATTAAAAATAATAATTATACACCCGTTGGCATTTCCAGATGGATTCACAATACACATAAACCCAGTATCACTTCAAGATAAGAAACACCCATAGAAGGGGGATAAAATAAATAGTTTACATTATAGACATCTGAAAATCTGGCTAAAGGCACAGGGGAGGGAAGGCTTTCTTTTATAATGAAATTAAAACTTTGAAATAGGAGAAAGATCACACTCCTGGGAGTGTGTGAAATAGTGAAATGCAGCTGGGGTTAAATTTGCTTAAATAAGGCTCTGATTTCAGTGGGGTCACAAAAGAACAGGGAATTCAGCAGGCATACATGTACAGAATCAGAGCACAAACACAACCTCAGTCATGAAGTTATATTAACAAGTCTATTGTAGGCACTCAGGATGCCCAACACATTTGTTTAGGTGTGTTTACATCCTGGAATAGCAGAGTTTGTGTCTCCATACCAGTATGAACAAACATGTTTGCCAAATGAACTCCAGTTCCCCATCAGTTAATTGCTGTTAACTCCTGAGTGCTAGAAACCCTGAGATGACAATGCAACACCTGAACAGCTGCCACCACGGGCACATTGAGCAACTCCAGCCTCACAAAGCCTACAAAGAACCCAGGATATCCATTCCTGAGCTCTCAGTAGTTCAGTCCAGGCAGGTTTGGCTCACAAGGAACACGGAGGTGACACGAGCCTGGTTCCCTCTGCAGACAGTGCTGCCCACAAACCTTCCAGACGAGTCAGACAGGTCACAGTCCCTGCCACAGGTACAGGCTGCATGCCTTTAATCACCACGGGGACCTTCTGGTTTAGCAATGCCGAAAATTAATCTGTGCCAGGTCAAAAGTGCTTGAAAAGAATCCAGAAAACTCTTTTTAGGTGCTTATAATTGGCTAAATAAACACACACCGACGTTTCTGTGCTACTGGTCTGATACTCAGCGAGTGCAGGCACACAGTTCCTGATTTTCTGTGCTGGCAGGAGAAAAATGTGGATGTTTCCCAAATTGTGGACACCAGATACAACTTTGTACGTATGCATAAATATTTATGCTCAGCAATCTGTAACTGTCACTGCAGAGGCTGAAGTACAGCAATACTGTAAGGGAATAAATGCCTCACTATCTGTGAACTCTAATTCACTCCAGGCTGACCCAGTTCTTTGGGAAATAAGCTTTTCCAAGCTGTTTCTTTGCTGAGAGTCCAGGCCTTGGAAATATCTTAAACATACAGCGCTCTCCTTAAACTTTATTGCAAAAATATGTGGAGTGCATGGCATGTATTTCTGGAATCTGGGCAGCTTGTGCTATACAGAAACTCAGAGATGTGAATCTCCTCCCTATTTTTAACTTTAATTAAAGGAAAAACCAAGGACCCAACAACCCAAGGGAAAGCAAAACCCACAGTAAAGCAAACATGTTTGAAACAAGAAACCCAGTAGAAAATAGACAGCCAATCTGGGATGAGGCAGAGTATCCCAAAAAGAAGGGAAATCAAGGTCTCAGCACTAAAAATGCAGTGACTCAAGCACGTTGTTAGCAAGCTTTCATCTTAACTTTGTTCACCATCAGTAAACTTGGTAGCAAACTGCCCACATGAAATAGAGGTCTGTGGTACTGCTGCAGTTCATACAAGGGATAAAGCTATCACTGATCTCATTCTGAAGCACACAGGGCTCCCAGCTCCCCTGGGTCACACTGCAACAATCATCACTATAAAGTTCCACACAGATTTAAAGATATTTTGGTGATTAGTGGTATAGGGAAACTCAGTCTAAACAAACTCACCCTTGGTGAACACACTCATCGTGCAGACTTTCTTTGCACTTTTGAATCTGCTCAGCACCACAAAGGGGGCAAACCCATTAAATCCACAACACACACACAGAAGGACGTTTTGTACCCAAACCAGAAAAATGGAACCCATTTCTCCCCAGCTGCCCCTGCCCCCAGCAAGACATCCTGCTTCTGCCCTTCCACACAACCATGTCTGGCACTCAGGGGCCCTGGCAGTGTGTGTGCTGCTGCCAGTGCCACCCCACAGACCCACCCACAGTCCTACCCGCAGATCCCTGCCCTTCCCAGCCAGGATTTCCCCAGCCCTGTGCTGCTACCTCTGGATCACTCTCCCTCTCTCCTGGCAAGGCAGGGAGGGGCAGTGTTGGATGCACTGAAGGTCACAGATGTTTATGTACAACACCACCCCAGAGTTCCCTCTGCTACAGACATGGAAACCCCCCCCACCTCACCCCCTGCTCACCCCCGAGCCTGGAGCAGCACCTGGGCGGGTGCAAGGGCACACCCACAGCCCAGCAGTGGAGGTCAAACACAAGGCACATCAAGTGTTTCCTAAGAACTACAAAAAGATTCAGGTTTGACCTCTAAAATGTATCTATTTTATGCTTCTACAGAGAGTATTTTTGGAATATCTGCAGAGACTCATCTTTCAAGTTACCTCTCTGGACAGGAGTGGATACAATGGACCTCCACCCTGACTGCTGAAATTGGGATAACTGCAGTAACATTGTAGAAACAAAGGATTAGATGAATATACCAAAAAATGAGGAACTGTGAAGGGACATTGCTAAAAATGCTGACCTGCACCTTTTGCAATACGTAATTCAAAGAAAAAAACCCAACCAACTTCCATTTCAAATTAGTTTGCTCCCAAAAGTCCATTTACAACCATCCCCAAAAGTGACCTCAAACATTCCCAATTACGTAGTATCACAAATTAACATGACTCTATCAAAAGGCAAAAACTTTAGCAATTTTTGATCATTTTGACCAGTCCAGTTGCTGCAGCATTTCTTGCACAATCGTTATCAGTCTGTCAAGCAGAGGAGAAACATCTGGGATCTGTCTGTACCTGGACATCAAATCCATTCACTAAGCACTTTATTTTATACAGTTCCCTTAGGGAACTTTGTAGAAATAAACAGGAGTTTAAATCATTAAGGCTGAAGTTACATGTCAGGCACCATTTTCCTAAAAGTCTCTCTCTGTCAAGGTCTACCAAAACAAAGCTATGGCTTCTTGATCAGTCTCCTCTTCACCCAAACCTCCAAAAGACCTCAGACTGCCAAAACAGAATAAAGTCATTACAGAACAGCTGTTTCCAATATTTTAAGACTTACTTGAACAACTTGCAAGTTCTGGTTAACTGACTTCTAATTTTACAGTGGTTGCTGCAGGATCTGAGACCTGTTGGATAGTGCAGATTGAGGATTTACACACAGGATGTGCTTTATGCACAGTATGTCACCTCTGGCACTGAGAGCACCAAAGCAGCCCTGGTGTGTGCTGGAGCAGTTGTGCCCTTGGGAAAGGTAAAACACTTCCCCCAGGGAAATGACAGTGGCTGTTCTGGAGCTTTCTGCAGGTCCAGCTCTGCTCTGGCCCATCCTTTTTGACCAGTTCAGGTTTCCATGGGTGTTTCTTCAGCGTGATAATGACTGAGATCACCTGGGCTGAGATCATCTGTGGTAGGGCAGGAACTCCAGTTCCAACCCCAGTGAAGTCAGAGCACACACACACACATTGACTCTTACTTGGGAAACACAGCAGGATTCTTGATTATAAACAAACCCTTAGTCCACACAAACCCCAAAATAAACAAAAAACCCCAACACATCCAACCCAGAAACACACTTGCACCCCATTTCTCACCACTATAACTCACTTGAATATCTTTAGCTGTTTGTACTAAAAACCTGCTCTCAGATCCCTCTCCTCTGCTGCACACACAGTTACCCAGGACTGTCAGCCCCAAACACAACGCTCTGGAAGTTGGGCAGATGTGGATTCCTACAAAAATGAGGTTCTAGAGCACTGTGCTGCCACAATGAGACAGGAAGGGGAATCTTTGACACACACATTTTGCAAGAGGCTGGAAACACTGCAGGAACAGGCTGTAGGCACTGTAGGAACAGGCTGTAAGCTGTGAACACCACTGTGTAAAACCATTTCCCCTTGGAACAAAGTTCATAACACGTTTGCTTCCAGAGCAGGCTGAAATCCCACCAGAACACAAAGAGCACTGCCCAGGGGGACAGGGAGGGTCTCTAAGGAAGGTGTCTGGGTCCCTGCTATACAAACCTGGAGAGGGACAGAGCTTCCAAGAGCAGCCGAGCTCCAGCCGTTCTCCACTGCCTCGTGGGGGCTGCCCATGCATTCCACAGCAGAGGAGCACACGTGCCACTCCTGTCCATGCACAATTCTGAAAGTACATGGAAGTTTCTGCATTTTGTCATTCCTCGAGGAAATGTGACCCCGAACGACACCTGCACACAATGAGTACCCAAGTGAGGAAGTCATAAAGAGCCAGCTGCCCTTTATTGAAAATGCCCTTTGCAAACAACTTGCTTTACATTCTTTTGAGAGAAGCAGAACTGCCAGAATCCCACAGCCACAGAATTCCACATCAGCTCCAGCACCATCAGCATCAACAAAGCCTGAGCATCGTGTTGAGAGAACTGCACTTGTGTTGGGACTGAGGCTGAGAACATGGCACGGTTACAGTCACGGACACTGCGATACCAGAGACACTTTCTTGCAATAGAACAAGCTTGGACTTTTAAAAATACAATCATTATGTACAGCAAAATATGTGGCCACAAGACCAGCCTTAAACCAAGGCGTTGTTTACACAATTTCTGCACTGTCAGGAAATATTTTGGCCGGGAATGTCATTTTTCTTCCAAAACAATTATATATTTGCAATTCTCACTGTGAAAAGAGCAATATACCACCTCTGTATTGACACGGGTGCAACATATTCCCACAGGGAAAAGGAATAAAAGAGTACCTTTATATTGATACAACATTTCCCTCAAGTGTCGAAGCTAATATAGCTTTCATTACTCAGTCAAGTTAAAGCAGGATGATTTTTTTCAGACTTTTCATAGACAAGACCTACATTTAACAAGCACCAAAACACTTCAGAGTATTTGGAAGATCAGACTACTGAGCTCTTCGCTTTGTACTGTCCTCACCAATCTTATAGAACATTAAACACCCAAATACATTTAAACCCCTGATCAGACCATGCCATGGCTGCTTAAATGCTTCCCTGGTTAACACACACCCCTTTTGGGCCAGAACCAGAAGTACCAAAGAAAGGCCCAGCACAAGGCAGAGCTCAGCAGGCTGCCCTCACTGCTCTGCCAGCTCAGCAAAGCCAGACTTTGTGTGCTACAAACACCCGTTTTTGCCTTGTCCTCAATCCCAGCACAGGCAGTGGGGGAACAGAGGCACTGGAGAACATGAGGGATCTGCTGCTCCTTGGGGAGGACATAAAAAATACCTGCTTTTATCAACCAGAACAAGCTGCTGTCCATACACTGACCCAGAGCAAGGCCTGTTGGGCGCTAGAAGCCCTACATTCCTGTGGAATTTAAGGCAGAATTGAACCATGGCAGTAGCTGAGATGTGCATTTATGGCATTTTTATCTAAAACTTCAGACATGCAGTTTTTAAGCTGCAGATGTGGCAGCAGTCGAGCTTCCTTAGCTTCCAATGCAGTACTTGGGCTAAGAGAAGGCCCTGCCAAGAAGAGTTATTCCCCTGCCCTCCCAGCACGGGAGTCCTCTGGCTTCCAATTCATTTTTAGGAATTTCTGGAACGAGGTTTTCGATTTTCACTTAAAAATGGGGGCTGGATCAATATTTCTGTTACAAGCAGGCAGAGGCAGCAGTGAGGGACCAGCACCAGGGCTGCCTCCTCCAGCCCTCAGTTTGGGCTGGGATTGTACCAGTGAGACTGCCACAGCCCCAGGGATGGGATCAGAGCAGGTCCTTGTGGAGGGACACACGGAGCTCAGGAGGAGACACAGGTTTTCAGTATGTAGGTATTCCAAATTTTCAGTAGATATTTGACATTGCTACAAAAAGTGTCCAATTCTGACTACAGCACAAATTACAATATTCATTTCGATCACTGGGATTTCAATACATAAACTAACACCACACATTGATCTTCCAGTGCTGAGGCACAAAGTTTTCCTACTTAAAATGACCAGATTCACAGAGGAATCACGGTAGTTAGTTTTCTGTTGGCTTGATTAAAACCCCTTTTACACAGCATTGCTCAACCTTTGTTCTTGTGATGTAAGACAACTTCAAGTCTTCTTGGGATGGGGGCAAAAAAAAAAGGAAACAAAAGAGTCCCAGGTTTCGTGTGCAAACCTTTAAAGAAGAGGCAAAGAGGAAAATAATGGGGGTAAACACACTCCTTGAATCTTCCAGCTGAGGGGAGGCACAGATCTCCTCCCAACCCAACCCTCAGCAAACCAGGAAACAAATAAAGATACAATTTATAATTTTAAAGGGTGATAATGCAACGAAATTAAAAGCTTAAATTTCATAAATAATTGACCTTTAGAATTTCACCCCAATAAATCACGTTGCTTCTAGAAAGGAACAAGGGCCTAACCTTACAAGGGCTGTTGCATTAAGGGCACGCTACCTTCCTAAAGCTTCCTCTGAGCACAGCCTTCCTCTCACAAGCTGGCATCACACTGGGCCAGGACCTGAGGGCAAGCAAAACACTGCATTAAAAATGACTAAATGTTAGGTAAAACAGCAATCTTCTGTTTTGCATGGTTTTTAAACACTGTCCTTAGCTAAATCAACCCCCCACCTTTCACTGCCACTGAGATATAAAGGCCTGTGAGAAAGTCAGCGTTTCGTGTGATACATAACAGTGCACAAAGTTGTTTTCTAAAAAACAGGATTTGTATTAAAATGGATAGACATCTCTTCAATGCATGTCTGCAATTAAAATGACAGTTAGAATTTTCTTGGTACATCACAACGATAAGATTTCCTTCTTTGCTGGCTGGAGGTACATCCCACGACAAAATCAAAGGGAAAAAGAACAACAACAACAAAAAAAGCCCCCCCCCTCAAAATCCCAAAAGGCTAAATTCGTGTAAATTTGAAGTAAATGAAGCCCGAACTTGCAAGACATGGAAATAACAGTTAAAAGGCTCAGATGGAAATAGGAAATAAATTCCACTAACAATAGGCCCTTTTGTCCTGCCTTGCTCGGTGTGATTACTGCAAGGAAACTGTTAAGTAGTTTTTGGAGTAGTAGATAATGGGATTCTGTGGAGCTTTCACAGGTTGGCACCGGCTGGAACAGCTGAGTTTTGAAGGCACTCTGCAGACACAGGGCTGCTGTTGGCCCTGCATCACTCATAGGAAGTCTTTGCACTTGAGAGAGCTAGTCATCAAAATCAGTTATTGCCAACCCAAACCCAAAACCCCTCGGCACAAAAAGCACCATCGCTCCCACCCGCCAAAGGAAAAACCAAAACCACAACGAAATCACACACACACGCACGCCTCAAAAATTGTGCAGATTTGTAACATTTTCACAGCTGATTTAAAAAAAAAAAATAAACCAAAAACAAATAAAACAAAAACCAGGAGAAACCCACCACGCTACCACTCTCCTGCAAACTCCCATCCGATACAGCAGGTAAACAAAATAGAGCATTATTCCAGGGATATCGGCAGCGCTGCCCGGCGCCCCGTGCCTGGCAGCACCGTCCGGGTCACAGTCCCAGTTCCATGTGCAACTCTCCGGGCGGGACGGCCCCGCACCGCCGCCCGCTTGCATAGAGACCCGGGGAGGGCGGGCGCGGGGCCGCGGGGTGGGCACCGCTCCCGGGGTGGGCACCGCTCCCCGGGGTGGGCACCGCTCCCCGGGGGTGTCCCGGGATGCCGGCCCCGCTCCCCGGGGGTGTCCCGGGATGCCGGCCCCGCTCCCCGGGGGTGTCCCGGGGCGGGTTCCCCGCGTGGCTCCGCTCCCCGGGCGGCGGGACCGGCTCCTCCCGCGCCCGCCGCCGACACTGACAGGAAATATGCCACGACCAAGACTGGACGAAACGTACATGCCGAGAAAAGCCACATTTCCAAGACGATGAATTTGTTGCCGATGCTTTTGTTCCTGCGGGGCCGGGGCCGCCGCCGCCCTCAGAGGATGGCGCAGGAGGCGCAGCACGGCTCGTCCCCGTTGGGCTGCGCCGCGTAGTTCATCTGCCTGACGATCTCGGCGAAGAGCTCGTCCACCGAGGCTTTGTTTTTGGCCGAGGTCTCCATGAAGGGGCAGCTCCACTCCTCGGCCAGCGCTTTGCCCTCCCCGAAGGAGACCTCGCGCTCGCCCTCCAGGTCCACCTTGTTGCCCACCAGGATCATGGGCACCCGCTCGTACCTCTTGACGCGGATGATCTGGTCCCGCATGGGCTTGATGTCCTGGAAGCTCTGCTGGTTCACCAGGCTGTACACCAGGATGAAGCCCTGCCCGTTCTTGATGTAGAGGTCCCGCATGGAGGCGAACTGCTCGGTGCCCGCCGTGTCCAGGATCTCCAGCACGGACGGGGACGAGTCCACCTCGATCTCCTTGCGGTAGAAGTCCTCGATGGTGGGGTCATACTTCTCGATGAACGAGCCGGTCACGAACTGCACGGTGAGGGCGGACTTGCCCACGCCGCCCGAGCCCAGCACCACCACCTTGTACTCCCGCATGGCTCCCGCCTCCCTCCGCCGCCTCCCGCTCGGAGCCGCCGCGGCGGGCGGGGACGGGGCGGGCGCGGGGAGGGGACGGGGGGCGGCCCCGCGCCGGGGCGGGCGGGCGGCGGCCGCGCCCCGCGGAGCCGCGCCGGGACAGCCCCGGCCCCGGGCAGTGCCGGGGAGGAGGAGGAACGGGAGGAGGAACGAGAGGAGAAGGAGGACGCAGCGCTGCCGCCACCGGCCCCGGCCCCGGCGGGACGGCGCTACCGCGGCCCATGGCGGCCCGGGCCGGCCCCATTGGCTGAGGCGCGCGGCCCGCCCCCGCCCATTGGCTGAGGCTCGCGGCCCGCCCCCGCCCATTGGCTGCGGCGCGGCTCCGCCCGCTCCCATTGGCTGCCCGCCGGCGGGCGCAGCCGCGCACGCCCCGCCCCGCGCGTGTGATCCCCCCGCCCTCAGCGGGACCCGGCGGGAGCGGGTTGGGTTGTTCTGCCCGCGGTCCCTCCGGAGCGGGTTGGGCCGTTCGCCGTCCCTGCCCGCGGTCCCTCCGGAGCGGGTTGGGCCGTTCGCCGTCCCTGCCCGCGGTCCCTCCGGAGCGGGTTGGGCCGTTCGCCGTCCCTGCCCGCGGTCCCTCCGGAGCGGGTTGGGCTCCCCGGCTCGGGCGGAGCCTCTCCCGGCCCTCCGGCGTCCCGCGCCCAGCGCGGAATGGGACCGGCAGGCGCGGCCCCCCCTGCCCCGGGTGCCCCGGCCCGTTCCCGGCGCTGCCCGCCCCGCCCGGCCCATCACCGGGGCTGCAGCTCCGGGGGAGCCGCTGCCGGGGTCGGGTCCCCCCGCAGCCCCCCGGCCCCCCTCCCTGCTCGGGTGGCTCCAGAGGCTGGAGTCGCCCCCGCCGGCGGGAAGGGGTCCCTGGGGAGCGCGGGCTGCCCGCGGGCTCGGAGCCCGGGGTGATCCCGAGGAGCCCCTGCCAGCGCTGCCCCGCTTCCCTGCTCCCCGAGCCGGGCCCGCCGCGTGGCTCGGGCTGCGGACGTGGCCGTTGCCAGCCGCTGATGCTGTTGGCACTCGGTGACCAGCGGCGTGGCCTGGCAGGGCTGAGTCACAGGGGCTGGCCGCTGGCCACTGCTTCTAGAAGTCGTCCCTTAGAATTTCCATGTCAGATTCCTTTCAAGAAAGTGTCATTAGTGTTTTGGCACCCTCCAGCCTTTGGTGTCACATCTTACTCAGTTCTTTACTATTCTCAGTATTAATACAAGCAGTTGTGGTTTGTAGGTCCTTTCTGCCACACCTCCTTCTTTCAAAACCTAATTTAAACACAGCACTTGGAGCAGACAAAGACTGAAGGTTTTGAAATAGGCTTTGCAAGTAATGTTCTCTTACTCCTGAACAGCTTTCAGAGGCTAAATTCTGAAATTATTTTTGCAGCCCACAGGGTGGGGATTTGTCCCCATGGTCACCTGGCGAGTGGCGCACCCCTGATGATCCCCTGGAGCTCAAACTGAACCCCTCTGCTCTTGATGTGTAAGTCTTTGCAAATAAACCTCTCCTGAGGAACACAGACCTTGTGTTCCAGCAGCCCTGCTGTGGGGTGGGCAACAGTTTAAACAACTTGCTTAAAACCATCTCTTTTCCCAGCCGCGCCGCTCTCCGTGTTGGGTGGGTGGGTGCAGTCCTGCCCCGTGCCTGGCAGTGAGTGCCCTGGCTGGGTGGGATGCTGCTCTGCCAGGCCCACACCTGGTGTCTCCCGGGTGCACAGTCTTCTCACTCCCCTACAGATCCCGTGCTGGATGGAACAGCTGCTGTGCCTGGGGTTGGTTTTACCTCCCATGGCAGCCCAAGGGCCAGGCTTTGGTCCTCTCTCTGTTCTAAACTCTGCCTGCTGCCCAATAACCCCTACCTTGTGATGGGCCTGGGGGCCCTCTGTTTCCCAGAGCAGTACTGCAGCTCTTGGAAAAACTCAGAAAGACCTCTCTGAGTACTTGGAACCTCCTGTTTAATGAGTGAGTTGTCTCTCAGTGACTGCTCAGCCCATCCATAGGTGTTGGCTCTGGAAACTAAATAACTGAGCTCACTTGGAAACTTTTAAAGCGTTTCCCCAGCAGCTCTCCCTGTTGTTCCTTTCCCCCTCCATCTGATTCCCTCTCCCTGATGTACTCTGGAAGCACACCTGCCCCATCACACACCTTGGTGTGAGCCAGCCAGGGCTGGCAAGGTTCTCTTAAAACCCAGCTGTAGCAGTTGCTGAAAGGCCACAGTATCAGTGCAGAAATGTTGTATTTTCTTTTCTGCTGTGCTCAGGTTTTGGGTACAATGTGGGTTTGCTCACCTTATTCACGTCTGTAGCAAGCTCCCATCTGAATTACCTGTATCGCCCTTTCTCCCAACATGCCAGTAGCCAATTTCATAAAGATCAGACTGTAAGGTTGGTTTAAATTCCAATCTATTTAATCCCAACTCACCGCTGGATTGTGGTGTAGGTTGTTTTTTCAATGACAGAATAAAATGACACTCTATTTTTTTATTCTACACTATGCTATTAATTGCTGATATTTCTGGAGAAGGGAATGTGTCATGTTCAAAGTAATAAATGATCTTTATGCTGTTGAGTTTAAGTATGGAATATTATTTCTCAAGTCCCAGTGCTCTACTATATATATTAATTTAATCTCTTGTTACCAGCCAGCTCTAGGTAATTACTCTGCAGTGCAAGGAGTCTGTGGGAAGTAACTAAAAAAAACAAGTCTAGTTTTCTTAAAAATGAATTTCCTGTGCATGGCTACAGACCACTGAGGGATCTGCACGTTGGAAAAGTTGCAAATCCCTGGCTGAGGGTTTAGACATTGAAGTTAAATAAATCACGAGAGTATTCAGCACAAAATGTTTGACTTATGGAGCACACATTATATTGGGCTGTGGTGCTTCATGAATGGTACTGTGCTTTAGATTCTCAGAAATAAATTAATATTGTCCTGAAAAAAGCTCTGGTTGTGCAACATGAAGGCATGACAATGCAGCAGGGTCTGGGCAAAATATAATCATTGGAGCTGGTTGTATTACTTTGATTTTAAAAATGATCAAACGTATTTCAAAAACTATTTCAGGATGATTTGATGCTATCTTAAAAATGTCAAACTAAAAATGAGCTGAAAAGCATAGATCTGGTTACTAAGCAGTTCACCATAAAATATTTACATGTATAACCAGCTTTTACTGCAGTGAGTAACCCTGCTTGTTCAGTACAAGTGCCCACACCAGGCAGGGTTATTTCTGTGCACAGTCAGAAATACAGAGTCATTAGCTGCTGCTCTCAGTTATTTGTCTGTGCAAGTAAAGCAGTGGGTTTGGAGTGGTTTTTAATGTGCTGTACTTATTCTAGGCAAAGACTAAACAAGTGTAGTTTAGATCAGTGACAGATACGATATGGAAAATTTCAGTACCCTGAAAAATGTCAGTGTCTGACAACAACAAGATTTAATGTTATAAAAATAAGTAAAGTCTTTCTGGTGCTGCTGAAGGGACCCTCTAACCAGCTCTTGTGGTGCTTTTTGAAAGAGGCCCAGCCAGAGCACTCAGAGCTGTGGGATCAGTGGCAGCAGAGGGACGTGTCCCCTCCTGAGCCCTGGCTGAGCCCTCAGAGCTTGTTCAGAGCAGTGTTTTACAGACAGGCTGTGCCATAACCCAGGGACAGACCCTGCTGGGAGGGCTGGCCTGGCTCTGCTGCTGGACCTTGGAAGGCCTGAGCTCTGTAAATGAAACAGAGCTACAGTGCAGGAAATGTAAGGCTTTGAATAAAAAAGGCACTTTGAAAACCTGCTCAGAATCAGGTGAGTGGATGTGTTTGTGTCTGAAACCTGAAGCTGCAGCTCTCAGGTGGGAAGAGCTGATACCCTTCAGTCAGAGTTTCTCTGGCTCTGATGGTGACTACACATTGAAATGGTTTTTATTAATATGTGGGAAACTCTTGTGGCTATGAGAGAGAATTCTGAGATCATAGTGCTCTGTCTGGTACCAGCTAGGCAGGGTGATAATTGAATTTTAAGGCTACAAATCATACTAAATGTCCTATTTTGATTTCTCAGCATTGCTGCTGAGAAAATCCCAAGAGCAGATGTGGCTAAGGATACTGCACACAGTCATTGCACTCCTGAGATCAGCAATGTTCCCTGATGTAACAGACATACCTTACCATTTACTTAGGATTAAATTATTTAGCTGGTTCATAATCCAATATAAAGCAGTTAAAGTCAAAAGAAATGCTGTTCTGTCACTCCCATACTGTCAGTATGTGACATTTATGTTGGCAGTAAACTTAAAGGTAAAAGGAGAATAATTACTGAGGGAAACTAAGAAGATGAAATTATCTCCGAGGGTTCAAAGAACAGAATCACACTGTGTTTTCTGGCATTGGACAAATCTGGGGAAATTTTCCAATGTTTACTCTTTTGGAATATATAAAGTTGGGCAAGGTTTCTGGGCCTGAACTAGTTTTTAGTGCAGTGGTGTATGAAGAAGTCCTTATTTTAGATTTGGCAGCAGGATGATTCAGGATGGTTTGGGGTTCCTCTCGGGGGGCTGAGGAAGGAGAAGATGACAAAAATAATTCAGCATCCAACAGCATTTAAATATAATATTTAACTTGTCTGGACCTTGGGTTATTCTTGGTAATTCCATCTGTGAATACACATCTGCATCAAGACTGCCTAATGGGTGTTTATCTTCATCCAGTGCCATCAGGATTCGTCATTCCAGAGTTGGGATGTGCACATATGGAGTGAAACAAGATGGTCAGGGTAATTCCAGGGACAGGTTTTGTCATAGGTGAGACTGTTGTGGCTGCTCAAGCCCCAGCCAGAGGGAACTGGTAGCACAGAGTGCAGGTGACTCAGGCCGGGGTGAGGGGCTGTTTGCAGTGCCACGAGCTGGTTCCTGCCCTGACTCAGCCAGGGGAGCATCTCCCTCCTGCCAGAGACTTCCTGAGCAGGAGCTGCTCTGGGTGGAGTCATCCCTGCCCTGCCTCTCCTGTGCCTGCTGGGGAGGTGGAGCTCCACTGGGACTTTCCTCTGCCAAAGATCCTCAAACGCAAAATACCCAAGTTTCATTTTTTCAAAAAATAACCACAGCTGCTGGTGGGTGTAAATAAAGTATAAAAAAAAAAAAAAAAAAGAGGAGAGAGAAAAAGCTGACACATACACAGAAGAAAAAGTTCATTATTTCCATCAAAAGTCCTGCCAGAGATCTTATCACTATTGCAAAAGTAGCCTGTGCTGCCAGAACTTATCACATATCATCTGCCTTGAATTGGTGTCATAATGCCACTTGATTTTTCTTTATAAAGAACATGTTCAATGGCATGTTTATATCCCACACGGAGATGTGATGTTTATAGTCAAAACACACATAATTGTCAAAGTTCACGTCTATTTCTGTGTTCTTTCTTTGCTGTCAACCCCCTTCTGTTGGCCCCAGGAGCAGTTTACCTGAAAGGTGATGGATTTTAGGTAAGCCCACAGAACAGGGAGAGCACTTATCTGTTCTATGTGCAGCACTCTGTTGTGTGTAGGTGTGGTGAAACAACTTTTGGAACCATAAATGCAATCTTGATAGCACTTGCTTGGAAACAGGGCTATTGTATGGTAATGAAACTGGTATAATCAGCCTGGAGTGAAACTGGTGACTAATTCAAAAAACAAACTTCCTGTCTGCAGCAAAAGCCCTCCTGTAGAAAAATGCCTTTTCTTCCCTGTCCCGTGGCATTGTGTCACACTGCAGTGTGAACTCTGCTGGCAGGAGTGCTCAGACACAGCACACATTTGGAGTTTTCACTCTTTCATTTGTTTAATTCCTCAGTCTCCTGACCAGGAGCAAAGAGCTTGTCCTGACAGAATTCCCCGTCAGGGCAGTGAGAAATGAGTGCTTCCAGCTGGGATCCCCCTGTGTTCTGTGGGATGGGAGAGTTGCAGAGGTCCCAAAGGGGCAGAAAGTGGTGTTGCAGGTCCCCAAGGTATGGACTTCTCCTCTGTGTGAGGAATCACTGTGACAATCTGCCTTGGGCTCAGGTTGGTGGTGTAGAACTGTGGATGTGAGTATTGGCAGGTATTGAGGTCTGGGGAACTTTAACTAATAACGAGACAAACAACTTCTAACTCTGAAAATTGCAAGTGCATCTGTGGAAGGTGATCTCCTAGACAAAACCAGAGTTGTATTCTAGTCCTTTTTCACTGCCTGTAGTTCCTATGAATGTTATGGAGCAAGAGGTGAATCCAGGGAACCAGTGGGTCCATAGCCATTGTGTAGATAATGTGGAACTGGAGTGAGGAAGGGCCTCTGGATGGGAGAGCAAAGGGAACCCGACTCCCCTGTGTACCAGAAAAAGAGAAAAAAAAATACTTGTTCCATTTATTAACCAAAAAAAGTGCCTCGAACAGGATGAAAACATAGGAAAGGTTTGGTTCTTAGGGGTGTCTGTATTTTCCAATGGACAGCATGGAATTTCCCCCCAGAATGCCATTCAATCCAAATACCTATAGGTTGATCAGGTGTCTGCAAGTTAAAAAAATGTCACACAGTAATCCATGAACAGTCAAAGCTTTAAAACCAAATAAATGTGCAAAATAGCCAGCAAGGACTTTTGTCTGCTTTTGGCTTTGTGTTGGTGGTAAGAGCTGAGCAAGAGAAAGCTGTCACACAAGCAAATTTGCTCTTTGTCCAAATCTTTCCCCATGTGATTTTTTTCAGGACTAGACTTGCAGAGCCTCACAGAAACAATCCTGTTTTTAGGCACTGGGTCCAGACTCATGAGATATTTGCAGTGTGGCCCTCCAGGGAGCTGAGCTGCTCCAGGTCTCACGGAGGCAGCAAACCACGGATCCCTCAGTCTCACCCCAAAGGAGCCCTCGAGACTGGAAGAGAGAAGAAATCAAAGGAGGCAGGAGGGGCTGCCTCTCAACTGAGCTTTGCTTCATAACACCCTGCAAGGTCAGCAAACTCCCTGGGCCAGGTGGGCAATGGCAGGGCCAGGTCTGGCAGCTCTGGTGGTGCCCACATGGCCCCTCAGGGAAAGCTGTGTCAGAGCCAGCTGTATAACTTCACTCTTTGGTCAGCTGGGAAGGATTTGTAAGACCAGATTTTGGGAATGATGGTGTTGTTTCAGCTCTGAGATGTGGGCTGTGCTGTACACAGTGCACAGAACAGCTCCTGATGTACCCAACAGAGTCCTGATGCTGCATCTTGGGCCACTGAAAGCATTCAGATGTAAATATTGATTGTTCTTTAAATGTCTCCTGTTTGAGTATTTTGAAGTAACTTGGTAGTAAACATATCAACAAAGGAGATAAGGATTTTTTGAGACCCACTTTAGGCTCAGACTGACTGTCAGTTGTTTGCAGCCTCAATAGACTTCAAATCCCTTGCAGTCCTTTAACACAATGCCATGTTTTCTGATTGCTTTACAAGGGCTGCTGCTGTGGCTCAGTTGTCTCTGGCTGGTCAAGGCTGAAGGGATCATTGTGGCTGACCACTGATTGTGTCACCAGCCTAAGCACTGTTTCATCTTCCAGGCCTTCAGCTGCTGGGCCAGATTAAGGTGAATGTGGGAGCAAACTGAGTCTTGCAACACCTGGCCCTGCAGATAACCCAGCCCAGCCCAGCCCCGGGTCAGTGAGGCACAAACAGCCACTGCTCCCTGACAGATGAGCTCAGAGGGAGCAGATAAGAGCCAGTGATGTTGATACCACTGGGTCTGTGAGCCGTGGTCGATACTGTCAGCAGGGCAGGTGGGAGTGCTGATGTGAGCACAGGCCCTGCAGGGTTTGTAGGAGGCTGGCTGTCCTCATGGCCTGGCAGGACACAGCTGCTCCCTCAGGGTTGAGCCCTGCAGGGTTTGTAGGAGGCTGGCTGTCCTCATGGCCTGGCAGAGCACAGCTGCTCCCTTAGGGCTGAGCCCTGCAGGGTTTGTAGGAGGCTGGCTGTCCTCATGGCCTGGCAGAGCACAGCTGCTCCCTTAGGGCTGAGCCCTGCAGGGTTTGTAGGAGGCTGGCTGTCCTCATGGCCTGGCAGAGCACAGCTGCTCCCTTAGGGCTGAGCCCTGCAGGGTTTGTAGGAGGCTGGCTGTCCTCATGGCCTGGCAGGGCACAGCTGCTCCCTTAGGGCTGAACCCTGCAGGCTCCTGGCTCCGCTGGCAAACCCACTGCTCTGAGTTCCTGCAGGCCCTTCTGCATGTCAGAGTCCACAACTGCAGCAGTGAACCCAAAATAATAACACCCATGCAATGCAGATGCATTTCTATTTCTGTAGACTTTATTTTGTCATAAATAGTTCAGTAGGAGGACTTTGCAGTCTGTCAGTGCAACAGCCTCTGTTGGTGGCACCAATCTGCTCTAAGTGCCCCAGCCCAAACCAGTCCTGCCATGTGAGAAACATTGTCTTGTCATGTACCAGAAAAGCAGAGTAAAAATTACTTCAAACATGAATTGATTCTGTTTGTGATCATCACTTCCCAAGGCTGAGGGACCTGCAGCAGGCTCACAGATCCCACAGGTCACCAAGTGCCTTGTGACTGACCTGGCAATCGTGGCTAAATGAAAGCAGAGTGATGTGGAATCAGGAGCTGATCCACAGTAACTGGGGAAAAACCACAAGTTACTTTATTTACAAGAAGCATATTCCCCACAGCAGAGTTCAATTCAACTTGTTTGTCCCACTTGCAAAGAGCCAAGAAGCCCCCTGGTCCCAGGACCTGTCCCAGCTAATCCTCTGATGCTGCTGTTCACTTTGCTCTTGGCTGCTCAGGCAGAGTGAATTCTGAGGATCTTTCAGTGTCAATGAGACAGACGTGACATTTTGACACTATTAGCAAGACAAAATGTCAAGACAGTCAGAGCACTGCAGTTTTCCTCTGTCCTTCAGGGTTTTTGCCTGGTTTCCCCCTGCAGGCTGCTTCCCCTGCCAGCAGATCCTTTTTGGGTAATGGTGAACTAAAAGTTAAAACTCCATGTACCATTCCAGATGGCATCCAGGCACAAATGTCTGTCAGAATCCGGTTTATCAAAATCATTGAAAATTCCAATTCTCTTCTCCAGAGTGCTGACAGTAAACTTGATAGCAGTGGCAAATTTTTGGTTTGCACTCTAGTTTTCAAGGCATTAATACAAATACGAGCTGCAGTACAAAGCTCTGGTATGTCTTCCAGTTTCATGGCAAACTATTGACACATCAGAAGTTTTTCAACAGGTTATTTATCTTCTAGATGCTTTCCCAGACTGTTTAATGAAGCGTTGTAACCTTCAGCCGGGTTTGTGGGCACTGAGGTGACTGACTAATGCAAATAGATATCTAAGAGTCGGGTTTGATTTCAGTGTTAACAAGTGCCTTGGAACCTGTCTTTGTTCAGTAAACAACATATTTCATAGTTTACATCAGATTGAATCCTTCTACAAATATAAACAAATACATTAGTGGAACAAGAAAGTAAACTCCGTGGGACATTCATGGCTGCAGTGACTAAACAATTTAAAAGTCTTTTATTGTTGACTATTCAAACTAAAGCACCCAGCCCTGTAGTGCATAGCACCCAAATAAAAACATTTTGGGGTCTGCACAGCTTGGAGAAGTGTTTGGGATCTTGTGATTGCTGGGATCTGGAAGGAATGAGCCAGCTCTGTGTCATGAACTCAGTCTGCACTGTCATTGCTTAAATAGTGATTTTAAAGCTCCTTTTAGTCTTCCTGATGACAGACTCTCAAACAAAAAGACTCTCCTTGTCCAGGAAGGACTGCTGGGGCAGCTGGGAAAACAAGGCCTAACAAAAATATTGATTTCACTCTGGGTGAGCTGGAAGCAGAAGTGACTGTGATCTTTATTCTGCCTGTGCTGCTCTGGGCACTTCCCTCTGCCTGGGAGAGGCTCCATCCTTTGGGAAAGGGCTGGTTGGGATGAGGCTCCATCCCTTGGGGAAGGGCTGGTTGGGATGAGGCTCCATCCTTTGGGAAGGGGCTGGTTGGGATGAGGCTCCATCCCTTGGGAAGGGCTGGTTGGGATGAGGCTCCATCCCTTGGGAAGGGGCTGGTTGGGATGAGGCTCCATCCCTTGGGGAAGGGCTGGTTGGGATGAGGCTCCATCCCTTGGGAAGGGGCTGGTTGGGATGAGGCTCCATGCTTTGGGAAGGGGCTGGTTGGGATGAGGCTCCATCCCTTGGGAAGGGGCTGTGTGCTGTTCCCAGCCCTGCTCTCCCTGCTGGGACACAGGGAGTGCAGTCTCCGTGTGTGTCAGACCTGCTCTGCCTGCCAGGTTCTCACCTGTGTCAGTGCCTGGTCTGCAGCTATAAATAGCAGCCCAAAGTGTGAGTCACACCTGCTGTGTGGGACTGGAAGCCTTTTCTGCTGCTGCAGGGGGTGGAGGGAAGGGGAGAGCCCGTGACAGCCGGGCCGTTGTACAAGGTGTGGTGCTGACTCACGGTAGCAGCCCAGTCTTACTCTTTTCCTGACCAATAAACAGAATTAACCAGTAACCACCACAACAAAACCCCGTGATTTAGACTGCACTGAGTGGCCCTCTGCCATCCCAGGGAGAGCACTAAGCTCCAAACCCAGCATCTGTCCTGGGGGAGGATGCAGCTGGGAGCTGCAGGGGTTGGGAGCACCCCAGCCGTGCAGTCACCCCCTGAGCAGCCAGGACACCGTGAGGGTGCCTCAGCACCCTGCTGAACGTGTCCCGTGGCTTTGGATGGCACCAATTGTGAAAAAGGAGTAAAAGTCACCTCTGAAACATTAAAACCCCCAATAAATGATACTGTTTCCTCTGCATTGTAGCCGTACCACGAGTCTGCAAACAGCCAGCCTGTGTTCTTACTACAGTTACTTCACTTTTAAAATAACATATTGGTAGCAAAAGTACAATTTCAAAGAAAAGTTTAGTGTAGATAAAGACCAAACCACCATTCCTACTCCTACTTACCGTATGGAAGAGCCACTGACTGCTACAGCTCTGCCAATAACTGAGCTCACAGCACAATGAAACTCTGTAAATAGTATTTAAGCGTTGACAGTATTTAAACATTTAACTCACCGAGCCTGGTGTAAGTGTACTTTTTCAGCATTAGGAAATCTATTGCTTAATTAATGTTTTATGGCAGTTTGCATATGTAAAGCACTATATATGAATGCTGAGTATGATTCAGTTGTCAGTATCTGAACATGAATTACACTTCACACAGGTTTGGGAGAAGACATTCCATAACATTAGGCAAAATGGCTTATGCATTCCCAGCAATTTTACATAAAATCTATTCATAGTGCCCATTGACTGGAAACAATATATGGGATTCTTTTAGTTGAACTGCTTAATTCAGCAGAGAACCACTGCTGCCTCATAGTTCACGGATGAGAATTTAAGGGAGCAGCTGAGGCATCCACTGGAGCTCCATTAATGACAAAGGAACGTTTCAGAGGACAGAGGGGACACTGTCCACTGGGCACCAACGGAGAGCGGGAGTGACCACTGCGAGCTGGGCACTAAAGCCGGGGCTGGGCCTGCCCTGAGCTGATCCTGCCCTGAGCTGATCCTGCCCCAGAGCTGATCCTGCCCCAGAGCTGATCCTGCCCTGAGCTAATCCTGCCCCAGAGCTGATCCTGCCCCAGAGCTGATCCTGTCCCAGAGCTGATCCTGCCCCGAGCTGATCCTGCCCCAGAGCTGATCCTGTCCCAGAGCTGATCCTGCCCCAGAGCTGATCCTGCCCCAGAGCTGATCCTGTCCCAGAGCTGATCCTGCCCTGAGCTGATCCTGCCCCAGAGCTGATCCTGCCCCAGCCAGCCCCGCTGCACATGGAGCAGAGGCACGAGGAGGTCTGGGACACAGCCAGGCCTGAGTGGTCCTGCCACGTCCAAACTGTCATAGTCATTTTTTCTGACATTCCATCAAAGTGAGACAGTGCTTTTAGCTTCTGGGTTTGTTTTTCTTTCCCATTTTTCATGATATCAGAATTCTTAGGGCCTAACATCGGAGGGCCATTGTGAAGCAGAGCCTTAGCACAGCAATTACCAGGGAAAAATTGTGATTGTGATGAAATAATTGCCCAATAGTGTCTAAAACTGATTTCTTTCTGCTGTTATTTTATAAAGTAGAGTTAACAGTCACTCAAACAGTGCAACACTTCAATAAATTGCCTTTTTTTCTCTGTGCTGAGTATCTCACAACTCAGTGGCGATGCTCTGAGTGTTTGTCACCAGAAGGTGACAGTTTAAGCTCGAAGAGGAAATGATTGCAATACACAGAGAAACAGAATGAGCTTCCTTGGCCATTGTTTTGGACAACATCCATGAGATCTCACTCAGAGAGATGTAAAACCGGACTCGAGGACTCCTGGCACTGGTTATTTCCTGAAGAATGTGTTTTCTCTTTTCCTCTCCTGTTTTAGGTTTCCTTGGAGCAGACCCCCTGCAGATCCCAGAGCTCTGAGAGCCCACAGGGGCTCCTGATCCAGCAGCTGTGCCTGGAGCTGCTGAGCCCCGGGAGAGGGGCCACAGCTCTGCCCGGGGGGCTCCCAGACCTGCGGGGGGGTCCTGCACTGTCCCTCCCTGCACAGCCCCCAGAGCTCAGCCCCCAGAGCTCAGCCCCCAGAGCTCAGCCCCCAGAGCCACGCTGCTCTGGGGTCACACACTGCCAGCTCTGACCCTCCCTCCCAGAGCCAGCAGGGACAGCAGGGACAGCACTCACTCACTCAGCACTCCCTCTGTTCCTGCAGCCACAGCCTCGCACGGGGGCAGAATCCCTGGCCCACAGTTTGCCTTCTCTTCCTGGCCCAGCCACAGGAGGGGTTGGGTTGTAAGAGGCTCTGGAAGGAGCTGAACACTGGAGAATTACATTGTGCTTTTCTTCAGTTAGATATTTCTCGAGGTTTCTGAAATCTCCCGAACCTTCCTGCAAGTGGTTCTTGGGAAGCAAAGGAAGGAGGTGGGGAGGAATGAGGCATCATTATTTCTGCTGTCACAGGAACAATTAAGTTAAAGGAAGTCATAGATATGTATATAAAAATATATATTGGAGTATTATATATTTGCATACACAAATATTGAATAGATATTTACATATATAAGTATATATTTATTATATTATTGATTATTTATTATAGTATATTATTTATTTTTATATGTAACACATATTGTAGATAATTCTCTATTTAATAGAGTACATGTATTCCATATTAAAAATGCATCAAAAATTCTGTATTCTCTGTCTTCTGCTGTTCTGTGCCTGGGAATGACAGGAATCGTTCCCCACTCCTCCCCATTTCCTCAGGATTCTGTGGCCTGAGCCCACCACCCCCAGCTCAGCCCACGGCTGAGCCGGCTGCCTCCTCCCACAAATCCTCTTTTGCTTTCTTTCTTGGGTTTTCTGTTCCTGATAAAATTGTTATTCTGGTTTCCAGCTCTTCCTAAATGACTTGCAGAAGGCAGTGACAGGTTGCAATTTTAAATCCACTTAGCTGTTTTCTGTGAATAATCCTGTTTGACAGGCTGCCCTGCCCTCCCTCCCTGCCATTAGGCGGGGCTGCAGCTCCGGCTGCCGAGGAGCAGCATTGCTTTGGTTGGGGACACAGATGAGAGAGGGGAAGATTTTCAGCTGCTGCAGCCGAAGCAGAAACAGCAGAACTGGTGTCTGAAATCCAGCTGAAAAGCAGTTTGATTCGTTAGATACCATGAATATCTGTTAATTAATGCTTGGACTGACATTTCTGTATTGTATTTGAGTAACTTGCTCTGTGCAAAGTTGTAATTTTATTCATATAGTTTTTAACAATGATCTATTAGATATTATAAATCTCTTTTTTGTTAATGCATCTATTAATGCTTCCCAGTGGCATAAAATACACAATCTAATCAGTTTTGTGTTCCTTCCTGAAGGGAATGAAAGGCTGACCCAAGGTGAGTGGTTGGAAGCTGGGCTCAGCCTCCCCCTGCCCTGCCTGGGCTGTGCAGAGCTGAGGGCACAGCTCCTGCCCCGGGGCTTGGGCCACCCTCCTCCAGCTGCACTTGCCCAACACTGCTCAGGAGCCCAGTGGGGCTGTCTGTGCAAGTATGTCCCCATTAAGGTCACAAAAATGCCTTTGAGGGCTTTGTTTATGGGGCACGGTGGAGACAAGCCAGGAGAGAGGGCAGGGAAGGGGCAGGAGGCAGGTGGGATGCTCAGCCCCTTGCTGGAGCTGCTGCTGCCTGGTGCCACCATGTGCCAAAATCAGTCATGGGATCCAGGACAGGGAAGCCTTCCCTGTCATATAAGGGACTCCAGGATATTACTGGGCTGGTGCAGGCCTGGGCTCACCAGGTGTTCCCTGTGGGCTGTGGATCTGATCCATCTCTGCATTCCCACTGGAGCTGTAGGTGGCTGCAGCACAGGGTACAGCACGTTAGGGTGTGAGTGGTGTGCATGTGAGCACACTCTCACTGGAGAGGAAAGGTGCCCAACGAGCCAGCCTGCCTGTGAGGAGCATCACTGCACATGTGCTCAGGGAGATGTGTTAGTTATCATGTTAGTCAGCAGCCAGCCTTCGGATCGTGAGCAGGCAGCCGTGGAGGATGGCCAAGGGAGCTGCAGCCACCCACAGCACACCATCCATGCTGGGGAGAGCTGAGGGAGGGATGGAAACACAGTCACACACTGCTCTGTGCTGGAAGGGACCCAAAGCTCATCTGTGTCCAACCCCCTGCCATGGGCAGGGACACCTCCCACTAACCCAGGGTGCTCCAAGCCCTGTCCAACCTGGCCTTGGACACTCCCAGGGATGGGGCAGCCACAGCTTCTCTGGGCAACCTGTGCCAGGGCCTCCCCACCCTCACAGCCAGGAATTTCTCCCTTGTGCATCTTTGCTAACTTGGTGGGACAGTCCAAGCTCGCCCTGCCTGTGCCCTGAACTGCAGGATACACCCAGAGCAGCAGCCAAATATTTGCCTTAGAGGTGTTGACCAAACACCCCTCTGTCAGCACGGCAGGCACGGCCACATGGCCACTGCCCTTGTTCACTGGAGCTGGGCAGGTCCAGCCAGGGGCAGTGTAAAGACAACTCTGTGGGTGCACAGCTCTGCAGACATGGATTTACACCTGGATCCATCCCTTTTACAAGCTCAGGGAAGATGCTGGAGTGAGAAGCCAGATCCCCAGGGTCCCTCACTGCTCAGGTGAGAAAGAACAAGCTCTGGGCAGGTCATGCTCTGGCTCAGTGAGTGACACCTTTATTGAACTGATCTCTGGGGGTGTCAGAGTTCACAGGGATCAACCCACATATTTGTATTTGATACCATTATGGGAGGCAGCTATTTCAGTAAAACCTCACTTTTCCACAGGAAATTTGTGCATATATCGTGTTTTCAATGTTGATTCACAGTAAAGTTGAGCTCTCAAGGCTAAGCCCATCAGTGCACATGAACTTTTCCTCAGGCCTGGACCTGTTTCTGGACCTGTTTCTTTCTCTCCTTTTCACACCTGAACTCCCCCAGGTCAGTGTGTGCTCCATGGGACACGTCTCACCCATCCTGCAGTGCCCAGAGCTGTGCCAGCGCAGTGTGGGGGTGAGGGCAGTGGGCAGCAGTGGCACAGAGGGCTGTGAGACCTGTGTTTTGCACACTCAGGTGCCAAGCCTGCTGGTGGGACATGCCCTGGGCACTCCTCCCCTCCCAGCTCAGGCTGTGGCCAGGGAGGGGGTGTGCCAGGGGTGCCCCTGCCCCGGGATGCTCCGTGGCACCCCGAGGGCCAGGACCCTCAGTGGGGCACAGGGACCTTCACTGAGAGCAGGGCAGGGCTGGGCCTTGGGGCCAGGGAGCTCCAGCAGCCCCAGCCCTGTGTCAGCAAGATAACACCACTCAGCAGAGCTGTTGGTGGGGCTGTGCCTTTGTCTTGAACTTTGCTTCCTAGATTAAGCCCTTGCCCTTCCAGAGGCACTGCCAAGTCCCCGCCAGTTTATTGCCTCCCTTGTGCCAACGCCCTTTCCAAGCCAAATGAGTTCAGTCTTTTCTGTGTCAGTGTTTTTGACAGGAGTTTGGGGTAGGCTGGAGTGGATGTGATGGACACTGTGACAGCAGCTGATGGTTTAGCCTGGCTGAACCATCCACTGCGTGTGTTTGAGCTGTTGTGTCCCTCCATGTTGAAGCAGTCTGGGAAAATTAAATTATTTTGCTTCTTATTGAATAGGTTAAAAGGTTTTTACTTACCCTGTGCTATGGGAAGCTAGTGGGATTTTTCAAATTGTAACAGACATATCTATTGCTGTGGTGTTTAGGGACAATCTGCCTCACACCTGGTTGTCCAAGTAATCGAGGAGCACAGCACATACACTTGGAGATGTTTGTTATTCTGGAGGAGAGAGGGAAATAAAAAAATAACCTCCTGTTGCCTTTTAATTGCTCATTTCCTGCTCAAGACAGCAGATGCCATTTGGCTGCTCTGGGAGAGATAAATGGATGGGCCAGGTTCTGTGCTCCACTGAGGAGCCAGAGCTTTGTTCATTAGTGCAGAACCAAACGGAAAAATAACCATTAGGAAAACAAGCCAGGGGTACTTCCTTAAGCAAGGAATAAATGCAGATTATTTCCCCCAAATGCATAAAGGCTCCAGAGCCATCTAACGTGGCACTAATTGATTCCATTCCTACGTGAGCAGACGGGTTTACCCTTGTGCTTCAAACCAGAGGCTTGGGAACAAAGTGGATAAAAGCTCTGGCCTGTCCCCTCAGGTGCAGCTGTGGTTTAACAGCAATGTGGTGCTGGTCTGCCCCAACACTTCTGACTTCATGTATGGAAGTTCATTCCTGGCCGTTATTTACATTTCATCTATGCTTAATTTTCTTTAAAAAAATTGAGTTTCTCTGTAGTTTTCCTGGACTTGTTAAATGCCTGAGATTTGATTAAGGGCAAAACA